>NW_027611680.1:0-688453 GCF_964261635.1 Lissotriton helveticus
CGCGGTGTGAAAGTCAACACTGCGTTCCGTACAAGAAATAGGAGCCTGTATCTTGGTGCATTCAGGGAGGTTCCACAAGAAGCAAAATTTATGGTTCTTCTATTCTTTCATTTCTGCAGGAGACAGGAGAGGTCATGAGAGTGGGGCTTGTGTAATACCCATACAATCTGATATAAAACAGTATTCAGGGTATGTGTAGGGTATTTACTGGTATACCACAGTTAATCAGGTACCTTACACCAGTATATGTTATACGTGTATGTTTTGTTTTCCAGCTGGGTACAAGTCCTCATACCTCCTCCACAGCAGTGTCTCCGCTAGGAATAAAGCCTTGTGTATTTTCCTTTACAGGTATTATTCAAGCATAAAGAGAAGTACACTGTTTTAGTAAAGGGCACTGTGAATACTTGTTAGAGTGAGGGAGATAGGGTGTGCTAATCTGGTGTTCTTTGTCGTTGCAGATCTCCCTCCCCGCTGTTCCCTTCCTTTCCCGCGCCCCGTTGAATTACTTCATTTGTTCGTGTCGTTGCATATCGAGCATTGGGGTAGTTTAGTAGGGCCGGGTATTGGACTCTCAACTCAGCCCCGAGGAAGTCTAAAGCCGAACCTTGACAGCACATGTGTCATTAATTTAGTGAGAGAACAGCAGGCTGGGGGTCTGATCAGCAGGCCCACAGCCTCAGTAGTCGAAAACCAGTGAAGCAAAAAGCAAAAATTTGGGGTGACCATAGGATAGCAGACCCTACTCTCCTACACATATCTTTTGCCACCCCTGGCTGGTTCTTAAATTGACACAACTGGCTGATCACTCAGCTGGGGTAAGGTGGTGTACACACCCCTTGCTTAGATATAGTATACCTATGTCTAAACCTATATCTGGACACATGTAAACCTGTGAGCCACTCCTATAGACAGGCCTCACCAATCCTGGAGGCTGGGTGCATGGTTTTTATGTGAGATGGAGCTCTAGCATGAGCTGAGCCTGTCTGCAGCCGTCGGGAACAAATCCCTAAGCTGTTTCAGGATAATGCCATACCATATACTATTAAGTGCCTTATAATCCTCGCGGTTATTTAGCAACTCTGGTTTGGCTTTATCAAAACATGTCGTGTAAGGTGTCATACGCTTTGGAATACCATCCCCTCGCCAGTTCTGGCGACGGGGATGGCATTCCACCCCTCTAGAGGGGTAAGACATGTTACTTCACTTTAATGCGGTTGATTTCTCCAAAGGCCTTAAGATCCACAAAATGGATGCCTCTGCCACAGACAAATGTCTGGACCCCTGGAGCTGACCGAAACCCAGTCAAGGGGGTCCTGGGCAAAGGGTTTCCTGTCACAGGAGGGTGTCACCGCCCTCCAGACAGGAGATAGTGTATTGTAGCAGGGAGGTTTGAAAGAAACCAGACACTGCCTGGGGCGCACAAGGCTGCCCCTTGCATAATCCGGCCAAACCGGTTCTGGGGCACTCCAGCCCTCGTGCCAGGGCGGCCTGGATCAAAGGAAGGGGGTGTATCCACCCACTTCCTGGGTCCCACCCATAGGAGGGGACCTAGCAGGTAATCACGCCCACCAGATTCGAATAAGAGTGGGAGCAGTGCCAATGCACATCAGATTTCCTGGAAGAAACATTTGAAACGATATTCTGGACCCTTCGCCCTCCATCTCGACGTGGAAGCCCGAAGAATCTCCCTTGTGGTCAAGGAGTGACCACCCTGCAGCAGCAGGCACCATCCAGCCCTCGACGTCTACTTAGTTGCAGTTCCCGCCGGAACTCGAGCGACTGAGATCGACGAGATCAAGCCTGCCCAGCTTCTAACAGCCCGATCCACAGTCCCTGCAAAGCTGAGACCCGTGGAGGCGACCGGAAGCGTGGGGCACGCCATCTTGAAGTGACCACGAGACGCTGACCGTGCAGCCCACGAGTGACCCTCGAAGCTGTACACCGGGGTTTGAGAAGCCCCCACCCTGAGCTACTCCTGAGCCGAAGTTCAGCCCTCCACACTCGACGAGTGCTGCGTGGGGCCCTTTGGCACGATTTGGCTCAACGCGTTGGCCCGGTCACTTGCCAGCTGGCTTGTGGTCCCTGTGCCGACGAACTACAAAAGAAGACTCGTGATTCTGGTTGCTCCAGATCCACACCAGCTCCCCTGAAAGGGAGCCCCGACTCTGACCTTTCTGGTCCGAGTGAGACGCCATCTTCCAATCCCGCGTGGATTGCTCTTACCAAGGCTTGTTTGCTCCAAACCGGAAGCCGACTGCACCAACGGTGAGAGCCTGCGTGGGACAGATCGTGACCGGCTCCTGGACGTCGCAGATGCCCCAGAGCCCACGTGACAGCGAAGAGAAGCGCCTCGACGACCACCTGATTGCGCCCGACATTGCCTGGTTCCGTCCTGGTTCCACCCTGGTCACTGCTGAGTGACCCAGACTCTGTCCCCTCTGCTTTCAGGTACTCTACAACTTGAGTCCACCCTTGGACTCCACCGGACACTTCGTCTTCACCCTGCCTGCAGCCCTTTCAGCTTCAAGCACCAAGAGCCTGCGTGTCAAAACCCGACGCCACTTCGACCCTGTGCACCCACTTCCTGTGGGTGAGGTAACTTTGCTCCGCCGGTGTTCCCACACTGGTGCACACCTCTAGGGTCTGTGTGTTAAGTTTTGTTCCTCTAGGTTCAGCGGAAGTGTCCTTAAACTTTAACTATTTGACTTTTACGCACCATTGGTTAACATTGGTGCATGCGTGCGCTTTCCGCACATCTCCCGAATCCCGAGGGCCATTCCCGACTTCAGCATTGCTTGTCCTGACTGCTCCCAGCGATTCCCTAGGCCCTAGGCCTAACCACTGTTCGAGTGGCCTCTCTTATACCACTTGTTTAGTATATGGTTTGAGTGGCCCCCCGCCCTCATCCATAATTGTGCAACTTGTATGTTTAAACAGTGCTTTTGATTTAACGCTTGTGCCCCTTTATTCATAAAGAATACTGGGGATTGTTTTTAGTAATAAACACATATATTTTTATAATATATACTTGTGTGGTGTCCTTTCATTTGGTATTACAGGATTGTATGTGGTAAAACAGCTCGCTTAACACGACCTCTTAAGTTAAGCCTTTAGGCTGCTTAGTCCATGCTACCCCTAGGATAGCTTGTCTAATAAGGTTGACTTACAACCAGACACCATAAGGGGATTGTTTGGTCAGGTAGTAGGTGGTTCCAGAATTGGAAACATCCCCTACCAGGCCAACTTCTCACATTGGTGAGCAGCGGTGCGGATTTGAGCTTGCTGTTGTTTTACCATTGCAATCTTTATATCAAATTGAAAGATCACATCAAGTACCTCTAGGTACATATAAAATCAAAAGCTTAGCATATTAAGTTCTACTGAACTTAGTAGTTGTAGGTTGAAGGGAGTAGCACACCCCTGACTACAACTCACTAGCAAGGTCCAGTAGGAAAACACTTAGTGTAGGTAAGTGCACCACTTACACCTCACTAGTAACCATGTCTGACACAGGAAAGGCCTCAGGGTCTAGTCCTGTGACAGTTGACCCTACCCAGGCAACTTTTGGATATGACAAACTAACCCGCAGAGACTTGATTGCCTTGTGCAAAGCAAGAGGGTTAAAAAGGGGCAGAAGCCCCACCTGCCTAACCCTGGTAGAAATCCTAGAACAGGATGACTTAGAGAAGGCTAAAACAGCTTCCCTAGACACAGGAAATGGAGAGAACCCCCCTGTAGTTGATCCCCCTGAAGAGGAGGATGATGATGACTTGGATGAGGACTCAGATGCTGGGGACTTAGAAGTACAGGATCAGGGTAGCCAGGTTCCAGTTGGTAGGCTTAGCCAGGCCAACTTGGACCTACTGGGGAATGGAGAGGGCCAGCACCTCCCCAGAACCCAACATGTGATTCTCCCAGGCAACAGAAGAGTGAGATCTCCCTCAGGGGACTCTCATATTTCTAGTGCCTCCAGAGAATCAGAGAGAGGCATGACTGCTTCTCAGAAAGCTGAGCATAGGGCCAGAATGAGGGCTGTCCAACTCCAAATAGAGAGGGAGGAGGTAGCCTTGGCTCAAGCTAAACTTAGCATGGCCCAAGCTAAACTTGCCTTGGCAAGAGAGAAAAAATTGTGTGGCTTAGATGCCACTGGTGGCAGCAATATTCCTAAAGAGAAACCCAGGTCCTATGATAGTAGAAACCTGACAAAGATTGTGCCCCCCTTCAAAGAAGGGGATGACATCCACAAATGGATGACTGCTCTTGAGAGAGCCTGCATGGTACAGCAGGTTCCTGAGGAACAGTGGGCAGCAATCTTATGGTACTCCTTTTCAGAGAAAGGGAGAGATAAGCTCCTCACTGTTAGACATGAGGATGCAAACAATTACAAAGTCCTGAAGAGTGTTCTGATAGATGGGTTTGGCTTAACCACTGAACAGTACAGGTTGAAGTTCAGAGATACCCAGAAGACACAGACTCAGGACTGGACTGATTTTGTAGATTGTGCTACTAAGGCTCTGGAGGGTTGGCTACATGGCAGCAAAGTACATGACTTTACAGGATTGTATAATTTGATTATGAGGGAGCAGATCCTAAGTAATTGTCAGAACCAGCTCTTACACCAGCACCTGGTAGACTCTGATCTGACCTCTCCCCAAGAATTGGGAAAGAAGGCAGACAAATGGGTCAGAACCAGGATTAGGCCTAAGAATCAGGACAGTAACCAGAAGAAGGAGTCTACCAAGCCTCAAGATAAGGGTGGGGATAAAAATAAAGAAAAGACTTCCCCAGGGCCCCAAAACTCCAAGGATGGGGGTGGGTCCCAAGACACTTCTTCAACTGAGAAAAAACCCTATTGTTATCCCTGTAAACAGGTGGGGCATTACAAAACAGACAGCTGTTGTCCCAAGAATAACAATAAAGAAAATATACCTCCAAAGCCAGCTTCAACACCTCCTGTTACTGTCAGCAGTAATCCCCCAGGAAGTGGGAGCACACCCAGGAATCTGGGTGGGTTTACTTTTGGAAATCAGGTGGACCCTGGCCTATCCAGGTCCCCATCACCCAATGATCTTGTTTATGAGGCTGGCATGGGGTTTGCCAACTTCTCTGCTTGCCCAAATACTTTGAGCAAGTATAGACAAGAACCCATCATCAATGGTTTAAGAGTTGAAGCTTTTAGAGACACAGGGGCTAGCATCACCATGGTGGCTGATGGCATAGTCCCCTCTAAGCAACTTTTACCTGGTGCCACATACCAGGTAATAAACATTGATGGCATCCAAACAAATCATCCCATGGCAGTAGTAAGTCTCAGCTGGGGAGGTGTCACTGGCCCAAAGAGAGTGGCAGTGTCACCAAACTTGCCTGTGGACTGTCTACTGGGTAATGATTTAGAAATCTCAGCCTGGGCTGAGGTTGAACAGGAAACCCATTCTAGAATGGTGAATTCCCATGGAAAGGTTAGTGAGGCTGTACTGGCTACAGCCCCAATCCAAGATGTCCTTCCTGAAAAGGTTGGTAGGGCTGAGAAACTCTCTGCCCCATCTTTAGTAAAAGCTCTTCCTGAACAGAATAGCAAAGCTGTTATGATAACAGCAGAAACCCAAACTGAGTCTCCTCCTGAAAAGGTTGGTGGGGCCGTGATGGCCACAGCCCAAACTCAAACTGACATGTGTGTTGTGAAACCTGAAATGATGGATAACTCCACACAAACTGAGAGCATGGAGGAGGAAGAGAAATCTCCCCCTCACCAGACTTTAGGACAGGATCAGCCTCCTCAGGGAACTGATCTTACCCCTGATGAAGGAGCTGCCCCAGAGGTGGTTGGGCCTAGCCTGACAGAACCTCTGATGTCAGTGGACCCTTCTCAGGTGGGACCCAGTCTGGAGCAGGTAACCTGCCCCTCTCTACCTTGCCTTAGCCAGCCCAGGGCTGCAGAGGACAAGAAGGACAGTGAGACCCAGAGGGCCCCCTGTCAAATAAAGCACCCCCATCAAAAGATTAGGTGCACCAAAACTAGTAGCCCTAATAAGGTGAAAACTTTAAAAACTCCTGAGGGAGCCCCCTTAAAAACAGTTAGGGACCTCCCACAGATGAATTCTGTTGGGCACAGCCAAACCTGGGACCCAAGGGGCCCAAACCTGAACTGTCCCTCCAGCAAGCCAAACAGAGGGACCCAGCCTCCAGCTTTAGGTAGCCAGAGGTTGACCCTGAGAGCACAGTGCAACTCAGTTAAAGAGAGAAAGGCACACATGGTGGAAGATAATTGGAGGAAGCTAAGCCCTAAATTAGTAGAGCCTCGCTTCAATACTCCATATCCAAACCAGCCTTTAACTTTGCATAAACACACCCAAGGTAGTGATTCCCTATGGTGGAGACCCTCTAATACCCAAAGGGTGAGGGACTGCTTAGTGGACCATGAGACAGGGGGTACCCATGCTAGTGCAGGTACTTCCTTATATGGCCACTCAGGCAATATAGGCTTACCTGGCCAAGGATAGCCTTATCTCCTTTCGTTTGGGGGGGGGTTATGTAGGAAGGTGGCTACCTGACTATGGTTACCCCAGATTTTTTGCCTGTGTTTAGCTGGTTTTTTGACTTAGTTGACCTGGTTCCCTGCTAATCAGGGCCCCAGGCCATCTGCTCTCTCTGTAAAATGGATTCCATGTACCCTAGGTACATACCAATTGGAAATGGACTCCTTGTCAGCCCCTGTAGAATGCACTATAGGTGCACAGGGCACAGGAGCCACTAAGGCCTACCAGGGGCTGCAGCATATCTTTTGCCACCCCTGGCTGGTTCTTAAATTGACACAACTGGCTGATCACTCAGCTGGGGTAAGGTGGTGTACACACCCCTTGCTTAGATATAGTATACCTATGTCTAAACCTATATCTGGACACATGTAAACCTGTGAGCCACTCCTATAGACAGGCCTCACCAATCCTGGAGGCTGGGTGCATGGTTTTTATGTGAGATGGAGCTCTAGCATGAGCTGAGCCTGTCTGCAGCCGTCGGGAACAAATCCCTAAGCTGTTTCAGGATAATGCCATACCATATACTATTAAGTGCCTTATAATCCTCGCGGTTATTTAGCAACTCTGGTTTGGCTTTATCAAAACATGTCGTGTAAGGTGTCATACGCTTTGGAATACCATCCCCTCGCCAGTTCTGGCGACGGGGATGGCATTCCACCCCTCTAGAGGGGTAAGACATGTTACTTCACTTTAATGCGGTTGATTTCTCCAAAGGCCTTAAGATCCACAAAATGGATGCCTCTGCCACAGACAAATGTCTGGACCCCTGGAGCTGACCGAAACCCAGTCAAGGGGGTCCTGGACAAAGGGTTTCCTGTCACAGGAGGGTGTCACCGCCCTCCAGACAGGAGATAGTGTATTGTAGCAGGGAGGTTTGAAAGAAACCAGACACTGCCTGGGGCGCACAAGGCTGCCCCTTGCATAATCCGGCCAAACCGGTTCTGGGGCACTCCAGCCCTCGTGCCAGGGCGGCCTGGATCAAAGGAAGGGGGTGTATCCACCCACTTCCTGGGTCCCACCCATAGGAGGGGACCTAGCAGGTAATCACGCCCACCAGATTCGAATAAGAGTGGGAGCAGTGCCAATGCACATCAGATTTCCTGGAAGAAACATTTGAAACGATATTCTGGACCCTTCGCCCTCCATCTCGACGTGGAAGCCCGAAGAATCTCCCTTGTGGTCAAGGAGTGACCACCCTGCAGCAGCAGGCACCATCCAGCCCTCGACGTCTACTTAGTTGCAGTTCCCGCCGGAACTCGAGCGACTGAGATCGACGAGATCAAGCCTGCCCAGCTTCTAACAGCCCGATCCACAGTCCCTGCAAAGCTGAGACCCGTGGAGGCGACCGGAAGCGTGGGGCACGCCATCTTGAAGTGACCACGAGACGCTGACCGTGCAGCCCACGAGTGACCCTCGAAGCTGTACACCGGGGTTTGAGAAGCCCCCACCCTGAGCTACTCCTGAGCCGAAGTTCAGCCCTCCACACTCGACGAGTGCTGCGTGGGGCCCTTTGGCACGATTTGGCTCAACGCGTTGGCCCGGTCACTTGCCAGCTGGCTTGTGGTCCCTGTGCCGACGAACTACAAAAGAAGACTCGTGATTCTGGTTGCTCCAGATCCACACCAGCTCCCCTGAAAGGGAGCCCCGACTCTGACCTTCCTGGTCCGAGTGAGACGCCATCTTCCAATCCCGCGTGGATTGCTCTTACCAAGGCTTGTTTGCTCCAAACCGGAAGCCGACTGCACCAACGGTGAGAGCCTGCGTGGGACAGATCGTGACCGGCTCCTGGACGTCGCAGATGCCCCAGAGCCCACGTGACAGCGAAGAGAAGCGCCTCGACGACCACCTGATTGCGCCCGACATTGCCTGGTTCCGTCCTGGTTCCACCCTGGTCACTGCTGAGTGACCCAGACTCTGTCCCCTCTGCTTTCAGGTACTCTACAACTTGAGTCCACCCTTGGACTCCACCGGACACTTCGTCTTCACCCTGCCTGCAGCCCTTTCAGCTTCAAGCACCAAGAGCCTGCGTGTCAAAACCCGACGCCACTTCGACCCTGTGCACCCACTTCCTGTGGGTGAGGTAACTTTGCTCCGCCGGTGTTCCCACACTGGTGCACACCTCTAGGGTCTGTGTGTTAAGTTTTGTTCCTCTAGGTTCAGCGGAAGTGTCCTTAAACTTTAACTATTTGACTTTTACGCACCATTGGTTAACATTGGTGCATGCGTGCGCTTTCCGCACATCTCCCGAATCCCGAGGGCCATTCCCGACTTCAGCATTGCTTGTCCTGACTGCTCCCAGCGATTCCCTAGGCCCTAGGCCTAACCACTGTTCGAGTGGCCTCTCTTATACCACTTGTTTAGTATATGGTTTGAGTGGCCCCCCGCCCTCATCCATAATTGTGCAACTTGTATGTTTAAACAGTGCTTTTGATTTAACGCTTGTGCCCCTTTATTCATAAAGAATACTGGGGATTGTTTTTAGTAATAAACACATATATTTTTATAATATATACTTGTGTGGTGTCCTTTCATTTGGTATTACAGGATTGTATGTGGTAAAACAGCTCGCTTAACACGACCTCTTAAGTTAAGCCTTTAGGCTGCTTAGTCCATGCTACCCCTAGGATAGCTTGTCTAATAAGGTTGACTTACAACCAGACACCATAAGGGGATTGTTTGGTCAGGTAGTAGGTGGTTCCAGAATTGGAAACATCCCCTACCAGGCCAACTTCTCACAGTAGGCTTAGCCAGGCCAACTTGGACCTACTGGGGAATGGAGAGGGCCAGCACCTCCCCAGAACCCAACATATGATTCCCCCAGGCAACAGAAGAGTGAGATCTCCCTCAGGGGACTCTCATCTTTCTAGTGCCTCCAGAGAATCACAGAGAGGCATGAATGCTTCTCAAAAGTTAGGGCATAGGGCCAGAATGAGGGCTGTCAAACTCCAGATAGAGAGGGAGGAGGTAGCCTTGGCTCAAGCTAGACTTGCCTTGGCAAGAGAGCAGAAATTAAGTGGCTTAGATGTCACTGGTGGCAGCAATTTTCCAAGAGAAAAAGACAGGGCCTATGATAATAGAAACCTGACCAAAATTGTGCCCCCCTTTAAAGAAGGGGATGACATCCACAAATGGATGACTGCTCTTGAGAGAGCCTGCATGGTACAGCAGGTTCCTGAGAATCAGTGGGCTGCAATTTTGTGGTACTCCTTTTCTGAGAAAGGGAGGGACAGGCTCCTCACAGTTAGACCTGAGGATGCCAAAAACTACTCTGTTTTGAAGAGTGCTCTCATTGAAGGGTATGGCCTAACCACTGAGCAATACAGGTTGTTGTTCAGAGACACCCAGAAAGCACAGACTCAAGACTGGACTGATTTTGTGGAGTGTGCCACTAAGGCTTTGGAGGGTTGGTTGCAGGGAAGTAAAGTTTCAGACTATACAGGATTGTACAATCTTATGATGAGAGAACAGATCCTTAATAACTGTACAAACCAGCTGTTGCATCAATACCTTATTGACTCTGATCTGACCTCTCCCCAAGAATTGGGAAAGAAGGCAGACAAATGGGTCAGAACAAGGATTAAGCAGAAACCCCAGAACCAAGGTGGTGACCAGAAGAAAACAGACCAGAAGGGTGGTAATCAGAATCAGAAAGATAAAGAAAAAGACCAGAAGTCTTCAGGCCCCCAAACTAATAGTAAGGAGGGTGGTTCCCAAACTGGTAACAAGAAGAAGAAGAACAAAGGTCCAAAGACACCTTGGTGCAATACCTGCAAATCAGTTTCACACTGGGGCAGTGAGTGCACCAAGGCAAATCCAGTTCCCACCACTACAGCTCCTAAAGCAACTGCAACCCCAAGTACAGTAAGCAGTGGTGGAACACAGTCCAAGGGTGTAGCTGGGTTGACCCTGGGTATTGAAGTAGGATCTGGCCTAGTCAGAGTCCCTACACAGGCAGTTCTCCTGTATGATGTGGACATTGAGTTGCCCACTGCAGTAAGCCCCACTAACCTGGGCAAATACAGGCAGACTCCCTTAATAAATGAGAAACTGGCTCAAGCTTACAGGGACACATGTGCTAGTGTCACCATGGTGACCCCTGGCTTTGTGGACCCTGGGCAGATTGTACTAGGAGAGAGCTACCTAGTAACCAATGCAAGCAACTCCACTACCTCCCATAGTGTGGCAATTGTGAACTTCTCCTGGGGAGGGGTTGATGGCCTAAAGAAAGTTGTGGTGAGTGCAGACCTACCAGTAGACTGTCTGTTAGGCAATGACCTTGAAAGCTCAGCATGGTCAGAAGTGGAGTACAGGACTCATGCAGAAATGCTAGGGATTTCAGAGCATGTCCTTGCCATGACAAGGGCTCAGGCTAAGAAGTGCCTTCCTGAACCAGTGGTGGATCTTGAGACAATAGACCAGCCACAACCCAAGAGAAGGAGCAAGAGAGGAAAGGCCTCGCCTTCCACCTTGCCCCAGGTTGAGGATCAGGTTTCAGAGGAAACTGATTCTGCAGTCCAAGAGGAGACTGTCTCTGAGGAGCTTGAACCTGACCAGGTTGAGTTTCTGGGGACAGGGGGACCCTCAAGGGCAGACCTGAGGCAGGCTCAATTAGATTGCCCTTCCCTTGAACCCCTCAGACAGCAGGCTGCTGCTGAGGCTGCTGGGGATGCCCAAGGTAGCCATACTGTGTATTGGGATGAGGGACTCCTTTACTCAGAGGCTAGAGCCCCCAAGCCTGGCATGACCAGGAGGTTGGTGATACCTCTGCAGTTTAGGGGATTCCTCCTTACCTTGGCCCATGATATTCCCCTTGCAGGACACTTAGGCCAGAACAAGACGTGGGACAGGCTTGTTCCACACTTTCACTGGCCTCACATGTCAGAGGATGTCAAGGAGTTTTGTCGCTCCTGTGTCACTTGCCAAGCCAGTGGTAAGTCAGGTGGCACAACAAAGGCCCCCCTAATACCACTACCTGTGGTGGGGGTCCCCTTTGAGAGAGTTGGAATTGATATTGTGGGTCCAATGGACCCCCAAACAGCATCTGGGAACAGATTCATACTGGTGGTAGTGGATCATGCCACCAGGTACCCAGAGGCTATTCCCCTAAGGACCACCACAGCACCTGTGGTGGCAAAAGCCCTCATTGCAGTTTTCTCAAGAGTGGGCTTTCCTAAGGAGGTACTATCAGATAGAGGGACAAATTTTATGTCCAGCTATCTAAAAGCAATGTGGAAGGAATGTGGAGTAAACTATAAGTTTACCACCCCATATCATCCACAATGCAATGGGCTTGTGGAGAGATTTAACAAGACCCTTAAAGGCATGATAAAAGGATTACCAGAGAAGCTCAGGCGGAAATGGGACATTCTTTTACCCTGCCTGCTCTTTGCTTACAGAGAGGTCCCACAGAAGGGGGTTGGCTACAGCCCTTTTGAACTTTTGTTTGGCCACCCTGTGAGAGGTCCATTGTGTTTGGTGAAGGAAGGATGGGAGTTACCTCTCAAAAAGCCCAAACTAGACATAGTGGACTATGTACTTGGTCTCCGCTCCAGGATGGCTGAGTACATGGAAAGAGCATCCAAAAACCTGGAGGCCAGCCAAGAATTGCAGAAGGCTTGGCATGACCAAAAGGCTGTGCTGGTAGAGTTCCAACCAGGACAGAAGGTATGGGTACTGGAGCCAGTGGCTCCAGCAGCACTCCAAGACAAATGGAGTGGACCCTATCCTATTATTGAGAAGAAGGGGGAAGTCACCTACTTGGTAGACTTTGGAACACCCAGGAGCCCTCACAGGGTAATCCATGTGAATCGCTTGAAAGCATTTGTAGACAGGGAGGACATGAGCTTGCTCATGGCCACAGATCGGGAACAGGAGGAAGAGAGTGACCCTCTCCCAGACCTGCTTTCTCAGAACCCTGATGATGGTTCAGTTGATGGAGTAGCCTTGGCAGGCAGCCTCACTGACCAGCAACAGAGGGACTGCAGACAAGTTTTGCAGGCTCACAGGCAAATGTTTTCACTCACACCCAGCCAAACTGACTGGTGTACCCATGTTGTGGACACTGGTGACAGTCTGCCTGTCAAGAATAAGATCTACAGGCAACCTGATCATGTCAGGGATTGCATCAAGGCTGAGGTGCAAAAGATGTTGGAGCTTGGAGTGATTGAGCCATCAGAGAGCCCATGGGCCAGCCCAGTAGTCCTGGTGCCAAAACCTCATACCCAAGATGGTAAGAGAGAAATGAGGTTTTGCGTGGATTACAGGGGTCTCAATGCTGTCACTAGGACAGATGCTCACCCCATTCCAAGAGCAGATGAGCTCATTGACAGATTGGCTTCTGCCAAGTTTCTGAGCACATTTGATCTGACAGCTGGCTACTGGCAAATCAGACTACCTGAGGAGTCAAAAGCCAAAACAGCATTCTCTACCCCTAGTGGACATTATCAGTTTGTGGTAATGCCCTTTGGTTTGAAGAATGCACCTGCCACTTTCCAAAGGTTGGTGAACCAAGTCCTTACTGGGTTGGATGACTTTTGTGCAGCTTATCTGGATGATATTGCTGTCTTTAGCTCCACCTGGGAGGATCACCTGATCCACCTGAAGAAAGTTTTGGAGGCCCTGCAAAAGGCAGGCCTAACTATCAAGGCCACAAAGTGCCAGATAGGGCAGAGTAAGGTTGTATACCTGGGCCACCTAGTAGGTGGAGGCCAGGTTCAGCCACTGGAAAGCAAAATCCAGGCCATACAGGACTGGGCTCCTCCAGTTACCCAGACACAAGTCAGAGCCTTCTTGGGCCTGACTGGGTATTACAGAAAGTTTGTGAAAAACTATGGGTCTATAGTGACACCATTAAATGACTTGACATCCAAGAAGATGCCAAAAAAGGTTCAGTGGACAGTTAGCTGTCAGAAGGCATTTGAAGACCTGAAGAAGGCCATGTGCTCTGCACCTATCCTAAAGAGTCCTGACTACTCCAAACAGTTCATTGTTCAGACAGATGCTTCTGAGTTGGGGGTGGGAGCTGTACTCTCACAACTTAATCAAGATGGTCAAGACCAGCCAATTGCTTTCATTAGCAGGAGGCTAACCCCAAGAGAAAAACGTTGGTCAGCCATTGAGAGGGAGGCCTTTGCTGTGGTTTGGGCATTAAAGAAGTTGAGGTCCTACTTGTTTGGAACTCACTTCCTGGTGCAAACAGACCATAAGCCCCTCTTATGGCTTAATCAGATGAAGGGTGAAAATCCCAAACTGCTCAGGTGGTCCATTTCCCTACAGGGGATGGACTTTACAGTGGAGCACCGCCCAGGGACTGACCATGGTAATGCAGATGGTCTCTCCAGGTACTTCCACTTAGAACATGAAGACTTATCTGGTCAAGGTTAGTTTAATGTCCCTGCGTTTGGGGGGGGGTTGTGTAGGAGAGTAGGGTCTGCTATCCTATGGTCACCCCAAATTTTTGCTTTTTGCTTCACTGGTTTTCGACTACTGAGGCTGTGGGCCTGCTGATCAGACCCCCAGCCTGCTGTTCTCTCACTAAATTAATGACACATGTGCTATAGGCACATACCAATTGGAAATGGACTCCTTGTCAGCCCCTGTAGAATGCACTATAGGTGCACAGGGCACAGGAGCCACTAAGGCCTACCAGGGGCTGCAGCATATCTTTTGCCACCCCTGGCTGGTTCTTAAATTGACACAACTGGCTGATCACTCAGCTGGGGTAAGGTGGTGTACACACCCCTTGCTTAGATATAGTATACCTATGTCTAAACCTATATCTGGACACATGTAAACCTGTGAGCCACTCCTATAGACAGGCCTCACCAATCCTGGAGGCTGGGTGCATGGTTTTTATGTGAGATGGAGCTCTAGCATGAGCTGAGCCTGTCTGCAGCCGTCGGGAACAAATCCCTAAGCTGTTTCAGGATAATGCCATACCATATACTATTAAGTGCCTTATAATCCTCGCGGTTATTTAGCAACTTTGGTTTGGCTTTATCAAAACATGTCGTGTAAGGTGTCATACGCTTTGGAATACCATCCCCTCGCCAGTTCTGGCGACGGGGATGGCATTCCACCCCTCTAGAGGGGTAAGACATGTTACTTCACTTTAATGCGGTTGATTTCTCCAAAGGCCTTAAGATCCACAAAATGGATGCCTCTGCCACAGACAAATGTCTGGACCCCTGGAGCTGACCGAAACTCAGTCAAGGGGGTCCTGGACAAAGGGTTTCCTGTCACAGGAGGGTGTCACCGCCCTCCAGACAGGAGATAGTGTATTGTAGCAGGGAGGTTTGAAAGAAACCAGACACTGCCTGGGGCGCACAAGGCTGCCCCTTGCATAATCCGGCCAAACCGGTTCTTGGGCACTCCAGCCCTCGTGCCAGGGCGGCCTGGATCAAAGGAAGGGGGTGTATCCACCCACTTCCTGGGTCCCACCCATAGGAGGGGACCTAGCAGGTAATCACGCCCACCAGATTCGAATAAGAGTGGGAGCAGTGCCAATGCACATCAGATTTCCTGGAAGAAACATTTGAAACGATATTCTGGACCCTTCGCCCTCCATCTCAACGTGGAAGCCCGAAGAATCTCCCTTGTGGTCAAGGAGTGACCACCCTGCAGCAGCAGGCACCATCCAGCCCTCGACGTCTACTTAGTTGCAGTTCCTGCCGGAACTCGAGCGACTGAGATCAACGAGATCAAGCCTGCCCAGCTTCTAACAGCTCGATCCACAGTCTCTGCAAAGCTGAGACCCGTGGAGGCGACCGGAAGCGTGGGGCACGCCATCTTGAAGTGACCACGAGACGCTGACCGTGCAGCCCACGAGTGACCCTCGAAGCTGTACACCGGGGTTTGAGAAGCCCCCACCCTGAGCTACTCCTGAGCCGAAGTTCAGCCCTCCACACTCGACGAGTGCTGCGTGGGGCCCTTTGGCACGATTTGGCTCAACGCGTTGGCCCGGTCACTTGCCAGCTGGCTTGTGGTCCCTGTGCCGACGAACTACCTAAAAAGACTTGTGATTCTGGTTGCTCTAGATCCACACCAGCTCCCCTGAAAAGGAGCCCCGACTCTGACCTTCCTGGTCCGAGTGAGAAGCAATCTTCCGATCCTGCGTGGATTGCTCTTACCAAGGCTTGTTTGCTCCAAACTTGAAGCCGACTGCACCGACGGTGAGAGCCTGCGTGGGACAGATCGTGACCTGCTCCTGGACGTCGCAGATGCCCCAGAGCCCACGTGACAGCGAAGAGAAGCTCTTTGACGACCACCTGATTGCGCCCGACATTGCCTGGTTCCGTCCTGGTTCCACCCTGGTCACTGCTGAGTGACCCAGACTCTGTCCCCTCTGCTTTCAGGTACTCTACAACTTGAGTCCACCCTTGGACTCCACCGGACACTTCGTCTTCACCCTGCCTGCAGCCCTTTCAGCTTCAAGCACCAAGAGCTTGCGTGTCAAAACCCGATGCCACTTCGACCCTGTGCACCCACTTCCTGTGGGTGAGGTAACTTTGCTCCGCCGGTGTTCCCACACTGGTGCACACCCCTAGGGTCTGTGTGTTAAGTTTTGTTCCTCTAGGTTCAGCGGAAGTGTCCTTAAACTTTAACTCTTTGACTTTTACGCACCATTGGTTAACATTGGTGCATGCGTGCGCTTTCCGCACATCTCCCGAATCCCGAGGGCCATTCCCGACTTCAGCATTGCTTGTCCTGACTGCTCCCAGCGATTCCCTAGGCCCTAGGCCTAACCACTGCTCGAGTGGCATCTCTTATACCACTTGTTTAGTATATGGTTTGAGTGGCCACCCGCCCTCATCCATAATTGTGCAACTTGTATGTTTAAACAGTGCTTTTTGATTTAACGCTTGTGCCCCTTTATTCATAAAGAATACTGGGGATTGTTTTTAGTAATAAACACATATATTTTTATAATATATACTTGTGTGGTGTCCTTTCATTTGGTATTACAGGATTGTATGTGGTAAAACAGCTCGCTTAACACGACCTCTTAAGTTAAGCCTTTAGGCTGCTTAGTCCATGCTACCCCTAGGATAGCTTGTCTAATAAGGTTGACTTACAACCAGACACCATAAGGGGATTGTTTGGTCAGGTAGTAGGTGGTTCCAGAATTGGAAACATCCCCTACCAGGCCAACTTCTCACAGGATGCAAACAATTACAAAGTCCTGAAGAGTGTTCTGATAGATGGGTTTGGCTTAACCACTGAACAGTACAGGTTGAAGTTCAGAGATACCCAGAAGACACAGACTCAGGACTGGACTGATTTTGTAGATTGTGCTACTAAGGCTCTGGAGGGTTGGCTACATGGCAGCAAAGTACATGACTTTACAGGATTGTATAATTTGATTATGAGGGAGCAGATCCTAAGTAATTGTCAGAACCAGCTCTTACACCAGCACCTGGTGGACTCTGATCTGACCTCTCCCCAAGAATTGGGAAAGAAGGCAGACAAGTGGGTCAGAACCAGGATTAGGCCTAAGAATCAGGACAGTAACCAGAAGAAGGAGTCTACCAAGCCTCAAGATAAGGGTGGGGATAAAAATAAAGAAAAGACTTCCCCAGGGCCCCAAAACTCCAAGAATGGGGGTGGGTCCCAAGACACTTCTTCAACTGAGAAAAAGCCTTATTGTTATGCCTGTAAACAGGTTGGGCATTACAAAACAGACAACTGTTGTCCCAAGAATAACAATAAAGAAAATATACCTCCAAAGCCAGCTTCAACACCTCCTGTTACTGTCAGCAGTAATCCCCCAGGAAGTGGAAGCACACCCAGGAATCTGGGTGGGTTTACTGTTGGAGCTCAGGTGGACCCTGGCCTATCCAGGTCCCCATCACCCAATGATCTTGTTTATGAGACTGGCATGGGGTTTGCCAACTTCTCTGCTTGCCCAAATACTTTGAGCAAGTATAGACAAGAACCCATCATCAATGGTTTGAAAGTTGAAGCTTTTAGAGACACAGGGGCTAGCATCACCATGGTGGCTGATGGCATAGTCCCCTCTAAGCAACTTTTACCTGGTGCCACATACCAGGTTACAAACATTGATGGAATCCAAACAAATCATCCCATGGCAGTAGTAAGTCTCAGCTGGGGAGGTGTCATTGGCCCAAAGAGAGTGGCAGTGTCACCAAACTTGCCTGTAGACTGCCTATTTGGTAATGATTTGGAGATCTCAGCCTGGGCTGAGGTTGAACAGGAAACCCATTCTAGAATGGTGAATTCCAATGGAAAGGTTAGTGGGGCTGTAATGGCTACAGCCCCAATTCAAGATGTCCTTCCTGAAAAGGTTGGTAGGGCTGAGAAACTCTCTGCCCCATCTTTAGCAAAAGCTCTTCCTGAACAGAATAGCAAAGCTGTTATGATAACAGCAGAAACCCAAACTGAGTCTCCTCCTGAAAAGGTTGGTGGGGCTGTGATGGCCACAGCCCAAACTCAAACTGACACGTGTGTTGTGAAACCTGAAATGATGGATAACTCCACACAAACTGAGAGCATGGAGGAGGAAGAGAAATCTCCCCCTCACCAGACTTTAGGACAGGATCAGCCTCCTCAGGGAACTGATCTTACCCCTGATGAAGGAACTGCCCCAGAGGTGGTTGGGCCTAGCCTGACAGAACCTCTGATGTCAGTGGACCCTTCTCAGGTGGGACCCAGTCTGGAGCAGGTAACCTGCCCCTCTCTACCTTGCCTTAGCCAGCCCAGGGCTGCAGAGGACAAGAAGGACAGTGAGACCCAGAGGGCCCCCTGTCAAGTAAAGCACCCCCATCAAAAGATTAGGTGCACCAAAACTAGTAGCCCTAGTGAGGTGAAAACTTTAAAAACTCCTGAGGGAGCCCCCTTAAAAACAGTTAGGGACCTCCCACAGATGGATTCTGTTGGGCACAGCCAAACCTGGGACCCAAGGGGCCCAAACCTGAACTGTCCCTCCAGCAAGCCAAACAGAGGGACCCAGCCTCCAGCTTTAGGTAGCCAGAGGTTGACCCTGAGAGCACAGTGCAACTCAGTTAAAGAGAGAAAGGCACACATGGTGGAAGATAATTGGAGGAAGCTAAGCCCTAAATTAGTAGGGCCTCTCTTCAATACTCCATATCCAAACCAGCCTTTAACTTTGCATAAACACACCCAAGGTAGTGATTCCCTATGGTGGAGACCCTCTAATACCCCAAGGGTGAGGGACTGCTTAGTGGACCATGAGACAGGGGGTACCCATGCTAGTGCAGGTACTTCCTTATATGGCCACTCAGGCAATATAGGCTTACCTGGCCAAGGATAGCCTTATCTCCTTTCGTTTGGGGGGGGGTTATGTAGGAAGGTGGCTACCTGACTATGGTTACCCCAGATTTTTTGCCTGTGTTTAGCTGGTTTTTTGACTTAGTTGACCTGGTTCCCTGCTAATCAGGGCCCCAGGCCATCTGCTCTCTCTGTAAAATGGATTCCATGTACCCTAGGTACATACCAATTGGAAATGGACTCCTTGTCAGCCCCTGCAGAATGCACTATAGGTGCACAGGGCATAGGAGCCACTAAGGCCTACCAGGGGCTGCAGCATATCTTTTGCCACCCCTGGCTGGTTCTTAAATTGACACAACTGGCTGATCACTCAGCTGGGGTAAGGTGGTGTACACACCCCTTGCTTAGATATAGTATACCTATGTCTAAACCTATATCTGGACACATGTAAACCTGTGAGCCACTCCTATAGAAAGGCCTCATCAATCCTGGAGGCTGAGTGCGTGGTTTTATGTGAGATGGAGCTCTAGCATGAGCTGAGCCTGTCTGCAGCCGTCGGGAACAAATCCCTAAGCTGTTTCAGGATAATGCCATACCATATACTATTAAGTGCCTTATAATCCTCGCGGTTATTTAGCAACTTTGGTTTGGCTTTATCAAAACATGTCGTGTAAGGTGTCATACGCTTTGGAATACCATCCCCTCGCCAGTTCTGGCGACGGGGATGGCATTCCCCCCCTCTAGAGGGGTAAGACATGTTACTTTACTTTAATGCGGTTGATTTCTCCAAAGACCTTAAGATCCACAAAATGGATGCCTCTGCCACAGACAAATGTCTGGACCCCTGGAGCTGACCGAAACTCAGTCAAGGGGGTCCTGGACAAAGGGTTTCCTGTCACAGGAGGGTGTCACCGCCCTCCAGACAGGAGATAGTGTATTGTAGCAGGGAGGTTTGAAAGAAACCAGACACTGCTTGGGGCGCACAAGGCTGCCCCTTGCATAATCCGGCCAAACCGGTTCTGGGGCACTCCAGCCCTCGTGCCAGGGCGGCCTGGATCAAAGGAAGGGGGTGTATCCACCCACTTCCTGGGTCCCACCCATAGGAGGGGACCTAGCAGGTAATCACGCCCCCCAGATTCGAATAAGAGTGGGAGCAGTGCCAAGGCACATCAGATTTCCTGGAAGAAACATTTGAAACGATATTCTGGACCCTTCGCCCTCCATTTCAACGTGGAAGCCCGAAGAATCTCCCTTGTGGTCAAGGAGTGACCACCCTGCAGCAGCAGGCACCATCCAGCCCTCGACGTCTACTTAGTTGCAGTTCCCGCCGGAACTCGAGCGACTGAGATCGACGAGATCAAGCCTGCCCAGCTTCTAACAGCCCGATCCACAGTCCCTGCAAAGCTGAGACCCGTGGAGGCGACCGGAAGCGTGGGGCATGCCATCTTGAATTGACCACGAGACGCTGACCGTGCAGCCCACGAGTGATCCTCGAAGCTGTGCACCGGGGTTTGAGAAGCCCCCACCCTGAGCTACTCCTGAGCCGAAGTTCAGCCCCCCACACTCGACGAGTGCTGCGTGGGGCCCTTTGGCACGATTTGGCTCAACGCGTTGGCCCGGTCACTTGCCAGCTGGCTAGTGGTCCCTGTGCCGACGAACTACCTAAGAAGACTCGTGAATCTGGTTGCTCCAGATCCACACCAGCTCCCCTGAAAAGGAGCCCCGACTCTGACCTTCCTGGTCCGAGTGAGAAGCAATCTTCCGATCCCGCGTGGATTGCTCTTGCCAAGGCTTGTTTGCTCCAAACTTGAAGCCGACTGCACCGACGGTGAGAGCCTGCATGCGACAGATCGTGACCTGCTCCTGGACGTCACAGATGCCCCAGAGCCCACGTGACGGCGGAGAGAAGCTCCTCGACGACCACCTGATTGCGCCCGACATTGCCTGGTTCCGTCCTGGTTCCACCCTGGTCACTGCTGAGTGACCCAGACTCTGTCCCCTCTGCTTTCAGGTACTCTACAACTTGAGTCCACCCTTGGACTCCACCGGACACTTCATCTTTAACCCTGCCTGCAGCCCTTTCAGCTTCAAGCACCAAGAGCCTGCGTGTCAAAACCCGACGCCACTTCGACCCTGTGCACCCACTTCCTGTGGGTGAGGTAACTTTGCTCCGCCGGTGTTCCCACACTGGTGCACACCTCTAGGGTCTGTGTGTTAAGTTTTGTTCCTCTAGGTTCAGCGGAAGTGTCCTTTAACTTTAACTTTACAACTTTTACGCACCATTGGTTAACATTGGTGCATGCGTGCGCTTTCCGCACATCTCCCGAATCCCGAGGGCCATTCCCGACTTCAGCATTGCTTGTCCTGACTGCTCCCAGCGATTCCCTAGGCCCTAGGCCTAACCACTGTTCGAGTGGCCTCTCTTATACCACTTGTTTAGTATATGGTTCGAGTGGCCCCCTGCCCTCATCCATAATTGTGCAACTTTGTATGTTTAAACAGTGCTTTTGATTTAACGCTTGTGCCCCTTTATTCATAAAGAATACTGGGGATTGTTTTTAGTAATAAACACATATATTTTTATAACATATACTTGTGTGGTGTCCTTTCATTTGGTATTACAGGATTGTATGTGGTAAAACAGCTCGCTTAACACAACCTCTTAAGTTAAGCCTTTAGGCTGCTTAGTCCATGCTACCCCTAGGATAGCTTGTCTAATAAGGTTGACTTACAACCAGACACCATAAGGGATTGTTTGGTCAGGTAGTAGGTGGTTCCAGAATTGGAAACATCCCCTACCAGGCCAACTTCTCACACACAGCCTGGGGGACCAAGCACAGCCTGGGGGACCAAGAGCAACCAGGGGGACCAAGCACAGCCTGGGGGACCAAGCACAGCCTGGGGGACCAAGAGCAACCAGGGGGACCAAGCACAGCCTGGGGGACCAAGCACAGCCTGGGGGACCAAGAGCAACCAGGGGGACCAAGCACATCCAGGGGGACCAAGCACAGCCAGGGGGACCAGGAGCAACCAGGGGGACCAAGCACAGCCTGGGGGACCAAGCACAGCCTGGGGGACCAAGCACAGCCTGGGGGGACCAAGAGCAACCAGGGGGTCCAAGCACAGCCTGGGGGACCAAGCACAGCCTGGGGGACCAAGAGCAACCAGGGGGACCAAGCACAGCCTGGGGGACCAAGCACAGCCTGGGGGACCAAGCACAGCCTGGGGGACCAAGAGCAACCAGGGGGGCCAAGCACAGCCTGGGGGACCAAGCACAGCCTGGGGGACCAAGAGCAACCAGGGGGAACAAGCACAGCCTGGGAGACCAAGCACAGCCTGGGGGACCAAGAGCAACCAGAGGGACCAAGCACAGCCTGGGGGACCAAGAGCAACCAGGGGGACCAAGCACAGCCAGGGGTACCAAGCACAGCCAGGGGGACCAAGAGCAACCAGGGGGACCAAGCACAGCCTGGGGGACCAAGCACAGCCTGGGGGACCAAGCACAGCCTGGAGGACCAAGAGCAACCAGGGGGTCCAAGCACAGCCTGGGGGACCAAGCACAGCCTGGGGGACCAAGAGCAACCAGGGGGACCAAGCACAGCCTGGGGGACCAAGCACAGCCTGGGGGACCAAGAGCAACCAGGGGGACCAAGCACAGCCTGGGGGACCAAGCACAGCCTGGGGGACCAAGAGCAACCAGGGGGACCAAGCACAGCCAGGGGGACCAAGAGCAACCAGGGGGACCAAGCACAGCCAGGGGGACCAAGAGCACCAGGGGGACCAAGCACAGCCTGGGGGACCAAGAGCAACCAGGGGGACCAAGCACAGCCTGGGGGACCAAGCACAGCCTGGGGACCAAGCACAGCCAGGTGTACCAAGCACAGCCAGGGGGACCAAGAGCAACCAGGGAGACCAAGCACAGCCTGGGGGACCAAGCACAGCCAGGGGGACCAAGAGGAACCAGGGAGACCAAGCATAGCCAGGGGGACCAAGAGCATCCAGGGGGACCAAGCACAGCCTGGGGGACCAAGCACAGCCTGGGGGACCAAGAGCAACCAGGGGGACCAAGCACAGCCAGGGGTACCAAGCACAGCCTGGGGGACCAAGAGCAACCAGGTGGACCAAGCACAGCCTGGGGGACCAAGAGCAACCAGGGGGACCAAGCACAGCCTGGGGGACCAAGCACAGCCTGGGGGACCAAACACAGCCTGGGGGACCAAGAGCAACCAGGGGGAGCAAGCACAGCCTGGGGGACCAAGCACAGCTTGGGGACCAAGAGCAACCAGGGGGACCAAGCACAGCCTGGGGGACCAAGCAGCCTGGGGGACCAAGCACAGCCAGGGGTACCAAGCACAGCCAGGGGGACCAAGAGCAACCAGGGGGACCAAGCACAGCCTGGGGGACCAAGCACAGCCTGGGGGACCAAGAGCAACCAGGGGGACCAAGCACAGCCTGGGGGACCAAGCACAGCCTGGGGGACTGTAGGAAGGTGGCTACCTGACTATGGTTACCCCAGATTTTTTGCCTGTGTTTAGCTGGTTTTTTGACTTAGTTGACCTGGTTGCCTGCTAATCAGGGCCCCAGGCCATCTGCTCTCTCTGTAAAATGGATTCCATGTACCCTAGTGTGAGAAGTTGGCCTGGTAGGGGATGTTTCCAATTCTGGAACCACCTACTACCTGACCAAACAATCCCCTTATGGTGTCTGGTTGTAAGTCAACCTTATTAGACAAGCTATCCTAGTGGTAGCATGGACTAAGCAGCCTAAAGGCTTAACTTAAGAGGTCGTGTTAAGCGAGCTGTTTTACCACATACAATCCTGTAATACCAAATGAAAGGACACCACACAAGTATATATTATAAAAATATATGTGTTTATTACTAAAAACAATCCCCAGTATTCTTTATGAATAAAGGGGCACAAGCGTTAAATCAAAAGCACTGTTTAAACATACAAAGTTGCACAATTATGGATGAGGGCAGGGGGCCACTCAAACCATATACTAAACAAGTGGTATAAGAGAGGCCACTCGAACAGTGGTTAGGCCTAGGGCCTAGGGAATCGCTGGGAGCAGTCAGGACAAGCAATGCTGAAGTCGGGAATGGCCCTCGGGATTCGGGAGATGTGCGGAAAGCGCACGCATGCACCAATGTTAACCAATGGTGCGTAAAAGTCAAATAGTTAAAGTTTAAGGACACTTCCGCTGAACCTAGAGGAACAAAACTTAACACACAGACCCTAGAGGTGTGCACCAGTGTGGGAACACCGGCGGAGCAAAGTTACCTCACCCACAGGAAGTGGGTGCACAGGGTCGAAGTGGCGTCGGGTTTTGACACGCAGGCTCTTGGTGCTTGAAGCTGAAAGGGCTGCAGGCAGGGTGAAGACGAAGTGTCCGGTGGAGTCCAAGGGTGGACTCAAGTTGTAGAGTACCTGAAAGCAGAGGGGACAGAGTCTGGGTCACTCAGCAGTGACCAGGGTGGAACCAGGACGGAACCAGGCAATGTCGGGCGCAATCAGGTGGTCGTCGAGGCGCTTCTCTTCGCTGTCACGTGGGCTCTGGGGCATCTGCGACGTCCAGGAGCAGGTCACGATCTGTCCCACGCAGGCTCTCACCGTCGGTGCAGTCGGCTTCCGGTTTGGAGCAAACAAGCCTTGGTAAGAGCAATCCACGCGGGATTGGAAGATGGCGTCTCACTCGGACCAGGAAGGTCAGAGTCGGGGCTCCCTTTCAGGGGAGCTGGTGTGGATCTGGAGCAACCAGAATCACGAGTCTTCTTTTGTAGTTCGTCGGCACAGGGACCACAAGCCAGCTGGCAAGTGACCGGGCCAACGCGTTGAGCCAAATCGTGCCAAAGGGCCCCACGCAGCACTCGTCGAGTGTGGAGGGCTGAACTTCGGCTCAGGAGTAGCTCAGGGTGGGGGCTTCTCAAACCCCGGTGTACAGCTTCGAGGGTCACTCGTGGGCTGCACGGTCAGCGTCTCGTGGTCACTTCAAGATGGCGTGCCCCACGCTTCCGGTCGCCTCCACGGGTCTCAGCTTTGCAGGGACTGTGGATCGGGCTGTTAGAGGCTGGGCAGGCTTGATCTCGTCGATCTCAGTTGCTCGAGTTCCGGCGGGAACTGCAACCAAGTAGACGTCGAGGGCTGGATGGTGCCTGCTGCTGCAGGGTGGTCACTCCTTGACCACAAGGGAGATTCTTCGGGCTTCCACGTTGAGATGGAGGGCGAAGGGTCCAGAATATCGTTTCAAATGTTTCTTCCAGGAAATCTGAGGTGCATTGGCACTGCTCCCACTCTTATTCGAATCTGGTGGGCGTGATTACCTGCTAGGTCCCCTCCTATGGGTGGGACCCAGGAAGTGGGTGGATACACCCCCTTCCTTTGATCCAGGCCGCCCTGGCACGAGGGCTGGAGTGCCCCAGAACCGGTTTGGCCGGATTATGCAAGGGGCAGCCTTGTGCGCCCCAGGCAGTGTCTGGTTTCTTTCAAACCTCCCTGCTACAATACACTATCTCCTGTCTGGAGGGCGGTGACACCCTCCTGTGACAGGAAACCCTTTGTCCAGGACCCCCTTGACTGGGTTTCGGTCAGCTCCAGGGGTCCAGACATTTGTCTGTGGCAGAGGCATCCATTTTGTGGATCCTAAGGTCTTTGGAGAAATCAACCGCATTAAAGCAAAGTAACATGTCTTACCCCTCTAGAGGGGTGGAATGCCATCCCCGTCGCCAGAACTGGCGAGGGGATGGTATTCCAAAGCGTATGACACCTTACACGACATGTTTTGATAAAGCCAAACCAAAGTTGCTAAATAACCGCGAGGATTATAAGGCACTTAATAGTATATGGTATGGCATTATCCTGAAACAGCTTAGGGATTTGTTCCCGACGGCTGCAGACAGGCTCAGCTCATGCTAGAGCTCCATCTCACATAAAAACCATGCACCCAGCCTCCAGGATTGGTGAGGCCTGTCTATAGGAGTGGCTCACAGGTTTACATGTGTCCAGATATAGGTTTAGACATAGGTATACTATATCTAAGCAAGGGGTGTGTACACCACCTTACCCCAGCTGAGTGATCAGCCAGTTGTGTCAATTTAAGAACCAGCCAGGGGTGGCAAAAGATATGCTGCAGCCCCTGGTAGGCCTTAGTGGCTCCTGTGCCCTGTGCACCTATAGTGCATTCTACAGGGGCTGACAAGGAGTCCATTTCCAATTGGTATGTACCTAGGGTACATGGAATCCATTTTACAGAGAGAGCAGATGGCCTGGGGCCCTGATTAGCAGGGAACCAGGTCAACTAAGTCAAAAAACCAGCTAAACACAGGCAAAAAAATCTGGGGTAACCATAGTCAGGTAGCCACCTTCCTACATAACCCCCCCCCAAACGAAAGGAGATAAGGCTATCCTTGGCCAGGTAAGCCTATATTGCCTGAGTGGCCATATAAGGAAGTACCTGCACTAGCATGGGTACCCCCTGTCTCATGGTCCACTAAGCAGTCCCTCACCCTTTGGGTATTAGAGGGTCTCCACCATAGGGAATCACTACCTTGGGTGTGTTTATGCAAAGTTAAAGGCTGGTTTGGATATGGAGTATTGAAGCGAGGCTCTACTAATTTAGGGCTTAGCTTCCTCCAATTATCTTCCACCATGTGTGCCTTTCTCTCTTTAACTGAGTTGCACTGTGCTCTCAGGGTCAACCTCTGGCTACCTAAAGCTGGAGGCTGGGTCCCTCTGTTTGGCTTGCTGGAGGGACAGTTCAGGTTTGGGCCCCTTGGGTCCCAGGTTTGGCTGTGCCCAACAGAATCCATCTGTGGGAGGTCCCTAACTGTTTTTAAGGGGGCTCCCTCAGGAGTTTTTAAAGTTTTCACCTTACTAGGGCTACTAGTTTTGGTGCACCTAATCTTTTGATGGGGGTGCTTTATTTGACAGGGGGCCCTCTGGGTCTCACTGTCCTTCTTGTCCTCTGCAGCCCTGGGCTGGCTAAGGCAAGGTAGAGAGGGGCAGGTTACCTGCTCCAGACTGGGTCCCACCTGAGAAGGTTCCACTGACATCAGAGGTTCTGTCAGGCTAGGCCCAACCACCTCTGGGGCAGTTCCTTCATCAGGGGTAAGATCAGTTCCCTGAGGAGGCTGATCCTGTCCTAAAGTCTGGTGAGGGGGAGATTTCTCTTCCTCCTCCATGCTCTCAGTTTGTGTGGAGTTATCCATCATTTCAGGTTTCACAACACACGTGTCAGTTTGAGTTTGGGCTGTGGCCATCACAGCCCCACCAACCTTTTCAGGAGGAGACTCAGTTTGGGTTTCTGCTGTTACCATAACAGCTTTGCTATTCTGTTCAGGAAGAGCTTTTGCTAAAGATGGGGCAGAGAGTATCTCCGCCCTACCAACCTTTTCAGGAAGGACATCTTGAATTGGGGCTGTAGCCATTACAGCCCCACTAACCTTTCCATTGGAATTTACCATTCTAGAATGGATTTCCTGTTCAACCCCAGCCCAGGCTGAGATTTCTAAATCATTACCCAGTAGACAGTCTACAGGCAAGTTTGGGGACACTGCCACTCTCTTTGGGCCAGTGACACCTCCCCAGCTGAGACTTACTACTGCCATGGGATGATTTGTTTGGATGCCATCAATGTTTATTACCTGGTATGTGGCACCAGGTAAAAGTTGCTTAGAGGGGACTATGCCATCAGCCACCATGGTGATGCTAGCCCCTGTGTCTCTAAAAGCTTCAACTCTTAAACCATTGATGATGGGTTCTTGTCTATACTTGCTCAAAGTATTTGGGCAAGCAGAGAAGTTGGCAAACCCCATGCCAGCCTCATAAACAAGATCATTGGGTGATGGGGACCTGGATAGGCCAGGGTCCACCTGATTTCCAAAAGTAAACCCACCCAGATTCCTGGGTGTGCTTCCACTTCCTGGGGGATTACTGCTGACAGTAACAGGAGGTGTTGAAGCTGGCTTTGGAGGTATATTTTCTTTATTGTTATTCTTGGGACAACAGCTGTCTGTTTTGTAATGCCCCACCTGTTTACAGGGATAACAATAGGGTTTTTTCTCAGTTGAAGAAGTGTCTTGGGACCCACCCCCATCCTTGGAGTTTTGGGGCCCTGGGGAAGTCTTTTCTTTACTTTTATCCCCACCCTTATCTTGAGGCTTGGTAGACTCCTTCTTCTGGTTACTGTCCTGATTCTTAGGCCTAATCCTGGTTCTGACCCATTTGTCTGCCTTCTTTCCCAATTCTTGGGGAGAGGTCAGATCAGAGTCTACCAGGTGCTGGTGTAAGAGCTGGTTCTGACAATTACTTAGGATCTGCTCCCTCATAATCAAATTATACAATCCTGTAAAGTCATGTACTTTGCTGCCATGTAGCCAACCCTCCAGAGCCTTAGTAGCACAATCTACAAAATCAGTCCAGTCCTGAGTCTGTGTCTTCTGGGTGTCTCTGAACTTGAACCTGTACTGTTCAGTGGTTAAGCCAAACCCATCTATCAGAACACTCTTCAGGACTTTGTAATTGTTTGCATCCTCATGTCTGACAGTGAGGAGCTTGTCCCTCCCTTTCTCTGAAAAGGAGTACCATAAGATTGCTGCCCACTGTTCCTCAGGAACCTGCTGTACCATGCAGGCTCTCTCAAGAGCAGTCATCCATTTGTGGATGTCATCCCCTTCTTTGAAGGGGGGCACAATCTTTGTCAGGTTTCTACTATCATAGGACCTGGGTTTCTCTTTAGGAATATTGCTGCCACCAGTGGCATCTAAGCCACACAATTTCTGCTCTCTTGCCAAGGCAAGCTTAGCTTGAGCTAAGGTAAGCTTAGCTTGACTCAGGGCTACCTCCTCTCTCTCTATCTGGAGTCTGACAGCCCTCATTCTAGCCCTATGCTCAGCTTTCTGAGAAGCACTCATGCCTCTCTCTGATTCTCTGGAGGCACTAGAAAGATGAGAGTCCCCTGAGGGAGATCTCACTCTTCTGTTGCCTGGGAGAATCATTTGTTGGGTTCTGGGGAGGTGCTGGCCCTCTCCATTTCCCAGTAGGTCCAAGTTGGCCTGGCTAAGCCTACCAACTTGAACCTGGCTACCCTGATCCTGTACTTCTAAGTCCCCAGCATCTGAGTCCTCATCCAAGTCATCATCATCCTCCTCTTCAGGGGGATCAACTGCAGGGGGGTTCCCTCCAGTTCCTGTATCTAGGGAAGCTGCTTTTGCCTTCTCTAAGTCATCCTGTTCTAGGAGTTCTACCAGAATTAGGCAGGTGGGGCTTCTGCCCCTTTTTAACCCTCTTGCTTTGCACAAGACAATCAAGTCTCTGCGGGTTAGTTTGTCATATCCAGAAGTTGCCTGGGTAGGGTCAACTGTCACAGGACTAGACCCTGAGGCCTTTCCTGTGTCGGACATGGTTACTAGTGAGGTGTAAGTGGTGCACTTACCTACACTAAGTGTTTTCCTACTGGACCTTGCTAGTGAGTTGTAGTCAGGGGTGTGCTACTCCCTTCAACCTACAACTACTAAGTTCAGTAGAACTTAATATGCTAAGCTTTTGATTTTATATGTACCTAGAGGTACTTGATGTGATCTTTCAATTTGATATAAAGATTGCAATGGTAAAACAACAGCAAGCTCAAATCCGCACCGCTGCCCACCAATGTGAGAAGTTGGCCTGGTAGGGGATGTTTCCAATTCTGGAACCACCTACTACCTGACCAAACAATCCCCTTATGGTGTCTGGTTGTAAGTCAACCTTATTAGACAAGCTATCCTAGTGGTAGCATGGACTAAGCAGCCTAAAGGCTTAACTTAAGAGGTCGTGTTAAGCGAGCTGTTTTACCACATACAATCCTGTAATACCAAATGAAAGGACACCACACAAGTATATATTATAAAAATATATGTGTTTATTACTAAAAACAATCCCCAGTATTCTTTATGAATAAAGGGGCACAAGCGTTAAATCAAAAGCACTGTTTAAACATACAAAGTTGCACAATTATGGATGAGGGCAGGGGGCCACTCAAACCATATACTAAACAAGTGGTATAAGAGAGGCCACTCGAACAGTGGTTAGGCCTAGGGCCTAGGGAATCGCTGGGAGCAGTCAGGACAAGCAATGCTGAAGTCGGGAATGGCCCTCGGGATTCGGGAGATGTGCGGAAAGCGCACGCATGCACCAATGTTAACCAATGGTGCGTAAAAGTCAAATAGTTAAAGTTTAAGGACACTTCCGCTGAACCTAGAGGAACAAAACTTAACACACAGACCCTAGAGGTGTGCACCAGTGTGGGAACACCGGCGGAGCAAAGTTACCTCACCCACAGGAAGTGGGTGCACAGGGTCGAAGTGGCGTCGGGTTTTGACACGCAGGCTCTTGGTGCTTGAAGCTGAAAGGGCTGCAGGCAGGGTGAAGACGAAGTGTCCGGTGGAGTCCAAGGGTGGACTCAAGTTGTAGAGTACCTGAAAGCAGAGGGGACAGAGTCTGGGTCACTCAGCAGTGACCAGGGTGGAACCAGGACGGAACCAGGCAATGTCGGGCGCAATCAGGTGGTCGTCGAGGCGCTTCTCTTCGCTGTCACGTGGGCTCTGGGGCATCTGCGACGTCCAGGAGCAGGTCACGATCTGTCCCACGCAGGCTCTCACCGTCGGTGCAGTCGGCTTCCGGTTTGGAGCAAACAAGCCTTGGTAAGAGCAATCCACGCGGGATTGGAAGATGGCGTCTCACTCGGACCAGGAAGGTCAGAGTCGGGGCTCCCTTTCAGGGGAGCTGGTGTGGATCTGGAGCAACCAGAATCACGAGTCTTCTTTTGTAGTTCGTCGGCACAGGGACCACAAGCCAGCTGGCAAGTGACCGGGCCAACGCGTTGAGCCAAATCGTGCCAAAGGGCCCCACGCAGCACTCGTCGAGTGTGGAGGGCTGAACTTCGGCTCAGGAGTAGCTCAGGGTGGGGGCTTCTCAAACCCCGGTGTACAGCTTCGAGGGTCACTCGTGGGCTGCACGGTCAGCGTCTCGTGGTCACTTCAAGATGGCGTGCCCCACGCTTCCGGTCGCCTCCACGGGTCTCAGCTTTGCAGGGACTGTGGATCGGGCTGTTAGAGGCTGGGCAGGCTTGATCTCGTCGATCTCAGTTGCTCGAGTTCCGGCGGGAACTGCAACCAAGTAGACGTCGAGGGCTGGATGGTGCCTGCTGCTGCAGGGTGGTCACTCCTTGACCACAAGGGAGATTCTTCGGGCTTCCACGTTGAGATGGAGGGCGAAGGGTCCAGAATATCGTTTCAAATGTTTCTTCCAGGAAATCTGAGGTGCATTGGCACTGCTCCCACTCTTATTCGAATCTGGTGGGCGTGATTACCTGCTAGGTCCCCTCCTATGGGTGGGACCCAGGAAGTGGGTGGATACACCCCCTTCCTTTGATCCAGGCCGCCCTGGCACGAGGGCTGGAGTGCCCCAGAACCGGTTTGGCCGGATTATGCAAGGGGCAGCCTTGTGCGCCCCAGGCAGTGTCTGGTTTCTTTCAAACCTCCCTGCTACAATACACTATCTCCTGTCTGGAGGGCGGTGACACCCTCCTGTGACAGGAAACCCTTTGTCCAGGACCCCCTTGACTGGGTTTCGGTCAGCTCCAGGGGTCCAGACATTTGTCTGTGGCAGAGGCATCCATTTTGTGGATCCTAAGGTCTTTGGAGAAATCAACCGCATTAAAGCAAAGTAACATGTCTTACCCCTCTAGAGGGGTGGAATGCCATCCCCGTCGCCAGAACTGGCGAGGGGATGGTATTCCAAAGCGTATGACACCTTACACGACATGTTTTGATAAAGCCAAACCAAAGTTGCTAAATAACCGCGAGGATTATAAGGCACTTAATAGTATATGGTATGGCATTATCCTGAAACAGCTTAGGGATTTGTTCCCGACGGCTGCAGACAGGCTCAGCTCATGCTAGAGCTCCATCTCACATAAAAACCATGCACCCAGCCTCCAGGATTGGTGAGGCCTGTCTATAGGAGTGGCTCACAGGTTTACATGTGTCCAGATATAGGTTTAGACATAGGTATACTATATCTAAGCAAGGGGTGTGTACACCACCTTACCCCAGCTGAGTGATCAGCCAGTTGTGTCAATTTAAGAACCAGCCAGGGGTGGCAAAAGATATGCTGCAGCCCCTGGTAGGCCTTAGTGGCTCCTGTGCCCTGTGCACCTATAGTGCATTCTACAGGGGCTGACAAGGAGTCCATTTCCAATTGGTATGTACCTAGGGTACATGGAATCCATTTTACAGAGAGAGCAGATGGCCTGGGGCCCTGATTAGCAGGGAACCAGGTCAACTAAGTCAAAAAACCAGCTAAACACAGGCAAAAAAATCTGGGGTAACCATAGTCAGGTAGCCACCTTCCTACACCTAGGTACATACCACAATTGGAAATGGACTCCTTGTCAGCCCCTGTATAATGCACTATAGGTGCCAAGGGCATAGGAGCCACCAAGGCCTACCAGGGGCTGCAGCATATCTTTTGCCACCCCTGGCTGGTTCTTAAATTGACACAACTGGCTGATCACTCAGCTGGGGTAAGGTGGTGTAACCACCCCTTACTTAGATATAGTATACTGTAGGAAGGTGGCTACCTGACTATGGTTACCCCAGATTTTTTGCCTGTGTTTAGCTGGTTTTTTGACTTAGTTGACCTGGTTCCCTGCTAATCAGGGCCCCAGGCCATCTGCTCTCTCTGTAAAATGGATTCCATGTACCCTAGGTACATACCAATTGGAAATGGACTCCTTGTCAGCCCCTGTAGAATGCACTATAGGTGCACAGGGCACAGGAGCCACTAAGGCCTACCAGGGGCTGCAGCATATCTTTTGCCACCCCTGGCTGGTTCTTAAATTGACACAACTGGCTGATCACTCAGCTGGGGTAAGGTGGTGTACACACCCCTTGCTTAGATATAGTATACCTATGTCTAAACCTATATCTGGACACATGTAAACCTGTGAGCCACTCCTATAGACAGGCCTCACCAATCCTGGAGGCTGGGTGCATGGTTTTTATGTGAGATGGAGCTCTAGCATGAGCTGAGCCTGTCTGCAGCCGTCGGGAACAAATCCCTAAGCTGTTTCAGGATAATGCCATACCATATACTATTAAGTGCCTTATAATCCTCGCGGTTATTTAGCAACTCTGGTTTGGCTTTATCAAAACATGTCGTGTAAGGTGTCATACGCTTTGGAATACCATCCCCTCGCCAGTTCTGGCGATGGGGATGGCATTCCACCCCTCTAGAGGGGTAAGACATGTTACTTCACTTTAATGCGGTTGATTTCTCCAAAGGCCTTAAGATCCACAAAATGGATGCCTCTGCCACAGACAAATGTCTGGACCCCTGGAGCTGACCGAAACCCAGTCAAGGGGGTCCTGGACAAAGGGTTTCCTGTCACAGGAGGGTGTCACCGCCCTCCAGACAGGAGATAGTGTATTGTAGCAGGGAGGTTTGAAAGAAACCAGACACTGCCTGGGGCGCACAAGGCTGCCCCTTGCATAATCCGGCCAAACCGGTTCTGGGGCACTCCAGCCCTCGTGCCAGGGCGGCCTGGATCAAAGGAAGGGGGTGTATCCACCCACTTCCTGGGTCCCACCCATAGGAGGGGACCTAGCAGGTAATCACGCCCCCCAGATTCGAATAAGAGTGGGAGCAGTGCCAATGCACATCAGATTTCCTGGAAGAAACATTTGAAACGATATTCTGGACCCTTCGCCCTCCATCTCAACGTGGAAGCCCGAAGAATCTCCCTTGTGGTCAAGGAGTGACCACCCTGCAGCAGCAGGCACCATCCAGCCCTCGACGTCTACTTAGTTGCAGTTCCCGCCGGAACTCGAGCGACTGAGATCGACGAGATCAAGCCTGCCCAGCTTCTAACAGCCCGATCCACAGTCCCTGCAAAGCTGAGACCCGTGGAGGCGACCGGAAGCGTGGGGCACGCCATCTTGAAGTGACCACGAAACGCTGACCGTGCAGCCCACGAGTGACCCTCGAAGCTGTGCACCGGGGTTTGAGAAGCCCCCACCCTGAGCTACTCCTGAGCCGAAGTTCAGCCCTCCACACTCGACGAGTGCTGCGTGGGGCCCTTTGGCACGATTTGGCTCAACGCGTTGGCCCGGTCACTTGCCAGCTGGCTTGTGGTCCCTGTGCCGACGAACTACAAAAGAAGACTCGTGATTCTGGTTGCTCCAGATCCACACCAGCTCCCCTGAAAGGGAGCCACGACTCTGACCTTCCTGGTCCGAGTGAGACGCCATCTTCCAATCCCGCGTGGATTGCTCTTACCAAGGCTTGTTTGCTCCAAACCGGAAGCCGACTGCACCGACGGTGAGAGCCTGCGTGGGACAGATCGTGACCTGCTCCTGGACGTCGCAGATGCCCCAGAGCCCACGTGACAGCGAAGAGAAGCGCCTCGACGACCACCTGATTGCGCCCGACATTGCCTGGTTCCGTCCTGGTTCCACCCTGGTCACTGCTGAGTGACCCAGACTCTGTCCCCTCTGCTTTCAGGTACTCTACAACTTGAGTCCACCCTTGGACTCCACCGGACACTTCGTCTTCACCCTGCCTGCAGCCCTTTCAGCTTCAAGCACCAAGAGCCTGCGTGTCAAAACCCGACGCCACTTCGACCCTGTGCACCCACTTCCTGTGGGTGAGGTAACTTTGCTCCGCCGGTGTTCCCACACTGGTGCACACCTCTAGGGTCTGTGTGTTAAGTTTTGTTCCTCTAGGTTCAGCGGAAGTGTCCTTAAACTTTAACTATTTGACTTTTACGCACCATTGGTTAACATTGGTGCATGCGTGCGCTTTCCGCACATCTCCCGAATCCCGAGGGCCATTCCCGACTTCAGCATTGCTTGTCCTGACTGCTCCCAGCGATTCCCTAGGCCCTAGGCCTAACCACTGTTCGAGTGGCCTCTCTTATACCACTTGTTTAGTATATGGTTTGAGTGGCCCCCCGCCCTCATCCATAATTGTGCAACTTGTATGTTTAAACAGTGCTTTTGATTTAACGCTTGTGCCCCTTTATTCATAAAGAATACTGGGGATTGTTTTTAGTAATAAACACATATATTTTTATAATATATACTTGTGTGGTGTCCTTTCATTTGGTATTACAGGATTGTATGTGGTAAAACAGCTCGCTTAACACGACCTCTTAAGTTAAGCCTTTAGGCTGCTTAGTCCATGCTACCCCTAGGATAGCTTGTCTAATAAGGTTGACTTACAACCAGACACCATAAGGGATTGTTTGGTCAGGTAGTAGGTGGTTCCAGAATTGGAAACATCCCCTACCAGGCCAACTTCTCACATTGGTGAGCAGCGGTGCGGATTTGAGCTTGCTGTTGTTTTACCATTGCAATCTTTATATCAAATTGAAAGATCACATCAAGTACCTCTAGGTACATATAAAATCAAAAGCTTAGCATATTAAGTTCTACTGAACTTAGTAGTTGTAGGTTGAAGGGAGTAGCACACCCCTGACTACAACTCACTAGCAAGGTCCAGTAGGAAAACACTTAGTGTAGGTAAGTGCACCACTTACACCTCACTAGTAACCATGTCTGACACAGGAAAGGCCTCAGGGTCTAGTCCTGTGACAGTTGACCCTACCCAGGCAACTTTTGGATATGACAAACTAACCCGCAGAGACTTGATTGCCTTGTGCAAAGCAAGAGGGTTAAAAAGGGGCAGAAGCCCCACCTGCCTAATCCTGGTAGAAATCCTAGAACAGGATGACTTAGAGAAGGCAAAAGCAGCTTCCCTAGATACAGGAACTGGAGGGAACCCCCCTGCAGTTGATCCCCCTGAAGAGGAGGATGATGATGACTTGGATGAGGACTCAGAGGTTGAGGACTTAGAGGTACAGGATCAGGGTAGCCAGGTTCCAGTTGGTAGGCTTAGCCAGGCCAACTTGGACCTACTGGGGAATGGAGAGGGCCAGCACCTCCCCAGAACCCAACATATGATTCTCCCAGGCAACAGAAGAGTGAGATCTCCCTCAGGGGACTCTCATCTTTCTAGTGCCTCCAGAGAATCAGAGAGAGGCATGAGTGCTTCTCAAAAAGCTGAGCATAGGGCTAGAATGAGGGCTGTCAGACTCCAGATAGAGAGAGAGGAGGTAGCCCTGAGTCAAGCTAAGCTTACCTTAGCTCAAGCTAAACTTGCCTTGGCAAGAGAGCAGAAATTGTGTGGCTTAGATGCCACTGGTGGCAGCAATATTCCTAAAGAGAAACCCAGGTCCTATGATAGTAGAAACCTGACAAAGATTGTGCCCCCCTTCAAAGAAGGGGATGACATCCACAAATGGATGACTGCTCTTGAGAGAGCCTGCATGGTACAGCAGGTTCCTGAGGAACAGTGGGCAGCAATCTTATGGTACTCCTTTTCAGAGAAAGGGAGGGACAAGCTCCTCACTGTCAGACATGAGGATGCAAACAATTACAAAGTCCTGAAGAGTGTTCTGATAGATGGGTTTGGCTTAACCACTGAACAGTACAGGTTCAAGTTCAGAGACACCCAGAAGACACAGACTCAGGACTGGACTGATTTTGTAGATTGTGCTACTAAGGCTCTGGAGGGTTGGCTACATGGCAGCAAAGTACATGACTTTACAGGATTGTATAATTTGATTATGAGGGAGCAGATCCTAAGTAATTGTCAGAACCAGCTCTTACACCAGCACCTGGTAGACTCTGATCTGACCTCTCCCCAAGAATTGGGAAAGAAGGCAGACAAATGGGTCAGAACCAGGATTAGGCCTAAGAATCAGGACAGTAACCAGAAGAAGGAGTCTACCAAGCCTCAAGATAAGGGTGGGGATAAAAGTAAAGAAAAGACTTCCCCAGGGCCCCAAAACTCCAAGGATGGGGGTGGGTCCCAAGACACTTCTTCAACTGAGAAAAAACCCTATTGTTATCCCTGTAAACAGGTGGGGCATTACAAAACAGACAGCTGTTGTCCCAAGAATAACAATAAAGAAAATATACCTCCAAAGCCAGCTTCAACACCTCCTGTTACTGTCAGCAGTAATCCCCCAGGAAGTGGAAGCACACCCAGGAATCTGGGTGGGTTTACTTTTGGAAATCAGGTGGACCCTGGCCTATCCAGGTCCCCATCACCCAATGATCTTGTTTATGAGGCTGGCATGGGGTTTGCCAACTTCTCTGCTTGCCCAAATACTTTGAGCAAGTATAGACAAGAACCCATCATCAATGGTTTAAGAGTTGAAGCTTTTAGAGACACAGGGGCTAGCATCACCATGGTGGCTGATGGCATAGTCCCCTCTAAGCAACTTTTACCTGGTGCCACATACCAGGTAATAAACATTGATGGCATCCAAACAAATCATCCCATGGCAGTAGTAAGTCTCAGCTGGGGAGGTGTCACTGGCCCAAAGAGAGTGGCAGTGTCCCCAAACTTGCCTGTAGACTGTCTACTGGGTAATGATTTAGAAATCTCAGCCTGGGCTGGGGTTGAACAGGAAATCCATTCTAGAATGGTAAATTCCAATGGAAAGGTTAGTGGGGCTGTAATGGCTACAGCCCCAATTCAAGATGTCCTTCCTGAAAAGGTTGGTAGGGCGGAGATACTCCCTGCCCCATCTTTAGCAAAAGCTCTTCCTGAACAGAATAGCAAAGCTGTTATGATAACAGCAGAAACCCAAACTGAGTCTCCTCCTGAAAAGGTTGGTGGGGCTGTGATGGCCACAGCCCAAACTCAAACTGACACGTGTGTTGTGAAACCTGAAATGATGGATAACTCCACACAAACTGAGAGCATGGAGGAGGAAGAGAAATCTCCCCCTCACCAGACTTTAGGACAGGATCAGCCTCCTCAGGGAACTGATCTTACCCCTGATGAAGGAACTGCCCCAGAGGTGGTTGGGCCTAGCCTGACAGAACCTCTGATGTCAGTGGACCCTTCTCAGGTGGGACCCAGTCTGGAGCAGGTAACCTGCCCCTCTCTCCCTTGCCTTAGCCAGCCCAGGGCTGCAGAGGACAAGAAGGACAGTGAGACCCAGAGGGCCCCCTGTCAAATAAAGCACCCCCATCAAAAGATTAGGTGCACCAAAACTAGTAGCCCTAGTAAGGTGAAAACTTTAAAAACTCCTGAGGGAGCCCCCTTAAAAACAGTTAGGGACCTCCCCCAGATGGATTCTGTTGGGCACAGCCAAACCTGGGACCCAAAGGGCCCAAACCTGAACTGTCCCTCCAGCAAGCCAAACAGAGGGACCCAGCCTCCAGCTTTAGGTAGCCAGAGGTTGACCCTGAGAGCACAGTGCAACTCAGTTAAAGAAAGAAAGGCACACATGGTGGAAGATAATTGGAGGAAGCTAAGCCCTAAATTAGTAGAGCCTCACTTCAATACTCCATATCCAAACCAGCCTTTAACTTTGCATAAACACACCCAAGGTAGTGATTCCCTATGGTGGAGACCCTCTAATACCCAAAGGGTGAGGGACTGCTTAGTGGACCATGAGACAGGGGGTACCCATGCTAGTGCAGGTACTTCCTTATATGGCCACTCAGGCAATATAGGCTTACCTGGCCAAGGATAGCCTTATCTCCTTTCGTTTGGGGGGGGGGTTATGTAGGAAGGTGGCTACCTGACTATGGTTACCCCAGATTTTTTGCCTGTGTTTAGCTGGTTTTTTGACTTAGTTGACCTGGTTCCCTGCTAATCAGGGCCCCAGGCCATCTGCTCTCTCTGTAAAATGGATTCCATGTACCCTAGGTACATACCAATTGGAAATGGACTCCTTGTCAGCCCCTGTAGAATGCACTATAGGTGCACAGGGCACAGGAGCCACTAAGGCCTACCAGGGGCTGCAGCATATCTTTTGCCACCCCTGGCTGGTTCTTAAATTGACACAACTGGCTGATCACTCAGCTGGGGTAAGGTGGTGTACACACCCCTTGCTTAGATATAGTATACCTATGTCTAAACCTATATCTGGACACATGTAAACCTGTGAGCCACTCCTATAGACAGGCCTCACCAATCCTGGAGGCTGGGTGCATGGTTTTTATGTGAGATGGAGCTCTAGCATGAGCTGAGCCTGTCTGCAGCCGTCGGGAACAAATCCCTAAGCTGTTTCAGGATAATGCCATACCATATACTATTAAGTGCCTTATAATCCTCGCGGTTATTTAGCAACTCTGGTTTGGCTTTATCAAAACATGTCGTGTAAGGTGTCATACGCTTTGGAATACCATCCCCTCGCCAGTTCTGGCGATGGGGATGGCATTCCACCCCTCTAGAGGGGTAAGACATGTTACTTCACTTTAATGCGGTTGATTTCTCCAAAGGCCTTAAGATCCACAAAATGGATGCCTCTGCCACAGACAAATGTCTGGACCCCTGGAGCTGACCGAAACCCAGTCAAGGGGGTCCTGGACAAAGGGTTTCCTGTCACAGGAGGGTGTCACCGCCCTCCAGACAGGAGATAGTGTATTGTAGCAGGGAGGTTTGAAAGAAACCAGACACTGCCTGGGGCGCACAAGGCTGCCCCTTGCATAATCCGGCCAAACCGGTTCTGGGGCACTCCAGCCCTCGTGCCAGGGCGGCCTGGATCAAAGGAAGGGGGTGTATCCACCCACTTCCTGGGTCCCACCCATAGGAGGGGACCTAGCAGGTAATCACGCCCCCCAGATTCGAATAAGAGTGGGAGCAGTGCCAATGCACATCAGATTTCCTGGAAGAAACATTTGAAACGATATTCTGGACCCTTCGCCCTCCATCTCAACGTGGAAGCCCGAAGAATCTCCCTTGTGGTCAAGGAGTGACCACCCTGCAGCAGCAGGCACCATCCAGCCCTCGACGTCTACTTAGTTGCAGTTCCCGCCGGAACTCGAGCGACTGAGATCGACGAGATCAAGCCTGCCCAGCTTCTAACAGCCCGATCCACAGTCCCTGCAAAGCTGAGACCCGTGGAGGCGACCGGAAGCGTGGGGCACGCCATCTTGAAGTGACCACGAGACGCTAACCGTGCAGCCCACGAGTGACCCTCGAAGCTGTGCACCGGGGTTTGAGAAGCCCCCACCCTGAGCTACTCCTGAGCCGAAGTTCAGCCCTCCACACTCGACGAGTGCTGCGTGGGGCCCTTTGGCACGATTTGGCTCAACGCGTTGGCCCGGTCACTTGCCAGCTGGCTTGTGGTCCCTGTGCCGACGAACTACAAAAGAAGACTCGTGATTCTGGTTGCTCCAGATCCACACCAGCTCCCCTGAAAGGGAGCCCCGACTCTGACCTTCCTGGTCCGAGTGAGACGCCATCTTCCAATCCCGCGTGGATTGCTCTTACCAAGGCTTGTTTGCTCCAAACCGGAAGCCGACTGCACCGACGGTGAGAGCCTGCGTGGGACAGATCGTGACCTGCTCCTGGACGTCGCAGATGCCCCAGAGCCCACGTGACAGCGAAGAGAAGCGCCTCGACGACCACCTGATTGCGCCCGACATTGCCTGGTTCCGTCCTGGTTCCACCCTGGTCACTGCTGAGTGACCCAGACTCTGTCCCCTCTGCTTTCAGGTACTCTACAACTTGAGTCCACCCTTGGACTCCACCGGACACTTCGTCTTCACCCTGCCTGCAGCCCTTTCAGCTTCAAGCACCAAGAGCCTGCGTGTCAAAACCCGACGCCACTTCGACCCTGTGCACCCACTTCCTGTGGGTGAGGTAACTTTGCTCCGCCGGTGTTCCCACACTGGTGCACACCTCTAGGGTCTGTGTGTTAAGTTTTGTTCCTCTAGGTTCAGCGGAAGTGTCCTTAAACTTTAACTATTTGACTTTTACGCACCATTGGTTAACATTGGTGCATGCGTGCGCTTTCCGCACATCTCCCGAATCCCGAGGGCCATTCCCGACTTCAGCATTGCTTGTCCTGACTGCTCCCAGCGATTCCCTAGGCCCTAGGCCTAACCACTGTTCGAGTGGCCTCTCTTATACCACTTGTTTAGTATATGGTTTGAGTGGCCCCCCGCCCTCATCCATAATTGTGCAACTTGTATGTTTAAACAGTGCTTTTGATTTAACGCTTGTGCCCCTTTATTCATAAAGAATACTGGGGATTGTTTTTAGTAATAAACACATATATTTTTATAATATATACTTGTGTGGTGTCCTTTCATTTGGTATTACAGGATTGTATGTGGTAAAACAGCTCGCTTAACACGACCTCTTAAGTTAAGCCTTTAGGCTGCTTAGTCCATGCTACCCCTAGGATAGCTTGTCTAATAAGGTTGACTTACAACCAGACACCATAAGGGGATTGTTTGGTCAGGTAGTAGGTGGTTCCAGAATTGGAAACATCCCCTACCAGGCCAACTTCTCACATATACCTATATCTAAACCTATATCTGGACACATATCAACCTGTGAGCCACTCCTATGGAAGGCCTAATGTGAGAAGTTGGCCTGATAGGTGATGTTTCCAATTCTGGAACCACCTATTATCAGACCAAACAATCCCTTATGGTGTCTGGTTGTAAGTCAACTGTAGGAGAGTAGGGTCTGCTATCCTATGGTCACCCCAAATTTTTGCTTTTTGCTTCACTGGTTTTCGACTACTGAGGCTGTGGGCCTGCTGATCAGACCCCCAGCCTGCTGTTCTCTCACTAAATTACTGACACATGTGCTATAGGCACATGCCAATTGGAAATGGACTCCTTGTCAGCCCCTGTAGAATGCACTATAGGTGCACAGGGCACAGGAGCCACTAAGGCCTACCAGGGGCTGCAGCATATCTTTTGCCACCCCTGGCTGGTTCTTAAATTGACACAACTGGCTGATCACTCAGCTGGGGTAAGGTGGTGTACACACCCCTTGCTTAGATATAGTATACCTATGTCTAAACCTATATCTGGACACATGTAAACCTGTGAGCCACTCCTATAGAAAGGCCTCATCAATCCTGGAGGCTGAGTGCGTGGTTTTATGTGAGATGGAGCTCTAGCATGAGCTGAGCCTGTCTGCAGCCGTCTGGAACAAATCCCTAAGCTGTTTCAGGATAATGCCATACCATATACTATTAAGTGCCTTATAATCCTCGCGGTTATTTAGCAACTTTGGTTTGGCTTTATCAAAACATGTCGTGTAAGGTGTCATACGCTTTGGAATACCATCCCCTCGCCAGTTCTGGCGACGGGGATGGCATTCCACCCCTCTAGAGGGGTAAGACATGTTACTTTACTTTAATGCGGTTGATTTTTCCAAAGACCTTAAGATCCACAAAATGGATGCCTCTGCCACAGACAAATGTCTGGACCCCTGGAGCTGACCGAAACTCAGTCAAGGGGGTCCTGGACAAAGGGTTTCCTGTCACAGGAGGGTGTCACCGCCCTCCAGACAGGAGATAGTGTATTGTAGCAGGGAGGTTTGAAAGAAACCAGACACTGCTTGGGGCGCACAAGGCTGCCCCTTGCATAATCCGGCCAAACCGGTTCTGGGGCACTCCAGCCCTCGTGCCAGGGCGGCCTGGATCAAAGGAAGGGGGTGTATCCACCCACTTCCTGGGTCCCACCCATAGGAGGGGACCTAGCAGGTAATCACGCCCACCAGATTCGAATAAGAGTGGGAGCAGTGCCAATGCACATCAGATTTCCTGGAAGAAACATTTGAAACGAAACTCTGGACCCTTGGACCTCCACTCCAACGTGGAAGCCCGAAGAATCTCCCTTGTGGTCAAGGAGTGACCACCCTGCAGCAGCAGGCACCATCCAGCCCTCGACGTCTACTTAGTTGCAGTTCCCGCCGGAACTCGAGCGACTGAGATCGACGAGATCAAGCATGCCCAGCTTCTAACAGCCCGATCCACAGTCCCTGCAAAGCTGAGACCCGTGGAGGCGACCGGAAGCGTGGGGCACGCCATCTTGAATTGACCACGAGACGCTGACCGTGCAGCCCACGAGTGACCCTCGAAGCTGTGCACCGGGGTTTGAGAAGCCCCCACCCTGAGCTACTCCTGGGCCGAAGTTCAGCCCTCCACACTCGACGAGTGCTGCGTGGGGCCCTTTGGCACAATTTGGCTCAACGCATTGGCCCGGTCACTTGCCAGCTGGCTTGTGGTCCCTGTGCCGACGAACTACCGAAAAAGACTCGTGAATCTGGTTGCTCCAGATCCACACCAGCTCCCCTGAAAAGGAGCCCCGACTCTGACCTTCCTGGTCCGAGTGAGAAGCAATCTTCCGATCCCGCGTGGATTGCTCTTACCAAGGCTTGTTTGCTCCAAACTTGAAGCCGACTGCACCGACGGTGAGAGCCTGCGTGGGACAGATCGTGACCTGCTCCTGGACGTCGCAGATGCCCCAGAGCCCACGTGACAGCGGAGAGAAGCTCCTCGACGACCACCTGATTGCGCCCGACATTGCCTGGTTCCGTCCTGGTTCCACCCTGGTCACTGCTGAGTGACCCAGACTCTGTCCCCTCTGCTTTCAGGTACTTTTCTACTTGAGTCCACCCTTGGACTCCACCGGACACTTCATCTTTAACCCGCCTGCAGCCCTTTCAGCTTCAAGCACCAAGAGCCTGCGTGTCAAAACCCGACGCCACTTCGACCCTGTGCACCCACTTCCTGTGGGTGAGGTAACTTTGCTCCGCCGGTGTTCCCACACTGGTGCACACCTCTAGGGTCTGTGTGTTAAGTTTTGTTCCTCTAGGTTCAGCGGAAGTGTCCTTTAACTTTAACTTTACAACTTTTACGCACCATTGGTTAACATTGGTGCATGCGTGCGCTTTCCGCACATCTCCCGAATCCCGAGGGCCATTCCCGACTTCAGCATTGCTTGTCCTGACTGCTCCCAGCGATTCCCTAGGCCCTAGGCCTAACCACTGTTCGAGTGGCCTCTCTTATACCACTTGTTTAGTATATGGTTCGAGTGGCCCCCTACCCTCATCCATAATTGTGCAACTTTGTATGTTTAAACAGTGCTTTTGATTTAACGCTTGTGCCCCTTTATTCATAAAGAATACTGGGGATTGTTTTTAGTAATAAATACATATATTTTTATAATATATACTTGTGTGGTGTCCTTTCATTTGGTATTACAGGATTGTATGTGGTAAAACAGCTCGCTTAACACGACCTCTTAAGTTAAGCCTTTAGGCTGCTTAGTCCATGCTACCCCTAGGATAGCTTGTCTAATAAGGTTGACTTACAACCAGACACCATAAGGGATTGTTTGGTCAGGTAGTAGGTGGTTCCAGAATTGGAAACATCCCCTACCAGGCCAACTTCTCACATCAACCTTATTAGACAAGCTATCCTAGGGGTAGCATGGACTAAGCAGCCTAAAGGCTTAACTTAAGAGGTCGTGTTAAGCGAGCTGTTTTACCACATACAATCCTGTAATATCAAATGAAAGGACACCACACAAGTATATATTATAAAAATATATGTGTTTATTACTAAAGACAATCCCCAGTATTCTTTATGAATAAAGGGGCACAAGCGTTAAATCAAAAGCACTGTTTAAACATACAAGTTGCACAATTATGGATGAGGGCGGGTGGCCACTCAAACCATATACTAAACAAGTGGTATAAGAGATGCCACTCGAGCAGTGGTTAGGCCTAGGGCCTAGGGAATCGCTGGGAGCAGTCAGGACAAGCAATGCTGAAGTCGGGAATGGCCCTCGGGCTTCGGCTGCACCAGTGCTGCTTCGGCTGCACTGGTGCAGCTTCTCAGACTTGAGGCGTTGCACCAGTGCAGCATAGAAAAGAAACTTTTTAATAAAAGGATTTAAAACTAATTCAAGATATACATTATCTAAGGAATGTTATAAAAACTCAGATATGGAGAATATTTTTCATTTTCGTCCATTTTTGACCGTTTTGGAGCACTTTGAAGCACTGATGCAGCTTTGGGATTTTTATGGTTATTTTGATCAGAGATGCTCCTAATGTGTTTAAAATTCATGTGGGATGTATCCAAGACACTGCCATCACACCTATATAGTTTTTAAATGATTTTGATGTATTAAAATTTTGACCTCCATAAGGGGGGAAAGGTTGAACTTTTACCCTGCTCGGAGTTCCATGACTTTCGTGACCTTGTCCCCCTGAAATTTAAAATTGCATTTTCAAAGTAATGTGTACAACTATTCATTCTGTGTCATTCATTGTGTGTTTAGCATGCTATTGGGCCACTGTAGCACTTGTTTTTTTTCGTTTTTATGCATTTTTGACCGTTTTTGAACACTTTGATGCTCCAAATGGTCTTTGGACTTAGTCACTTTTTGCTTCATGGAGATTTCAAAAGTGTTAGAAAGTCACTTTGGAGGCACACAGGACAGTGCAAATGCACCTATATAGCAATCAGGACACTCCAATCACACCTATATAGTTTTTAAATGATTTTGATGAATTAAACATTTTGACCTCCATGAGGGGTGGAAAGTTTGAACTTTTACCCCGCTCGGAGTTCCATGACTTCTGTGACCTCGTCCCCCTGAAATTTAAAATAGCATTTTCCAAGTAATTTGTAAATATATTCATTCTGGGTCATTCATTGTGTGTTTAGCATGCTATTGGGCCAGTGTAGCACTTTGTTTTTTTCATTTTCATGCATTTGTGACCGTTTTTAAACACTTTCATGCACCAATGATGTCTTTGTACTTCGTCATTTTTCACTTCATGGGGACTTCAAAAGTGTTAGAAATTCATTTTGGAGGCACACAGAACAGTGCAAATGCAGTTACATAGCATTCAGGAGACTGCAATTACACCTATATAGTTTTTAAAAGATTTTGATGTAATAACATTTTTGACCTCCATAGGGAGGGCCCTTAAGCTGAACTTTTACCCAGCTCGGAGTTCCATGACCTTGTCCCCCTGAAATTGAAAATCGAATTTTCAAAGTGTTTAGTAAAACTGTTCATTCTGTGTCATTCATTATGTCTTTAGCCTGCTATTGGACCACTGCAGCACTATGTTTTGTTAATTTTAACCCAATGTTGACCTTTTTTGACCACTTTGATGCACCAGTGAAGTTTTTGGACTTAGTCATTTTTCACTTTATGGTGACTTCAAAAGTGTTAGAAATTCATTTTGTAAATACCTAGAACGGTGCAAATGCAGCCATATAGCATTCAGGGCACAACAATTACACCTATATAGTTTTTAAATGATTTTGATGCAATAACATTTTTGACCTCCATGGGGAGGGCACTCAAGCTAAACTTTTACCTAGCTCCGAGTTCCACGACCTCGGGTGGAAAAAGTGACTTTGCCCCCTTAAACCCAAAAACTTCAAAAAGTCACCCCTGGAGGCCAGAAATGGGTCTTAGACACTCTTGGTATGTCATCTGAGGTATACTATGGTGTTCTTGGGTCCAGAACTAGAAATGTGATGTGACTCTGATATCTAGGGCCTATAATGGAAAAAATTAATTTGACACCAAACACCTCAAAATGTCTGAAATAGGACTCAGACATGTACCTGGAGGCTGGAAATGAGCCCTAGACACTCTTGCTATATCACCTGAGATATAATATAGGGTCCTGGTGGCCACAGGGACACAAAAACAGTCAGGTGGGTTGATACTGAAAATTAGCAAAAATCGTCCCAAAAATTTCTTTGACAAGATTTGCTAATTTTCCAAATAGCTCAGAATGGATATCAGAGACACTGTCTGAGTGCGCAAGATATGAATACACTTGTCAGAAAGGTCAGCTCTGATGCTTTCATGTGATATATATAACTTTGATATTATATAAAGTTTTTTTTCCGCTACCAACCAAGGGAAACACCTGATATCGTACCCGATTTTGAGAACATTGGGCTGGGTGGAAAAAGTCACTTTGCCCCCTTAAACCCAAAAACTTCAAAAGGTCACCCCTGGAGGCCAGAAATGGGTCTTAGACACTCTTGGTATGTCATCTGAGGTATACTATGGTCTTCTTGGGTCCAGAACTAGAAATCTGATGTGACTCTGATATCTAGGAGCTATAATGGAAAAAAATGAATTTGACACCAAACACCTCAAAATGTCACAAATAGGAGTCAGACATGTACCTGGAGGCTGGAAATGAGCCCTAGCCACTCTTGTTATATAATCTGAGATATATTATGGGGTCCTGGTGGCTACAGGGACCTGAAAACAGTCATGAGGGTTGATACCGAAAATTAGCAAAAATCGTCTAAAAAAGTTTTTTTGACAAGATTTGCTAATTTTCCAAATAGCTCAGAATGGATATCACAGTCACTTTGTGAGTACCCAGGACCCAAATATACTTGTTAGAAAGCTCAGATCTGATGCTTTCATTTGATCTATCTACCTTTGCTATTATCTGAAGTTTTTTTTTCAGCTTCCAGCCATGGGAAAAACCTGACATTGTACCCGATTTTGAGCACCTTAGTCTGGATGGAAGAAGTGACTTTGCCCCCTTAAACCCCAAAACTTCAAAAAGTCATCCCTGGAGGCCAGAAATGGGTCTTAGACACTCCTGGTATGTCATCTGAGGTATACTAAGGGGTCCTTAGGTCCAGAACTAGAAATTTGATGTGACTCTGAGCTCAATGTGATGTGACTCTGAGCTATATGGCCTATAATGGAAAAAATGAGTTTGACCCCAAACACCTCGAAATGTCACAAATAGGAGTCAGACATGTACCTGGAGGCTGGAAATGAGCCCTAGCCACTCTTGTTATATCATCTGAGATATATTATGGGGTCCTGGTGGCTACAGGGACCCGAAAACAGTCATGAGGGTTGATACCGAAAATTTGCAAAAATTGTCAAAAAAAGTTTTTTTGACAAGATTTGCTAATTTTCCAAATAGCTCAGAATGGATATCACAGTCACTTTGTGAGTACCCATGACCTAAATATACTTGTTAGAAAGCTCAGATCTGATGCTTTCATTTGATCTATCTACCTTTGCTATTATCTGAAGGTTTTTTTTCAGCTTCCAGCCAAGGGAAGAACCTGACATCGTACCCGATTTTGAGCAACGTAGCCTGGATGGAAGAAGTGACTATGCCCCCTTAAACCCCAAAACTTCAAAAAGTCATCCCTGGAGGCCAGAAATGGGTCTTAGACACTCCTGGTATGTCATCTGAGGTATACTAAGGGGTCCTTAGGTCCAGAACTAGAAATTTGATGTGACTCTGAGCTCAATGTGATGTGACTCTGAGCTCTATGGCCTATATTGGGAAAAATGAGTTTGATCCCAAACACCTCGAAATGTCACAAATAGGAGTCAGACATGTACCTGGAGGCTGGAAATGAGCCCTAGCCACTCTTGTTATATCATCTGAGATATATTATGGGGTCCTGGTGGCTACAGGGACCTGAAAACAGTCATACAAAGCAATTTGAATCCATACGAGGCAATTTTTAATTTGCGGCCATCTGGTCACCCTTTGAAATGGATAGGATATACTACAGAGGATGTAGTGCACTCTATTTCTTGAAGCATATGATGTACTGACTTAATTTCAATTGCAGTATGTAGCTAAGACATTTACAATTCATAGTGGTAACTCTCATGGTTGTGGCTTATAGGGACAAGGTACAAATCAAGTGTAACCTTCAGGTAAGTTTTTATTTTTCACTTTCATGTGTGTTGTAGAACACTTTATACTTTTGGCTATAATTCATAGTCTGTACATTATAGAGACATAATTTAAACAGCACTTTGTTCCTAGTGATGTGCATCTTACCCATGTGAATTATTATGTGTGTGGCGTATTGTAAAGTTGTCAAAATTTGAGGTTGAATGTATGACGTTTTTCAATACCGTCGCATGTACGAAAAAGTATGCCTTACATTTTGTCCCATACTTCTAAAACCATACAATCTGGATCCATAATTGGAAGTGCAGCATTAAGCTAACATGATGCCACTGTCCTGTGTTCATTTTCATGCATGTGGAAAGCTTCAAAGTGGTGTGAATCTTTCAGCGATTAAACACATATTTTTAAAAAAATTCCTCCAGCTTTTGCAAAATGTGTCACGTATGTTATGTCATCAGTCAAGATCCATATTAGATAGAGCTTGATTTCCAACTGCAACACATTCTATAACATAGCCTACTACAGTGTGCCATTTTATATGCATGTGGCTCACACACAAGGTGCATACAAAGCAATTTGAATCCATACGAGGCGATTTTTAATTTGCGGCCATCTGGTCACCCATTGAAATGGATAGGATATATTACATAGTATGTGGTGCACTATAAATCTTGAACCATATGAGGTACTGACCTAATTTCAATCACAGTATGTAGCTAAGACATCTACACTTTATAGTGGTAACTCTCATATTTGTGGCTTATAGGGACAAGGTACAAATCAAGTGTAATCTTCAGGAAAAGTTTTTATTTTTCACTTTCATGTGTGTTGAAGAACACTTTATGCTTTTGGCTACAAAATGTGAAGTTGAATGTATGATGTGTTTCAATAACGTCACATGTGTGAAAAAATATGCCTTACGTTGTGGCCCATAATTCTAAAACCATACAATCTGGATCCATAATTCTGAGTGCAGCATACAGTTACCATCATGCCACTGCCCTGTGGTCATTGTCATGCCTGTGCCATGCTTAGAAGTGGTGAGAATCATTCAGTGATTAAACGCATGTTTTATAAAATTTGCCTCCATTTTTTGCAAAATGAGTCACGTATATTGTGTCATCAGTCATGATCCATACTAGATAGAGCTTGATTTCCAACTGCAACACATTCTATAGCATACCCTACTACATTGTGTCATTTTAAATGCATGTGGCTTACACGTAAGGTACATACAACGCAATATGAATCCATACGACGCGATTTTCAATTTGCGGCCATCTGGTCGTCCCATTGAAATGGATAGGATATTATACATAGCAGAATGTGCCCTATAATTCTTGAAGCATATAAGTTAAAGACTTAATTTCAATTGCAGATTCTAGCTAAGATTCGTATGCATTATTGTACCAATTCTTATGCATGTGGCCCACATAGAAAGTGCACGAAATGGAAGTTGAATCCATACGAGGCGATTTTCGATTTCCGGCCATCTGGTCACCCAAATCTCAAAGATTATTGTTAATAATTCAGTGTGTTTTTATGCTATTTAGCTAATAATGCATGAACCTGTTTATTAACATGTGCATAATGAGATACCAAAGAGAAAATAATGAAAATGTATTGGTAAACCGTATTTTGGTAGACTTTAAAAAACCCCATTGAAAAACACATGCATCACCAATGCTGCTTTTTGCTTGTGCCTAAAACGAAAATGTGTTATTAAAAAGTGAATATAACACATAGAGATGTTTTTTCTTTTGTTTATGAAGCCTAATGTGAAGGCAGGTCACACCTATGTTTTACTTTGAAAAAATCTATTTTCTAAAATTTACGGCGTTACCTTGTTTTTTAATACAGCTAAAAAAACAATTGTTAAAGTCGCTTATAAAAAAGTGATCGTAAATGCTATTTTGTTTTTTTTTTCAGCTTGAGGTTCAGTTTAATATGAGTCTTAATTTGATGTATCACTTGCCCTAGTAAACAATCCCCAAAGTCTATTTTTTTTCAATTTTCCCAAGCTCAATGTTAAACACATGCATCACCAATGATGCAAAAAGTGAAGTCAGAAATTTCAAACAGCAATAAAAAAGTGAGAAAAACAGATATTTGAAAAATTCCTTTTGTTTATGCGGCCTTATGTCCAAAGCCATCCAACAAGAGCATTTTTTTTTTATTCGGTCGATTTAAAAAAAATCTGCGAACTATTTTATTTCTCTCAAAAAAGTGCCAAAAAGTGACTTTTTGTGCAAAAAAGTGCCCGTACAATATTTTTTCATCTAATAAACTTTTTATGACTCAGAATACACTTAGGCTTCAGGTCAATGTGTTTTCGTTTGGGGGAGGGGCCCAGGGAAAAAAACACCTTTTTTTCTCGGATTGGTCAAAGGTCTGCTTCGGCTGCACCAGTGCTGCTTCGGCTGCACTGGTGCAGCTTCTCAGACTTGAGGCGTTGCACCAGTGCAGCATAGAAAAGAAACTTTTTAATAAAAGGATTTAAAACTAATTCAAGATATACATTATCTAAGGAATGTTATAAAAACTCAGATATGGAGAATATTTTTCATTTTCGTCCATTTTTGACCGTTTTGGAGCACTTTGAAGCACTGATGCAGCTTTGGGATTTTTATGGTTATTTTGATCAGAGATGCTCCTAATGTGTTTAAAATTCATGTGGGATGTATCCAAGACACTGCCATCACACCTATATAGTTTTTAAATGATTTTGATGTATTAAAATTTTGACCTCCATAAGGGGGGAAAGGTTGAACTTTTACCCCGCTCGGAGTTCCATGACTTTCGTGACCTTGTCCCCCTGAAATTTAAAATTGCATTTTCAAAGTAATGTGTACAACTATTCATTCTGTGTCATTCATTGTGTGTTTAGCATGCTATTGGGCCACTGTAGCACTTGTTTTTTTTTCGTTTTTATGCATTTTTGACCGTTTTTGAACACTTTGATGCTCCAAATGGTCTTTGGACTTAGTCACTTTTTGCTTCATGGAGATTTCAAAAGTGTTAAAAAGTCACTTTGGAGGCACACAGGACAGTGCAAATGCACCTATATAGCAATCAGGACACTCCAATCACACCTATATAGTTTTTAAATGATTTTGATGAATTAAACATTTTGACCTCCATGAGGGGTGGAAAGTTTGAACTTTTACCCCGCTCGGAGTTCCATGACTTCTGTGACCTCGTCCCCCTGAAATTTAAAATAGCATTTTCCAAGTAATTTGTAAATATATTCATTCTGGGTCATTCATTGTGTGTTTAGCTTGCTATTGGGCCAGTGTAGCACTTTGTTTTTTTCATTTTTATGCATTTGTGACCGTTTTTAAACACTTTCATGCACCAATGATGTCTTTGTACTTCGTCATTTTTCACTTCATGGGGACTTCAAAAGTGTTAGAAATTCATTTTGGAGGCACACAGAACAGTGCAAATGCAGTTACATAGCATTCAGGAGACTGCAATTACACCTATATAGTTTTTAAAAGATTTTGATGTAATAAAATTTTTGACCTCCATGGGGAGGGCTGAACTTTTACCCAGCTCGGAGTTCCATGACCTTGTCCCCCTGAAATTGAAAATCGAATTTTCAAAGTGTTTAGTAAAACTGTTCATTCTGTGTCATTTATTATGTCTTTAGCCTGCTATTGGACCACTGCAGCACTATGTTTTGTTAATTTTAACCCAATGTTGACCTTTTTTGACCACTTTGATGCACCAGTGAAATTTTTGGACTTAGTCATTTTTCACTTCATGGAGACTTCAAAAGTGTTAGAAATTCATTTTGTAAATACCTAGAACGGTGCAAATGCAGCCATATAGCATTCAGGGCACTACAATTACACCTATATAGTTTTTAAATGATTTTGATGCAATAACATTTTTGACCTCCATGGGGAGGGCACTCAAGCTAAACTTTTACCCAGCTCCGAGTTCCACGACCTCGGGTGGAAAAAGTGACTTTGCCCCCTTAAACCCAAAAACTTCAAAAAGTCACCCCTGGAGGCCAGAAACGGGTCTTAGACACTCTTGGTATGTCATCTGAGGTATACTATGGTGTTCTTGGGTCCAGAACTAGAAATGTGATGTGACTCTGATATCTAGGGCCTATAATGGAAAAAATGAATTTGACACCAAACACCTCAAAATGTCTGAAATAGGACTCAGACATGTACCTGGAGGCTGGAAATGAGCCCTAGACACTCTTGCTATATCACCTGAGATATAATATAGGGTCCTGGTGGCCACAGGGACCCAAAAACAGTCAGGTGGGTTGATACTGAAAATTAGCAAAAATCGTCCCAAATATTTTTTTGACAAGATTTGCTAATTTTCCAAATAGCTCAGAATGGATATCAGAGACACTGTTTGAGTGCGCAAGATATGAATACACTTGTTAGAAAGGTCAGCTCTGATGCTTTCATGTGATATATATAACTTTGATATTATATAAAGTTTTTTTTCCGCTACCAACCAAGGGAAACACCTGATATCGTACCCGATTTTGAGAACATTGGGCTGGGTGGAAAAAGTCACTTTGCCCCCTTAAACCCAAAAACTTCAAAAAGTCACCCTTGGAGGTCAGAAATGGGTCTTAGACACTCTTGGTATGTCATCTGAGGTATACTATGGTCTTCTTGGGTCCAGAACTAGAAATCTGATGTGACTCTGATATCTAGGAGCTATAATGGAAAAAAATGAATTTGACACCAAACACCTCAAAATGTCACAAATAGGAGTCAGACATGTACCTGGAGGCTGGAAATGAGCCCTAGCCACTCTTGTTATATAATCTGAGATATATTATGGGGTCCTGGTGGCTACAGGGACCTGAAAACAGTCATGAGGGTTGATACCGAAAATTAGCAAAAATCGTCAAAAAAAGTTTTTTTGACAAGATTTGCTAATTTTCCAAATAGCTCAGAATGGATATCACAGTCACTTTGTGAGTACCCAGGACCTAAATATACTTGTTAGAAAGCTCAGATCTGATGCTTTCATTTGATCTATCTACCTTTGCTATTATCTGAAGTTTTTTTTTCAGCTTCCAGCCATGGGAAAAACCTGACATTGTACCCGATTTTGAGCACCTTAGGCTGGATGGAAGAAGTGACTTTGCCCCCTTAAACCCCAAAACTTCAAAAAGTCATCCCTGGATGCCAGAAATGGGTCTTAGACACTCCTGGTATGTCATCTGAGGTATACTAAGGGGTCCTTAGGTCCAGAACTAGAAATTTGATGTGACTCTGAGCTCAATGTGATGTGACTCTGAGCTATATGGCCTATAATGGAAAAAATGAGTTTGACCCCAAACACCTCGAAATGTCACAAATAGGAGTCAGACATGTACCTGGAGGCTGGAAATGAGCCCTAGCCACTCTTGTTATATCATCTGAGATATATTATGGGGTCCTGGTGGCTACAGGGACCCGAAAACAGTCATGAGGGTTGATACCGAAAATTAGCAAAAATCGTCAAAAAAAGTTTTTTTGACAAGATTTGCTAATTTAACAAATAGCTCAGAATGGATATCACAGTCACTTCGTGAGTACCCATGACCTAAATATACTTGTTAGAAAGCTCAGATCTGATGCTTTCATTTGATCTATCTACCTTTGCTATTATCTGAAGTTTTTTTTTCAGCTTCCAGCCAAGGGAAGAACCTGACATCGTACCCGATTTTGAGCAACGTAGCCTGGATGGAAGAAGTGACTATGCCCCCTTAAACCCCAAAACTTCAAAAAGTCATCCCAGGAGGCCAGAAGTCATCCCTGGACTGCGGCCTTATGTCCAAAGCCATCCAACAAGAGCATTTTTTTTTTAATTCGGTCGATTTAAAAAAAATCTGCGAACTATTTTATTTCTCTCAAAAAAGTGCCAAAAAGTGACTTTTTGTGCAAAAAAGTGCCCGTACAATATTTTTTCATCTAATAAACTTTTTATGACTCAGAATACACTTAGGCTTCAGGTCAATGTGTTTTCGTTTGGGGGAGGGGCCCAGGGAAAAAAACACCTTTTTTTTCTCGGATTGGTCAAACCTCGTTTTTACTACCTTTAAAAAATATCAAAACCATAAACCAGGAGCCCTAATTATATTCTTGATACTGAGCGGCAGGCAGGCAACTAGAGCTACATTTCAGGGGGGGGGCTAATTCTTCCAACCATAGACAGAGTGACTGAAAGAAGGGGCGAAAACACAATAAAAGCCTCATTTACAAGTAAATGGTCTTTTAAAGACCTGTTAAGTCCTCGGGTGCGGCTGCAACGAGATGGTCACCAGCCCCCGAAGCTGTCTCTGCCCGGGCTGACAGACACGACGGGGGGGGCTGAAGCCCCGTGAGCCCAATGGATGTTGCATAGACCCTAAACCTTATCTGCAGATGAACAGTACCACTCAGTGAGGGGTCCCGTTCATCTGCAGATAAGGTTTAGGGTCTATGAAATACTGCTGTTGTCTTGCGTACATTCTGAGTTCCATTGCAGGGGCCTCATTTATGAGAAATGACGCAACGCTGCGTGAAAGCAGCGATGCGTCACTTTTCAGTGCGCACTCCTTGCGACATTCCTGATGCGTCATATTTAATGTATGATGCATCATGTCGCAAGGAGTTACAGATACGTCAGTATTTCTGACGTATCTGTAAGCGCAAAAGTGAAGCATTGCTAGAGTGTGTCACAAAAGTGACGCAACTCCAGCAATGCGTCCTTTCACATGGGGCAAACCCCATGTGAAAGGGCCTGCGTCAGTCTTACGCCTGCTGTGAGGCAGGCTCAAGAATTTGACGCAACGGTGTCCTAAAAGTGACGCAGTGAAATCTCATAATTTCACTGCGTCACTTTTACGACCCTTCCTTGCGTCAATACACCACCCTTGCATACATATACCTGGCGCAGGTATAATGTGGCGCAGGGGTTTACAAAGAGACGATTCTACCTAGATGCGTCTCTTTGTAAATATGACTCAACAAGGCGCATTTTTTATGCCACTGGTGCGTCACAAAAAGTGACGCATCGGTGGCGTAAAAGTGAGGCATAGCCTTATAAATGAGACCCCAAGTACTTGCCTTCTCGTGAAGTCAAGTGAGCTGAAACCTTTGGCCAGACCAATTTTAAGATCTTCGAGAACAGTACTTGCCAGGAGCATCTTTGAATAATAAAACAACTTCTTTGAAGTCAGCCTTCTCATCCAGATTACCACATACCCTTTTGAGCGAGGATCGCTAAGACTAAAACACAACACGACTGTGTGAAACATTACGCGTTCCTTATTATTTTGTATTAATATGTCTATATCACAAAAGACGGGGACTGCGTAGCTGTGCCCTCAGCTGATAAAGTGACAAACTTGAACACTGTTTTTTTCTAAGACTTCAACCACAGACATTCAAAAGCAAATTATACATACACAGTGCAAGTTTATAAAATATTACAATTGATTGCGTTAATTGACTCGTTCACAAATAATGTCTTATTCAATCAGGTGAGGAGTTCTGATGGAGGGAGTATCATGCAACCCTTTCCCTACCCCTTATCCGAAATCCCACGTGTGCAGTACTGTCCCTGTGTTTCACAGTCTCTCTGCCTGAAGAGGAAGCTTCCATCTTTCCTTATGTCATTAAAGCTTGCAGGTTTAATGACGTTAGACTTCGCAAAGTATAAACTTGTATGTTTGCTTTTGAGGAAGACTTAGACCATGCAACACAGGAACATATTTTACAAAAGTTTGGATTGAATTCCATTATATCCGTTGGCAAGATGTCTAAAATCCCAAAAAATATATTAATATATTTTTACATCCTTGACTTCCGGTGATCAGTTACATCTGCTGACCAGTTTAATCACCAATGCCCCCAAATAAAATCTTAGATATTCTCTCTGCTTTAGTCGCTTCTGGACAGGTTCATTGAACATATTATTTTGTCAAACATTCTAGCCTCTAACATGTGTTTGGCAAGACTGCTTTGCATATTTATTTATTTATTTAAAGAATTTATAAAGCGCTGCTGACACCTTGCAGGTTTCCTGGCGCTGAAGAAAACTCTTAACTGAGGCAAATCGTAACGGGGGGATAGGGGGAGGGTTTAAGGAAAGAGCCAAGTCTTAATGCGTTTCCTGAAAGGGAGGAGGTGGGAAATTTGGCGAATATCAATGGGCAGACTGTTCCAGAGTTTAGCCGCTGCGATTTGGAAAGATCTGCCCCCGATTCTAACTTTATAGTAGTTCGGCACTTTTACAAGACAGGCAGACGTAGAACGCAGGGTCCTGTTGGGGGTATACCAAGAGAACAAGGCTTGCAGAGGTTTAGGTCCGAGTCCATGCAAAGCTTTGAAGACCAGGCAGAGTGCTTTGAATGCCACCCGCTGCTTCAGTGGTAGCCAGTGTAGCTCGGCTAGGGCTGCTGTGGCCGAGGATCTCCTGGTCCAGCCGAGGGCTAGTTTGGCAGCCGCCGACTGAATTCTTTGCAGCCGATCCAGCAACACGGTTGGAGACTCGAGTAACATCGCGTTACAGTAGTCAAGGCGACTAAGAATAGTGCACCTGACTATCGTTACTTGGGCATGTGCGGGTAGGAGTGGCATAATTTTGCGCAGAGAACGCAGCAAAGCAGAACAAGTCCCCACTGTTTTTGTGACTTGAGTTTCCATGCTCAGCTTGTTATTGAGCATAACCCCAAGGTTACGGACCGAGGTTACTGGCTGTGGTTTATCCGGTATTTCCAAAGGCCAAAAATCGCTCGGGAACGGACGAGGAATTCTATTTCCAGCACAGAACAATACCTCGGTTTTGGAAGAGTTGAATTGTAGGGAGTTGTTATGCAACCACCCAGCCGTCTCTCGTAGGCAATCATGGAAGGATGTTAAGGGAATAGAGTCTTCACCTTCCCAGGAGAGAATGAGCTGGGTGTCGTCAGCATAATTGATGGTTTTTATCCTGTGGGACTTTATAAGCGTGATCAAAGGCTTGAGATACACGTTAAAAAGAATGGGGCTGATGGAGGACCCCTGGGGAACCTGGGTCTCTGTCTGGAATGGCATAGTGTGTGAAAAACAATGACCTGGAATGCAGTCTAAGCAAAGGCAAGAAACTGGAATTAATAATATCATTCCCTTCATCGTATTGTCCCTTTGAAGGTTTGACCTGTGGGTGTTTTGTAAAGAAGTCTTCCCTTTAAAAACTTAGGCCCCCATTTCTGAAAGTCTGTGGTGTGCAGAACACTTCGTGCTGGAACAGTTACTGCTGGTGGTAGCAAACTCCACTTGGCTTGTGAAATACATTAGCATCGTTTTGCTTTTTGTGTAATAATGAAATGGAGCAAACATATTTTTTTGTTTCAGTCCATGCTACAGCAAGATTGTTGCACAATTGCAAAAATGAACAAGCTGGCTCCGTGGAGCCGACAGGGGGAGGGAACAGGAGATGTGCATGCGTACAGAGTGCACATCTCCTGTCCGTACACGTGCACATCTCCTGTCCGCGGAATTCAAGCTTTATTTCAGCAAGTAGGAAGAATCTTGCACAGGCCACCAGCCCCATGATTGTGGCCAGTCAGAGTGCGTCACAATGTGAAACTAATCTCATAAATATTAATGAGGTAGGCAGGATTGGGACCTACTCCAAATTAGCATTTTGTGAACTAACCTATTAGTATGTAAACAAGATGATATAAATCAACACTGGTATCAAACTGCAAGCAGTTTTTACTGCCAGTGTTACTGCATCGCTGGCCCGTAGTCACATACTCTGTAGCACCTCTTTTTCGGATGAGTCCCCCCACTTCTTTTTTTAGGACTTGAGCCCTGGTGAAGGGTCTCAAAATCCAGCAATAAAGGGAATGTGTGAAGCTAATTTAATAGTGACAAAAAGTAATCCTGCTGAAATAAACAAAACAAGCATTGGCATAGCCAATAGGTCTTGCCTTTGGGAACTAATAAGTGTTAAGGCAGAGATATTGAGTTTGTGTTTGTTTTTAAGCTGTGTTGTGCAGAAGTCTGCAGTATGCTGAAATGTTATAATAAAGAAGTGTGAGAAGCATTTTTGTTACTTATGATGTATAATGTACAACAAAATGACGATGATAAAAAACTATTAATTAGAAGTAATGATTTGTGTTTTTTTATGTTTGAATGCTGGCACCTTGTATCTGCCTGTTCTAATCGTTGCCTTTTTATGGTGTTTATTGTTAAAGGTGTGGTAAATAAATAATTAATTACCGGTTCTATTTTTCGGGATACTCATACAAACAGTTAGCTCAATAAATAAGAGTCAAGATTCGAGGTAGCTAGAGTGTACAGGCTTTAATCAGGCATAAAAGGACAGGAACAGGACAGCCTGCATGGGAATGGGATGGCAGGGCCCGACAGCTGCCGGGGGCAGGATCTGGGAATGATGCGCATAACTTTTAATAACAGAACATTAGTATATATAGTTAAACAAAATACATTGCATTCAATACAGTAGGCGTAGCAGTAGGCGGAGTTTGTAGCAGTCGCGAAAGATAAGGGCAAAATTAGGTAACAAGAAGGCGTGTACAGGGCGTATACACAGACATGTGATGTAAACGTAACAGAATATGTCATAAACGGGGCGGAAACATGGAGGGGGCTACCTGAGCAGCTGGGACCTCTAACCTAGTGGTGCGCGCAAACTGACAATGACGTGTTACCAGGGAGAACTGGGGGGCTATGACTTCTGCGCTAGAAGAGGAGACTAAAGTCTGGAGTGTCAGAGCGACATGTACCCAGGCATATCTAGTATCTGGTGTTTAGAGTACATGTTGATAGAATCCAAAAGTTATCAGAGTAAAGGCTAACAGACATTAAGACTGGTGCATGCATAATTCTACATGTAGTGCGTGTGCGGGGAATATTCTATAAATATTAATACAGTATTTCTCTTACATGGAGACATAAAGGCTAGACCATGACGGAAACTATTGATGCGATTCAGTAGCTTAGGAATGCAGAGAAGGAGGGCTGGACTGATAACTAGAAACATAACATATTCTTGGCAGACTGGGAGGCAGAGCCAGGCCGAGCCGGGCACTGCGAGGCATGAAAGTAAGCTAAGAGTCAGGGATACAGGTGGGGGCTGTATGGCTCCTTGGAGAGGGTTCAGAAAACAGGAGCTGAATCTAAGTCCGGGCCCTTTTGAGGCCTAGAAACGGGGATAATTCAATGAATTAACGTGCACACTGTAAAACGTGGCAACGTAGCTTTACATAGGCCCGATATTCGTTGTATTCACGAAAACTGGAAACTGGCATACTAGAGATGGACACAACTATAATTGCGTCTTTAATCGATCATAGGGGAATACATGCATATCGATCATGCACATATAACATAACATAGGGAACACGTAGGCACATACAACATGGCAAAATTTACTTTTCCACATTCCCTCCTTGTGCCCTACGTTTCCATCAGGAAACATCTATATTCATGATACCATCTATCATTTCATACAGCATCATTTGCTCGTCTCGAATTGTCCTGGAACGGGACTTAGGACTAGGAATACAAGAGGTAGCACAAATGCCGCAAATCGCAGGGCCACATTGTATACAGAGGCAGCAACTGAATATGATCATTACTGCAATACCTAGGAATGACAATACTTTCCATCCCCAGGCAGATATGATACTCCAGAGCCAACCGGACCATGTCCAGGAGCCTGGATTCTGGTGTAACTGATGGGCACTTTTATGAAGTCTGGTTATAGCTGAATAAACAGACGGCGCGTTATTAGGAATGAAAATGCAGCAACTAGATCCGATGACTCTACATGCTCCTCCTCTATCGGCCAGTATGACGTCAAGAACGGGACGATTTTGGAGCACGACAAATCTCATAGCAGATTGCTCTTCGGTTTAGTTACCTAGAGCAGAAGTAGTCTCATTCACTACTGCTTCAAGGGTTCTGGTTAACCTACGGATTGACTTACTATTCTGGACAGGTCCTATAAAGAAAAAGAAACCTCTATTGAAATCTGTATACTGTTCTAGAGCAGTTTCAGTTTGATCGACAATTGGGGACTCAATCTCCCGTCTATTTCTGACGTGTACTAGATGTGTGTTTCTGTGATAATCAGATGGGGCTAGAAAAACTGGTGGCAGTAGGAAGGCAATATAACATGTTCCATCCCAATCGAGGGGCAGACGAACATATGCGGTCTGACCACAAACAAAATAAGAATGACGTGAAGCTTTGAAAATAGATTTCCCACTGTCACTATACTCGACAGTAGTAGTACAATCACTATGTCCTACATGTGCGGAACCATTCTTTCGGACACATAATTCGCCTTTGACTGGTAGTACTGAAATAGCAGGTAAGTCTGGAGTAGTATCAGACTGAACATTCAGGACCATAAAATTCGAAGAATAATTACCTAAATTGTAAACTTCATTTTCTAGATCTAACCCTGTTCTATGGGGGAGACCTTGCTTGTCTGGAAAACATGTTCTATTCAGAAGGGACACATCATTTGAAGATGACGTTAACATGGACCATGCTCCACACGAACCATTATGTGAAAACGGATAAGGAAAGAGTGGCAGAACTCCCTTCGGTGTCTGGAAAGGGGGGAGTCGACCACACACCCAACAATTAGTAGCATTGCTGGTCTGGTGTGAATAGTGCAACATTCTTACAAATGTGTTATTTCTCATAGCAAGACGATAGGATAACTCGTGAGGAGGCAGATCACTAAATGTGTGCTCTACTGTAGCATTAGAAAACCTATTTACATGAGAAATTGGAAAACATAAATGCAATGCATAACTTGTGCAGGTAACCATCAAACTTAGAAACAATAGAAAACTTAGAAAAACGATACATCGGATAGAGTTTTGACTAACTCTCTCACTATGGGGGTCTATCTCATACATGTCAGATACCTGTCTAACCGTTTCACCCGAGAGGGACTTAGACAATTAAACTGGCTGACTTATTTTACTAGACCGGAGCTTTAACTTATACTCCTGTTGCGGAGTTTTCTCTAACAGAGGAACTTTCAGTTCAGGATTCAGATCAATGTCTGGTTTCAGGCAGTCTTTCAGACAGTCTTTAGAAATGTCCTTTAAAAATTTCTTTTTCCGGACTCCATGGAACTTCTTGATATGGGACAGATGGACCCAACCCTTGCGGCCCTCCAACTTCACGGCCGTACGGGTGGTCAGAAGGACAAGTCGTGGCTCCTTCCAACGAGGCTCCAGCGGACTTGAACGATCAAAATTCCTTACAAGGACGAGGTCGCCTGGAATGACCTCATGCGGTTTCACTTCAGTATTGTCTGGGAATGTAGCGGCAACCTGTGAACGACAAGAGTGTAGGGCAGACATCAAGGAAGCTAGGTAATCTGTCAACATATTACTGGAAACATCTGTAATACTGCGGGGTCTAGGTGTACCCCACATGTTTGGGGGGCGGCCGAATACGACCTCATAAGGGGACAGACCTGATCTGGAGTGTGCGACCATTCGCATAAAGAATAAAGCAACTGGCAGGGCAACTAGCCAGTCTACACCTTTCTCTTTACATGTCTTGGCAATACGGATTTTCAGGGTCTGATTATGTTCTCTCTACGAGACCGGCTGCTTCAGGATGGCGCACACAATGGAACTTCCACTGGTACCCTAACAAGAGGGAAACATGTTTCATTAACTCGGATGAGAATGGCTGGCCGTTATCAGAATACACGACCCTAGGGAGTCCATAACGGGGGAAGAATTCACGAACCAACTGCTTGGCAGTGGTCGCTGCTGTGTAATCTGGAACTGGATATGCTTCTGTCCACCTGGACAAAGCGCATACAACTACAAGGACATACTTGAAACCTCGACATCGCTCCATCTGAATATAATCCATCTGGAGGACTTCAAAAGGGTGGTCAGGAGGTTGGAATCCACCTTGTTCCACCGGGACACTTTTACCTGGATTGAATTGACAACATATCATACAAGTACGGACTTTCTGCTTGGCTGCAGCTCGTAAGTGCTTGTTAAACCAAAGGTTCTGAATACTGTCTAACATGGCTTTTTCTCCTAGGTGTGCTGGACTATGTGCGGTATTGATAATGACTTGAACCATAGAGTCGGGGAGAAACCATGTGGCTTTTCCCTTCGTCAACCATCCCTGATCTGTCTGGACCCCTCCTTGTTCGGACCATTTCTTGATTTCTTCAGGAGTAGCATGTAACTGTATGTCTATGACATCTTGTGTAGGGTCCTTAACTGTCATACAAGTAATCTGTTCTGGAGTGGATGTCTGTGTCTTGTTAACTGGAATGTCTGGTGTCTGAGCTGTAAGCTTGGCTGTTCGGTCTGCTAGATCATTACCTTGGGAAATGATGTCAGTAACTTTTGTATGTGCCTTGCACTTCATGATAGCGATAGCTGTCGGTAAATGTATTGCATCTAACAGAGCTTGAATGAGGAGACCATGCTGAATCTTGGTTCCATGAGAAGTCATGAAACCTCTCTCCTGCCAGAGCACTCCGAAGTCGTGTACAACTCCGAATGCGTAACGTGAATCTGTATATATGTTTACTTTCAGGTTCTTGGCACGTATGCAGGCTTGGGTCAGAGCAACTAGCTCTGCTGCTTGAGCAGACAGTGTGTCAATACGGTGTGTTTCAATAACTTCAGTGTCAGTAGTCACTGCATACGCGGCTACTAGTTCTCCTGTACTCGTTCTCATACATGAACCATCCACATAAAGTGTCAGGTCGGGATCAGGTAATGCAATGTCTGTCAGGTCTTGTCTTGGCTTAGTCATAGTGTTAATGACTTCCACACAGTCATGTGTGGCAGGATTTTAAGTAACTGACGGTAACAGAGTAGCAGGATTTAGAACGTTGCAGCGTCTGATTTCTATGTGTGGCTGGAACAGTGTCAGTTCATAACCTGTTAAACGTGCAATGGTCAAGTGCTGAGTCTGTGTTCGGTTTAAAAGAACTTCCACGGAGTGTGGAACTTGTACTGTCAGGGAGTGTCCTAATACTATGGAATCACTTTGTCTGATTGCTAGAGCTGTGGCTGCAACTGACTTGAGGCACGCAGGCAAAGTCTGGGCTACTGGATCTAATGTGCTCGAAAAAAAAGCACAAGGCTTGTACTGTCCGGCTTGATCTTGTGTGAGAACAGATAATGCAGTACCATCACGTTCTGTGACAAAAAGTGTAAAAGGCTTACTGTAGTTCGGTGTAGCTAGAACAGGTGCTTGGCATAAAGCTTTCTTTAACTCATTAAAACTAAGTGTATGTTCAGATGTCCAAGGGAGGACAGTCGATATGGCTGCCTCCTGTGTCGTTAACTGTATCAGTGGCTTTGCTAGAAATGCATACTGAGGAATCCATTGTCTGCAATAAGAAGTGAGGCCAATAAAAGCACGTACCTCCTTCTGTGTCTTGGGCTGTGGAAGACTCGCTATTAACTGGATACGGTCTGGTGTCAACTGCCTACCCCACTTGGACAGTAAGTGGCCTAAGTAGATCACTTGCTGGACACAGAATTGAAGCTTCGAAGGGGACACCTTGTGCCCCATCTCGGCTAGGAAATACAGAACTGTAAGTGACGCTCGCTCGCAGTCACGTTCAGAACGGGCTGTGATCAGTAGATCATCTACATACTGGAGCAGGGCAGTGTCAGTTGGCATGTGAATATTGTCTAGTTGTCTTTTAAGTGCTTGACTGTAAATACTAGGGCTTTCTGTGAAACCTTGAGGAGCTCGTGTGAATTTATAGCTCCTTCCATTTAAACAAAAACCGAAAAGGTACTGGCTGTCTGGATGAATCGGGACACTGAAAAATGCATTCTTGAGGTCTATAACAGTAAAAAATGTAGCTTCAGAATCAATAGCTGTCAATAGAGATGAAATATCTGGGACTACTGGATACTGGGGTATGATACATTTATTAAGTTCTCGAAGGTCAATCACTAATCGATATACTGGAGGTGCATTTGGATCAGTACGTTTCATGACTGGAATGATAGGATAATTACATACATTGGAGTCAGTTTCTACGACTACTCCTTGAGCAATGAGCTCGTCAATAATTTTGGATAAGGCTGCTACAGCCTCAGGTGGCAATCTGTACTGTCTGATCCGTGGCAAGACTATACCTTGCTTGAGGGTCACACGATGGGGTGTGATTCGCATAAAACCTACATCAGTTGGACCTTGCGCCCATAAATGCTGTGGAACATTGGACAATCTTGGATCAAAATCACGTAATACATAATGACCTTTAAAGTCTCTTAAAAACAATCGTATTCCTTCTGGAGAGCAGCAAATAACTGCACCTAATTCTTTTAATGTTTTAATGCCTAACAAATTTTCTGGACATGACTTCGTAAGTAACAAATCAGTAGTTCGGGACAATGGACCAACTTCTAGAGTAACTGGCTTTGAAATCTCGTTAACAATAGGCTTTCCTGAAAATCCAAGGGAAACATTTCTAGAGCCTGAGAGCGGAGCCCCTGGAACCTCGTCATGACTGATAGTAGTCCTACTTGCCCCTGTATCAATCAAAAACTTTCTGTCCTTCCCCAATACTTGACTATGTACATAGGGACCCTCTTGATCTACAGGTATCTCGATGAGAGGCAAGCCTACCTCCCTCTCTAGGCTGTTTCATGAATACGGTTGATACTCTGGATACTCTGTCTGGGCATACTGGTACATCTGCTGTGTAACATGCTGTGTTGCAGCAATAGGCTGCGGTGCTGGAACTGTCTGTTGTGCATTCTGTGGTGTCTGGGAAGTCTGTGAAACTTGTTCTTGTCTAGGCGGACGTGGTCTTTCTTTAGTCTTACCAGTTGCTATGTTGTGTTTCAGAACTGCACACTCGTTTATAAAATGACCTGGTTGTTTACAATAATTGCATGTCCCTTTAACGGGAGCTGCAGGATGACTGGCTTGATTCGGACCCCTCTTCTGACTGTCTTGTGGAACAGATTGTGCAACTAGTACTTTCATTTTCGTGTCTTTCATACGTCTCCTTTCGTGTTCTTGCTCTTCCCTGATTCTATTCTGGTGATACTGGAGCATCTGTAACATTTGTGACGGGGTACTAGCTTGCCAGGTACTTTCGACTTTCAAAACTCGATTTTTAACTTGTGGGCTTGAATTCTCGACTAGTTTAGTAACAAAAAGATGAGGGTATGACTCGCTACCTGTCTTCAAACCACTGTTAATAATAAAACATTTTTCAAATCTAGAATAAAAATCACTAGTATCTTCATCCTGTTTCTGTTTACATGCTGAGATTGCATCCCAATCTTCCTTTTTCGTGGCTAATAACCTTGGCAAAACTTGTATCAATAACTCGGGCAATTCTTTACATTTGTCCCCAAGACCGGTACCTGGTACTCGTATTTTATCTTCAGCTTCTAGAGCTGTCCAATCAATCTTTTTCTCTCCCACCTCCCATTCCTTTTCCTTGAGTTTTTCATATACCCCTGCGGGCAACAGGACCTTTAACATTTTAATGATATCTGGATACGTGTATTCTCCCATACGGAGCATGTCTTTTAATTCTCGATGGAACCCTGCTGGATCTTTGTCGTGACAGGGAATTAATTTCTTCATCTCTAAGAGTTCCATCTATGTGATAGGGGTGTAAACAAATACTCGTTGCATTTCACCACCCGGTGTCCTAACTGGGTGTACTTCTCGTAACGGATGCTGTCTATCTATGTAAAATGGTTTACTTTCTGGAGGTGAGACGTGAACAAAATGCGGGTTCAGAAACGTTCTATATTTGTGGCGCTGTTCTAGAATGACACTACTTAAATCGGTACCTAAACCTTTCCATTTATACTGGAGTAACTCGTTCAGAATATCATGTAACGGATCTGGATCAGAATGTTGTCCTTCATATAGTGTAATGAGGTGCTGGATCATATACATACCCACCAGTCGTTGCTCGGCTGGGGGCAGTTTCAGAAACATTTGTGCCACTATTTCGTCTGGAAAAGTGGTAGAATCAGTAATCCATCGGACTGCTGATCGGGCTAGTTCTTGTTCATGCATGGTACTAAGTTCACTATAACCGATTCGTGATTTCAGAATGTGATCGGTAGCTTGAAATACTTGTTCTAGAGAATATTGTTCTGGTGCTGGAAGATGAAAGACTTTCTTGTGTTCTAGGCGTGAATGTCGGTCTGGAAATCTAGATTTACCTACATACGCTATTCTGGCGGTATTCTCGTCTTCTACTTCTTCAGTATCAGAGTTATCTTCTTTCTCGCTTACTTGTGCTGTTTTGCGTTTCTCGTGTAACCTTATTATTTCCTTACGAATTTTCTTGTACATACTGTCTATACTACTGAGTGTCTTGTGTCTTCCCTCGGCTATATGATCACTCCACTTTGTCAGGACTTTCATTTCGATTGGATCTTTGTCTGGATAATCTTGTTTCCTTATTAAACAATTGATTAGAAACTTTAATAGCATGAGCTGAGTCTCAGCTTTCCTTAGAGACATGATTTCGCCAATACTTTCTGGATCTTCTCCTGTACGGATGAAACGATATATTCTGTCTAGATCTTCTTTCATATTCGGTAGGGTGTCCAAATACTCGGTCACCCGTCTTGCGCGCAATGAATATATAACCATATTATCATCGCCTGGGACTGGATCATAACGGCATTCGGTGAGAGCTCGCCTGATATCTGCAACGGACTGATGTTTGGGCGTACGCTGTAACGCACGTTCATGTAACTCGACTAACGTTATACGTTTGTGTGGCGGCGGGGTACCCGGAGGACCTCCTCCCGCGGCCCCTAAACTGGAATCGTCGACTGATACTCTTCGTGCTGGCAGAGTGACCGATGTAGCGGGAACTTGTACTATGGACTGGACCGGGGGTACCGTAACAGGTGCTGTAACAGGTGCCCCGGTGGCTGGAGGAACAGGAATTACATTATTTACCGGAGCTGGCGGAGCAGGATTCGCATATTCTGGGACTGTGTCGTCCAAATAGGACGAGAGAAAAATATCAGCTGCGGTCGGTTTGTGACGTAGCTTAATCGGAACTAATGGCGGCGGAAAATTACATGGTGCTTCCGGGGTTGCTTTTGGCAAACCCTCGGCAAGAAGAGGATACATACCCTTAATGAGGGCATTTCTCTGTCTGTCTGACTGTTCGGCTTTAACTCGTTCACCTACTTCAATTAATTCCCTTTCTTGGGCTCTTTCTGAGGATTCTCTACTTAATTCAGACTTTATGATTTCTTTTTCTGTTCTTTTATGAGATTCTTTGCGCCATAACTCGATGGCGTCTCTCTGGGACTGTCTGGCTTTCTTTTTCCATAATGCTTCTTCTACTCGCATGATGCACTCGGCATCCCACGTACCTGATACGGGCCATCTATACTTTTCCTCTAATTCCTTGGTGTACTCCACCCATAAATCTAGATATAATATGGCACTTATGCCATGCTTTTGATACATAAAATGACCTGGACTGTCCCTAGGCGGGACAGGAACTGCTTCCTCGAGCAGACCTTTTCTAGTTTTTAACTGACGTAACTTTGAGAACAGAGGCATAACTAGGCTGGAGTCTGGACACAATACAATACACGATAAACACAATAATAACTGAAAAACGAATCATTCATACCACGACATTGAAAACACATGAAATAACATTTTGGACAGAATATTACCTGAAATACTGAAAACAGAATACATGAATTTCTCAAAAACAGAACTTACTGGAACAGAAACTTACTAGAATGACTAGATGCACTGCTAAAACAGTACGAAACTTACCGGTCCCATAAAGAGACACGTCAGGACCCGCATCCACCTAAGTGGACACTTCGTGTTGGATCTGTGTACCCAAACCCACGGACAAGAGACAAATCAATTGACCCTGTCTAGATACTACCCCAGCAATGGTACTCACCGGGCAGCAAGAACGGAAGGCCTCGGACTGGACTGGACTGCTACGACGACGGACGGACGAACCTCGGACTTTAGTTACAGGTGGGCCTCCGGATACCTCGGACCTTGGACTCTCGGCTTGGGCTCTGGTCGGGACTCGCCGCGTTCCTCCACCACCTCGTCTGGACGCTGGACCGCAACCTCCGTCTCCTCCGTGGGCCTGAGGGATACTTGAAGCAGAAATATCTGCACGTGCACGGTATGGTTCCGTCACGGCTGCAGAGGATCAGGGGGCCTGCGTGGCTTCTCCGGCGCGTGGGGAAAGGGCAAGTCCCTATTCGGGCGCCATTATGTGGTAAATAAATAATTAATTACCGGTTCTATTTTTCGGGATACTCATACAAACAGATAGCTCAATAAATAAGAGTCAAGATTCGAGGTAGCTAGAGTGTACAGGCTTTAATCAGGCATAAAAGGACAGGAACAGGACAGCCTGCATGGGAATGGGATGGCAGGGCCCGACAGCTGCCGGGGGCAGGATCTGGGAATGATGCGCATAACTTTTAATAACAGAACATTAGTATATATAGTTAAACAAAATACATTGCATTCAATACAGTAGGCGTAGCAGTAGGCGGAGTTTGTAGCAGTCGCGAAAGATAAGGGCAAAATGAGGTAACAAGAAGGCGTGTACAGGGCGTATACACAGACATGTGATGTAAACATAACAGAATATGTCATAAACGGGGCGGAAACATGGAGGGGGCTACCTGAGCAGCTGGGACCTCTAACCTAGTGGTGCGCGCAAACTGACAATGACGTGTTACCAGGGAGAACTGGGGGGCTATGACTTCTGCGCTAGAAGAGGAGACTAAAGTCTGGAGTGTCAGAGCGACATGTACCCAGGCATATCTAGTATCTGGTGTTTAGAGTACATGTTGATAGAATCCAAAAGTTATCAGAGTAAAGGCTAACAGACATTAAGACTGGTGCATGCATAATTCTACATGTAGTGCGTGTGCGGGGAATATTCTATAAATATTAATACAGTATTTCTCTTACATGGAGACATAAAGGCTAGACCATGACGGAAACTATTGATGCGATTCAGTAGCTTAGGAATGCAGAGAAGGAGGGCTGGACTGATAACTAGAAACATAACATATTCTTGGCAGACTGGGAGGCAGAGCCAGGCCGAGCCGGGCACTGCGAGGCATGAAAGTAAGCTAAGAGTCAGGGATACAGGTGGGGGCTGTATCGCTCCTTGGAGAGGGTTCAGAAAACAGGCGCTGAATCTAAGTCCGGGCCCTTTTGAGGCCTAGAAACGGGGATAATTCAATGAATTAACGTGCACACTGTAAAACGTGGCAACGTAGCTTTACATAGGCCCGATATTCGTTGTATTCACGAAAACTGGAAACTGGCATACTAGAGATGGACACAACTATAATTGCGTCTTTAATCGATCATAGGGGAATACATGCATATCGATCATGCACATATAACATAACATAGGGAACACGTAGGCACATACAACATGGCAAAATTTACTTTTCCACAAAGGGGTGGGTATAAATAACAGGAGAGTGAAGGTTACTTACTTTGTTATTGAGAGTGATAGATTTAGTGAGTTAATTAGTGGGAGATAGTTAGTGAGAGATTGAGAGAGTTAGTAAGAGTGATGAAATTAGTGAGAGAGTTAGTGAGAGTGAGAGAGTTAGCGAGTGAGTTAGTTAGTGAGAGAGAGTTATTGAGTTAGTGAGAGTGAGTGAGATTTAGTTAGTGAGAGTGAGAGAGTTAGCGAGTGAGTTATTGAGAGTGAGTTAGTTATGATCACCAATTATAAGTGAAATGGGAATGTCAGAATTTCATTGCTCCGGTTTACTCCACCCAGGAGTAAAGAAAAAACAACAACTCCACTAACCCATGTCATACACTAACTACAGACAGCCAGTAAAGCTGTACCGGGGCCACACCGGCGTGACGGTGAAGCACCCTCTACAGGGACAGGCTACAGACGGTAAATTCTCTACTCTGTCCATATAACGGCAAGGACCGGATACAGCATCCAAGGCCGAGTCTACTCAGGACAGAGGTGAGGGACCCGAAGGCATGCACAAAATACAGCAATTTGTTAACATGCTTTGTAAGGTCCACCCCGGAGCAACAGGAGCTCCCCTAGCAGGGGTGGATAGCAGACCCTGCTCTGGGAGGAGTAAAGTTTAATAGATGACTGACTTGGAAGAGGGGTGCAGAGAAGGATCTGCTTTATTCCAAGCCCCATCCAGCGAAGATGTAATGGCAAGAAGAGGAATTTGCCTTTCTGCCATTCAACAGACACCAGAGCTCAACGCCCTGGCAGTGGCGGGCAGGTAGGGGCAGTGCAAGGATTTCAGTGGTGCAGGCGCGTAGTGCAAACAGTATGCATGGGAGGGGGTGGGCCAGGTGGATAGAAGGGACACCAGCAGGTAGCTACAAGGCCTTCAACACCCACTCCACTCAAAAACAGCCGGTGTGGAAGGAAAAAGCAGGATGCACCGCACAGCACACACGGACTACAACTCCCACTCCACTCAAAAGCAGCCGGTGTGAAGGAAAAAGCAGGATGCACCGCACAGCACACACGGACTACAACTCCCACTCCACTCAAAAGCAGCCGGTGTGGAAGGAAAAAGCAGGATGCACTGCACAGTACACACGGACTACAACTCCACCTCTACTCAAAAGCAGCCGGTGTGGAAGGAAAAAGCAGGATGCACTGCACAGCACACACGGACTACAACTCCCACTCCACTCAAAAACAGCCGGTGTGGAAGGAAAAAGCAGGATGCACTGCACAGCACACACGGACTACAACTCCCACTCCACTGAAAAGCAGCGGGTGTGGAAGGACAAAGCAGGATGCACCGTACAATACACACAGACTACAACTCCCAATCCACTCAAAAAGAGCCGGTGTGGAAGGAAAAAGCAGGATGCACTGCACAGCACACACGGACTACAACTCCCACTCCACTCAAAAGCAGCCGGTGTGGAAGGAAAAAGCAGGATGCACTGCACAGTACACACGGACTACAACTCCCCCTCTACTCAAAAGCAGCCGGTGTGGAAGGAAAAAGCAGGATGCACCGTACAGCACGCACGGCCTACAACTCCCACTCCTTTCAAAAACAGCCAGTGTGAAAGGAAAAAGCAGGATGCACCGCACAGCACACATGGACTACAACTCCCACTCCACTCAAAAACAGCCGGTGTGGAAGGAAAAAGCAGGATGCACCGCACAGCAAACACGGACTACAACTCCAACTCCACTCAAAAACAGCCGGTGTGGAAGGAAAAAGCAGGATGCACCGCACAGCACACACGGACTACAACTCCCACTCCACTGAAAAGCAGCCGGTGTGAAGGAAAAAGCAGGATGCACCGCACAGCACACACGGACTACAACTCCCACTCCACTCAAAAGCAGCCGGTGTGGAAGGAAAAAGCAGGATGCACTGCACAGTACACACGGACTACAACTCCCCCTCTACTCAAAAGCAGCCGGTGTGGAAGGAAAAAGCAGGATGCACTGCACAGCACACACGGACTACAACTCCCACTCCACTCAAAAACAGCCGGTGTGGAAGGAAAAAGCAGGATGCACTGCACAGCACACACGGACTACAACTCCCACTCCACTGAAAAGCAGCGGGTGTGGAAGGACAAAGCAGGATGCACCGTACAATACACACAGACTACAACTCCCAATCCACTCAAAAAGAGCCGGTGTGGAAGGAAAAAGCAGGATGCACTGCACAGCACACATGGCCTACAACTCCCACTCCACTCAAAACAGCCAGTGGGGAAGGAAAAAGCAGGATGCACCGCACAGCACACACGGCCTACAACTCCCACTCCACTCAAAAACAGCCGGTGGGGAAGGAAAAAGCAGGATGCACCGTACAGCACGCACGGCCTACAACTCCCACTCCTTTCAAAAACAGCCAGTGTGAAAGGAAAAAGCAGGATGCACCGCACAGCACACATGGACTACAACTCCCACTCCACTCAAAAACAGCCGGTGTGGAAGGAAAAAGCAGGATGCACCGCACAGCAAACACGGACTACAACTCCAACTCCACTCAAAAACAGCCGGTGTGGAAGGAAAAAGCGGGATGCACCGCACAGCACACACGGACTACAACTCCACTGTACATGTCGAAGTGACCGGTCACCTGTGGACTGCGGCAGCGGAAGCAAGCAGCATCTCGCCAACCTCTTAAGACACAGCAGAAGCCTTTCATGATCGTGGCCTCCACATAGCATGCACCTCACCCGATGAACAGCGCCTAGACGCCGGCGTAGCACTTCATAAAGGTTATTATTGTAGCAGACGAGACAGCTCTCGTGGTCTCACTTCACCAGATGGTGAATAGTGAGACTAGTACAATATAAGGCAAGGGAGACACTTCTAGGCATGGCTGGTCCCAAACAGATACTCTTGATGTTGAGGTTCAGTCTGCTGCCGGTGCTCGCCAGGTAGAGAGCGAGAGGTGCAGGACGAGACATTCGTGTCACAGGTTCATGCAATCGTGGTCAAGTGGGGAAGCCAAGGTTACGATCACACCCATCAGACATCATCTCATCAACATCGCCTTTTACTGATCACCTTGAATGATGTACATTTAGGGGTCACCTGGGGTGGGGATTACCATCCACAGTGCCCCCTGAGAGCCCCCCCATGCAGGCCGAAGCAACAAACTCTGAGTTCCAGAAACAAAGTGGGGACTATAGGAAAAGCGCCACCTCGAGTCTGCATAAACATGCCACAGGCTGGCCAGCACAGACTTCATTGCACGTCTACAAATAACAAATCCCTCGATTCATGCCGCCCTTCGAGGCTCTAGCTTGCTGCAGGAGTTCTTACCAACAGTAGCTAATAACAAGATCAAGCAAGCATTTGCAAAACCAATGGTGCTAGTGTAGAAACTAAGGTCGGGGACAATCGGTATTTGCCCGGCGGTATCGCCTCTTTAACCCACGAAACATTAATCAATGAAGAGGCAGGCGCTGGAGACTGGAAGGCAGGAAACAAGGTTTATTCTCTCCGGAGGAGAACACGACAAATCAGACAGCAGGTATCGTCATGAGGTGCTCTAACTTATTTCTGAGGCCTGGCCCCTTATATACAGGTTTTTGTGGCTTTATTACAGTTTACATATTCATGGCAATGCTTTGATGTACGGAAAGACATTCCCGGAATCTCCCCTTCGGGCCCGTTCCCACACACATTTACAGTAGAAGTCCCCACCCCGGTCACAACAGGTGATGGTTATCGCGCAGCTGGATATTCCGTCGATTCATGGAGTGTGGGGGGTTCGATCGGATCTCGTGGGGTGGGGGCTCTGATCAACTCGGGGGTCCTTTGATGAGGGAAGCTTTCAACTGTACGGGGAGGGGCAAGGAATAGTATCGGCAGAGCTAGGTGTCGGCCTGGGAACAAGGAAGACAAACGGGCACAGGAAAAGGGGTTTTTTTTGTATCAAAGGGCCGGGGACTATGAAAAGAATGAAGGGAGGGGTCGCGCTGGGAACAGGATGGGGCTTTGAGGCAGAACTGCGCTGAAGAGGGGTTTATGACTCAAAGCATGTGCGAGCGAGAGGGGGTTGGTCAGCGTGCAGGCTTGGCGAGGGCGAAGGGCTATGTTGGGGGCCAGTGGCGTGCAAAAGGGATGGTCCTGATCGAGGCACCTAAAAAAATGGCGGGCGCGCACGACAAAAGTGTGGCATCAGGGGAAAAGGCAAGATGGCGCAGATAATGTTTACCAAACCGTACTAATTTTCCACAGTCCTCCCTTTAACATATTCAAGACATCTTGCTGATCTATTTCCTATTCAAGTCTATTATGGTGGGCATAAGAAAAAGCAGTAGGACCCCAGGTGAAGGAGTCGTAAACACTACATTTAAGATCTCTAGTTTTAGGAGGCGGGCCTAATGAAAAACTTTGATAAACTTGTTAGCAGGAAAGTCATAGTAAGGTAATACAAAAAATGATTCTGTAGCGAGCAGTCAGTACATTGCATACAGGTTATTATATACAGGCTCCGTATATATTTGGTTGGAGCATAATCAATACAATGGTGGCTGGGAGAGAAACGAGACGTAGCAGAAACGATGATTGAGGGTGTCAATGTTCGAAGTTACTGAGTTCTCAGTCCTTTGTTGGCGCTGTGGAGCACCGGCGGTGGAGCTAAGGGTCCAGCTCTATTCTAGGTCCCGTGTTGCAGGGCACGACCTTTTCCTCGCGTTTCTGGTCGAAAAGGTCTTTTTCGCCCTGTGTCTTTCGGAGTTGATAGTCAAAAAGTTCAGGTGGAAGAAGAGTGTACAAATAGTCCATAGGGTAGGTCGGAGAAAAAGGGGGGTGGAGCAATGGCCAGGTCGGGAACAAACTAGGGGAACGAGAGATTTCAGGTAGGCGGGCTTATGACCGAGTTTAGGGAGCGGGGACCTTTCGGCACACATTTGAACATTGGACAGGGGCATCAGGTCAGCCCTCTCCTCTTGTTTTGTCGGAAATAGTGCCTCGTCCTGCAGCTCCGTTCTGTCGCGGTCTCGCCTTGGCCCATGCCGCAGACGTTCCATAGTCTGTAGTCAGGCCACGTGCTCCCACATCCGGTCCTTCTTTCCTCCGACAGCTGTACCCTTGAAGGAGTTTGAAAAGACAGTCTTTAGAGAATGGGCAGAGGAAGGTAATCACACAAGTCTATTTCTCTCCCAGCTCCAGGTAAATGACAATAGAAACGTCTGTTATATTAGGGTTCACAACTGACATATAAATGATCGATGGTGGGCCTGCTGGATTTACTATGACTTTCCTTCACAACTGTTTACTATAGTCACGACAGTTCATCTGATGGAGACCCACCTTCGTAATACAAGCCTGACAAAGCTATACCGTTCTCTAGGGGTTTATATTTACAAAAGGGTGTTGTGAGCTATCAACATGGTACTAATAGGTATCTCGCTGAGGGACGAACATAGGCTAAACATCTTTCATTTTATCAATGCATCCTGCCTTTTAACTAAACATTTTCGCTTTCGACAAGGTTCATTGTAATGGTTTTCTTCGCTTCGGTCTAATCTTTAACTTTGTAAAACATCATTCTGGTTCCTATGCAGCCTCTCGCGGCCTGATTACTAAATTAGAAAAGACAGGGGTCTCATGGGAAAATAACTAGGGACATAGAAAACTGTGATGGGGGCATCATCTTACTTTGGGTTATAAGGGTACTATCGGCAGAAGGCCACAGTTCAGTTGGTGAGCGTTCAGTGGCATTTCTCGAATTCCAAACTCTGAAATTTGCCTATCGAAAAAATCATTTCTAGGGACCACAGCTGGCCTGCGTTAGTCGCAAGTCGACCCATCTCTTACGATCGGGGGGTGAAGGATAGTTAAAAACTCTTATCGGGGGCAACTGAACGCAATACTGGGTGCGTCCTGGGAAGATGGGGAGGTTTCGATTACCTTTACGGTTTGGGTATTGCGACAATTCGGAACGGGGAAGGTCGCGTCATCTGAGGCATTTTATCTCATAATAGAAGCCGCTGACATGTAGTTCCCTCATTACGGGTCAGATTAGGGAACCTCAGTCGTCTTACCTGTCCTTTCCCTTATGGCCAATTCTCGGTTTCGTCAATTTAGCAGAAAGGAGAGGTAGTGACACGGTCTCATGGTGATTTTATTAAAGACAAGTTTTGTGCAAATACTGGCGGTATTTGGAGCCAATTGGGTGGTGCGCTAGGGGTGGCAGTCTGCCAATTTTGGAGCGAATCGCTCGGAAGAGTGGGAGTGTGAAGAGAGAGAGAGAGAGAGAGAGAGAGAGAGAGAGAGAGAGAGAGAGAGAGAGAGAGAGAGAGAGAGAGTGCAACAGCAGGCTAAATAGTACACGTGCGACATGGAGAGTGGCAGTGTATTTAAGAAAGGCTATTTAGTGCATTACACAGCAAAGGACATTTACGGGTCTGCGTTAGAATCTTGAAAGCATGCAGTTTGAGGTGGACGAGCATTAGACAGGGTAGAGGGGACATGCTTTGAGAAAAAGGAAAACGGGTACCACTGTGTCGCACTTTCTTGCATTCTTGGTCCTTCGACCAGTTGAGTCAACGCTTCAGTCACACACACACATTCTCTCATAGTTTCGAATCATACGTGACATGGGTTCATTCGTGCAGCATGGGTTAAGGGTGATCATTTTTCATCAGATCATACTAAATTTATGGGCTCGTTTGCTACGTGAGTAGTTTGTGGGCGTGCTTAGGCGCCACCTTGCAGCGTTGGTCCGCTTCGCGTATCAGACGGGGCAAGGCTTCAGATCTTCGCCATACCTCGGTTGCGGCCCCTGATGTAACCTGTAGAGGGAGGGAAAAGAGGGGAAGGGAGGGGGACAACATTCGCGCATATCAAATACATGGATTCGAGAGTCCTTTACTTACCTCATACTCGTCTTTCCTCCTCGGGGTAGAATCCCTGGGGTATGGTTTCTGGAGTCGGGGGGGGGCAGTGTGTCCTTATAGGTCGTGTGCAGGGAAACGTAAAAAGGAAACCAGAGGTACCTAGTGCGAGGTATCTAGTTAGTAGATGTATCTCACTATCGGGATCCTTAAATCTCCTTCAATGCTGTGACGTTCTAAGGTTCTTCAGTTCTTTGGTCAGCTCTGTTCCCTAATACCTTTGAGCGTCGTACTTTATAACATTTACATCGTTTTATTTTACCCTTCTTTTACATTCCATTATTTATACCGTTTCGTTTTACCCATCCTCAGAAGTCGAGGTCTTTTCTCCACGCGAGAGTTCATGAGTCAGTCGCGTACCTTGAAGGCAGAGTATCGTGTCGTAGATCCGATCCTTCCTCCGGGGCTGGGCAACCATCTTCTAATAACCTTAAAGAGAGAGCAGGGTAGGGTGCACAGAAAAGAACTCTCCCGCCGATCCCATATTTCAAATAAAGCATGCAATACCCGTTCATAATTTCGAAAACCTTTATTTTTGCAAAATCATAGTACGTGGATTTATGAGGGTGCAGTCGTATTTGGCCGGACACGGCAATGGCTAAAGTGCGTACAGTGGGGGGTGTTGTTTTGCAGCAATAAAAAACATTAGAAGGTTTTATCAATTCATTTGTAGCAAACTAAAACGTCTATCAACTGGCTGGGGGGGTTCGGGGGCATTTATTTCATAATTTAGAAGCATAGTCAGACTAGTTGCAATCAGATTTCCTATATGCATACCGTGTGCGTGCGTCATAAGCGAGGTTATACATCAGCTATATATATATAAAAAATATAATACATTGTACATTTGTAATCATCATTTTTAACGGGATCCTTTTTACATGTTCGTCGAGTGAGCTCTCCTTTCTTCTTGTCAAGTGTACAAAGGATCATATACATGTCTCAGAACATCAAGTTTTTTTTTATTTAGCAAAAAGAAACACCACGAGGTGTTCGTAAGTTCCTATTGATACCGGCGCCATTTTGGGCGGGGCCGGGTCAGTCCGGAAGTAGCATCAGGAATAAGTTTCCTACAACCGGCAGTTGGACCAGAGTCCTTTTCGGCAGTTCAAGAATTCATGCTAACAGAAGGAGTGGCAATGTCATGTTTATTTTGTTGGCGATCAAGGCAGTTGTCCCTTACCGGAAGCCTGCAGGGGCCGAGGGCTCCGCCGGGTACCTTTGCAGACTCTTCAAGGCTGTGGAGATGTTGTCGGAGGTGGGGGCTCGTGTCCCGGTGGGCAAGCGACCGAGTTACATTGCTGTTCAAAGTTACTCTAGCGGCCGAGACCTGCCTTCCAGCGGACCCAGACGCCATTTTGAGGCCCTGCAGCAGTCCCCTCTCATCGAGTCTGCAAGAGTGGAAGAGACCTTTCTGAGGACAAAATAGGGAGTGGAACTCTGTGTTGTGGAAGCGGGACATTCGGCTGGGGTGCGGCTGTGATGCCCCCGCCTGGGGGGGGCAAGGGAGACTCGTTCGCGCCGTCTCCTTCTCCCGGTGCACTCTAGGCCGTTCTCTTTCATGGGCATGCACGATGGTCTCTCCACACCCTGTGCTCCACAAGGCCCATGCCCAGTGCTACGGAGGTATGGCCACCTGCGGCGCACGTTCGGTGCTGCGCAAGTATCGGTGCAGTCATTGCATATTCGGTGCTCCGAAAATATGGGCACCGTTGCACGTTCGGTGCTGCGCAAGTACTGGGGCACCACCATGGTATGTTCGGTGCTACGAAAATATGGCACCACCGCCTGGCTGGGGGAGTTCGGCGTTGGGCCGGGGGCTGGGAGACCTCCTATCCGTGGAGGTGGGAGAGGCTCGTCCGCGTCGCCTCTCCCTCCCAGCCCAACTTGGACAAATTTCTGCAGAGGTATGGACAGGACATCCCGCCGCCCAGAGCTGCTGCGGCTGTCACGGAGGGGAAAAGGAAGAGGTGTCTCGTTCTTCTCTGGACCGGGCTTCCTTAGGTTATCGGCTGCAGCCGGCCTCAGTTGGCCCCCCGTCGGTCCCTGGCCATGGGTGGTCGGACCGGGTGGACATGTGGCGGGACTACCTGCAACTACCCAGGGCCGCTGCGGCTGGACTCCGCTGGCCCCTGCCTCTCCTCCGGCTCCCCCATATGTTAAGATTTCCTGACCAAGTGTTGGCAGCAGGGCCCGCCTTATATGGGTTGCCGCCAGTTGGGCGTAGCCGTAACCCTGCCCTACTTTGGAAGGTTCCAGAATGTGGGGGGGGGTGGGGGGGGGAGGAATGTTCTGTTGACTTTAATTTTCTACAGTTTACCGTTCTTGTTTCTAGCGTTATTGTTCCTTGCTTGTTATGTTAATTAAAAGTTTGTGTTCATCAGTGGCTTACTGATTTCGTTTCCCATTCCTTTCTTTCCAGGTTGTTTCAAGCTAAATTTTCTTTCCATACGACGCGATTTTCAATTTGCGGCCATCTGGTCGTCCCATTGAAATGGATAGGATATTATACATAGCAGAATGTGCCCTATAATTCTTGAAGCATATAAGTTAAAGACTTAATTTCAATTGCAGATTCTAGCTACGATTCGTATGCATTATTGTACCAATTCTTATGCATGTGGCCCACATAGAAAGTGCACGAAATGGAAGTTGAATCCATACGAGGCGATTTTCGATTTCCGGCCATCTGGTCACCCGAATCTCAAAGATTATTGTTAATAATTCAGTGTGTTTTTATGCTATTTAGCTAATAATGCATGAACCTGTTTATTAACATGTGCATAATGAGATACCAAAGAGAAAATAATGAAAATGTATTGGTAAACCGTATTTTGGTAGACTTTAAAAAACCCCATTGAAAAACACATGCATCACCAATGCTGCTTTTTGCTTGTGCCTAAAACGAAAATGTGTTATTAAAAAGTGAATATAACACATAGAGATGTTTTTTCTTTTGTTTATGAAGCCTAATGTGAAGGCAGGTCACACCTATGTTTTACTTTGAAAAAATCTCTTTTCTAAAATTTACGGCGTTACCTTGTTTTTTAATATAGCTAAAAAACAATTGTTAAAGTCGCTTATAAAAAAGTGATCGTAAATGCTATTTTGTTTTTTTTTTCAGCTTGAGGTTCAGTTTAATATGAGTCTTAATTTGATGTATCACTTGCCCTAGTAAACAATCCCCAAAGTCTATTGTTTTTTCAATTTTCCCAAGCTCAATGTTAAACACATGCATCACCAATGATGCAAAAAGTCAAGTCAGAAATTTCAAACAGCAATAAAAAAGTGAGAAAAACAGATATTTGAAAAATTCCTTTTGTTTATGCGGCCTTATGTCCAAAGCCATCCAACAAGAGCATTTTTTTTTAATTCGGTCGATTTAAAAAAAATCTGCCAACTATTTTATTTCTCTCAAAAAAGTGCCAAAAAGTGACTTTTTGTGCAAAAAAGTGCCTGTACAATAATTTTTCATCTAATAAACTTTTTATGACTCAGAATACACTTAGGCTTCAGGTCAATGTGTTTTCGTTTGGGGGAGGGGCCCAGGGAAAAAAACACCTTTTTTTTTCTCGGATTGGTCAAAGGTCAGGCTACCAGCTTGACTCTTGTTGCACCAGTGCTGCTTCGGCTGCACCAGTGCTGCTTCGGCTGCACTGGTGCAGCTTCTCTGACTTGAGGCGTTGCACCAGTGCAGCATAGAAAAGAAACTTTTTAATAAAAGGATTTAAAACTAATTCAAGATATACATTATCTAAGGAATGTTATAAAAACTCAGATATGGAGAATATTTTTCATTTTCGTCCATTTTTGACCGTTTTGGAGCACTTTGAAGCACTGATGCAGCTTTGGGATTTTTATGGTTATTTTGATCAGAGATGCTCCTAATGTGTTTAAAATTCATGTGGGATGTATCCAAGACACTGCAATCACACCTATATAGTTTTTAAATGATTTTGATGTATTAAAATTTTGACCTCCTTAAGGGGGGAAAGGTTGAACTTTTACCCCGCTCGGAGTTCCATGACTTTCGTGACCTTGTCCCCCTGAAATTTAAAATTGCATTTTCAAAGTAATGTGTACAACTATTCATTCTGTGTCATTCATTGTGTGTTTAGCATGCTATTGGGCCACTGTAGCACTTGTTTTTTTTCGTTTTTATGCATTTTTGACCGTTTTTGAACACTTTGATGCTCCAAATGGTCTTTGGACTTAGTCACTTTTTGCTTCATGGAGATTTCAAAAGTGTTAAAAAGTCACTTTGGAGGCATACAGGACAGTGCAAATGCACCTATATAGCAATCAGGACACTCCAATCACACCTATATAGTTTTTAAATGATTTTGATGAATTAAACATTTTGACCTCCATGAGGGGTGGAAAGTTTGAACTTTTACCCCGCTCGGAGTTCCATGACTTCTGTGACCTCGTCCCCCTGAAATTTAAAATAGCATTTTCCAAGTAATTTGTAAATATATTCATTCTGGGTCATTCATTGTGTGTTTAGCTTGCTATTGGGCCAGTGTAGCACTTTGTTTTTTTCATTTTTATGCATTTGTGACCGTTTTTAAACACTTTCATGCACCAATGATGTCTTTGTACTTCGTCATTTTTCACTTCATGGAGACTTCAAAAGTGTTAGAAATTCATTTTGGAGGCACACAGAACAGTGCAAATGCAGTTACATAGCATTCAGGACACTGCAATTACACCTATATAGTTTTTAAAAGATTTTGATGTAATAACATTTTTGACCTCCATGGGGAGGGCCCTTAAGCTGAACTTTTACCCAGCTCGGAGTTCCATGACTTCCATGACCTTGTCCCCCTGAAATTGAAATTCGAATTTTCAAAGTGTTTAGTAAAACTGTTCATTCTGTGTCATTCGTTATGTCTTTAGCCTGCTATTGGACCACTGCAGCACTATGTTTTGTTAATTTTAACCCAATGTTGACCTTTTTTGACCACTTTGATGCACCAGTGAAGTTTTAGGACTTGGTCATTTTTCACTTCATGGAGACTTCAAAAGTGTTAGAAATTCATTTTGTAAATACCTAGAACGGTGCAAATGCAGCCATATAGAATTCAGGGCACTACAATTACACCTATATAGTTTTTAAATGATTTTGATGCAATAACATTTTTGACCTCCATGGGGAGGGCACTCAAGCTAAACTTTTACCCAGCTCCGAGTTCCACGACCTCGGGTGGAAAAAGTGACTTTGCCCCCTTAAACCCAAAAACTTCAAAAAGTCACCCCTGGAGGCCAGAAATGGGTCTTAGACACTCTTGGTATGTCATCTGAGGTATACTATGGTGTTCTTGGGTCCAGAACTAGAAATGTGATGTGACTCTGATATCTAAGGCCTATAATGGAAAAAAAAGAATTTGACACCAAACACCTCAAAATGTCACAAATAGGAGTCAGACATGTACCTGGAGGCTGGAAATGAGCCCTAGCCACTCTTCTTATATAATCTGAGATATATTATGGGGTCCATTATTGAGCATGGAGGCTGTCAAGGTTAAATATGATGTTGGTGCGCATGCCTGGCTCTAGACCAGTCTTGCCCAGACAGCACGCAGGAAGGCCAAGCTCATCAGAAATGTCATAACTTCAATCGACGATACTGTAGTGTTTAAACATTCAACGTTGCAGAATATTGCACTGCTAGGCAATTACCTCTCAGCACGGGAGAATTATAGCTGATGTCCACCTTTCTGCCCAGATTTTGTTGGGTTTTTCCCAAGCACAGAGCTGTTTTCCATGGACAAGTTTCATAAGGTTTTACCTGACCAAATGTGTCCATGAGAAACCCACAAAGTGCAGTACTGTTACTCTTTTTGCAACACCCCTTAGATCAGAAACTCCAGTTTCTGCGCAAAATCGAATTTACAAACTTGTAATGAAGGTGTTTTTGGTGTCACAATGAAGGCATGATGTAATGTCAAGGCTTTTTGCTCAAATAACATTTGAGTTCTAAGATTGACAGTTCTATTTTGTAAAGGATGTTCTAAGTTTGGAATGAGAGTTCTAATTTAGAATTGAAAGAATTCCTTTAGAATGTAGATTGGAACACCGCTTCTAATTTGGAACGTTCGAACTATGTATGGAATGCAAATTCTACATTTGGAATGCCTCTTGCACAAAACATACATGTTTTTTTAAGGTTGAAGCAGCCAGCAGCTATGTGTGATATCTTAATTTTGGGAGTAGGAAACAGTACATCCCAAGACTACATATTCCTTGGGCACCATGACCCCCCAGGGTACCCAGAACTACCTTCTATTGAATGGATGTGTGTGTGCAATGCTCTTGAAGCCGTGCATAGTTACACAAGAAGGAGTCTATGGGAGGCCAGGCCAGCAGAAAGGCTAACACAGACGAAGACTCAGAGCCCAGCCATAAGACCGCTGCCAGGCTCTGCTAGTCAGTGCAGAAGACTGATGTAAGGTGTCTTCTAACCCTTAGATGCCACCCTGCCATTTGAATACCTGAATCACACCTGTGAAATGGGCAGAGCAGATAGGAAGAAACAGAATGACAAGCTGTGCATTCCTGTGCAGTACACTAGGCCCATCTCACCATCGCCTTTACAGATTCTGTTAACATGTATGCAATAAAGAGAAAACAGGAAACCTTAATAATACGATTATTGTAACTGACTTCCTTCGCTCAATCTTCTGCTTCCGTGATGTTATGCGAAAGATGGACCTATATCTACCAACATAATGTATCACTGGTCCCCAAAGGCAGCCTTGAGTGTTATCAGCATTTCCCATCAATCGGTTGTGATGTCATCTCCTACACCACACCCCTGACCCTGGCAGGTTTGTGACATCATGTACTACATCACACCCCTGGGTCTCGCAGGCTTTATGACATCATTCACCTCTTTGCTATATATAGAGGCATAGTCGGGGATGCCTGCAGTGTGTGTGCAGTCTGTGGACTGGGCTATGAATGGTGTGAAAGAGGGGTGAATGGGGGACTTGGGGGCACCGAGCTAACATCAGACTCACAGGATGGCCGCGGCAGTTTTGCTTCTCGTGGCCTCTGCCATGTGTTGTTTGGTCGTTCAGTGGGAGAAAACAGGCAGCACCTCGCAGACCGCCAGAGAGATGCACTTTGAGGTGGGGGCGGAGCCTTCCATAAGGTGTGGTAAGGGCTTATGAGGTTCCTTGTCGTTGCAGTAAACAGCTTTTAATAGCAATTCCTGGGGTTCTCTTTGCAGGTGAATTGAATTTTGCCTTGAGCGCCAGGAACTTTGGCACCGCCCCTATCTGGAGCTGGGTGCGGAATGTCTGTGGGTCTAATGGGAAGCACGGTAGTATGAATGAAGGTGTGAATGGGGGACTTGGGGGCACTGAGCTAACATCAGACTCACAGGATGGCCGCGGCAGTTCTGCCTCTCAAGGCCTCTGCCATGTGTTGTTTGGTTGTTCAGTGGGAGAAAACAGGCAGCACCTCGCAGACCACCAGAGAGATGCACTTTGAGGTGGGGGGGGACGGAGCTTTCCATAAGGTGTGGGAAGGCCTTATGAGGTTCCGTGTAGTTGCAGTAAACAACTTTTAATAGCAATTCCTGGGGTTCTCTTTGCAGGCAAATTGAATTTTGCCTTTCGCTCCAAGAACTCTGGCACCGCCCCTATCTGGAGCGGGGTGCGGAATGTCTGTGAGTCTAATGGGAAGCACGGTAGTATGAATGAAGGTGTGAATGGGGGACTTGACCAGATCAGATGCAATTTGTTTCCCTGACATAATTTTAGATTGAGTACAAAGAAATCAAATATTTCCCAAAAAACAATCATCCATGTTGTGTTTCATTATTTCATGATCACCAGGACCTCCCAGGGGCAAGGCGACGGCGACAGAGACTCCGGTGGCAGAAGGTGAACAGGAGCAGTCCCTTGCAGGCTCTTCTGCTGGCCCCAGTAAGTTGTTCTATTGTTATATTAATACTTATACTTCCCTAACTTTTACAGCTCCTATTCATTACAAACTGGTTCCTAATAATTCTATGTTTTACAAAATAGTCTTTGATCTTCTTCTAATGTGGACTACTTTCTACATTCTTATCCTGCCTCTACCATCACTCTCTGTGCTACTACTATTTACAATTATGAGTCGGTCTGTGTAGGTAGCTAAGCTTGTCCATTCGGCAAACGGTGTGAAACAAAACTCTGATAAAGCAATAGCTCTAGGCACTGAGTGCAGTCCTCTGGGTTGCCCTTGCTGTCTATTCCAGTCTTCTTAATGTAAGTGCTTTGACATTTTCCAACAACAAAATGTCATTGTTTACACCAAGTAAAAGGTAGCAGTTGCCTTTTTGATTTGAGAGGAGCACATCCCATACCGCTAGTGTTTCAGGGACTATTCTTCACACAAAGAAGTATGAACAAGATAAATAGGACATTGTTGATGATAGGTTCAAAGTTCGGCGTAGGGTTTTTGTTCAGAAATAGCACGGCGCTCAACAGCTGGTAGGTTCGAGGTAGTTATGATTGTAAATTGTTGGTGCAGCTTGATCAGAGATGACCCTATTCTCTGCGAGAGAAGGGAGAGAGGAGCTCTGCCTTCTATAAGTCTATATACAGTGTCAAGCGCACACAACCTAAGTTTATTCGATAGTTTGTGATGTGTTCTTTGATGGAAGGACAAGACCAGACTTTTCTTTTTTTATTTGTTCCTTTCCTTATTTATTGTATCACAAAATGGTATTTGTATAAATGCAAACCAGCCGACACGTAATTCGTCAAAAATGGGGTTGACCCGTGACTCTTCAGGGCTGTTGAAGTTAGGCTGAGATCAGTATCGTCGGATCGGTGATAATTCCAACCCGGTCCTAATCAGGCATCGGTGAGTAATGTTCCCGTGTGCGCAGAGGAGGTGCTCCTTCGAACAGGGAATGTGAGTTGTGCCGCCGTTCAGTATACGGTCGGTCACTGACGGGCAAGCAAATCCGCTTGACCCATCGTTGAGGCTTGTCAGTAAGCCGGTTACGGTGAGGGACTTCTGTCAGTTCTCGAAAGTATTGGAATTATCACCGGTCCGACGATACTGATCTCAGCCTAACTTCAACAGCCCTGAAGAGTCAGGGGTCAACCCCGTTTTTGACGAAACACGTGTCGGCTGGTTTGCATTTATACAAATACCATTTTGTGATACAATAAATAAGGAAAGGAACAAATAAAAAAAGAAAAGTCTGGTCTTGTCCTTCCATCAAAGAACACATCACAAACTATCGAATAAACTTAGGTTGTGTGCGCTTGACACTGTATATTGTTGATGATAGGTGCAGTTCGACTTTCGACATACCTCAGTCCGAACAGAAGTTGAACCCCCATTCCCCTGACCGACTATCTAGAATGTCTGACCAATGATTTTACGACCCAGAAGAACAGAAGAAGAGAGACTACCTCCGAGTCCCGGCCTATCTGAGTCACTGAAACATGACTGCCAAGTGCAGTAGTTCAAACCTTTCCGCTCACTCACTCGTGAACAAAAACCACACAGTGTTTGTTAGTTTAACATTTTTATTTTCAATTGAGAAATGAAAACATTATTTCTTTATTTTTAATAGCGTAGTATTCTTATGGATGAAGATGACGTTAAAGTTTACTTTAAACAACATTCCCATGAATGAAATTAGTATGACTCAAACGTAAAAATATTTAACACTAACAGACACAGGAAATTAGTAGAATAACTGTGCGTGAGCCCCCACCTTCTTTAAAGTACTTAAGTACTGCTGGTGGTGACTCAGTAGTAGTTGGTGAATCGTCTGGCAGAAGGGCAATGGAATCTTCTTTCTGTAATGAGAAAAATGGTGCACGTTAAGCAAGCATTAATCAGTTGTCAAAAGAAGAAGTGTAGCATTTAATGGAATAAGCATCTAAAAGGTTAACACCCTCCCCAAAACCGTAACATTTTTTCAATCCCAGTAATACAAAATGTGTTATGTAACATTTCCTTCCATTACGAGACAAAATAGGGGGTTGTGTATGGCATCTGAAAATATGACATGTTTTTCCTAGACGTCACAACATCTGATGCGGCACAGATGACCATCAGTGCTGGGGCCAGCAGTGCGGAGGGGTCCACTCTGGATGCGGCGGTGCCAACAGGAGGAGCTGGGGGGGAAGGCTCAGCGGCGGCGGATGGTGGTAAGTTATTATACTCCTTACTTATTGAATTTTTTTTGAGTAGGCTCGTAAAGGAGTGTATGATGTACTGTACAGTAGTACACAGTACACTAGTATAAGTACACTGTACTGTCAAGAACATTTACTAATTTATAACTACTTTTTGGGCTATCACGGAGAAGACAGTCAACCTTGACTTGTAATAGCATTAGTGGCTGTACTTCTCTGGTAACCAATGGTCCCCTCTATTTCACTTGAACTCAGCTGGCCAATTTTTATTTTAAAGCCAAGTCATATCAGATCAGATGTAGTTTAGGGATGTGAAGAACGAAAAGCTAAAGAAGAGTGAAACGAAGGACGAGCGAGTCTTAATATTTATTTATGACTGTAAAAAATGGTTTTGTTGAATGCATTTCAACATAAGAAAGAAGACAGCGGTTTCCAAAATATAATGAAAAGGGTCTTAGTTGGTTGTTAACAAAAAGAAATTTTGGTACATTTGAGACATTAAGAAGAATCATAGACGTACTTTGTAAGCCTGGATGTTATCTTCTTTATCCTCCTCGTCGATAGCAGAAGTGTATGATGTAGTAGAGCAGACGCTGAGTGGATGAAGTATGGCCAGTGGCAGTGCCACCCCTATAGAAAAGTAAGACATTCCTATTCTGTGAGAAGTTGGCCTGATAGGTGATGTTTCCAATTCTGGAACCACCTATTATCAGACCAAACAATCCCTTATGGTGTCAGGTTGTAAGTCAACCTTGTTAGACAAGCTATCCTAGGGGTAGCATGGACTAAGCAGCCTAAAGGCTTAACTTAAGAGGTCGTGTTAGGCGAGCTGTTTTACCACATACAATCCTGTAATATCAAATGAAAGGACACCACACAAGTATATATTATAAAAATATATGTGTTTATTACTAAAAACAATCCCCAGTATTCTTTATGAATAAAGGGGCACAAGCGTTAAATCAAAAGCACAGTTAAAACATACAAAGTTGCACAATTATGGATGAGGGCGGGTGGCCACTCAAACCATATACTAAACAAGTGGTATAAGAGATACCAATCGAACAGTGGTTAGGCCTAGGGCCTAGGGAATCGCTGGGAGCAGTCAGGACAAGCAGTGCTGAAGTCGGGAGAGGCCCACGGGATTCGGGAGCAGTGCGGAAAGCGCACACATGCACCAATGTTAACCAATGGTGCGTAAAAGTTACAAAGTTAAAGTTTAAGGACACTTCCGCTGAACCTAGAGGAACAAAACTTAAGACACAGACTGTGAGAAGTTGGCCTGATAGGTGATGTTTCCAATTCTGGAACCACCTATTATCAGACCAAACAATCCCTTATGGTGTCTGGTTGTAAGTCAACCTTATTAGACAAGCTATCCTAGGGGTAGCATGGACTAAGCAGCCTAAAGGCTTAACTTAAGAGGTCGTGTTAAGCGAGCTGTTTTACCACATACAATCCTGTAATATCAAATGAAAGGACACCACACAAGTATATATTATAAAAATATATGTGTTTATTACTAAAAACAATCCCCAGTATTCTTTATGAATAAAGGGGCACAAGCGTTAAATCAAAAGCACTGTTTAAACATACAAGTTGCACAATTATGGATGAGGACGGGTGGCCACTCAAACCATATACTAAACAAGTGGTATAAGAGATGCCACTCGAGCAGTGGTTAGGCCTAGGGCCTAGGGAATCGCTGGGAGCAGTCAGGACAAGCAATGCTGAAGTCGGGAATGGCCCTCGGGATTCGGGAGATGTGCGGAAAGCGCACGCATGCACCAATGTTAACCAATGGTGCGTAAAAGTCATAAAGTTAAAGTTTAAGGACACTTCCGCTGGACCTAGAGGAACAAAACTTAACACACAGACCCTAGAGATGTGCACCAGTGTGGGAACACCGGCGGAGCAAAGTTACCTCACCCACAGGAAGTGGGTGCACAGGGTCGAAGTGGCGTCGGGTTTTGACACGCAGGCTCTTGGTGCTTGAAGCTGAAAGGGCTGCAGGCGGGTTGAAGATGAAGTGTCCGGTGGAGTCCAAGGGTGGACTCAAGTCGAAGGGTACCTGAAAGCAGAGGGGATAGAGTCTGGGTCACTCAGCAGTGACCAGGGTGGAACCAGGACGGAACCAGGCAATGTCGGGCGCAATCAGGTGGTCGTCGAGGAGCTTCTCTCCGCTGTCACGTGGGCTCTGGGGCATCTGCGACGTCCAGGAGCAGGTCACGATCTGTCCCACGCAGGCTCTCACCGTCGGTGCAGTCGGCTTCAAGTTTGGAGCAAACAACACTTGGCAAGAGCAATCCACGCGGGATCGGAAGATTGCTTCTCACTCGGACCAGGAAGGTCAGAGTCGGGGCTCCTTTTCAGGGGAGCTGGTGTGGATCTGGAGCAACCAGATTCACGAGTCTTCTTTGTAGTTTCGTCGGCACAGGGACCACTAGCCAGCGGGCAAGTGACCGGGCCAACGCGTTGAGCCAAATGGAGCAGAAGGGCCCCACGCAGCACTCGTCGAGTGTGGAGGGCTGAACTTCGGCTCAGGAGTAGCTCAGGGTGGGGGCTTCTTAAACCCCGGTGCACAGCTTCGAGGGTCACTCGTGGGCTGCACGGTCAGCGTCTCGTGGTCAATTCAAGATGGCGTGCCCCACGCTTCCGGTCGCCTCCACGGGTCTCAGCTCTGCAGGGACTGTGGATCGGGCTGTTGGAAGGCAGGCAAGCTTGATCTCGTCGATCTCAGTCGCTCGAGTTCCGGCGGGAACTGCAACTAAGTAGACATCGAGGGCTGGATGGTGCCTGCTGCTGCAGGGTGGTCACTCCTTGACCACAAGGGAGATTCTTCGGGCTTCCACGTTGAGATGGAGGTCCAAGGGTCCAGAGTTTCATTTCTAATGTTTCTTCCAGGAAATCTGATGTGCATTGGCACTGCTCCCACTCTTATTCCAATCTGGGGGGCGTGATTACCTGCTAGGTCCCTCCCTATGGGTGGGACCCAGGAAGGGGGTGGATACACCCCTTTCCTTTGATCCAGGCCGCCCTGGCACGAGGGCTGGAGTGCCCCAGAACCGGTTTGGCCGGATTATGCAAGGGGCAGCCTTGTGCGCCCCAGGCAGTGTCTGGTTTCTTTCAGACCTCCCTGCTACAATCCACTATCTCCTGTCTGGAGGGCGGTGACACCCTCCTGTGACAGGAAACCCTTTGTCCAGGACCCATTTGGCCGAGTTTCGGTCAGCTGCAGGGGTCCAGACATTTGTCTGTGGCAGAGGCATCCATTTTGTGGATCTAAGGTCTTTGGAGAAATTAACCGCATTACAGTAAAGGAACATGTCTTACCCCTCTAGAAGGGTGGAATGCTATCCCCGTCACCAGAACTGGCGAGGGGATAGTATTCCAAATCGTATGACACCTTACACGACATGTTTTGATAAAGCCAAACCAAAGTTGCTATTTAACCGCGAGGATTATAAGGCACTTAAGAGTATATGGTATGGCATTATCCTGAAACAGCTTAGGGAGTTGTTCCCGACAGCTGCAGACAGGCTCAGCTCATGCTAGAGCTCCATCTCACATAAAACCACGCACTCTGCCTCCAGGATTGATGAGGCCTTCCATAGGAGTGGCTCACAGGTTTACATGTGTCCAGATATAGGTTTAGATATAGGTATACTATATCTAAGCAAGGGGTGCTTACACCACCTTACCCCAGCTGAGTGATCAGCCAGTTGTGTCAATTTAAGAACCAGCCAGGGGTGGCAAAAGATATGCTGCAGCCCCTGGTAGGCCTTGGTGGCCCCTATGCCCTGGGCACCTATAGTGCATTATACAGGGGCTGACAAGGAGTCCATTTCCAATTGTGGTATGTACCTAGGGTACATGGAATCCATTTTACAGAGAGAGCAGATGGCCTGGGGCCCTGATTAGCAGGGAACCAGGTCAACTAAGTAAAAAACCCAGCTAAACACAGGCAAAAAATCTGGGGTAACCATAGTCAGGTAGCCACCTTCCTACACAGACCCTAGAGATGTGTACCAGTGTGGGAACACCGGCGGAGCAAAGTTACCTCACCCACAGGAAGCGGGTGCACAGGGTCGAAGTTGAGTCGGGTTTCGTCACGCAGGCTCTTGGTGCTTGAAGCTGAAAGGGCTGCAGGCGGGGTGAAAGAGAAGTGTCCGGTGGAGTCCAAGGGTGGACTCGGGTCGAAAAGTACCTGAAAGCAGAGGGGACAGAGTCTGGGTCACTCAGCAGTGACCAGGGTGGAACCAGGACGGAACCAGGCAATGTCGGGTGCAATCAGGTCGCTGTCGAGGTGCTTCTCTCCGCTGTCACATGGGCTCTGGGGCATCTACGACGTCCAGGAGCAGGTCACGATCTGTCCCACGCAGGCTCTCGCCGTCGGCGCTGTCGGCTTCAAGATTGGAGCAAACAACACTTGGCAAAAGCAATCCACGTGGAACCGGGAGATTGCTTCTCACTCGAACCAGGAGGGTCAGAGTGGGGGCTCCTTTTCAGGGGAGCTGGTGCAGATCTGGAGCAACCAGATTCACAAGTCGATTTCAAGTTTTCCTCGGCACAGGGGCCACTAGCCGGCTGGCAAGTGACCAGGCCAACGCGTTGAGCCAAAAGAAGTAGAAGGGCCCCACGCAGCACTCGTCGAGTGTGGAGGGCTGAACTTCGGTGCAAGTGTGGCTCAGGGTTGGGGCTTCTCAAACCCCGGTGTACAGCTTCAAGGGTCACTCGTGGGCTGCACGGTCAGCGTCTCATGGTCAATTCAAGATGGCGTGCCCCACGCTTCCAGTCGCCTCCACGGGTCTCAGCTCTGCAGGGACTGTGGATCGGGCTGTTGGAAAGCAGGCAAGCTTGATCTCGTTGATCTCTGTCGCTCGAGTTCCGGCGGGAACTGCAACAAAGTAGACGTCGATAGCTGGATGGTGCCTGTTTGCACAGGGTGGTCACTCCTTGACCACAAGGGAGATTCTTCGGGCTTCTACGTCGAGTAGGATGTCGAAGGGTCCAGAATTTCATTTCTTATGTTTCTTCAGGATAATCTGAAGTGCATTGGCACTGCTCCCAGTCTTATACTAATTTTGGGGGCTGGATTACCTGCTAGGTCCCCTCCCATGGGTGGGACCCAGGAAGTGGGTGGATACACCCCCTTCCTTTGATCCAGGCCGCCCTGGCACGAGGGCTGGAGTGCCCCAGAACCGGTTTGGCCGGATTATGCAAGGGGCAGCCTTGTGCGCCCCAGGCAGTGTCTGGTTTCTTTCAAACCTCCCTGCTACAATCTACTATCTCCTGTCTGGAGGGTGGTAACACCCCCCTGCGACAGGAAACCCTTTGTCCAGGCCCCATTTGGCTGAGTTTCGGTCAGCTTCAGGGGGTCAGACTCTTGTCTGTGGCAGAGGCATCCATTTTGTGGATCTAAGGTCCTTTTAGAAATTAACCGCATTTAAGTAAAGTAACATGTCTTACCCCTCTAGAGGGGTGGAATGCTATCCCCGTCGCCAGAACTGGCGAGGGGATAGTATTCCAAATCGTATGACACCTTACACGACATGTTTTGATAAAGCCAAACCAAAGTTGCTATATAACCGCGAGGATTATAAGGCACTTAAGAGTATATGGTATGCATTATCCTGAAACAGCTTAGGGAGTTGTTCCCGACAGCTGCAGACAGGCTCAGCTCATGCTAGAGCTCCATCTCACATTAAACCACGCACTCTGCCTCCAGGATTGATGAGGCCTTCCATAGGAGTGGCTCACAGGTTTATATGTGTCCAGATATAGGTTTAGATATAGGTATACTATATCTAAGTAAGGGGTGATTGCACCACCTTACCCCAGCTGAGTGATCAGCCAGTTGTGTCAATTTAAGAACCAGCCAGGGGTGGCAAAAGATATGCTGCAGCCCCCGGTAGGCCTTGGTGGCCCCTATGCCCTGGGCACCTATAGTGCATTATACAGGGGCTGACAAGGGGTCCATTTCCAATTGTGATATGTACCTAGGGTACATGGAATCCATTTTACAGAGAGAGCAGATGGCCTGGGGCCCTGATTAGCAGGGAACCAGGTCAACTAAGTCAAAAAACCAGCTAAACACAGGCAAAAAATCTGGGGTAACCATAGTCAGGTAGCCACCTTCCTACACAACCCCCCCCAAACGAAAGGAGATAAGGCTATCCTTGGCCAGGTAAGCCTATATTGCCTGAGTGGCCATATAAGGAAGTACCTGCACTAGCATGGGTACCCCCTGTCTCATGGTCCACTAAGCAGTCCCTCACCCTTGGGGTATTAGAGGGTCTCCACCATAGGGAATCACTACCTTGGGTGTGTTTATGCAAAGTTAAAGGCTGGTTTGGATATGGAGTACTGAAGTGAGGGTCTACTAATTTAGGGCTTAGCTTCCTCCAATTATCTTCCACCATGTGTGCCTTTCTTTCTTTAACTGAGTTGCAATGCGCTCTCAGGGTCAATCTCTGGCTACCTAAAGCTGGAGGCTGGGTCCCTCTGTTTGGCTTGCTGGAGGTGTGGAAAAGTAAATTTTGCCATGTTCTGTGTCCCTACGTGTCATCCATCATATGTTATGTGTGCATGATTAAATATGCATATGCATTCCCCATGTTCGATTAATGACGCAATTACAGTTGTGTCCACCTCTAGTATGCCAGTTTCCAGTTCTCGTGAATACTACGAATATCAGGCCTATGTAAAGCTACGTTGCCACGTTTCTCAGTGTGCACGTTATTCCATTATAAAGTCCCCGTTTCTAGGCCTCAAAAGGGCCTGGACACCAGATTCAGCTCCTGTCTCCTGAAACCTCGCTGAGGAGCGATACAGCCCCCACCTGTATCCTCGACCCTTCACTTACTTCCTGCCTCGCAGTGCCCGGTTCAGCCTGGCTCAGCCTCTGAGTCTGCCAAGAATATGTTATGATTCCAGTTATCAGTTCAGTCCTCCTTCTCTGCATTCCTAAGCTACTGAACTGCATCAATAGTTTCCGTCATTGTCTAGCCTTTCCGGCTCCATGTAAGAGAAATACTGCATTTAATGGTCATTTAATATTCTTCATCACGCACTACATGTAGAATAATGCATGGTCCAGTCTTAGAATCAAGTTAGCCTTTCCCCTCCTGACTTCTAGTTTATATCAACATGTTCTCTAAACATCAGATACTAGATACTGCTTAGGTACATGTCGCCCTGACTCTCCAGACTTCAGTCTCTGCTCCTAGCACAGAGTTCATAGCCCCCAGTTTCTCCTAGTGATACGTCATTGCCAGCTTGCGCGCACCATCAGGTTAGAGGTCCCGGCTCCTCAGGTAGCCCCCTCCATGGTTTCCGCCCCATTCATGACATATTCCGTTACGTTTGCATCACATGTCTATGTATACGCCCTGTTACACCTCTTTTCACCCTTATCATTCGCGACTGCTACGCGTCATGCCTTCTGCTCCACCCACTGCTACGCCTATTGCAAAGTAATGCTATGTGTTTGCGTTATGTATATATGCTCATGCACTGTTATTAAAAAATCATCCGTTCCCTTGTCCCGATCCTGTCCCCAGCAGCGCTGCTGGGCCCTGCCATCCTAATTCCTATCCAGGTTGTCCTGTTCCTGTCCTTTATGCTGTAATAAACCTGCGAAACTCCTACTACCTCGAATTTTGACTCTTATTTATTGAGCTATCTGTTATTCATTTATACATTCAAAAATAGGGTATTATTTATTTATTTACCACATAATGGCGCCCGAACAGGGACTTGCCCTTTCCCCACGCGTCGGTGAAGCCACGCCGACCCCCTGACCCTCTGCAGTCGTGACGGAACTCTTCTGCGCACCGGCAGATATTTCTGCTTCAAGTATCCCTCAGGCCCACGGAGGAGACGGAGGAGGCGGTCCAGCATCCAAACGAGACGGTGGAGGAACGCGGCGAGTCCCGACCAGAGCCCAAGCCGAGAGTCCAAGGTCCGAGGTATCCGGAGGCCCACCCGTAACAGAAGTCCGAAGTTCGTCGTCCGTCGTCGTAGCAGTCCAGTCCAGTCCGAGGCCTTCCGTTCTTGCTGCCCGGTGAGTACCGTTACTGGGGTAGTATCTAGACAGGGTCAATTTAATTGACTCTGGTCCGTGGGTTGGTGGTACACAGACCCACAAACGAAGTGTCCACTTTGGTGGATGCGGGTCCTGACGTGTCTCTTTATGAGACCGGTAAGTTTCGTACTGTTTCAGCAGTGCATCTAGTTCCTGTTCTAGTCAGTTCTGTTCTCGAGAAAATTCATGTATTCTGTGTTCCGTATTCCAGGTAGTATTCTGTTCGAACTGTTATTTTTAAATGTTCTTCATGTATTTTAATGTCGTGGTATGAATGGGGAATAAGTATCGTGTTTATTGTGTATTGTATTGTGTCTAGATTATAGTTCAGTCATGCCGCTCTTTTCGAAATTACGTCAGTTAAAAACCAGAAAGGGTCTGCTGGAAGCAGCAGTTCCAGTTCCGCCTAGGGACAGTCCAGGTCATTTTATGTATCAGAAGCATGGCATAAGCGCCATACTGTATCTAGATTTATGGGTAGAGTATACCAAACAGTTAGAAGAAAAGTATAGATGGCCCGTATCGGGTACATGGGATGCCGAATGCATCATGCGAGTAGAAGAAGCATTATGGAAAAAGAAAGCCAGACAGTCACAGAAAGATGCCATCGAGTTATGGCGCAAAGAAGCTCATAAAAGAACTGAAAAGGAAATCAGAAAGTCAGAATTAAGTAGAGAATCCTTAGAACGAGCGCAAGAAAAAGAACTAATCGAGATAGGTGAACAAGTCAAAGCCGAACAGTCAGACAGACAGAGGCATGCCCTTATTAGGGGTATGTATCCTCTCCTTGCCGAGGGCTTGCCAAAAGCGACCCCAGAGGCATCCAGTAATTTCCCGCCACCATTAGTTCCGACCAAGTTACGTCATAAACAGACCGCAGCTGATATTTTTATTTCGTCCTATTTGGACGACACAGTCCCAGAATATGCAAATCCTGTTCGCGCTCCGCCAGTCCCTGTAAATCAGGCACTTCCCGCTCCTCCAGACACCGGAGTACCTGTTACGGTACCCCCGGTCCAGCCCGCCATACAAGTCCAGCCTACATTTCCATTTCCCACTCTGCCAGGACGAAGAGCCTCAGTAGACGACTCTAGTTTAGGGGCCGCAGGGGGAGGTACTCCTCAAACCCCGCCGCCACACAAGCGTTTAACGACAGCCGAATTACATGCACAAGCGTCACAGCGTACGCCCAGACATCAGACTGTAGCAGAAATAAGAAAATCCCTTGCCGAATGCGGCTATGATCCAGTCCCAGGCGAGGATAATATGGCTTTATATTCATTCCGCGTAAGAAAGGTGGCCGAGTATCTAGTCACCTTACCGAATATGAAAGAAGATCTAGACAGAATATATCGTTTCATCCGTACAGGGGATGATCCAGAAAGTATTAGCGAGGCCATGTCTCAAAGGAAAGCCGAGATCCAGCTCATGATATTAAAGTTTCTGATTAACTGTCTAATAAGAGAACAAGATTACCCGTCTAAAGATCAAGCCGAAATGAGAACCCTGACAAGGTGGAGTGATAATATAGCCGAGGGTAAGCACAAGACCGTCGGTGCAATGGAGAGTATGTACAAGAAAATCCGTAAAGAAATAATAAAGTTACACGAACAGCGTAAAGCAGTACAAGTAAGCGAGAAAGAAAGTAACTCTGATACTGAAGAGTTAGACGACGAGAATTCCGACAGAATAGCGTATGTAGGAAAATCTAGATTTCCAGATCGCCATTTACGCCTAGAACACAAGTCTATTTTTCATCATCCAGCACCAGAACAAGGTTCACTAGAACAAGTATTCCAAGCTACCGATCACATTCTGAAATCACGAATCGGTTACAGTGAGTTGAGTACCATGCATGAACAAGAACTAGTCCGATCAGCAGTCCGATGGATTACTGATTCTACCACTTTTCCAGACGAAATAGTGGCACAAATGTTTCTGAAACTGCCCCCAGCCGAGCAACGACTGGTGGGTATGTATATGATTCAGCACCTCATTACATTGTATGAGGGTCAGCACTCTGATCCAGGCCCGTTACATGATGTCCTGAACGAGTTACTCCAGTATAGATGGAAAGGTCTAGGTACCGATTTAATTAGTGTCATTCTAGAACAGCGTCACAAATATAGAACGTTTCTGAACCCGCATTTTGTTCATGTCTCACCCCCAGAAAGTAAACCATTTTACATAGAGAGACAGAATCCGTTACGAGAAGTCCACCCAGTTAGAGGAACGGGTGGCGAACTAGAACGAGTGTTTGTTTACACTCCGATTACAAAGATGGAACTCCTCGAGATGAAGAAATTAATTCCCTGTCATGACAAAGATCCAGCAGGGTTCCATAGAGAATTAAAAGACATGCTCCGTATGGGAGAATACACGTATCCAGATATAATTAAAATGTTAAAGGTTCTGCTGCCCGCAGGGGTGTATGAAAAGCTCAAGGAAAAAGAATGGGAGGTGGGAGAGAAAAAGATCGATTGGGCAGTTCTAGAAGCTGAAGACAAGGCACGAGTACCAGGTACCGGTCTTGGAGATAAATGTAAAGAATTACCTGAATTATTGATTCAAGTTTTACCCAGATTATTGACAACTAGAAAAGAAGACTGGGATGCAATCTCAGCCTGTAAACAGAAGCAAGATGAGGATATTAGTGATTTTTATTCTAGATTCGAGAAATGTTTTAGCATCAACAGTGGCCTCAAGACAAGTAGTGAGTCATACCCTCACCTTTTTGTTACTAAATTAGTCGAGAATTCAAGCCCACCAATTAAAAATCGAGTTTTGAAAGTCGAAAGTACCTGGCAAGCTAATACCCCGTCCCAGATGTTGCAGATGCTTCAATACCACCAGAATAGAATCAGAGAAGAACAAGAACACGAGAGAAAACGTATGAAAGACACGAAAATGAAAGTACTAGTTGCACAATCTGTTCCTCAAGACAGTCAGAAGAGGGGTCCAAATCAAGCCAGTCATCCTGCAGCTCCCGTTAAAGGGAACTGCAATTATTGTAAACAGCCAGGTAATTTTATAAATGAGTGTGCAGTTCTGAAACACAACATAGCTACTGGTAAAACTAAAGAAAGACCACGTCCGCCTAGACAAGAACAAGTTTCACAGATTCCTCAGCCACAGAATGCACAACAGACAGTTACAGTACCGCAGCCTATCGCTGCAACACAGCACGTCACACAGCAGATGTACCAGTATGCACAGTCTGAGTATCCAGAGTACCAGCAGTATTCATGAAACAGCCTAGAGAGGGAGGTAGGCTTGCCTCTCATCGAGATACCTGTAGATCAAGAAGGTCCCTATGTTCATAGTCAAGTATTAGGGAAAGACAGAAAGTTTTTGATCGATACAGGGGCAAGTAGGACCACAATTAGTCACGCCGAAGTTCCAGGGGCTCCGCTCTCAGGCTCAAGAAATGTTTCCCTTGGATTTTCAGGAAAACCCATTGTAAATGAAATATCAAAGCCAGTTACTCTAGAAGTAGGTCCATTGTCCCGCACTACTGATCTGTTACTTACTAAGTCATGTCCAGAAAATCTATTAGGCATTAAAACACTGAAAGAGTTAGGTGCAGTTATATGCTGTTCCCCAGAGGGAATACGATTGTTCCTACGTGACTTTAAGGGTCACTATGTATTACGAGATTTTGATTCAAGACTGTCTAATGTTCCACAGCACTTATGGGCGCAAGGTCCAACTGATGTTGGTTATATGCAAATCACACCCTATCGTGTGACTCTCAAGCCAGGTGTAGTGTTACCACGAATCAGACAGTACAGATTGCCACCTGAGGCTGTAGCAGCCTTATCCAAAATTATTGACGAGCTCATGGCTCAAGGAGTGGTTGTAGAAACTGACTCCAATGTATGCAATTCTCCGATCATTCCAGTCATGAAACGTACTGATCCAAATGCACCCCCAGTATATCGATTAGTGATTGACCTACGAGAACTTAATAAGTGTATTATTCCTCAGTACCCAGTCGTTCCAGATATCTCTTCCCTATTAACAGCCATTGATTCCGAAGCCACGTTCTTTACTGTAATCGACCTCAAGAACGCGTTTTTCAGTGTTCCCATTCATCCAGACAGCCAGTTCCTTTTCGGATTTTGTTTAAATGGAAGGAGCTATATGTTTACACGAGCTCCTCAAGGTTTCACAGAAAGCCCTAGCATTTACAGTCAAGCACTTAAAAGACAACTAGACAACATTCACATGCCAACTGACACTGCCCTGCTCCAGTATGTCGATGATCTCCTGATCACAGCCCGTTCTGAACGTGCTTGCGAGCGAGCATCCCTTACAGTCTTGTATTTCCTAGCTGAGATGGGGCACAAGGTGTCCCCTTCTAAGCTTCAATTCTGTGTCCAGCAAGTGGTCTACTTAGGACACTTACTGTCCAAGAGGGGTAGGCAGTTGACACCAGACCGTATCCAGTTAATAGCGAGTCTTCCTCAGCCTTACTTCTTACTGCAGACAATGGATTCCTCAGTATGCATTTCTAGCCAAGCCACTGATACAGTTAACGACACAGGAGGCAGCCGTATCGACTGTCCTCCCTTGGACATCTGAACATACACTTAGTTTCAATGAGTTAAAGAAAGCTCTATGCCAAGCTCCAGTTCTAGCGACACCGAACTACAGTAAGCCTTTTACACTTTTTGTCACTGAACGTGAAGGTACAGCATTATCTGTTCTCACACAAGATCAAGCAGGACAATACAAGCCCTGTGCTTATTTTTCGAGCACATTAGATCCTGTAGCCCAGGCTCTGCCTGCGTGCCTCAAGTCAGTTGCAGCCGCAGCCCTAGCTATCAGACAAAGTGATTCCATAGTCTTAGGACATACCTTGACAGTACAAGTTCCACATTCCGTGGAAGTTCTTTTAAACCGAACACAAACTCAGCACTTGACAATTGCACGTTTAACAGGTTATGAATTGACACTGTTCCAGCCACACATAGAAATCAGACGCTGCAACATCCTGAACCCTGCTACACTGTTACCATCAGTTACTCCGAATTCTGCCACACATGACTGTGTGGAAGTAGTTAACATTACGACAAAGCCAAGACAAGATCTGACAGACACTCCGTTACCAGACCCTGACCTGACACTTTATGTGGATGGTTCATGTATGAGAACAAGTACAGGAGAACTAGTCGCCGCGTATGCAGTGACTACTGACACCGAAGTTATTGAAACACACCGTATTGACACCCTGTCCGCTCAAGCAGCAGAGCTAGTTGCTCTGACACAAGCCTGCATACACGCCAAGAACTTGAAAGTTAATGTTTACACAGATTCACGCTACGCATTTGGAGTTGTACACGACTTCGGAGTGCTCTGGCAGGAGAGAGGTTTCATGACTTCTCATGGAACCAAGATTCAGCATGGTCTCCTTATTCAAGCTCTGTTAGATGCCATACATTTACCGACATCTATCGCTATCATGAAGTGCAAAGCACATACGAAAGTTACTGACACCATTTCTCAAGGTAACGATCTAGCAGATCGCACAGCCAAGCTTACAGCACAGACTCTAGACATTCCAGTTAACATGACACACACTCCAGATCCGATTACATGCATGACAGTTAAGGACCCTACACAAGATGTCATAGATATCCAGTTACATGCTACTCCCGAAGAAATCAAGAAATGGTCCGAACAAGGAGGGGTCCAGACAGATCAAGGATGGTTAACGAAGGGTAGAGCAACATGGTTTCTCCCCGACTCTATGGTTCAAGTCATTATTAATACCGCACATAGTCCAGCACATTTAGGAGAAAAAGCTATGTTAGACAGTATCCAGAATATTTGGTTCAACAAACATTTACGAGCTGCAGCCAAGCAGAAAGTCCGTACCTGTATGATATGTTGTCAGTTTAATCCAGGTAAAAGTGTCCCGGTGGAACAAGGTGGATTCCAACCCCCTGACCACCCTTTTGAAGTTCTCCAGATGGATTATATTCAGATGGAGCGATGTCGAGGTTTCAAGTATGTCCTTGTAGTTGTATGCGCTTTGTCCAGGTGGACAGAAGCATATCCAGTCCCAGATTACACAGCCGCGACCACTGCCAAGCAGTTGGTTCGTGAGTTTTTCCCTCGTTATGGACTCCCTAGAGTCGTATATTCTGACAACGGTCAGCCATTCTCATCTGAACTCATGAAGCATGTTTCCCTTTTGTTAGGGTACCAGTGGAAGTTTCATTGTGTACGCCATCCTGAAGCAGCCGGTCTCGTAGAGAGACATAATCAGACTCTGAAAATCCGAATTGCAAAAGTATGTAAAGAGAAAGGTGTGGACTGGCTGGTAGCTCTACCAGTCGCTTTATTTTATATGCGCATGGTCGCACATTCCAGATCAGGTCTGTCCCCGTATGAGGTCGTTTTCGGCCGCCCCCCTAACATGTGGGGTACTCCTAGACCCCGAAGTATTACCGATGTTTCAAGTAATATGCTGACAGATTACCTAGCTTCCTTGATGTCTGCCCTCAACTCATGTCGTTCACAGGTTGCCGCCGCATTTCCAGACAATACCGAGGTGGCACCGCATGAAATCGTTCCAGGATCCATGGTGTTGGTGAGGAATTTTGACAGATCAAGTCCGCTGGAGCCTCGCTGGAAAGAGCCCCGACAGGTCCTCCTCACCACCCGTACAGCCGTGAAGTTGGAAGGTCGCAAAGGCTGGGTGCACCTTTCTCATGTAAAACAATTTAATGGACTGAAACCCGTCTTAAAGAACATTTCCCAGGATTTGAAGGATTGCCAAAATATTGTTCTCAAGGACTGTCCCGCAAAAGACATTGCTACAAACCCTCCCCTGTTAGAGAAAACTCCGCAACAGGAGTATAAGTTAAAACTCCGGTCTAGTAAAATAAGTCAGTCAGTTTGATTGTCTAAGTCCTCCCCTAGGTGAAACGGTTAGACTGTTTCTGACATGTATAAAATAGACCCCCATAGTGAGAGAGTTAGCCAAAACTCAATTCGATGTATCGTTTTTCTAAGTTTCATATTATTTCTCAGCATTATGATTTCCTGCACCAGTTATGCATTTTACCTGTATCTTCCAGTTTCTCATGTAAATATGTCTGCTAATGCTACAGTAGAGCATATGTTTAGTGATCTGCCTCCTCATGAACTCTCTTACCGCCTCGCTATGCGAAATAATTCCTTTATCCGCATGTTACATTACTCACATCAGACCAGCAATGCCACTAATTGTTGGGTGTGTGGTCGACTCCCCCCTTTCCAGACACCGAAGGGAGTTCTGCCACTTTTTCCTTATCCATTCTCACATAATGGTTCGTGTGGAGCATGGTCCACGTTAACGTCATCCTCAACAGATATGTCTTTTCTTAACAGTACATGTTTCCCAGACAAGCAAGGTCTCCCCCACAGAACAGGTTTAGATCTAGAAAATGAAGTGTATAATTTAGGTAATTATTCGTCGAATTTCATGGTCCTGAATGTTCAGTCTGATACTACTCCAGACTTACCTGCTATTTCTGTATTACCAGTCAAAGGCGAATTATGTGTCCGAAATAATGGTTCTGTACATATAGGACATAGTGATTGTACTACTATTGTCAAGTATAGTGACAGTGGGAAATCCATTTTCAAAGCTTCACGTCATTCTTATTTTATTTGTGGTCAAACTGCATATGTTCGTCTGCCCCTCGATTGGGAGGGAACCTGTTACATTGCCTTCCTACTGCCACCAGTTTTCCTAGCCCCACCTGATTATCATAGAAACACACATCTAGTACACATTAGACATAGAAGGGAGTCCCCAATTGTCAATTATACTGAAACTGCTCTAGAACAGTATACATATTTCAACAGAGGTTTCTTCTTCTTTATCGGACCTATCCAGAATAGTAAGCTAATCCGTAGGTTAACCAGAACCCTTGAAGCAGTAGTCAATGAGACTGCTTCTGCTCTAGGTAATTTAACTGAAGAGCAATCTGCTATGAGATTTGTCGTTTTACAGAATCGTCTCGTCCTTGACGTCATACTGGCCGATAGGGGCGGGGCCTGTAGAGTCATCGGATCTAGTTGCTGCATTTTCATTCCAAATAACGCGCCGTCTGTTTATTCAGCTATAACCAGACTCCATAAAATTGCCCATCTGTTACACCAAGATCCAGGCACCTGGACATGGTCCGGTTGGTTCTGGAATATAATTTCCGCATGGGGATGGAAAATATTGTCCTTCCTAGATATTGCAGTAGCGATCATATTCAGCTGCTGCCTCTGTATACAATGTGGCCCTGCGATTTGCGGCATTTGTGCTACCTCTTGTATTCCTAGTCCCAAGCCCCGTTCTAAATCCCGTTCCAGGATAATTCGAGACGAGCAAATGATACTGTATGAAATGATAGATGGTATCATGAATATTGATGTTTCCTGATGGAAACGTAGTGACAAGGAGGGAATGTGGAAAAGTAAATTTTGCCATGTTCTGTGTCCCTACGTGTCATCCATCATATGTTATGTGTGCATGATTAAATATGCATATGCATTCCCCATGTTCGATTAATGACGCAATTACAGTTGTGTCCACCTCTAGTATGCCAGTTTCCAGTTCTCGTGAATACTACGAATATCAGGCCTATGTAAAGCTACGTTGCCACGTTTCTCAGTGTGCACGTTATTCCATTATAAAGTCCCCGTTTCTAGGCCTCAAAAGGGCCTGGACACCAGATTCAGCTCCTGTCTCCTGAAACCTCGCTGAGGAGCGATACAGCCCCCACCTGTATCCTCGACCCTTCACTTACTTCCTGCCTCGCAGTGCCCGGTTCAGCCTGGCTCAGCCTCTGAGTCTGCCAAGAATATGTTATGATTCCAGTTATCAGTTCAGTCCTCCTTCTCTGCATTCCTAAGCTACTGAACTGCATCAATAGTTTCCGTCATTGTCTAGCCTTTCCGGCTCCATGTAAGAGAAATACTGCATTTAATGGTCATTTAATATTCTTCATCACGCACTACATGTAGAATAATGCATGGTCCAGTCTTAGAATCAAGTTAGCCTTTCCCCTCCTGACTTCTAGTTTATATCAACATGTTCTCTAAACATCAGATACTAGATACTGCTTAGGTACATGTCGCCCTGACTCTCCAGACTTCAGTCTCTGCTCCTAGCACAGAGTTCATAGCCCCCAGTTTCTCCTAGTGATACGTCATTGCCAGCTTGCGCGCACCATCAGGTTAGAGGTCCCGGCTCCTCAGGTAGCCCCCTCCATGGTTTCCGCCCCATTCATGACATATTCCGTTACGTTTGCATCACATGTCTATGTATACGCCCTGTTACACCTCTTTTCACCCTTATCTTTCGCGACTGCTACGCGTCATGCCTTCTGCTCCACCCACTGCTACGCCTATTGCAAAGTAATGCTATGTGTTTGCGTTATGTATATATGCTCATGCACTGTTATTAAAAAATCATCCGTTCCCTTGTCCCGATCCTGTCCCCAGCAGCGCTGCTGGGCCCTGCCATCCTATTCCTATGCAGGTTGTCCTGTTCCTGTCCTTTATGCTGTAATAAACCTGCGAAACTCCTACTACCTCGAATTTTGACTCTTATTTATTGAGCTATCTGTTATTCATTTATACATTCAAAAATAGGGTATTATTTATTTATTTACCACAGAGGGACAGTTCAGGTTTGGGCCCTTTGGGTCCCAGGTTTGGCTGTGCCCAACAGAATCCATCTGTGGGAGGTCCCTAACTGTATTTAAGGGGGCTCCCTCAGGAGTTTTTAAAGTTTTCACCTCACTAGGGCTACTAGTTTTGGTGCCCCTAATCTGTTGATGGGGGTGCTTTATGTGACAGGGGGCCCTCCGGGTCTCACTGTCCTTCTTGTCCTCTGCAGCCCTGGGCTGGCTAAGGCAAGGGAGAGAGGGGCAGGTTACCTGCTCCAGACTGGGTCCCACCTGAGAAGGGTCCACCGCCATCAGAGGCTCTGTCAGGCCAGGCCTAACAACCTCTGGGGCAGTTCCTTCATCAGGGGTAAGATCAGTTCCCTGAGGAGGCTGATCCTGTCCTAAAGTCTGGTGAGGGGGAGATTTCTCTTCCTCCTCCATGCTCTCAGTTTGTGTGGAGTTATCCATCATTTCAGGTTTCACAACACACATATCAGTTTGAGTTTGGGCTGTGGCCATCACAGCCCCACCAACCTTTTCAGGAGAAGACTCAGTTTGGGTTTCTGCTGTTATCATAACAGCTTTGCTATTCTGTTCAGGAAGAGCTTTTGCTAAAGATGGGGCAGAGAGTTTCTCAGCCCTACCAACCTTTTCAGGAAGGACATCTTGGATTGGGGCTGTAGCCATTACAGCCCCACTAACCTTTCCATTGGAATTTACCATTCTAGAATGGGTTTACTGTTCAACCCCAGCCCAGGCTGAGATTTCCAAATCATTACCAAGTAGGCAGTTTACAGGCAAGTTTGATGACACTGCCACTCTCTTTGGGCCAATGACACCTCCCCAGCTGAGACTTACTACTGCCATGGGATGATTTTTTTTGACGCCATCAATGTTTGTTACCTGGTATGTGGCACCTGGTAAAAGTTGCTTAGAGGGGACTATACAGTCAGCCACCATGGTGATGCTAGCCCCTGTGTCTCTAAAAGCTTCAACTTTCAAACCATTGATGATGGGCTCTTGTCTATACTTGCTCAAGGTATTTGGGCAATCAGAGAAGTTGGCAAACCCCATGCCAGTCTCATAAACAAGATCATTTGGTGATGGGGACCTGGATAGGCCAGGGTCCACCTGAGCTCCAAAAGTAAACCCACCCAGATTCCGGGGTGTGCTCCCACTTCCTGGGGGATTACTGCTGACAGTAACAGGAGGTGTTGGAGCTGGCTTTGGAGGTATATTCTCTTTATTGTTATTCTTGGGACAACAGTTGTCTGTTTTGTAATGCCCAACCTGTTTACAGGCATAACAATAAGGCTTTTTCTCAGTTGAAGAAGTGTCTTGGGACCCACCCCCATTCTTGGAGTTTTGGGGCCCTGGGGAAGTCTTTTCTTTATTTTTATCCCCACCCTTATCTTGAGGCTTGGTAGACTCCTTCTTCTGGTTACTGTCCTGATTCTTAGGCCTAATCCTGGTTCTGACCCACTTGTCTGCCTTCTTTCCCAATTCTTGGGGAGAGGTCAGATCAGAGTCCACCAGGTGCTGGTGTAAGAGCTGGTTCTGACAATTACTTAGGATCTGCTCCCTCATAATCAAATTATACAATCCTGTAAAGTCATGTACTTTGCTGCCATGTAGCCAACCCTCCAGAGCCTTAGTTGCACAATCAACAAAATCAGTCCAGTCCTGTGTCTGTGTCTTCTGGGTGTCTCTGAACTTCAACCTGTACTGTTCAGTGGTTAAGCCAAACCCATCTATTAGGACACTCTTCAGGACTTTGTAATTGTTTGCATCCTCATGTCTGACAGTGAGGAGCTTATCTCTCCCTTTCTCTGAAAAGGAGTACCATAAGATTGCTGCCCACTGTTCCTCAGGAACCTGCTGTACCATGCAGGCTCTCTCAAGAGCAGTTATCCACTTGTGGATGTCATCCCCTTCCTTGTAGGGGGGCACAATCTTTGTCAGGTTTCTACTATCATAGGACATGGGTTTCTCTTTAGGAATAGTGCTGCCACCAGTGGCATCTAAGCCACACAATTTCTGCTCTATTGCCAAGGCAAGTCTAGCTTGAGCCAAGGCTACCTCCTCCCTCTCTATTTGGAGTTTGACAGCCCTCATTCTGGCCCTATGCTCTAGCTTTTGAGAAGCAGTCATGCCTCTCTGAGATTCTCTTGAGGCACTAGAAAGATGAGAGTCCCCTGAGGGAGATCTCACTCTTCTGTTGCCTGGGAGAATGTCATGGTAGGATCTGGGGAGGTGCTGGCCCTCTCCATTTCCCAGTAGGTCTAAGTTGGCCTGGCTAAGCCTGGCAACTTTACCTTGGTTAACCCCTAGCTCCTGATCTTCAGGTACATCTATGTCTGAACCATCCTCCTCCTCTTCCTCCTCTTCTTCTTCCTCCTCTGGAGTGGTATCAGTTACAGGGGGGTTCACTCCATCTCCTGACTCTAAGGGAACTTCATTCGCCTTCTCTGAGTCATCCTGTTCTAGAATGGCTATCAGGATAGGACAGGTGGGACTTCTGCCCCTTTTTAACACTCTTGAGATGCACAAGGCAATCAAGTCCTTTCGGGTTAATTTGTCATAGCTGGAAGTTGCCTTGGTAAGGTCAACTGTCCCAGGAGCAGACCCTGAGGCTTTTCCTGTGTCAGACATGACTCTAGTGTGGTGTAAGTGATGCACCTACCTACACTAAGTGTTTCCCTACTGTACCTTGCTAGTGAGTTGTAGTCAGGGTGTGCTAATCCCTTCAACCTACAACTACTAAGTTCAGTAGAACTTAAATATGCTAAGCGTTTGATTTATATGTACCTAGAGGTACTTGATGTGATCTTTCAATTTGATAAAAAGATTGCAATGGTAAAACAACAGCAAGCTCAAATCCGCACCGCTGCTCACCAATGTGAGAAGTTGGCCTGATAGGGGATGTTTCCAATTCTGGAACCACCTGATATCAGACCAAACAATCCCTTATGGTGTCTGGTTGTAAGTCAACCTTGTTAGACAAGCTATCCTAGGGGTAGCATGGACTAAGCAGCCTAAAGGCTTAACTTAAGAGGTCGTGTTAAGCAAGCTGTTTTACCACATACAATCCTGTAATATCAAATGAAAGGACACCACACAAGTATATATTATAAAAATATATGTGTTTATTACTAAAACAATCCCCAGTATTCTTTATGAATAAAGGGGCACAAGCGTTAAATCAAAAGTACAGTTTAAACATACAAAGTTGCACAATTATGGATGAGGGCGGGTGGCCACTCAAACCATATACTAAACAAGTGGTATAAGAGATACAATCGAACAGTGGTTAGGCCTAGGGCCTAGGGAATCGCTGGGAGCAGTCGGGACAAGCAATGCTGAAGTCGGGAGAGGCCCACGGGATTCGGGTGCAGTGCGGAAAGCGCACGCATGCACCAATGTTAACCAATGGTGCGTAAAAGTTGTAAAGTTAAAGTTTAAGGACACTTCCGCTGAACCTAGAGGAACAAAACTTAAGACACAGACCCTAGAGGTGTGTACCAGTGTGGGAACACCGGCGTTGCAAAGTTACCTCATCCACAGGAAGCGGGTGCACAGGGTCGAAGTTGAGTCGGGTTTCGTCACGCAGGCTCTTGGTGCTTGAAGCTGAAAGGGCTGCAGGCGGGGTGAAAGAGAAGTGTCCGGTGGAGTCCAAGGGTGGACTCAAGTCGAAAAGTACCTGAAAGCAGAGGGGACAGAGTCTGGGTCACTCAGCAGTGACCAGGGTGGAACCAGGACGGAACCAGGCAATGTCGGGCGCAATCAGGTGGTCGTTGAGGAGCTTCTCTCCGCTGTCACGTGGGCTCTGGGGCATCTGCGATGTCCAGGAGTGGGTCACGATCTGTCCCACGAGGGCTCTCACCGTCGGCGCAGTCGGCTTCAAGTTTGGAGCAAACAACACTTGGCAAGAGCAATCCACCCGGAACCGGAAGATTGCTTCTCACTCGAACCAGGAGGGTCAGAGTGGGGGCTCCTTTTTAGGGGAGCTGGTGCAGATCTGGAGCAACCAGATTCGCAGGTCGAATTTCAAAGTTCGTCGGCACAGGGGCCACTAGCCGGCTGGCAAGTGACTGGGCCAACGCGTTGAGCCAAATGGAGCAGAAGGGCCCCACGCAGCACTCGTCGAGTGTGGAGGGCTGAACTTCGGTGCAAGAGTGGCTCAGGGTTGGGGCTTCTCAAACCCCGGTGTACAGCTTCCAGGGTCACTCGTGGGCTGCACGGTCAGCGTCTCGTGGTCTTTTCAAGATGGCGTGCCCCACTGTGAGAAGTTGGCCTGATAGGTGATGTTTCCAATTCTGGAACCACCTATTATCAGACCAAACAATCCCTTATGGTGTCTGGTTGTAAGTCAACCTTATTAGACAAGCTATCCTAGGGGTAGCATGGACTAAGCAGCCTAAAGGCTTAACTTAAGAGGTCGTGTTAAGCGAGCTGTTTTACCACATACAATCCTGTAGTACCAAATGAAAGGACACCACACAAGTATATATTATAAAAATATATGTATTTATTACTAAAAACAATCCCCAGTATTCTTTATGAATAAAGGGGCACAAGCGTTAAATCAAAAGCACTGTTTAAACATACAAAGTTGCACAATTATGGATGAGGGCAGGGGGCCACTCAAACCATATACTAAACAAGTGGTATAAGAGATGCCACTCGAGCAGTGGTTAGGCCTAGGGCCTAGAGAATCGCTGGGAGCAGTCTGGACAAGCAATGCTGAAGTCGGGAATGGCCCTCGGGATTCGGGAGATGTGCGGAAAGCGCACGCATGCACCAATGTAAACCAATGGTGCGTAAAAGTTGTAAAGTTAAAGTTAAAGGACACTTCCGCTGAACCTAGAGGAACAAAACTTAACACACAGACCCTAGAGGTGTGCACCAGTGTGGGAACACCGGCGGAGCAAAGTTACCTCACCCACAGGAAGTGGGTGCACAGGGTCGAAGTGGCGTCGGGTTCTGACACGCAGGCTCTTGGTGCTTGAAGCTGAAAGGGCTGCAGGCGGGTTAAAGATGAAGTGTCCGGTGGAGTCCAAGGGTGGACTCAAGTCGAAGGGTACCTGAAAGCAGAGGGGACAGAGTCTGGGTCACTCAGCAGTGACCAGGGTGGAACCAGGACGGAACCAGGCAATGTCGGGCGCAATCAGGTGGTCGTCGAGGAGCTTCTCTCCGCTGTCACATGGGCTCTGGGGCATCTGCGACGTCCAGGAGCAGGTCACGATCTGTCCCACGCAGGCTCTCACCGTCGGTGCAGTCGGCTTCAAGTTTGGAGCAAACAAGCCTTGGCAAGAGCAATCCACGCGGGATCGGAAGATTGCTTCTCACTCGGACCAGGAAGGTCAGAGTCGGGGCTCCTTTTCAGGGGAGCTGGTGTGGATCTGGAGCAACCAGATTCACGAGTCTTCTTAGTAGTTTCGTCGGCACAGGGACCACTAGCCAGCTGGCAAGTGACCGAGCCAATGCGTTGAGCCAAATAGAGCAGAAGGGCCCCACGCAGCACTCGTCGAGTGTGGAGGGCTGAACTTCGTTGCAAAAGTGGCTCAGGGTGGGGGCTTCTCAAACCCCGGTGCACAGCTTCGAGGGTCACTCGTGGGCTGCACGGTCAGCGTCTCGTGGTCAATTCAAGATGGCGTGCCCCACGCTTCCAGTTGCCTCCACGGGTCTCAGCTTTGCAGGGACTGCGGATCGGGCTGTTAGAAGGCAGGCAGGCTTGATCTCGTCGATCTCAGTCGCTCGAGTTCCGGCGGGAACTGCAACTAATTAGACGTTGAGGGCTGGATGGTGCCTGCTGCTGCAGGGTGGTCACTCCTTGACCACAAGGGAGATTCTTCGGGCTTCCACGTTGAGATGGAGGGCGAAGGGTCCAGAATTTCGTTTCAAATGTTTCTTCCAGGAAATCTGATGTGCATTGGCACTGCTCCCACTCTTATTCGAATCTGGGGGGCGTGATTACCTGCTAGGTCCCCCCCTATGGGTGGGACCCAGGAAGTGGGTGGATACACCCCCTTCCTTTGATCCAGGCCGCCTTGGCACGAGGGCTGGAGTGCCCCAGAACCGGTTTGGCCGGATTATGCAAGGGGCAGCCTTGTGCGCCCCCAGCAGTGTCTGGTTTCTTTCAAACCTCCCTGCTACAATACACTATCTCCTGTCTGGAGGGCGGTGACACCCTCCTGTGACAGGAAACCCTTTGTCCAGGACCCATTTGGTTGAGTTTCGGTCAACTGCAGGGGTCCAGACATTTGTCTGTGGCAGAGGCATCCATTTTGTGGATCTAAGGTCTTTGGAGAAATTAACCGCATTTAGTTAAAGCAACATGTCTTACCCCTCTAGAGGGGTGGAATGCCATCCCCGTTGCCAGAACTGGCGAGGGGATGGTATTCCAAATCGTATGACACCTTACACGACATGTTTTGATAAAGCCAAACCAAAGTTGCTATTTAACCGCGAGGATTATAAGGCACTTAAGAGTATATGGTATGGCATTATCCTGAAACAGCTTAGGGAGTTGTTCCCGACAGCTGCAGACAGGCTCAGCTCATGCTAGAGCTCCATCTCACATAAAACCACGCACTCTGCCTCCAGGATTGATGAGGCCTTCCATAGGAGTGACTCACAGGTTTACATGTGTCCAGATATAGGTTTAGATATAGGTATACTATATCTAAGCAAGGGGTGTTTACACCACCTTACCCCAGCTGAGTGATCAGCCAGTTGTGTCAATTTAAGAACCAGCCAGGGGTGGCAAAAGATATGCTGCAGCCCCTGGTAGGCCTTGGTGGCCCCTATGCCCTGGGCACCTATGGTGCATTATACAGGGGCTGACAAGGAGTCCATTTCCAATTGTGGTATGTACCTAGGGTACATGGAATCCATTTTACAGAGAGAGCAGATGGCCTGGGGCCCTGATTAGCAGGGAACCAGGTCAACTAAGTCAAAAAACCAGCTAAACACAGGCAAAAAATCCGGGGTAACCATAGTCAGGAAGCCACCTTCCTACATAACCCCCCCCCCAAACGAAAGGAGATAAGGCTATCCTTGGCCAGGTAAGCCTATATTGCCTGAGTGGCCATATAAGGAAGTACCTGCACTAGCATGGGTACCCCCTGTCTCATGGTCCACTAAGCAGTCCCTCACCCTTGGGGTATCAGAGGGTCTCCACCATAGGGAATCACTACCTTGGGTGTGTTTATGCAAAGTTAAAGGCTGGTTTGGATATGGAGTATTGAAGCGAGGCTCTACTAATTTAGGGCTTAGCTTCCTCCAATTATCTTCCACCATGTGTGCCTTTCTCTCTTTAACTGAGTTGCACTGTGCTCTCAGGGTCAACCTCTGGCTACCTAAAGCTGGAGGCTGGGTCCCTCTGTTTGGCTTGCTGGAGGGACAGTTCAGGTTTGGGCCCCTTGGGTCCCAGGTTTGGCTGTGCCCAACAAAATCCATCTGTGGGAGGTCCCTGACTGTTTTTAAGGGGGCTCCCTCAGGAGTTTTTAAAGTTTTCACCTTACTAGGGCTACTAGTTTTGGTGCACCTAATCTTTTGATGGGGGTGCTTTATTTGACAGGGGGCCCTCTGGGTCTCACTGTCCTTCTTGTCCTCTGCAGCCCTGGGCTGGCTAAGGCAAGGTAGAGAGGGGCAGGTTACCTGCTCCAGACTGGGTCCCACCTGAGAAGGGTCCACCGCCATCAGAGGCTCTGTCAGGCCAGGCCTAACAACCTCTGGGGCAGTTCCTTCATCAGGGGTAAGATCAGTTCCCTGAGGAGGCTGATCCTGTCCTAAAGTCTGGTGAGGGGGAGATTTCTCTTCCTCCTCCATGCTCTCAGTTTGTGTGGAGTTATCCATCATTTCAGGCTTCACAACACACATATCAGTTTGAGTTTGGGCTGTGGCCATCACAGCCCCACCAACCTTTTCAGGAGGAGACTCAGTTTGGGTTTCTGCTGTTATCATAACAGCTTTGCTATTCTGTTCAGGAAGAGCTTTTGCTAAAGATGGGGCAGGGAGTTTCTCAGCCCTACCAACCTTTTCAGGAAGGACATCTTGAATTGGGGCTGTAGCCATTACAGCCCCACTAACCTTTCCATTGGAATTCACCATTCTAGAATGGGTTTCCTGTTCAACCTCAGCCCAGGCTGAGATCTCCAAATCATTACCAAGTAGGCAGTCTACAGGCAAGTTTGGTGACACTGCCACTCTCTTTGGGCCAATGACACCTCCCCAGCTGAGACTTACTACTGCCATGGGATGATTTGTTTGGATTCCATCAATGTTTGTAACCTGGTATGTGGCACCAGGTAAAAGTTGCTTAGAGGGGACTATGCCATCAGCCACCATGGTGATGCTAGCCCCTGTGTCTCTAAAAGCTTCAACTTTCAAACCATTGATGATGGGTTCTTGTCTATACTTGCTCAAAGTATTTGGGCAAGCAGAGAAGTTGGCAAACCCCATGCCAGTCTCATAAACAAGATCATTGGGTGATGGGGACCTGGATAGGCCAGGGTCCACCGGAGCTCCAAAAGTAAACCCACCCAGATTCCTGGGTGTGCTTCCACTTCCTGGGGGATTACTGCTGACAGTAACAGGAGGTGTTGAAGCTGGCTTTGGAGGTACATTTTCTTTATTGTTATTCTTGGGACAACAGTTGTCTGTTTTGTAATGCCCCACCTGTTTACAGGGATAACAATAAGGCTTTTTCTCAGTTGAAGAAGTGTCTTGGGACCCACCCCCATCCTTGGAGTTTTGGGGCCCTGGGGAAGTCTTTTCTTTACTTTTATCCCCACCCTTATCTTGAGGCTTGGTAGACTCCTTCTTCTGGTTACTGTCCTGATTCTTAGGCCTAATCCTGGTTCTGACCCACTTGTCTGCCTTCTTTCCCAATTCTTGGGGAGAGGTCAGATCAGAGTCCACCAGGTGCTGGTGTAAGAGCTGGTTCTGACAATTACTTAGGATCTGCTCCCTCATAATCAAATTATACAATCCTGTAAAGTCATGTACTTTGCTGCCATGTAGCCAACCCTCCAGAGCCTTAGTAGCACAATCTACAAAATCAGTCCAGTCCTGTGTCTGTGTCTTCTGGGTGTCTCTGAACTTCAACCTGTACTGTTCAGTGGTTAAGCCAAACCCATCTATTAGGACACTCTTCAGGACTTTGTAATTGTTTGCATCCTCATGTCTGACAGTGAGGAGCTTATCTCTCCCTTTCTCTGAAAAGGAGTACCATAAGATTGCTGCCCACTGTTCCTCAGGAACCTGCTGTACCATGCAGGCTCTCTCAAGAGCAGTTATCCACTTGTGGATGTCATCCCCTTCCTTGTAGGGGGGCACAATCTTTGTCAGGTTTCTACTATCATAGGACCTGGGTTTCTCTTTAGGAATATTGCTGCCACCAGTGGCATCTAAGCCACACAATTTTTTCTCTCTTGCCAAGGCAAGTTTAGCTTGAGCTAAGGTAAGTCTAGCTTGACTCAGGGCTACCTCCTCTCTCTCTATTTGGAGTTTGACAGCCCTCATTCTAGCCCTATGCTCAGCTTTCTGAGAAGCAGTCATGCCTCTCTCTGATTCTCTGGAGGCACTAGAAATATGAGAGTCCCCTGAGGGAGATCTCACTCTTCTGTTGCCTGGGAGAATCCCATGGTGGGTTCTGGGGAGGTGCTGGCCCTCTCCATTCCCCAGTAGGTCCAAGTTGGCCTGGCTAAGCCTGGCAACTGGAACCTGGCTACCCCTCTGATCCTGATCTTCTAAGTCCTCAACTTCTGAGTCCTCCTCCTCCTCTTCTTCTTCCTCATCTTCCTCCTGAGGGGGGTCAGTTACAGGGGGGTTCCCTCCATTTCCTGTTTCTAGGGAAGCTTGCTTTGCCCTTTCTAAGTCATCCTGCTCTAGGATTTCTACCAGGATTTGGCAGGTGGGGCTTCTGCCCCTTTTTAACCCTCTTGCTTTGCACAAGGCAATCAAGTCTCTGCGGGTTAGTTTGTCATATCCAAAAGTTGCCTGGGTAAGGTCAACTGTCACAGGAGTAGACCCTGAGGCTTTTCCTGTGTCAGACATGGCTGCTAGTGAGGTGTAAGTGGTGCACTTACCTACACTAAGTGTTTTCCTACTGTACCTTGCTAGTGAGTTGTAGTCAGGGTGTGCTAATCCCTTTAATCTACAACTACTAAGTTCAGTAGAACTTAATATGCTAAGCTTTTGATTTATATGTACCTAAAGGTACTTGATGTGATCTTTCAATTTGATACAAAGATTGCAATGGTAAAACAACAGCAAGCTCAAATCCGCACCGCTGCTCACCAATGTGAGAAGTTGGCCTGATAGGTGATGTTTCCAATTCTGGAACCACCTATTATCAGACCAAACAATCCCTTATGGTGTCTGGTTGTAAGTCAACCTTATTAGACAAGTTATCCTAGGGGTAGCATGGACTAAGCAGCCTAAAGGCTTAACTTAAGAGGTCGTGTTAAGCGAGCTGTTTTACCACATACAATCCTGTAGTACCAAATGAAAGGACACCACACAAGTATATATTATAAAAATATATGTATTTATTACTAAAAACAATCCCCAGTATTCTTTATGAATAAAGGGGCACAAGCGTTAAATCAAAAGCACTGTTTAAACATACAAAGTTGCACAATTATGGATGAGGGCAGGGGGCCACTCAAACCATATACTAAACAAGTGGTATAAGAGATGCCACTCGAGCAGTGGTTAGGCCTAGGGCCTAGAGAATCGCTGGGAGCAGTCTGGACAAGCAATGCTGAAGTCGGGAATGGCCCTCGGGATTCGGGAGATGTGCGGAAAGCGCACGCATGCACCAATGTTAACCAATGGTGCGTAAAAGTTGTAAAGTTAAAGTTAAAGGACACTTCCGCTGAACCTAGAGGAACAAAACTTAACACACAGACCCTAGAGATGTGCACCAGTGTGGGAACACCGGCAGAGCAAAGTTACCTCACCCACAGGAAGTGGGTGCACAGGGTCGAAGTGGCGTCGGGTTTTGACACGCAGGCTCTTGGTGCTTGAAGCTGAAAGGGCTGCAGGCGGGTTGAAGATGAAGTGTCCGGTGGAGTCCAAGGGTGGACTCAAGTCGAAGGGTACCTGAAAGCAGAGGGGATAGAGTCTGGGTCACTCAGCAGTGACCAGGGTGGAACCAGGACGGAACCAGGCAATGTCGGGCGCAATCAGGTGGTCGTCAAGGAGCTTCTCTCCGCTGTCACGTGGGCTCTGGGGCATCTGCGACGTCCAGGAGCAGGTCACGATCTGTCCCACGCAGGCTCTCACCGTCGGTGCAGTCGGCTTCAAGTTTGGAGCAAACAAGCCTTGGCAAGAGCAATCCACGCGGTATCGGAAGATTGCTTCTCACTCGGAACAGGAAGGTCAGAGTCGGGGCTCCTTTTCAGGGGAGCTGGTGTGGATCTGGAGCAACCAGATTCACGAGTCTTCTTAGTAGTTTTGTCGGCACAGGGACCACTAGCCAGCTGGCAAGTGACCGGGCCAACGCGTTGAGCCAAATAGAGCAGAAGGGCCCCACACAGCACTCGTCGAGTGTGGAGGGCTGAACTTCGGCTCAGGAGTAGCTCAGGGTGGGGGCTTCTCAAAGCCCGGTGCACAGCTTCGAGGATCACTCGTGGGCTGCACGGTCAGCGTCTCGTGGTCAATTCAAGATGGCGTGCCCCACGCTTCCGGTCGCCTCCACGGGTCTCTGCTTTGCAGGGACTGTGGATCGGGCTGTTAGAAGGCAGGCAGGCTTGATCTCGTCGATCTCAGTCGCTCGAGTTCCGGCAGGAACTGCAACTAAGTAGACGTCGAGGGCTGGATGGTGCCTGCTGCTGCAGGGTGGTCACTCCTTGACCACAAGGGAGATTCTTCGGGCTTCCACGTTGAGATGGAGGGCGAAGGGTCCAGAATTTCGTTTCAAATGTTTCTTCCAGGAAATCTGATGTGCATTGGCACTGCTCCCACTCTTATTCAAATCTGGGGTGCGTGATTACCTGCTAGGTCCCCCCCTATGGGTGGGACCCAGGAAGTGGGTGGATACACCCCCTTCCTTTGATCCAGGCCGCCCTGGCACGAGGGCTGGAGTGCCCCAGAACCGGTTTGGCCGGATTATGTAAGGGGCAGCCTTGTGCACCCCCAGCAGTGTCTGGTTTCTTTCAAACCTCCCTGCTACAATTCACTATCTCCTGTCTGGAGGGCGGTGACACCCTCCTGTGACAGGAAACCCTTTGTCCAGGACCCATTTGGTTGAGTTTCGGTCAACTGCAGGGGTCCAGACATTTGTCTGTGGCAGAGGCATCCATTTTGTGGATCTAAGGTCTTTGGAGAAATTAACCGCATTTAGTTAAAGCAACATGTCTTACCCCTCTAGAGGGGTGGAATGCCATCCCCGTCGCCAGAACTGGCGAGGGGATGGTATTCCAAATCGTATGACACCTTACACGACATGTTTTGATAAAGCCAAACCAAAGTTGCTATTTAACTGCGAGGATTATAAGGCACTTAAGAGTATATGGTATGGCATTATCCTGAAACAGCTTAGGGAGTTGTTCCCGACAGCTGCAGACAGGCTCAGCTCATGCTAGAGCTCCATCTCACATAAAACCACGCACTCTGCCTCCAGGATTGATGAGGCCTTCCATAGGAGTGACTCACAGGTTTACATGTGTCCAGATATAGGTTTAGATATAGGTATACTATATCTAAGCAAGGGGTGTTTACACCACCTTACCCCAGCTGAGTGATCAGCCAGTTGTGTCAATTTAAGAACCAGCCAGGGGTGGCAAAAGATATGCTGCAGCCCCTGGTAGGCCTTGGTGGCCCCTATGCCCTGGGCACCTATGGTGCATTATACAGGGGCTGACAAGGAGTCCATTTCCAATTGTGGTATGTACCTAGGGTACATGGAATCCATTTTACAGAGAGAGCAGATGGCCTGGGGCCCTGATTAGCAGGGAACCAGGTCAACTAAGTCAAAAAAACAGCTAAACACAGGCAAAAAATCCGGGGTAACCATAGTCAGGTAGCCACCTTCCTACACCCACGCTTCCGGTCACCTCCACGGGTCTCAGCTCTGCAGGGACTGTGGATCGGGCTGTTGGAAGGCAGGCAAGCTTGATCTCGTCGATCTCTGTCGCTTGAGTTCCGGCGGGAACTGCGACAAATCAGACGTCGATGGCTGGATGGTGCCTGTTTGCACAGGGTGGTCACTCCTTGACCACAAGGGAGATTCTTCGGGCTTCTACGTCGAGTAGGATGTCGAAGGGTCCAGAGTTTTGTTTCTTATGTTTCATCAGGATAATCTGAAGTGTCTTGGCACTGCTCCCACTCTTATTCGAATCTGGGGGGCTGGATTACCTGCTAGGTCCCCTCCTATGGGTGGGACCCAGGAAGTGGGTGGATACACCCCCTTCCTTTGATCCAGGCCGCCCTGGCACGAGGGCTGGAGTGCCCCAGAACCGGTTTGGCCGGATTATGCAAGGGGCAGCCTTGTGCGCCCCAAGCAGTGTCTGGTTTCTTTCAAACCTCCCTGCTACAATCCACTATCTACTGTCTGGAGTGTGGTAACACCCCCCTGCGACAGGAAACCCTTTGTCCAGGCCCCATTTGGCTGAGTTTCGGTCAGCTTCAGGGGGTCAGACTCTTGTCTGTGGCAGAGGCATCCATTTTGTGGATCTAAGGTCCTTTTAGAAATTAACCGCATTTAAGTAAAGTAACATGTCTTACCCCTCTAGAGGGGTGGAATGCTATCCCCGTCGCCAGAACTGGCGAGGGGATAGTATTCCAAATCGTATGACACCTTACACGACATGTTTTGATAAGCCAAACCAAAGTTGCTATATAACCGCGAGGATTATAAGGCACTTAAGAGTATATGGTATGGCATTATCCTGAAACAGCTTAGGGGGTTGTTCCCGACAGCTGCAGACAGGCTCAGCTCATGCTAGAGCTCCATCTCACATTGAACCACGCACTCTGCCTCCAGGATTGATGAGGCCTTCCATAGGAGTGGCTCACAGGTTGATATGTGTCCAGATATAGGTTTAGATATAGGTATACTATATCTAAGTAAGGGGTGATTACACCACCTTACCCCAGCTGATTGATCAGCCAGTTGTGTCAATTTAAGAACCAGCCAGGGGTGGCAAAAGATATGCTGCAGCCCCTGGTAGGCCTTGGTGGCTCCTATGCCCTGGGCACCTATAGTGCATTATACAGGGGCTGACAAGGAGTCCATTTCCAATTGTGGTATGTACCTAGGGTACATGGAATCCATTTTACAGAGAGAGCAGATGGCCTGGGGCCCTGATTAGCAGGGAACCAGGTCAACTAAGTCAAAAAACCAGCTAAACACAGGCAAAAAATCTGGGGTAACCATAGTCAGGTAGCCACCTTCCTACACTTTTGTAAAAGGTTACAAAGAAATTAGGTTCAACTTTTGCACCTGCTGCTGTAACCCTTGCTTGGCTGAAAATTCGTCCCCGCTGATTCGCGGATTTTACCACGATTTCGCGAGATTCGTGGATCGCGAAATCGCGGATGTAGGAGAGTAGGGTCTGCTATCCTATGGTCACCCCAAATTTTTGCTTTTTGCTTCACTGGTTTTCGACTACTGAGGCTGTGGGCCTGCTGATCAGACCCCCAGCCTGCTGTTCTCTCACTAAATTAATGACACATGTGCTATAGGCACATACCAATTGGAAATGGACTCCTTGTCAGCCCCTGTAGAATGCACTATAGGTGCACAGGGCACAGGGGCCACTAAGGCCTACCAGGGGCTGCAGCATATCTTTTGCCACCCCTGGCTGGTTCTTAAATTGACACAACTGGCTGATCACTCAGCTGGGGTAAGGTGGTGTACACACCCCTTGCTTAGATATAGTATACCTATGTCTAAACCTATATCTGGACACATGTAAACCTGTGAGCCACTCCTATAGTCAGGCCTCACCAATCCTGGAGGCTGGGTGCATGGTTTTATGTGAGATGGAGCTCTAGCATGAGCTGAGCCTGTCTGCAGCCGTCGGGAACAAATCCCTAAGCTGTTTCAGGATAAGGCCATACCATATACTATTAGGTGCCTTATAATCCTCGCGGTTATTTAGCAACTTTGGTTTGGCTTTATCAAAACATGTCGTGTAAGGTGTCATACGCTTTGGAATACCATCCCCTCGCCAGTTCTGGTGACGGGGATGGCATTCCACCCCTCTAGAGGGGTAAGACATGTTACTTCACTTTAATGCGGTTGATTTCTCCAAAGGCCTTAAGATCCACAAAATGGATGCCTCTGCCACAGACAAATGTCTGGACCCCTGGAGCTGACCGAAACTCAGTCAAGGGGGTCCTGGACAAAGGGTTTCCTGTCACAGGAGGGTGTCACCGCCCTCCAGACAGGAGATAGTGTATTGTAGCAGGGAGGTTTGAAAGAAACCAGACACTGCCTGGGGCGCACAAGGCTGCCCCTTGCATAATCCGGCCAAACCGGTTCTGGGGCACTCCAGCCCTCGTGCCAGGGCGGCCTGGATCAAAGGAAGGGGGTGTATCCACCCACTTCCTGGGTCCCACCCATAGGAGGGGACCTAGCAGGTAATCACGCCCACCAGATTCGAATAAGAGTGGGAGCAGTGCCAATGCACATCAGATTTCCTGGAAGAAACATTTGAAACGATATTCTGGACCCTTCGCCCTCCATCTCAACGTGGAAGCCCGAAGAATCTCCCTTGTGGTCAAGGAGTGACCACCCTGCAGCAGCAGGCACCATCCAGCCCTCGACGTCTACTTAGTTGCAGTTCCCGCCGGAACTCGAGCGACTGAGATCGACGAGATCAAGCCTGCCCAGCTTCTAACAGCCCGATCCACAGTCCCTGCAAAGCTGAGACCCGTGGAGGCGACCGGAAGCGTGGGGCACGCCATCTTGAAGTGACCACGAGACGCTGACCGTGCAGCCCACGAGTGACCCTCGAAGCTGTGCACCGGGGTTTGAGAAGCCCCCACCCTGAGCTACTCCTGAGCCGAAGTTCAGCCCTCCACACTCGACGAGTGCTGCGTGGGGCCCTTTGGCACGATTTGGCTCAACGCGTTGGCCCGGTCACTTGCCAGCTGGCTTGTGGTCCCTGTGCCGACGAACTACCTAAGAAGACTCGTGAATCTGGTTGCTCCAGATCCACACCAGCTCCCCTGAAAAGGAGCCCCGACTCTGACCTTCCTGGTCCGAGCGAAAAGCAATCTTCCGATCCTGCGTGGATTGCTCTTACCAAGGCTTGTTTGCTCCAAACTTGAAGCCGACTGCACCGACGGTGAGAGCCTGCGTGGGACAGATCGTGACCTGCTCCTGGACGTCGCAGATGCCCCAGAGCCCACGTGACAGCGGAGAGAAGCTCCTCGACGACCACCTGATTGCGCCCGACATTACCTGGTTCCGTCCTGGTTCCACCCTGGTCACTGCTGAGTGACCCAGACTCTGTCCCCTCTGCTTTCAGGTACTCTACAACTTGAGTCCACCCTTGGACTCCACCGGACACTTCATCTTTAACCAGCCTGCAGCCCTTTCAGCTTCAAGCACCAAGAGCCTGCGTGTCAAAACCCGACGCCACTTCGACCCTGTGCACCCACTTCCTGTGGGTGAGGTAACTTTGCTCCGCCGGTGTTCCCACACTGGTGCACACCTCTAGGGTCTGTGTGTTAAGTTTTGTTCCTCTAGGTTCAGCGGAAGTGTCCTTAAACTTTAACTCTTTGACTTTTACGCACCATTGGTTAACATTGGTGCATGCGTGCGCTTTCCGCACATCTCCCGAATCCCGAGGGCCATTCCCGACTTCAGCATTGCTTGTCCTGACTGCTCCCAGCGATTCCCTAGGCCCTAGGCCTAACCACTGCTCGAGTGGCCTCTCTTATACCACTTGTTTAGTATATGGTTTGAGTGGCCCCCCGCCCTCATCCATAATTGTGCAACTTGTATGTTTAAACAGTGCTTTTTGATTTAACGCTTGTGCCCCTTTATTCATAAAGAATACTGGGGATTGTTTTTAGTAATAAACACATATATTTTTATAATATATACTTGTGTGGTGTCCTTTCATTTGGTATTACAGGATTGTATGTGGTAAAACAGCTCGCTTAACACGACCTCTTAAGTTAAGCCTTTAGGCTGCTTAGTCCATGCTACCCCTAGGATAGCTTGTCTAATAAGGTTGACTTACAACCAGACACCATAAGGGGATTGTTTGGTCAGGTAGTAGGTGGTTCCAGAATTGGAAACATCCCCTACCAGGCCAACTTCTCACATTGGTGAGCAGCGGTGCGGATTTGAGCTTGCTGTTGTTTTACCATTGCAATCTTTATATCAAATTGAAAGATCACATCAAGTACCTCTAGGTACATATAAAATCAAAAGCTTAGCATATTAAGTTCTACTGAACTTAGTAGTTGTAGGTTGAAGGGAGTAGCACACCCCTGACTACAACTCACTAGCAAGGTCCAGTAGGAAAACACTTAGTGTAGGTAAGTGCACCACTTACACCTCACTAGTAACCATGTCTGACACAGGAAAAGCCTCAGGGTCTACTCCTGTGACAGTTGACCTTACCCAGGCAACTTTTGGATATGACAAATTAACCCGCAGAGACTTGATTGCCTTGTGCAAAGCAAGAGGGTTAAAAAGGGGCAGAAGCCCCACCTGCCTAATCCTGGTAGAAATCCTAGAACAGGATGACTTAGAGAAGGCTAAAGCAGCTTCCCTAGACACAGGAAATGGAGGGAACCCCCCTGTAGTTGATCCCCCTGAAGAGGAGGATGATGATGACTTGGATGAGGACTCAGATGTTGAGGACTTAGAAGTACAGGATCAGGGTAGCCAGGTTCCAGTTGGTAGGCTTAGCCAGGCCAACTTGGACCTACTGGGGAATGGAGAGGGCCAGCACCTCCCCAGAACCCAACATGTTATTCTCCCAGGCAACAGAAGAGTGAGATCTCCCTCAGGGGACTCTCATGTTTCTAGTGCCTCCAGAGAATCACAGAGAGGCATGAATGCTTCTCAAAAGTTAGAGCATAGGGCCAGAATGAGGGCTGTCAAACTCCAGATAGAGAGGGAGGAGGTAGCCTTGGCTCAAGCTAGACTTGCCTTGGCAAGAGAGCAGAAATTAAGTGGCTTAGATGTCACTGGTGGCAGCAATTTTCCAAGAGAAAAAGACAGGGCCTATGATAATAGAAACCTGACCAAAATTGTGCCCCCCTTTAAAGAAGGGGATGACATCCACAAATGGATGACTGCTCTTGAGAGAGCCTGCATGGTACAGCAGGTTCCTGAGAATCAGTGGGCTGCAATTTTGTGGTACTCCTTTTCTGAGAAAGGGAGAGACAGGCTCCTCACAGTTAGACCTGAGGATGCCAAAAACTACTCTGTTTTGAAGAGTGCTCTTATTGAAGGGTATGGCCTAACCACTGAGCAATACAGGTTGTTGTTCAGAGACACCCAAAAAGCACAGACTCAAGACTGGACTGATTTTGTGGAGTGTGCCACTAAGGCTTTGGAGGGTTGGTTGCAGGGAAGTAAAGTTTCAGACTATACAGGATTGTACAATCTTATGATGAGAGAACAGATCCTTAATAACTGTACAAACCAGCTGTTGCATCAATACCGTATTGACTCTGATCTGACCTCTCCCCAAGAATTGGGAAAGAAGGCAGACAAATGGGTCAGAACAAGGATTAAGCAGAAACCCCAGAACCAAGGTGGTGACCAGAAGAAAACAGACCAGAAGGGTGGTAACCAGAATCAGAAAGATAAAGAAAAAGACCAGAAGTCTTCAGGCCCCCAAACTAATAGTAAGGAGGGTGGTTCCCAAAATGGTAACAAGAAGAAGAAGAACAAAGGTCCAAAGACACCTTGGTGTAATACCTGCAAATCAGTTTCACACTGGGGCAGTGAGTGCACCAAGGCAAATCCAGTTCCCACCACTACAGCTCCTAAAGCAACTGCAACCCCAAGTACAGTAAGCAGTGGTGGAACACAGTCCAAGGGTGTAGCTGGGTTGACCCTGGGTATTGAAGTAGGATCTGGCCTAGTCAGAGTCCCTACACAGGCAGTTCTCCTGTATGATGTGGACATTGAGTTGCCCACTGCAGTAAGCCCCACTAACCTGGGCAAATACAGGCAGACTCCCTTAATTAATGAGAAACTGGCTCAAGCATACAGGGACACATGTGCCAGTGTCACCATGGTGACACCTGACTTTGTGGACCCTGGACAGATTGTACTAGGAGAGAGCTACCTAGTAACCAACGCCAGCAACTCCACTACCTCCCATAGTGTGGCAGTTGTGAACTTCTCCTGGGGAGGGGTTGATGGCCTAAAGAAAGTTGTGGTGAGTGCAGACCTACCAGTAGACTGTCTGTTAGGCAATGACCTTGAAAGCTCAGCATGGTCAGAAGTGGAGTACAGGACTCATGCAGAAATGCTAGGGATTTCAGAGCATGTCCTTGCCATGACAAGGGCTCAGGCTAAGAAGTGCCTTCCTGAACCAGTGGTGGATCTTGAGACAATAGACCAGCCACAACCCAAGAGAAGGAGCAAGAGAGGAAAGGCCCAGCCTTCCACCTTGCCCCAGGTTGAGGATCAAGTTTCAGAGGAGACTGATTCTGCAGTCCAAGAGGAGACTGTCTCAGAGGAACTTGAACCTGACCAGGTTGAGTTTCTGGGGACAGGGGGACCCTCAAGGGCAGACCTGAGGCAGGCTCAATTAGATTGACCTTCCCTTGAACCCCTCAGACAGCAGGCTGCTGCTGAGGCTGCTGGGGATGCTAAAGGTACCCATACTGTGTATTGGGATGAGGGACTCCTTTACTCAGAGGCTAGAGACCCCAAGCCTGGCATGACCAGGAGGTTGGTCATACCTCTGCAGTTTAGGGGATTCCTCCTTACCTTGGCCCATGATATTCCCCTTGCAGGACACTTAGGTCAGAACAAGACGTGGGACAGGCTTGTTCCACACTTTCACTGGCCTCACATGTCAGAGGATGTCAAGGAGTTTTGTCGCTCCTGTGTCACTTGCCAAGCCAGTGGTAAGTCAGGTGGCACAACAAAGGCCCCCCTTATACCACTACCTGTGGTGGGGGTTCCCTTTGAGAGAGTTGGAATTGATATTGTGGGTCCAATGGACCCCCAAACAGCATCTGGGAACAGATTCATACTGGTGGTAGTGGATCATGCCACCAGGTATCCAGAGGCTATTCCCCTAAGGACCACCACAGCACCTGTGGTGGCAAAAGCCCTCATTGCAGTTTTCTCAAGAGTGGGCTTTCCTAAGGAGGTACTATCAGATAGAGGGACGAATTTTATGTCCAGCTATCTAAAAGCAATGTGGAAGGAATGTGGAGTAAACTATAAGTTTACCACCCCATATCATCCACAATGCAATGGGCTTGTGGAGAGATTTAACAAGACCCTTAAAGGCATGATAAAAGGATTACCAGAGAAGCTCAGGCGGAAATGGGACATTCTTTTACCCTGCCTGCTCTTTGCTTACAGAGAGGTCCCACAGAAGGGGGTTGGCTACAGCCCTTTTGAACTTTTGTTTGGCCACCCTGTGAGAGGTCCATTGTGTTTGGTGAAGGAAGGATGGGAGTTACCTCTCAAAAAGCCCAAACTAGACATAGTGGACTATGTACTTGGTCTCCGCTCCAGGATGGCTGAGTACATGGAAAGAGCATCCAAAAACCTGGAGGCCAGCCAAGAATTACAGAAAGCTTGGCATGACCAAAAGGCTGTACTGGTAGAGTTCCAACCAGGACAGAAGGTATGGGTACTGGAGCCAGTGGCTCCAGCAGCACTCCAGGACAAATGGAGTGGACCCTATCCTATTATTGAGAAGAAGGGGGAAGTCACCTACTTGGTAGACTTTGGAACACCCAGGAGCCCTCACAGGGTAATCCATGTGAATCGCTTGAAAGCATTTGTGGACAGGGAGGACATGAGCTTGCTCATGGCCACAGATGGGGAACAGGAGGAAGAGAGTGACCCTCTCCCAGACCTGCTTTCTCAGAACCCTGATGATGGTTCAGTTGATGGAGTAGCCTTGGCAGGCAGCCTCACTGACCAGCAACAGAGGGACTGCAGACAAGTTTTGCAGGCTCACAGGCAAATGTTTTCACTCACACCCAGCCAAACTGACTGGTGTACCCATGTTGTGGACACTGGTGACAGTCTGCCTGTCAAGAATAAAATCTACAGGCAACCTGATCATGTCAGGGATTGCATCAAGGCTGAGGTGCAAAAGATGTTGGAGCTTGGAGTGATTGAGCCATCAGAGAGCCCATGGGCCAGCCCAGTAGTCCTGGTGCCAAAACCTCATACCCAAGATGGTAAGAGAGAAATGAGGTTTTGCGTGGATTACAGGGGTCTCAATGCTGTCACTAGGACAGATGCTCACCCCATTCCAAGAGCAGATGAGCTCATTGACAGATTGGCTTCTGCCAAGTTTCTGAGCACATTTGATCTGACAGCTGGCTACTGGCAAATCAGACTAGCTGAGGAGTCAAAAGCCAAAACAGCATTCTCTACCCCTAGTGGACATTATCAGTTTGTGGTAATGCCCTTTGGTTTGAAGAATGCACCTGCCACTTTCCAAAGGTTGGTGAACCAAGTCCTTACTGGGTTGGATGACTTTTGTGCAGCTTATCTAGATGATATTGCTGTCTTTAGCTCCACCTGGGAGGATCACCTGATCCACCTGAAGAAAGTTTTGGAGGCCCTGCAAAAGGCAGGCCTAACTATCAAGGCCACAAAGTGCCAGATAGGGCAGAGTAAGGTTGTATACCTGGGCCACCTAGTAGGTGGAGGCCAGGTTCAGCCACTGGAAAGCAAAATCCAGGCCATACAGGACTTGGCTCCTCCAGTTACCCAGACACAAGTCAGAGCCTTCTTGGGCCTGACTGGGTATTACAGAAAGTTTGTGAAAAACTATGGGTCTATAGTGACACCATTAAATGACTTGACATCCAAGAAGATGCCAAAAAAGGTTCAGTGGACAGTTAGCTGTCAGAAGGCATTTGAAGACCTGAAGAAGGCCATGTGCTCTGCACCTATCCTAAAGAGTCCTGACTACTCCAAACAGTTCATTGTTCAGACAGATGCTTCTGAGTTGGGGGTGAGAGCTGTGCTCTCACAACTTAATCAAGATGGTCAAGACCAGCCAATTGCTTTCATTAGCAGGAGGCTAACCCCAAGAGAAAAACGTTGGTCAGCCATTGAGAGGGAGGCCTTTGCTGTGGTTTGGGCATTAAAGAAGTTGAGGTCCTACTTGTTTGGAACTCACTTCCTGGTGCAAACAGACCATAAGCCCCTCTTGTGGCTTAATCAGATGAAGGGTGAAAATCCCAAACTGCTCAGGTGGTCCATTTCCCTACAGGGGATGGACTTTACAGTGGAGCACCGCCCAGGGACTGACCATGGTAATGCAGATGGTCTCTCCAGGTACTTCCACTTAGAACATGAAGACTTATCTGGTCAAGGTTAGTTTAATGTCCCTGCGTTTGGGGGGGGGGTTGTGTAGGAGAGTAGGGTCTGCTATCCTATGGTCACCCCAAATTTTTGCTTTTTGCTTCACTGGTTTTCGACTACTGAGGCTGTGGGCCTGCTGATCAGACCCCCAGCCTGCTGTTCTCTCACTAAATTAATGACACATGTGCTATAGGCACATACCAATTGGAAATGGACTCCTTGTCAGCCCCTGTAGAATGCACTATAGGTGCACAGGGCACAGGGGCCACTAAGGCCTACCAGGGGCTGCAGCATATCTTTTGCCACCCCTGGCTGGTTCTTAAATTGACACAACTGGCTGATCACTCAGCTGGGGTAAGGTGGTGTACACACCCCTTGCTTAGATATAGTATACCTATGTCTAAACCTATATCTGGACACATGTAAACCTGTGAGCCACTCCTATAGTCAGGCCTCACCAATCCTGGAGGCTGGGTGCATGGTTTTATGTGAGATGGAGCTCTAGCATGAGCTGAGCCTGTCTGCAGCCGTCGGGAACAAATCCCTAAGCTGTTTCAGGATAAGGCCATACCATATACTATTAGGTGCCTTATAATCCTCGCGGTTATTTAGCAACTTTGGTTTGGCTTTATCAAAACATGTCGTGTAAGGTGTCATACGCTTTGGAATACCATCCCCTCGCCAGTTCTGGCGACGGGGATGGCATTCCACCCCTCTAGAGGGGTAAGACATGTTACTTCACTTTAATGCGGTTGATTTCTCCAAAGGCCTTAAGATCCACAAAATGGATGCCTCTGCCACAGACAAATGTCTGGACCCCTGGAGCTGACCGAAACTCAGTCAAGGGGGTCCTGGACAAAGGGTTTCCTGTCACAGGAGGGTGTCACCGCCCTCCAGACAGGAGATAGTGTATTGTAGCAGGGAGGTTTGAAAGAAACCAGACACTGCCTGGGGCGCACAAGGCAGCCCCTTGCATAATCCGGCCAAACCGGTTCTGGGGCACTCCAGCCCTCGTGCCAGGGCGGCCTGGATCAAAGGAAGGGGGTGTATCCACCCACTTCCTGGGTCCCACCCATAGGAGGGGACCTAGCAGGTAATCACGCCCACCAGATTCGAATAAGAGTGGGAGCAGTGCCAATGCACATCAGATTTCCTGGAAGAAACATTTGAAACGATATTCTGGACCCTTCGCCCTCCATCTCAACGTGGAAGCCCGAAGAATCTCCCTTGTGGTCAAGGAGTGACCACCCTGCAGCAGCAGGCACCATCCAGCCCTCGACGTCTACTTAGTTGCAGTTCCCGCCGGAACTCGAGCGACTGAGATCGACGAGATCAAGCCTGCCCAGCTTCTAACAGCCCGATCCACAGTCCCTGCAAAGCTGAGACCCGTGGAGGCGACCGGAAGCGTGGGGCACGCCATCTTGAAGTGACCACGAGACGCTGACCGTGCAGCCCACGAGTGACCCTCGAAGCTGTGCACCGGGGTTTGAGAAGCCCCCACCCTGAGCTACTCCTGAGCCGAAGTTCAGCCCTCCACACTCGACGAGTGCTGCGTGGGGCCCTTTGGCACGATTTGGCTCAACGCGTTGGCCCGGTCACTTGCCAGCTGGCTTGTGGTCCCTGTGCCGACGAACTACCTAAGAAGACTCGTGAATCTGGTTGCTCCAGATCCACACCAGCTCCCCTGAAAAGGAGCCCCGACTCTGACCTTCCTGGTCCGAGCGAGAAGCAATCTTCCGATCCTGCGTGGATTGCTCTTACCAAGGCTTGTTTGCTCCAAACTTGAAGCCGACTGCACCGACGGTGAGAACCTACGTGGGACAGATCGTGACCTGCTCCTGGACGTCGCAGATGCCCCAGAGCCCACGTGACAGCGGAGAGAAGCTCCTCGACGACCACCTGATTGCGCCCAACATTGCCTGGTTCCGTCCTGGTTCCACCCTGGTCACTGCTGAGTGACCCAGACTCTGTCCCCTCTGCTTTCAGGTACTCTACAACTTGAGTCCACCCTTGGACTCCACCGGACACTTCATCTTTAACCAGCCTGCAGCCCTTTCAGCTTCAAGCACCAAGAGCCTGCGTGTCAAAACCCGACGCCACTTCGACCCTGTGCACCCACTTCCTGTGGGTGAGGTAACTTTGCTCCGCCGGTGTTCCCACACTGGTGCACACCTCTAGGGTCTGTGTGTTAAGTTTTGTTCCTCTAGGTTCAGCGGAAGTGTCCTTAAACTTTAACTCTTTGACTTTTACGCACCATTGGTTAACATTGGTGCATGCGTGCGCTTTCCGCACATCTCCCGAATCCCGAGGGCCATTTCCGACTTCAGCATTGCTTGTCCTGACTGCTCCCAGCGATTCCCTAGGCCCTAGGCCTAACCACTGCTCGAGTGGCCTCTCTTATACCACTTGTTTAGTATATGGTTTGAGTGGCCCCCCGCCCTCATCCATAATTGTGCAACTTGTATGTTTAAACAGTGCTTTTTGATTTAACGCTTGTGCCCCTTTATTCATAAAGAATACTGGGGATTGTTTTTAGTAATAAACACATATATTTTTATAATATATACTTGTGTGGTGTCCTTTCATTTGGTATTACAGGATTGTATGTGGTAAAACAGCTCGTTTAACACGACCTCTTAAGTTAAGCCTTTAGGCTGCTTAGTCCATGCTACCCCTAGGATAGCTTGTCTAATAAGGTTGACTTACAACCAGACACCATAAGGGGATTGTTTGGTCAGGTAGTAGGTGGTTCCAGAATTGGAAACATCCCCTACCAGGCCAACTTCTCACAGCGGAAAATCCGCAAATTCGCCCGCACAACGGATTTTACGCCCACCCTTAACCAAGAGCAACCAGGGGGACCAAGCACAGCCAGGGGGACCAAGAACAGCCTGGGGGACCAAGAGCAACCAGGGGGACCAAGCACAGACTGGGGGACCAAGCACAGCCTGGGGGACCAAGCGCAGCCTGGGGGACCAAGAGCAACCGGGGGACCAAGCACAGCCTGCGGGACCAAGCACAGCCAGGGGGACCAAGAGCAACCAGGGGGACCAAGCGCAGCCTGGGGGACCAAGAGCAATCAGGGGGACCAAGCACACCCTGGGGGACCAAGAGCAACCAGGGGGACCAAGCACAGCCTGGGGTACCAAGCACAGCCTGGGGGACCAAGCACAGCCTGGGGGACCAAGAGCAACCAGGGGGACCAAGCACAGCCTCGGGGACCAAGCACAGCCTGGGGGACCAAGAGCAAGCAGGGGGACTAAGCACAGCCTGGAGTACCAAGCACAGCCTGGGGGACCAAGCACAGCCTGGGGGACTAAGCACAGCCTGGGGGACCAAGCACAGCCTGGGGGACCAAGAGCAACCAGGGGGACCAAGCACAGCCTGGGGGACCAAGCACAGCCTGGGGGACCAAGAGCAACCAGGGGGACCAAGCACAGCCTGGGGTACCAAGCAAAGCCTGGGGGACCAAGAACAGCCTGGGGGACCAAGAGCAACCAGGGGGACCAAGCACAGCCTGGGGGACCAAGCACAGCCTGGGGGACCAAGCACAGCCTGGGGGACCAAGAGCAACCAGGGGGACCAAGCACAGCCTGGGGGACCAAGCAAAGCACAGCCAAGGGGGACCAAGAGCAACCAGGGGGACCAAGCACAGCCTGGGGACCAAGCACAGCCTGGGGGACCAAGAGCAACAAGGGGGACCAAGCACAGCCTGGGGGACCAAGCACTGCCTGGGGGACCAAGAGCAACCAGGGGGACCAAGCACAGCCTGGGGGACCAAGCACAGCCTGGGGGACCAAGCACAGCCTGGAGGACCAAGAGCAACCAGGGGGACCAAGCACAGCCTGGGGGACCAAGCACAGCCTGGGGGACCAAGCACAGCCTGGGGGACCAAGAGCAACCAGGGGGACCAAGCACAGCCTGGGAGACCAAGCACAGCCTGGGGGACCAAGAGCAACCAGGGGGACCAAGCACAGCCTGGGGGACCAAGAGCAGCCTGGGGGACCAAGCACAGCCTGGGGGACCAAGAGCAATCAGGGGGACCAAGCACAGCCTGGGGGACCAAGCACAGCCTGGGGGACGAAGCACAGCCTGGGGGACAAAGAGCAACAAGGGGGACCAAGCACAGCCAGGGGTACCAAGCACAGCCAGGGGTACCAAGCACAGCCTGGGTGTAGGAGAGTAGGGTCTGCTATCCTATGGTCACCCCAAATTTTTGCTTTTTGCTTCACTGGTTTTCGACTACTGAGGCTGTGGGCCTGCTGATCAGACCCCCAGCCTGCTGTTCTCTCACTAAATTACTGACACATGTGCTATAGGCACATACCAATTGGAAATGGACTCCTTGTCAGCCCCTGTATAATGCACTATAGGTGCCCAGGGGATAGGGGCCACCAAGGCCTACCAGGGGCTGCAGCATATTGTGAGAAGTTGGCCTGGTAGGGGATGTTTCCAATTCTGGAACCACCTACTACCTGACCAAACAATCCCTTATGGTGTCTGGTTGTAAGTCAACCTTATTAGACAAGCTATCCTAGGGGTAGCATGGACTAAGCAGCCTAAAGGCTTAACTTAAGAGGTCGTGTTAAGCGAGCTGTTTTACCACATACAATCCTGTAATACCAAATGAAAGGACACCACACAAGTATATATTATAAAAATATATGTGTTTATTACTAAAAACAATCCCCAGTATTCTTTATGAATAAAGGGGCACAAGCGTTAAATCAAAAAGCACTGTTTAAACATACAAGTTGCACAATTATGGATGAGGGCGGGGGGCCACTCAAACCATATACTAAACAAGTGGTATAAGAGAGGCCACTCGAACAGTGGTTAGGCCTAGGGCCTAGGGAATCGCTGGGAGCAGTCAGGACAAGCAATGCTGAAGTCGGGAATGGCCCTCGGGATTCGGGAGATGTGCGGAAAGCGCACGCATGCACCAATGTTAACCAATGGTGCGTAAAAGTCAAAGAGTTAAAGTTTAAGGACACTTCCGCTGAACCTAGAGGAACAAAACTTAACACACAGACCCTAGAGGTGTGCACCAGTGTGGGAACACCGGCGGAGCAAAGTTACCTCACCCACAGGAAGTGGGTGCACAGGGTCGAAGTGGCGTCGGGTTTTGACACGCAGGCTCTTGGTGCTTGAAGCTGAAAGGGCTGCAGGCAGGGTGAAGACGAAGTGTCCGGTGGAGTCCAAGGGTGGACTCAAGTTGTAGAGTGCCTGAAAGCAGAGGGGACAGAGTCTGGGTCACTCAGCAGTGACCAGGGTGGAACCAGGACGGAACCAGGCAATGTCGGGCGCAATCAGGTGGTCGTCGAGGAGCTTCTCTCCGCTGTCACGTGGGCTCTGGGGCATCTGCGACGTCCAGGAGCAGGTCACGATCTGTCCCACGCAGGCTCTCACCGTCGGTGCAGTCGGCTTCAGGTTTGGAGCAAACAAGCCTTGGTAAGAGCAATCCACGCAGGATCGGAAGATTGCTTCTCACTCGGACCAGGAAGGTCAGAGTCGGGGCTCCTTTTCAGGGGAGCTGGTGTGGATCTGGAGCAACCAGATTCACGAGTCTTCTTCAGTAGTTCGTCGGCACAGGGACCACAAGCCAGCTGGCAAGTGACCGGGCCAACGCGTTGAGCCAAATCGTGCCAAAGGGCCCCACGCAGCACTCGTCGAGTGTGGAGGGCTGAACTTCGGCTCAGGAGTAGCTCAGGGTGGGGGCTTCTCAAACCCCGGTGTACAGCTTCGAGGGTCACTCGTGGGCTGCACGGTCAGCGTCTCGTGGTCACTTCAAGATGGCGTGCCCCACGCTTCCGGTCGCCTCCACGGGTCTCAGCTTTGCATGGACTGTGGATCGGGCTGTTAGAAGCTGGGCAGGCTTGATCTCGTCAATCTCAGTCGCTCGAGTTCCGGCGGGAACTGCAACTAAGTAGACGTCGAGGGCTGGATGGTGCCTGCTGCTGCAGGGTGGTCACTCCTTGACCACAAGGGAGATTCTTCGGGCTTCCACGTTGAGATGGAGGGCGAAGGGTCCAGAATATCGTTTCAAATGTTTCTTCCAGGAAATCTGATGTGCATTGGCACTGCTCCCACTCTTATTCCAATCTGGGGGGCGTGATTACCTGCTAGGTCCCCTCCTATGGGTGGGACCCAGGAAGTGGGTGGATACACCCCCTTCCTTTGATCCAGGCCGCCCTGGCACGACGGCTGGAGTGCCCCAGAACCGGTTTGGCCGGATTATGCAAGGGGCAGCCTTGTGCGCCCCAGGCAGTGTCTGGTTTCTTTCAAACCTCCCTGCTACAATACACTATCTCCTGTCTGGAGGGCGGTGACACCCTCCTGTGACAGGAAACCCTTTGTCCAGGACCCCCTTGACTGGGTTTCGGTCAGCTCCAGGGGTCCAGACATTTGTCTGTGGCAGAGGCATCCATTTTGTGGATCTTAAGGCCTTTGGAGAAATCAACCGCATTAAAGTGAAGTAACATGTCTTACCCCTCTAGAGGGGTGGAATGCCATCCCCGTCGCCAGAACTGGCGAGGGGATGGTATTCCAAAGCGTATGACACCTTACACGACATGTTTTGATAAAGCCAAACCAGAGTTGCTAAATAACCGCGAGGATTATAAGGCACTTAATAGTATATGGTATGGCATTATCCTGAAACAGCTTAGGGATTTGTTCCCGACGGCTGTAGACAGGCTCAGCTCATGCTAGAGCTCCATCTCACATAAAAACCATGCACCCAGCCTCCAGGATTGGTGAGGCCTGTCTATAGGAGTGGCTCACAGGTTTACATGTGTCCAGATATAGGTTTAGACATAGGTATACTATATCTAAGCAAGGGGTGTGTACACCACCTTACCCCAGCTGAGTGATCAGCCAGTTGTGTCAATTTAAGAACCAGCCAGGGGTGGCAAAAGGTATGCTGCAGCCCCTGGTAGGCCTTAGTGGCTCCTGTGCCCTGTGCACCTATAGTGCATTCTACAGGGGCTGACAAGGAGTCCATTTCCAATTGGTATGTGCCTATAGCACATGTGTCATTAATTTAGTGAGAGAACAGCAGGCTGGGGGTCTGATCAGCAGGCCCACAGCCTCAGTAGTCGAAAACCAGTGAAGCAAAAAGCAAAAATTTGGGGTGACCATAGGATAGCAGACCCTACTCTCCTACACAACCCCCCCCCCAAACGCAGGGACATTAAACTAACCTTGACCAGATAAGTCTTCATGTTCTAAGTGGAAGTACCTGGAGAGACCATCTGCATTACCATGGTCAGTCCCTGGGCGGTGCTCCACTGTAAAGTCCATCCCCTGTAGGGAAATGGACCACCTGAGCAGTTTGGGATTTTCACCCTTCATCTGATTAAGCCATAAGAGGGGCTTATGGTCTGTTTGCACCAGGAAGTGAGTTCCAAACAAGTAGGACCTCAACTTCTTTAATGCCCAAACCACAGCAAAGGCCTCCCTCTCAATGGCTGACCAACGTTTTTCTCTTGGGGTTAGCCTCCTGCTAATGAAAGCAATTGGCTGGTCTTGACCATCTTGATTAAGTTGTGAGAGTACAGCTCCCACCCCCAACTCAGAAGCATCTGTCTGAACAATGAACTGTTTGGAGTAGTCAGGACTCTTTAGGATAGGTGCAGAGCACATGGCCTTCTTCAGGTCTTCAAATGCCTTCTGACAGCTAACTGTCCACTGAACCTTTTTTGGCATCTTCTTGGATGTCAAGTCATTTAATGGTGTCACTATAGACCCATAGTTTTTCACAAACTTTCTGTAATACCCAGTCAGGCCCAAGAAGGCTCTGACTTGTGTCTGGGTAACTGGAGGAGCCCAGTCCTGTATGGCCTGGATTTTGCTTTCCAGTGGCTGAACCTGGCCTCCACCTACTAGGTGGCCCAGGTATACAACCTTACTCTGCCCTATCTGGCACTTTGTGGCCTTGATAGTTAGGCCTGCCTTTTGCAGGGCTTCCAAAACTTTCTTCAGGTGGATCAGGTGATCCTCCCAGGTGGAGCTAAAGACAGCAATATCATCCAGATAAGCTGCACAAAAGTCATCCAACCCAGTAAGGACTTGGTTCACCAACCTTTGGAAAGTGGCAGGTGCATTCTTCAAACCAAAGGGCATTACCACAAACTGATAATGTCCACTAGGGGTAGAGAATGCTGTTTTGGCTTTTGACTCCTCAGCTAGTCTGATTTGCCAGTAGCTAGCTGTCAGATCAAATGTGCTCAGAAACTTGGCAGAAGCCAATCTGTCAATGAGCTCATCTGCTCTTGGAATGGGGTGAGCATCTGTCCTAGTGACAGCATTGAGGCCCCTGTAATCCACGCAAAACCTCATTTCTCTCTTACCATCTTGGGTATGAGGTTTTGGCACCAGGACTACTGGGCTGGCCCATGGGCTCTCTGATGGCTCAATCACTCCAAGCTCCAACATCTTTTGCACCTCAGCCTTGATGCAATCCCTGACATGATCAGGTTGCCTGTAGATCTTATTCTTGACAGGCAGACTGTCACCAGTGTCCACAACATGGGTACACCAGTCAGTTTGGCTGGGTGTGAGTGAAAACATTTGCCTGTGAGCCTGCAAAACTTGTCTGCAGTCCCTCTGTTGCTGGTCAGTGAGGCTGCCTGCCAAGGCTACTCCATCAACTGAACCATCATCAGGGTTCTGGGAAAGCAGGTCTGGGAGAGGGTCACTCTCTTCCTCCTGTTCCCCATCTGTGGCCATGAGCAAGCTCATGTCCTCCCTGTCTACAAATGCTTTCAAGCGATTCACATGGATTACCCTGTGAGGGCTCCTGGGTGTTCCAAAGTCTACCAAGTAGGTGACTTCCCCTTTCTTCTCAATAATAGGATAGGGTCCACTCCATTTGTCTTGGAGTGCTGCTGGAGCCACTGGCTCCAGTACCCATACCTTCTGTCCTGGTTGGAACTCTACCAGCACAGCCTTTTGGTCATGCCAAGCTTTCTGCAATTCTTGGCTGGCCTCCAGGTTTTTGGATGCTCTTTCCATGTACTCAGCCATCCTGGAGCGGAGACCAAGTACATAGTCCACTATGTCTAGTTTGGGCTTTTTGAGAGGTAACTCCCATCCTTCCTTCACCAAACACAATGGACCTCTCACAGGGTGGCCAAACAAAAGTTCAAAAGGGCTGTAGCCAACCCCTTTCTGTGGGACCTCTCTGTAAGCAAAGAGCAGGCAGGGTAAAAGAATGTCCCATTTCCGCCTGAGCTTCTCTGGTAATCCTTTTATCATGCCTTTAAGGGTCTTGTTAAATCTCTCCACAAGCCCATTGCATTGTGGATGATATGGGGTGGTAAACTTATAGTTTACTCCACATTCCTTCCACATTGCTTTTAGATAGCTGGACATAAAATTTGTCCCTCTATCTGATAGTACCTCCTTAGGAAAGCCCACTCTTGAGAAAACTGCAATGAGGGCTTTTGCCACCACAGGTGCTGTGGTGGTCCTTAGGGGAATAGCCTCTGGGTACCTGGTGGCATGATCCACTACCACCAGTATGAATCTGTTCCCAGATGCTGTTTGGGGGTCCATTGGACCCACAATATCAATTCCAACTCTCTCAAAGGGGACCCCCACCACAGGTAGTGGTATTAGGGGGGCCTTTGTTGTGCCACCTGACTTACCACTGGCTTGGCAAGTGACACAGGAGCGACAAAACTCCTTGACATCCTCTGACATGTGAGGCCAGTGAAAGTGTGGAACAAGCCTGTCCCACGTCTTGTTCTGGCCTAAGTGTCCTGCAAGGGGAATATCATGGGCCAAGGTAAGGAGGAATCCCCTAAACTGCAGAGGTATCACCAACCTCCTGGTCATGCCAGGCTTGGGGGTTCTAGCCTCTGAGTAAAGGAGTCCCTCATCCCAATACACAGTATGGGTACCTTGGGCATCCCCAGCAGCCTCAGCAGCAGCCTGCTGTCTGAGGGGTTCAAGGGAAGGGCAATCTAATTGAGCCTGCCTCAGGTCTGCCCTTGAGGGTCCCCCTGTCCCCAGAAACTCAACCTGGTCAGGTTCAAGCTCCTCAGAGACAGTCTCCTCTTGGGCTGCAGAATCAGTTTCCTCTGAAAGCTGATCCTCAACCTGGGGCAAGGTGGAAGGCGAGGCCTTTCCTCTCTTGCTCCTTCTCTTGGGTTGTGGCTGGTCTATTGTCTCAAGATCCACCACTGGTTCAGGAAGGCACTTCTTAGCCTGAGCCCTTGTCATGGCAAGGACATGCTCTGAAATCCCTAGCATTTCTGCATGAGTCCTGTACTCCACTTCTGACCATGCTGAGCTTTCAAGGTCATTGCCTAACAGACAGTCTACTGGTAGGTCTGTACTCACCACAACTTTCTTTAGGCCATCAACCCCTCCCCAGGAGAAGTTCACAACTGCCACACTATGGGAGGTAGTGGAGTTGCTTGCATTGGTTACTAGGTAGCTCTCTCCTAGTACAATCTGTCCAGGGTCCACAAAGCCAGGGGTCACCATGGTGACACTAGCACATGTGTCCCTGTAAGCTTGAGCCAGTTTCTCATTTATTAAGGGAGTCTGCCTGTATTTGCCCAGGTTAGTGGGGCTTACTGCAGTGGGCAACTCAATGTCCACATCATACAGGAGAACTGCCTGTGTAGGGACTCTGACTAGGCCAGATCCTACTTCAATACCCAGGGTCAACCCAGCTACACCCTTGGACTGTGTTCCACCACTGCTTACTGTACTTGGGGTTGCAGTTGCTTTAGGAGCTGTAGTGGTGGGAACTGGATTTGCCTTGGTGCACTCACTGCCCCAGTGTGAAACTGATTTGCAGGTATTGCACCAAGGTGTCTTTGGACCTTTGTTCTTCTTCTTCTTGTTACCAGTTTGGGAACCACCCTCCTTACTATTAGTTTGGGGGCCTGAAGACTTCTGGTCTTTTTCTTTATCTTTCTGATTCTGATTACCACCCTTCTGGTCTGTTTTCTTCTGGTCACCACCTTGGTTCTGGGGTTTCTGCTTAATCCTTGTTCTGACCCATTTGTCTGCCTTCTTTCCCAATTCTTGGGGAGAGGTCAGATCAGAGTCAATAAGGTATTGATGCAACAGCTGGTTTGTACAGTTATTAAGGATCTGTTCTCTCATCATAAGATTGTACAATCCTGTATAGTCTGAAACTTTACTTCCCTGTAACCAACCCTCCAAAGCCTTAGTGGCACACTCCACAAAATCAGTCCAGTCTTGAGTCTGTGCTTTCTGGGTGTCTCTGAACAACAACCTGTATTGCTCAGTGGTTAGGCCATACCCTTCAATGAGAGCACTCTTCAAAACAGAGTAGTTTTTGGCATCCTCAGGTCTAACCGTGAGGAGCCTGTCCCTCCCTTTCTCAGAAAAGGAGTACCACAAAATTGCAGCCCACTGATTCTCAGGAACCTGCTGTACCATGCAGGCTCTCTCAAGAGCAGTCATCCATTTGTGGATGTCATCCCCTTCTTTAAAGGGGGGCACAATTTTGGTCAGGTTTCTATTATCATAGGCCCTGTCTTTTTCGCTTGGAAAATTGCTGCCACCAGTGACATCTAAGCCACTTAATTTCTGCTCCCTTGCCAAGGCAAGTTTAGCTTGAGCTAAGGTAAGCTTAGCTTGACTCAGGGCTACCTCCTCTCTCTCTATCTGGAGTCTGACAGCCCTCATTCTAGCCCTATGCTCAGCTTTCTGAGAAGCACTCATGCCTCTCTCTGATTCCCTGGAGGCACTAGAAAGATGAGAGTCCCCTGAGGGAGATCTCACTCTTCTGTTGCCTGGGGGAATCATATGTTGGGTTCTGGGGAGGTGCTGGCCCTCTCCATTCCCCAGTAGGTCCAAGTTGGCCTGGCTAAGCCTACCAACTGGAACCTGGCTACCCTGATCCTGTACTCCTAAGTCCTCAACATCTGAGTCCTCATCCAAGTCATCATCATCCTCCTCTTCAAGGGGATCAACTGCAGGGGGGTTCCCTCCAGTTCCTGTATCTAGGGAAGCTGCTTTTGCCTTCTCTAAGTCATCCTGTTCTAGGATTTCTACCAGGATTAGGCAGGTGGGGCTTCTGCCCCTTTTTAACCCTCTTGCTTTGCACAAGGCAATCAAGTCTCTGCGGGTTAGTTTGTCATATCCAAAAGTTGCCTGGGTAGGGTCAACTGTCACAGGACTAGACCCTGAGGCCTTTCCTGTGTCAGACATGGTTACTAGTGAGGTGTAAGTGGTGCACTTACCTACACTAAGTGTTTTCCTACTGGACCTTGCTAGTGAGTTGTAGTCAGGGGTGTGCTACTCCCTTCAACCTACAACTACTAAGTTCAGTAGAACTTAATATGCTAAGCTTTTGATTTTATATGTACCTAGAGGTACTTGATGTGATCTTTCAATTTGATATAAAGATTGCAATGGTAAAACAACAGCAAGCTCAAATCCGCACCGCTGCTCACCAATGTGAGAAGTTGGCCTGGTAGGGGATGTTTCCAATTCTGGAACCACCTACTACCTGACCAAACAATCCCTTATGGTGTCTGGTTGTAAGTCAACCTTATTAGACAAGCTATCCTAGGGGTAGCATGGACTAAGCAGCCTAAAGGCTTAACTTAAGAGGTCGTGTTAAGCGAGCTGTTTTACCACATACAATCCTGTAATACCAAATGAAAGGACACCACACAAGTATATATTATAAAAATATATGTGTTTATTACTAAAAACAATCCCCAGTATTCTTTATGAATAAAGGGGCACAAGCGTTAAATCAAAAAGCACTGTTTAAACATACAAGTTGCACAATTATGGATGAGGGCGGGGGGCCACTCAAACCATATACTAAACAAGTGGTATAAGAGAGGCCACTCGAACAGTGGTTAGGCCTAGGGCCTAGGGAATCGCTGGGAGCAGTCAGGACAAGCAATGCTGAAGTCGGGAATGGCCCTCGGGATTCGGGAGATGTGCGGAAAGCGCACGCATGCACCAATGTTAACCAATGGTGCGTAAAAGTCAAAGAGTTAAAGTTTAAGGACACTTCCGCTGAACCTAGAGGAACAAAACTTAACACACAGACCCTAGAGGTGTGCACCAGTGTGGGAACACCGGCGGAGCAAAGTTACCTCACCCACAGGAAGTGGGTGCACAGGGTCGAAGTGGCGTCGGGTTTTGACACGCAGGCTCTTGGTGCTTGAAGCTGAAAGGGCTGCAGGCAGGGTGAAGACGAAGTGTCCGGTGGAGTCCAAGGGTGGACTCAAGTTGTAGAGTGCCTGAAAGCAGAGGGGACAGAGTCTGGGTCACTCAGCAGTGACCAGGGTGGAACCAGGACGGAACCAGGCAATGTCGGGCGCAATCAGGTGGTCGTCGAGGAGCTTCTCTCCGCTGTCACGTGGGCTCTGGGGCATCTGCGACGTCCAGGAGCAGGTCACGATCTGTCCCACGCAGGCTCTCACCGTCGGTGCAGTCGGCTTCAGGTTTGGAGCAAACAAGCCTTGGTAAGAGCAATCCACGCAGGATCGGAAGATTGCTTCTCACTCGGACCAGGAAGGTCAGAGTCGGGGCTCCTTTTCAGGGGAGCTGGTGTGGATCTGGAGCAACCAGATTCACGAGTCTTCTTCGGTAGTTCGTCGGCACAGGGACCACAAGCCAGCTGGCAAGTGACCGGGCCAACGCGTTGAGCCAAATCGTGCCAAAGGGCCCCACGCAGCACTCGTCGAGTGTGGAGGGCTGAACTTCGGCTCAGGAGTAGCTCAGGGTGGGGGCTTCTCAAACCCCGGTGTACAGCTTCGAGGGTCACTCGTGGGCTGCACGGTCAGCGTCTCGTGGTCACTTCAAGATGGCGTGCCCCACGCTTCCGGTCGCCTCCACGGGTCTCAGCTTTGCATGGACTGTGGATCGGGCTGTTAGAAGCTGGGCAGGCTTGATCTCGTCGATCTCAGTCGCTCGAGTTCCGGCGGGAACTGCAACTAAGTAGACGTCGAGGGCTGGATGGTGCCTGCTGCTGCAGGGTGGTCACTCCTTGACCACAAGGGAGATTCTTCGGGCTTCCACGTTGAGATGGAGGGCGAAGGGTCCAGAATATCGTTTCAAATGTTTCTTCCAGGAAATCTGATGTGCATTGGCACTGCTCCCACTCTTATTCCAATCTGGGGGGCGTGATTACCTGCTAGGTCCCCTCCTATGGGTGGGACCCAGGAAGTGGGTGGATACACCCCCTTCCTTTGATCCAGGCCGCCCTGGCACGAGGGCTGGAGTGCCCCAGAACCGGTTTGGCCGGATTATGCAAGGGGCAGCCTTGTGCGCCCCAGGCAGTGTCTGGTTTCTTTCAAACCTCCCTGCTACAATACACTATCTCCTGTCTGGAGGGCGGTGACACCCTCCTGTGACAGGAAACCCTTTGTCCAGGACCCCCTTGACTGGGTTTCGGTCAGCTCCAGGGGTCCAGACATTTGTCTGTGGCAGAGGCATCCATTTTGTGGATCTTAAGGCCTTTGGAGAAATCAACCGCATTAAAGTGAAGTAACATGTCTTACCCCTCTAGAGGGGTGGAATGCCATCCCCGTCGCCAGAACTGGCGAGGGGATGGTATTCCAAAGCGTATGACACCTTACACGACATGTTTTGATAAAGCCAAACCAGAGTTGCTAAATAACCGCGAGGATTATAAGGCACTTAATAGTATATGGTATGGCATTATCCTGAAACAGCTTAGGGATTTGTTCCCGACGGCTGTAGACAGGCTCAGCTCATGCTAGAGCTCCATCTCACATAAAAACCATGCACCCAGCCTCCAGGATTGGTGAGGCCTGTCTATAGGAGTGGCTCACAGGTTTACATGTGTCCAGATATAGGTTTAGACATAGGTATACTATATCTAAGCAAGGGGTGTGTACACCACCTTACCCCAGCTGAGTGATCAGCCAGTTGTGTCAATTTAAGAACCAGCCAGGGGTGGCAAAAGGTATGCTGCAGCCCCTGGTAGGCCTTAGTGGCTCCTGTGCCCTGTGCACCTATAGTGCATTCTACAGGGGCTGACAAGGAGTCCATTTCCAATTGGTATGTGCCTATAGCACATGTGTCATTAATTTAGTGAGAGAACAGCAGGCTGGGGGTCTGATCAGCAGGCCCACAGCCTCAGTAGTCGACAACCAGTGAAGCAAAAAGCAAAAATTTGGGGTGACCATAGGATAGCAGACCCTACTCTCCTACACATATCTTTTGCCACCCCTGGCTGGTTCTTAAATTGACACAACTGGCTGATCACTCAGCTGGGGTAAGGTGGTGTAATCACCCCTTGCTTAGATATAGTATACCTATATCTAAACCTATATCTGGACACATGTAAACCTGTGAGCCACTCCTATGGAAGGCCTCATCAATCCTGGAGGCAGGGTGCGTGGTTTTATGTGAGATGGAGCTCTAGCATGAGCTGAGCCTGTCTGCAGCTGTCGGGAACAACTCCCTAAGCTGTTTCAGGATAATGCCATACCATATACTCTTAAGTGCCTTATAATCCTCGCGGTTAAATAGCAACTTTGGTTTGGCTTTATCAAAACATGTCGTGTAAGGTTTCATACGATTTGGAATACTATCCCCTCGCCAGTTCTGGCGACGGGGATAGCATTCCACCCCTCTAGAGGGGTAAGACATGTTCCTTTACTGTAATGCGGTTAATTTCTCCAAAGACCTTAGATCCACAAAATGGATGCCTCTGCCACAGACAAATGTCTGGACCCCTGCAGCTGACCGAAACTCAGCCAAAGGGGTCCTGGACAAAGGGTTTCCTGTCACAGGAGGGTGTCACCACCCTCCAGACAGGAGATAGTGGATTGTAGCAGGGAGGTCTGAAAGAAACCAGACACTGCCTGGGGCGCACAAGGCTGCCCCTTGCATAATCCGGCCAAACCGGTTCTGGGGCACTCCAGCCCTCGTGCCAGGGCGGCCTGGATCAAAGGAAAGGGGTGTATCCACCCCCTTCCTGGGTCCCACCCATAGGGGGGGACCTAGCAGGTAATCACGCCCCCCAGATTCGAATAAGAGTGGGAGCAGTGCCAATGCACATCAGATTTCCTGGAAGAAACATTAGAAACGAAACTCTGGACCCTTGGACCTCCATCTCAACGTGGAAGCCCGAAGAATCTCCCTTGTGGTCAAGGAGTGACCACCCTGCAGCAGCAGGCACCATCCAGCCCTCGACGTCTACTTAGTTGCAGTTCCCGCCGGAACTCGAGCGACTGAGATCGACGAGATCAAGCTTGCCTGCCTTCCAACAGCCCGATCCACAGTCCCTGCAGAGCTGAGACCCGTGGAGGCGACCGGAAGCGTGGGGCACGCCATCTTGAATTGACCACGAGACGCTGACCGTGCATCCCACGAGTCACCCTCGAAGCTGTGCACCGGGGTTTATGAAGCCCCCACCCTGAGCTACTCCTGAGCCGAAGTTCAGCCCTCCACACTCGACGAGTGCTGCGTGGGGCCCTTCTGCTCCATTTGGCTCAACACATTGGCCCGGTAACTTGCCCGCTGGCTAGTGGTCCCTGTGCCGACGAACCTACAAAGAAGACTCGTGAATCTGGTTGCTCCAGATCCACACCAGCTCCCCTGAAAAGGAGCCCCGACTCTGACCTTCCTGGTCCGAGTGAGAAGCAATCTTCCGATCCCGCGTGGATTGCTCTTGCCAAGTGTTTTTTGCTCCAAACTTGAAGCCGACTGCACCGACGGTGAGAGCCTACGTGGGACAGATCGTGACCTGCTCCTGGACGTCGCAGATGCCCCAGAGCCCACGTGACAGCGGAGAGAAGCTCCTCGACGACCACCTGATTGCGCCCAACATTGCCTGGTTCCGTCCTGGTTCCACCCTGGTCACTGCTGAGTGACCCAGACTCTGTCCCCTCTGCTTTCAGGTACCCTTCGACTTGAGTCCACCCTTGGATTCCACCGGACACTTCATCTTCAACCCGCCTGCAGCCCCTTCAGCTTCAAGCACCAAGAGCCTGCGTGTCAAAACCCGACGCCACTTCGACCCTGTGCACCCACTTCCTGTGGGTGAGGTAACTTTGCTCCGCCGGTGTTCCCACACTGGTGCACATCTCTAGGGTCTGTGTGTTAAGTTTTGTTCCTCTAGGTCCAGCGGAAGTGTCCTTAAACTTTAACTTTATGACTTTTACGCACCATTGCTTAACATTGGTGCATGCGTGCGCTTTCCGCACATCTCCCGAATCCCGAGGGCCATTCCCGACTTCAGCATTGCTTGTCCTGACTGCTCCCAGCGATTCCCTAGGCCCTAGGCCTAACCACTGCTCGAGTGGCATCTCTTATACCACTTGTTTAGTATATGGTTTGAGTGGCCACCCGCCCTCATCCATAATTGTGCAACTTGTATGTTTAAACAGTGCTTTTGATTTAACGCTTGTGCCCCTTTATTCATAAAGAATACTGGGGATTGTTTTTAGTAATAAACACATATATTTTTATAATATATACTTGTGTGGTGTCCTTTCATTTGATATTACAGGATTGTATGTGGTAAAACAGCTCGCTTAACACGACCTCTTAAGTTAAGCCTTTAGGCTGCTTAGTCCATGCTACACCATAAGGGATTGTTTGGTCTCATAATAGGTGGTTCCAGAATTGGAAACATCACCTATCAGGCCAACTTCTCACATTGGTGAGCAGCGGTGCGGATTTGAGCTTGCTGTTGTTTTACCATTGCAATCTTTGTATCAAATTGAAAGATCACATCAAGTACCTCTAGGTACATATAAATCAAAAGCTTAGCATATTAAGTTCTACTGAACTTAGTAGTTGTAGATTAAAGGGATTAGCACACCCTGACTACAACTCACTAGTAAGGTACAGTAGGAAAACACTTAGTGTAGGTAAGTGCACCACTTACACCTCACTAGCAGCCATGTCTGACACAGGAAAAGCCTCAGGGTCTACTCCTGTGACAGTTGACCTTACCCAGGCAACTTTTGGATATGACAAACTAACCCGAAGAGACTTGATTGCCTTGTGCAAAGCAAGAGGGTTAAAAAGGGGCAGAAGCCCCACCTGCCAAATCCTGGTAGAAATCCTAGAGCAGGATGACTTAGAAAGGGCAAAGGTAGCTTCCCTAGAAACAGGAAATGGAGGGAACCCCCCTGTAACTGACCCCCCTCAGGAGGAAGATGATGAAGAAGAAGAGGAGGAGGAGGAGGACTCAGAAGTTGAGGACTTAGAAGATCAGGATCAGAGGGGTAGCCAGGTCCCAGTTGCCAGGCTTAGCCAGGCCAACTTAGACCTACTGGGGAATGGAGAGGGCCAGCACCTCCCCAGATCCCACAATGTTATTCTCCCAGGCAACAGAAGAGTGAGATCTCCCTCAGGGGATTCTCATATTTCTAGTGCCTCCAGAGAATCACAGAGAGGCATGACTGCTTCTCAAAAGCTAGAGCATAGGGCCAGAATGAGGGCTGTCAAACTCCAGATAGAGAGGGAGGAGGTAGCCTTGGCTCAAGCTAGACTTGCCTTGGCAAGAGAGCAGAAATTAAGTGGCTTAGATGCCACTGGTGGCAGCAAATTTCCAAGAGAAAAAGACAGGGGCTATGACAATAGAAACCTGACAAAAATGGTGCCCCCCTTTAAAGAAGGGGATGACATCCACAAATGGATGACTGCTCTTGAGAGAGCCTGCATGGTACAGCAGGTTCCTGAGGATCAGTGGGCTGCAATTTTATGGTACTCCTTTTCTGAGAAAGGGAGGGACAGGCTCCTCACAGTTAGACCTGAGGATGCCAAAAATTACACTGTCTTGAAGAGTGCTCTTATTGAAGGGTTTGGCCTAACCACTGAGCAATACAGGTTGTTGTTCAGAGACACCCAAAAAGCACAGACTCAAGACTAGACTGATTTCGTTGAGTGTGCCACTAAGGCTTTGGAGGGTTGGTTGCAGGGAAGTAAAGTTTCAGACTATACAGGATTGTACAATCTTATGATGAGAGAACAGATCCTTAATAACTGTACAAACCAGCTGTTGCATCAATACCTTATTGACTCTGATCTGACCTCTCCCCAAGAATTGGGAAAGAAGGCAGACAAATGGGTCAGAACAAGGATTAAGCAGAAACCCCAGAACCAAGGTGGTGACCAGAAGAAAACAGACCGGAAGGGTGGTAATCAGAATCAGAAAGATAAAGAAAAAGACCAGAAGTCTTCAGGCCCCCAAACTAATAGTAAGGAGGGTGGTTCCCAAAATGGAAACAAGAAGAAGAAGAACAAAGGTCCAAAGACACCTTGGTGTAATACCTGCAAATCAGTTTCACACTGGGGCAGTGAGTGCACCAAGGCAAATCCAGTTCCCACCACTACAGCTCCTAAAGCAACTGCAACCCCAAGTACAGTAAGCAGTGGTGGAACACAGTCCAAGGGTGTAGCTGGGTTGACCCTGGGTATTGAAGTAGGATCTGGCCTAGTCAGAATCCCTACACAGGCAGTTCTCCTGTATGATGTGGACATTGAGTTGCCCACTGCAGTAAGCCCCAGTAACCTGGGCAAATACAGGCAGACTCCCTTAATTAATGAGAAACTGGCTCAAGCCTACAGGGACACATGTGCCAGTGTCACAATGGTGACACCTGACTTTGTGGACCCTGGACAGATTGTACTAGGTGAGAGCTACCTAGTGACCAATGCAAGCAACTCCACTACTTCCCATAGTGTGGCAGTTGTGAACTTCTCCTGGGGAGGGGTTGATGGCCTAAAGAAGGTTGTGGTGAGTGCAGACCTACCAGTAGACTGTCTGTTAGGCAATGACCTTGAAAGCTCAGCATGGTCAGAAGTGGAGTACAGGACTCATGCAGAAATGCTAGGGATTTCAGAGCATGTCCTTGCCATGACAAGGGCTCAGGCTAAGAAGTGCCTTCCTGAACCAGTGGTGGATCTTGGAACAATAGACCAACCACAACCCAAGAGAAGGAGCAAGAGAGGAAAGGCTGAGCCTTCCACCTTGCCCCAGGTTGAGGATCAAGTTTCAGAGGAAACTGATTCTGCAGTCCAGGAGGAGACTGTCTCTGAGGAACTTGAACCTGACCAGGTTGAGTTTCTGGGGACAGGGGGACCCTCCAGGGCAGACCTGAGGCAGGCTCAATTAGATTGCCCTTCCCTTGAACCCCTCAGACAGCAGGCTGCTGCTGAGGCTGCTGGGGATGCCCAAGGTACCCATACTGTGTCTTGGGATGATGGACTCCTTTACTCAGAGGCTAGAAACCCCAAGCCTGGCATGACCAGGAGGTTGGTTATACCTCTGCAGTTTAGGGGGTTTCTTCTTACCTTGGCCCATGATATTCCCCTTGCAGGACACTTAGGCCAGAACAAGACGTGGGACAGGCTTGTTTCACACTTTCACTGGCCTCACATGTCCGAGGATGTCAAGGAGTTTTGTCGCTCCTGTGTCACTTGCCAAGCCAGTGGTAAGTCAGGTGGCACAACAAAGGCCCCCCTAATACCACTACCTGTGGTGGGGGTTCCCTTTGAAAGAGTTGGAATTGATATTGTGGGTCCAATGGACCCCCAAACAGCATCTGGGAACAGGTTTATACCGGTGGTAGTGGATCATGCCACCAGGTATCCAGAGGCTATTCCCCTGAGGACCACCACAGCACCTGTGGTGGCAAAAGCCCTCATTGCAGTTTTCTCAAGAGTGGGCTTCCCAAAGGAGGTGTTATCAGATAGGGGCACCAATTTTATGTCTAGCTATCTGAAAGCAATGTGGAAGGAATGTGGAGTAAACTATAAGTTTACCACCCCATATCATCCACAATGCAATGGGCTTGTGGAGAGATTTAACAAGACCCTTAAAGGCATGATAAAAGGATTACCAGAGAAGCTCAGGCGGAAATGGGACATTCTTTTACCCTGCCTGCTCTTTGCTTACAGAGAGGTCCCACAGAAGGGGGTTGGCTACAGCCCTTTTGAACTTTTGTTTGGCCACCCTGTGAGGGGTCCATTGTGTTTGGTGAAGGAAGGATGGGAGTTACCTCTCAAAAAGCCCAAACTAGACATAGTGGACTATGTACTTGGTCTCCGCTCCAGGATAGCTGATTACATGGAAAGAGCATCCAAAAACCTGGAGGCCAGCCAAGAATTGCAGAAAGCTTGGCATGACCAAAAGGCTGTACTGGTAGAGTTCCAACCAGGACAGAAGGTGTGGGTACTGGAGCCAGTGGCTCCAGCAGCACTCCAGGACAAATGGAGTGGACCCTATCCTATCATTGAGAAGAAGGGGGAAGTCACTTACTTGGTTGACTTTGGAACACCCAGGAGCCCTCACAGGGTAATCCATGTGAACCGTTTGAAAGCATTTGTGGACAGGGAGGACATGAGCTTGCTCATGGCCACAGATGGGGATCAGGAGGAAGAGAGTGACCCTCTCCCAGACCTGCTTTCCCAGAACCCTGATGATGGTTCAGTTGATGGAGTAGCCTTGGCAGGCAGCCTCACTGACCAGCAACAGATGGACTGCAGACAAGTTTTGCAGGCCCACAGGCATTTGTTTTCACTCACACCCAGCCAGACTGACTGGTGTACCCATGTAGTGGACACTGGTGACAGTCTGCCTGTGAAGAATAAGATCTACAGGCAACCTGACCATGTCAGGGATTGCATCAAGGCTGAGGTGCAAAAGATGTTGGAGCTTGGAGTGATTGAGCCATCAGAGAGCCCATGGGCCAGCCCAGTAGTCCTGGTACCAAAACCTCATACCCAAGATGGAAAGAGAGAAATGAGGTTTTGCGTGGACTACAGGGGTCTCAATGCTGTCACTAGGACAGATGCTCACCCCATTCCAAGAGCAGATGAGCTCATTGACAGATTGGCTTCTGCCAAGTTTCTGAGCACATTTGACCTGACAGCTGGCTACTGGCAAATCTGATTAGCTGAGGAGTCAAAAGCCAAAACAGCATTCTCTACCCCTAGTGGACATTATCAGTTTGTGGTAATGCCCTTTGGTTTGAAGAATGCACCTGCCACTTTCCAAAGGTTGGTGAACCAAGTCCTTACTGGGTTGGATGACTTTTGTGCAGCATATCTAGATGATATTGCTGTCTTCAGCTCCACCTGGGAGGATCACCTGATCCACCTGAAGAGAGTTTTGGAGGCCCTGCAAAAGGCAGGCCTAACTATCAAGGCCACTAAGTGCCAGATAGGGCAGAGTAAGGTTGTATACCTGGGCCACCTAGTAGGTGGAGGCCAGGTTCAGCCACTGGAGAGCAAAATCCAGGCCATACAGGACTGGGCTCCTCCAGTTACCCAGACACAAGTCAGAGCCTTCTTGGGCCTGACTGGGTATTACAGGAAGTTTGTGAAGAACTATGGGTCTATAGTGACACCATTAAATGACTTGACATCCAAGAAGATGCCAAAAAAGGTTCAGTGGACAGTTAGCTGTCAGAAGGCATTTGATGACCTGAAGAAGGCCATGTGCTCTGCACCTATCCTGAAGAGTCCTGACTACTCCAAACAGTTCATTGTACAGACAGATGCTTCTGAGTTGGGGGTGGGAGCTGTGCTCTCACAACTTAATCAAGATGGTTGTAGGAGAGTAGGGTCTGCTATCCTATGGTCACCCCAAATTTTTGCTTTTTGCTTCACTGGTTTTCGACTACTGAGGCTGTGGGCCTGCTGATCAGACCCCCAGCCTGCTGTTCTCTCACTAAATTAATGATACATGTGCTATAGGCACATACCAATTGGAAATGGACTCCTTGTCAGCCCCTGTAGAATGCACTATAGGTGCCCAGGGCATAGGGGCCACCAAGGCCTACCAGGGGCTGCAGCATATCTTTTGCCACCCCTGGCTGGTTCTTAAATTGACACAACTGGCTGATCACTCAGCTGGGGTAAGGTGGTGTAAACACCCCTTGCTTAGATATAGTATACCTGTATCTAAACCTATATCTGGACACATGTAAACCTGTGAGCCACTCCTATAGAAGGCCTCATCAATCCTGGAGGCTGAGTGCGTGGTTTTATGTGAGATGGAGCTCTAGCACGAGCTGAGCCTGTCTGCAGCTGTCGGGAACAAATCCCTAAGCTGTTTCCGGATAATGCCATACCATATACTTTTAAGTGCCTTATAATCCTCGCGGTTAAATAGCAACTTTGGTTTGGCTTTATCAAAACATGTCGTGTAAGGTGTCATACGATTTGGAATACCATCCCCTCGCCAGTTCTGGTGACGGGGATGGCATTCCACCCCTCTAGAGGGGTAAGACATGTTACTTTACTTTAATGCGGTTAATTTCTCCAAAGACCTTAAGATCCACAAAATGGATGCCTCTGCCACAGACAAATGTCTGGACCCCTGCAGTTGACCGTAACTCGACCAAATGGGTCCTGGACAAAGGGTTTCCTGTCACAGGAGGGTGTCACCGCCCTCCAGACAGGAGATAGTGTATTGTAGCAGGGAGGTTTGAAAGAAACCAGACACTGCCTGGGGCGCACAAGGCTGCCCCTTGCATAATCCGGCCAAACCGGTTCTGGGGCACTCCAGCCCTCGTGCCAGGGCGGCCTGGATCAAAGGAAGGGGGTGTATCCACCCACTTCCTGGGTCCCACCCATAGGAGGGGACCTAGCAGGTAATCACGCCCCCCAGATTGGAATAAGAGTGGGAGCAGTGCCAATGCACATCAGATTTCCTGGAAGAAACATTAGAAACGAAACTCTGGACCCTTGGACCTCCATCTCAACGTGGAAGCCCGAAGAATCTCCCTTGTGGTCAAGGAGTGACCACCCTGCAGCAGCAGGCACCATCCAGCCCTCGACGTCTACTTAGTTGCAGTTCCCGCCGGAACTCGAGCGACTGAGATCGACGAGATCAAGCTTGCCTGCCTTCCAACAGCCCGATCCACAGTCCCTGCAGAGCTGAGACCCGTGGAGGCGACCGGAAGCGTGGGGCACGCCATCTTGAATTGACCACGAGACGCTGACCGTGCAGCCCACGAGTGACCCTCGAAGCTGTGCACCGGGTTTGAGAAGCCCCCACCCTGAGCTGCTCCTGAGCCGAAGTTCAGCCCTCCACACTCGACGAGTGCTGCGTGGGGCCCTTTGGCTCTATTTGGCTCAACGCGTTGGCCCGGTCACTTGCCAGCTGGCTAGTGGTCCCTGTGCCGACGAACTACCTAAGAAGACTCGTGAATCTGGTTGCTCCAGATCCACACCAGCTCCCCTGAAAAGGAGCCCCGACTCTGACCTTCCTGGTCCGAGTGAGAAGCAATCTTCCGATCCCGCGTGGATTGCTCTTGCCAAGGCTTGTTTGCTCCAAACTTGAAGCCGACTGCACCGACGGTGAGAGCCTGCGTGGGACAGATCGTGACCTGCTCCTGGACGTCGCAGATGCCCCAGAGCCCACGTGACAGCGGAGAGAAGCTCCTCGACGACCACCTGATTGCGCCCGACATTGCCTGGTTCCGTCCTGGTTCCACCCTGGTCACTGCTGAGTGACCCAGACTCTGTCCCCTCTGCTTTCAGGTACTCTACAACTTGAGTCCACCCTTGGACTCTACCGGACACTTCATCTTTAACCAGCCTGCAGCCCTTTCAGCTTCAAGCACCAAGAGCCTGCGTGTCAAAACCCGACGCCACTTCGACCCTGAGCACCCACTTCCTGTGGGTGAGGTAACTTTGCTCCGCCGGTGTTCCCACACTGGTGCACACCTCTAGGGTCTGTGTGTTAAGTTTTGTTCCTCTAGGTTCAGCGGAAGTGTCCTTAAACTTTAACTCTATGACTTTTACGCACCATTGGTTAACATTGGTGCATGCGTGCGCTTTCCGCACATCTCCCGAATCCCGAGGGCCATTACCGACTTCAGCATTGCTTGTCCTGACTGCTCCCAGCGATTCCCTAGGCCCTAGGCCTAACCACTGTTCGAGTGGCCTTTCTTATACCACTTGTTTAGTATATGGTTTGAGTGGCCACCCGCCCTCATCCATAATTGTGCAACTTGTATGTTTAAACAGTGCTTTTGATTTAACGCTTGTGCCCCTTTATTCATAAAGAATACTGGGGATTGTTTTTAGTAATAAACACATATATTTTTATAATATATACTTGTGTGGTGTCCTTTCATTTGGTATTACAGGATTGTATGTGGTAAAACAGCTCGCTTAACACGACCTCTTAAGTTAAGCCTTTAGGCTGCTTAGTCCATGCTACCCCTAGGATAGCTTGTCTAATAAGGTTGACTTACAACCAGACACCATAAGGGATTGTTTGGTCAGGTAGTAGGTGGTTCCAGAATTGGAAACATCCCCTACCAGGCCAACTTCTCACAATGGTCAAGACCAGCCTATTGCTTTCATTAGCAGGAGGCTGACTCCCAGAGAGAAACGTTGGTCAGCCATTGAGAGGGAGGCCTTTGCTGTGGTTTGGGCATTAAAGAAGTTGAGGTCCTACTTGTTTGGAACTCACTTCCTGGTGCAGACAGACCATAAGCCCCTCTTATGGCTTAATCAGATGAAGGGTGAAAATCCCAAACTGCTCAGGTGGTCCATTTCCCTACAGGGGATGGACTTTACAGTGGAGCACCACCCAGGGACTGACCATGGTAATGCAGATGGTCTCTCCAGGTACTTCCACTTAGAACATGAAGACTTATCTGGTCAAGGTTAGTTTAATGTCCCTGCGTTTGGGGGGGGTTGTGTAGGAGAGTAGGGTCTGCTATCCTATGGTCACCCCAAATTTTTGCTTTTTGCTTCACTGGTTTTCGACTACTGAGGCTGTGGGCCTGCTGATCAGACCCCCAGCCTGCTGTTCTCTCACTAAATTACTGACACATGTGCTATAGGCACATACCAATTGGAAATGGACTCCTTGTCAGCCCCTGTATAATGCACTATAGGTGCCCAGGGCATAGGGGCCACCAAGGCCTTCCAGGGGCTGCAGCATATCTTTTGCCACCCCTGGCTGGTTCTTAAATTGACACAACTGGCTGATCACTCAGCTGGGGTAAGGTGGTGTAATCACCCCTTGCTTAGATATAGTATACCTATATCTAAACCTATATCTGGACACATGTAAACCTGTGAGCCACTCCTATGGAAGGCCTCATCAATCCTGGAGGCAGGGTGCGTGGTTTTATGTGAGATGGAGCTCTAGCATGAGCTGAGCCTGTCTGCAGCTGTCGGGAACAACTCCCTAAGCTGTTTCAGGATAATGCCATACCATATACTCTTAAGTGCCTTATAATCCTCGCGGTTAAAAAGCAACTTTGGTTTGGCTTTATCAAAACATGTCGTGTAAGGTGTCATACGATTTGGAATACTATCCCCTCGCCAGTTCTGGCGACGGGGATAGCATTCCACCCCTCTAGAGGGGTAAGACATGTTCCTTTACTGTAATGCGGTTAATTTCTCCAAAGACCTTAGATCCACAAAATGGATGCCTCTGCCACAGACAAATGTCTGGACCCCTGCAGCTGACCGAAACTCAGCCAAAGGGGTCCTGGACAAAGGGTTTCCTGTCACAGGAGGGTGTCACCACCCTCCAGACAGGAGATAGTGGATTGTAGCAGGGAGGTCTGAAAGAAACCAGACACTGCCTGGGGCGCACAAGGCTGCCCCTTGCATAATCCGGCCAAACCGGTTCTGGGGCACTCCAGCCCTCGTGCCAGGGCGGCCTGGATCAAAGGAAAGGGGTGTATCCACCCCCTTCCTGGGTCCCACCCATAGGGGGGGACCTAGCAGGTAATCACGCCCCCCAGATTCGAATAAGAGTGGGAGCAGTGCCAATGCACATCAGATTTCCTGGAAGAAACATTAGAAACGAAACTCTGGACCCTTGGACCTCCATCTCAACGTGGAAGCCCGAAGAATCTCCCTTGTGGTCAAGGAGTGACCACCCTGCAGCAGCAGGCACCATCCAGCCCTCGACATCTAATTAGTTGCAGTTCCCGCCGGAACTCGAGCGACTGAGATCGACGAGATCAAGCTTGCCTGCCTTCCAACAGCCCGATCCACAGTCCCTGCAGAGCTGAGACCCGTGGAGGCGACCGGAAGCGTGGGGCACGCCATCTTGAATTGACCACGAGACGCTGACCGTGCAGCCCACGAGTGACCCTCGAAGCTGTGCACCGGGGTTTGAGAAGCCCCCACCCTGAGCTACTCCTGAGCCGAAGTTCAGCCCTCCACACTCGACGAGTGCTGCGTGGGGCCCTTTGGCACGATTTGGCTCAACGTGTTGGCCCGGTCACTTGCCCGCTGGCTAGTGGTCCCTGTGCCGACGAACCTACAAAGAAGACTCGTGAATCTGGTTGCTCCAGATCCACACCAGCTCCCCTGAAAAGGAGCCCCGACTCTGACCTTCCTGGTCCGAGTGAGAAGCAATCTTCCGATCCCGCGTGGATTGCTCTTGCCAAGGCTTGTTTGCTCCAAACTTGAAGCCGACTGCACCGACGGTGAGAGCCTGCGTGGGACAGATCGTGACCTGCTCCTGGACGTCGCAGATGCCCCAGAGCCCACGTGACAGCGGAGAGAAGCTCCTCGACGACCACCTGATTGCGCCCGACATTGCCTGGTTCCGTCCTGGTTCCACCCTGGTCACTGCTGAGTGACCCAGACTCTGTCCCCTCTGCTTTCAGGTACTCTACAACTTGAGTCCACCCTTGGACTCTACCGGACACTTCATCTTTAACCAGCCTGCAGCCCTTTCAGCTTCAAGCACCAAGAGCCTGCGTGTCAAAACCCGACGCCACTTCGACCCTGTGCACCCACTTCCTGTGGGTGAGGTAACTTTGCTCCGCCGGTGTTCCCACACTGGTGCACACCTCTAGGGTCTGTGTGTTAAGTTTTGTTCCTCTAGGTTCAGCGGAAGTGTCCTTAAACTTTAACTCTATGACTTTTACGCACCATTGGTTAACATTGGTGCATGCGTGCGCTTTCCGCACATCTCCCGAATCCCGAGGGCCATTACCGACTTCAGCATTGCTTGTCCTGACTGCTCCCAGCGATTCCCTAGGCCCTAGGCCTAACCACTGTTCGAGTGGCCTTTCTTATACCACTTGTTTAGTATATGGTTTGAGTGGCCACCCGCCCTCATCCATAATTGTGCAACTTGTATGTTTAAACAGTGCTTTTGATTTAACGCTTGTGCCCCTTTATTCATAAAGAATACTGGGGATTGTTTTTAGTAATAAACACATATATTTTTATAATATATACTTGTGTGGTGTCCTTTCATTTGGTATTACAGGATTGTATGTGGTAAAACAGCTCGCTTAACACGACCTCTTAAGTTAAGCCTTTAGGCTGCTTAGTCCATGCTACCCCTAGGATAGCTTGTCTAATAAGGTTGACTTACAACCAGACACCATAAGGGATTGTTTGGTCAGGTAGTAGGTGGTTCCAGAATTGGAAACATCCCCTACCAGGCCAACTTCTCACAATGGTCAAGACCAGCCTATTGCTTTCATTAGCAGGAGGCTGACTCCCAGAGAGAAACGTTGGTCAGCCATTGAGAGGGAGGCCTTTGCTGTGGTTTGGGCATTAAAGAAGTTGAGGTCCTACTTGTTTGGAACTCACTTCCTGGTGCAGACAGACCATAAGCCCCTCTTATGGCTTAATCAGATGAAGGGTGAAAATCCCAAACTGCTCAGGTGGTCCATTTCCCTACAGGGGATGGACTTTACAGTGGAGCACCACCCAGGGACTGACCATGGTAATGCAGATGGTCTCTCCAGGTACTTCCACTTAGAACATGAAGACTTATCTGGTCAAGGTTAGTTTAATGTCCCTGCGTTTGGGGGGGGTTGTGTAGGAGAGTAGGGTCTGCTATCCTATGGTCACCCCAAATTTTTGCTTTTTGCTTCACTGGTTTTCGACTACTGAGGCTGTGGGCCTGCTGATCAGACCCCCAGCCTGCTGTTCTCTCACTAAATTACTGACACATGTGCTATAGGCACATACCAATTGGAAATGGACTCCTTGTCAGCCCCTGTATAATGCACTATAGGTGCCCAGGGCATAGGGGCCACCAAGGCCTACCAGGGGCTGCAGCATATCTTTTGCCACCCCTGGCTGGTTCTTAAATTGACACAACTGGCTGATCACTCAGCTGGGGTAAGGTGGTGTAATCACCCCTTGCTTAGATATAGTATACCTATATCTAAACCTATATCTGGACACATGTAAACCTGTGAGCCACTCCTATGGAAGGCCTCATCAATCCTGGAGGCAGGGTGCGTGGTTTTATGTGAGATGGAGCTCTAGCATGAGCTGAGCCTGTCTGCAGCTGTCGGGAACAACTCCCTAAGCTGTTTCAGGATAATGCCATACCATATACTCTTAAGTGCCTTATAATCCTCGCGGTTAAAAAGCAACTTTGGTTTGGCTTTATCAAAACATGTCGTGTAAGGTGTCATACGATTTGGAATACTATCCCCTCGCCAGTTCTGGCGACGGGGATAGCATTCCACCCCTCTAGAGGGGTAAGACATGTTCCTTTACTGTAATGCGGTTAATTTCTCCAAAGACCTTAGATCCACAAAATGGATGCCTCTGCCACAGACAAATGTCTGGACCCCTGCAGCTGACCGAAACTCAGCCAAAGGGGTCCTGGACAAAGGGTTTCCTGTCACAGGAGGGTGTCACCACCCTCCAGACAGGAGATAGTGGATTGTAGCAGGGAGGTCTGAAAGAAACCAGACACTGCCTGGGGCGCACAAGGCTGCCCCTTGCATAATCCGGCCAAACCGGTTCTGGGGCACTCCAGCCCTCGTGCCAGGGCGGCCTGGATCAAAGGAAAGGGGTGTATCCACCCCCTTCCTGGGTCCCACCCATAGGGGGGGACCTAGCAGGTAATCACGCCCCCCAGATTCGAATAAGAGTGGGAGCAGTGCCAATGCACATCAGATTTCCTGGAAGAAACATTAGAAACGAAACTCTGGACCCTTGGACCTCCATCTCAACGTGGAAGCCCGAAGAATCTCCCTTGTGGTCAAGGAGTGACCACCCTGCAGCAGCAGGCACCATCCAGCCCTCGACATCTAATTAGTTGCAGTTCCCGCCGGAACTCGAGCGACTGAGATCGACGAGATCAAGCTTGCCTGCCTTCCAACAGCCCGATCCACAGTCCCTGCAGAGCTGAGACCCGTGGAGGCGACCGGAAGCGTGGGGCACGCCATCTTGAATTGACCACGAGACGCTGACCGTGCAGCCCACGAGTGACCCTCGAAGCTGTGCACCGGGGTTTGAGAAGCCCCCACCCTGAGCTACTCCTGAGCCGAAGTTCAGCCCTCCACACTCGACGAGTGCTGCGTGGGGCCCTTTGGCACGATTTGGCTCAACGCGTTGGCCCGGTCACTTGCCCGCTGGCTAGTGGTCCCTGTGCCGACGAACCTACAAAGAAGACTCGTGAATCTGGTTGCTCCAGATCCACACCAGCTCCCCTGAAAAGGAGCCCCGACTCTGAGCTCCGAGTGAGAAGCAATCTTCCGATCCCGCGTGGATTGCTCTTGCCAAGTGTTGTTTGCTCCAAACTTGAAGCCGACTGCACCGACGGTGAGAGCCTGCGTGGGACAGATCGTGACCTGCTCCTGGACGTCGCAGATGCCCCAGAGCCCACGTGACAGCGGAGAGAAGCTCCTCGACGACCACCTGATTGCGCCCGACATTGCCTGGTTCCGTCCTGGTTCCACCCTGGTCACTGCTGAGTGACCCAGACTCTGTCCCCTCTGCTTTCAGGTACCCTTCGACTTGAGTCCACCCTTGGACTCCACCGGACACTTCATCTTCAACCCGCCTGCAGCCCCTTCAGCTTCAAGCACCAAGAGCCTGCGTGTCAAAACCCGACGCCACTTCGACCCTGTGCACCCACTTCCTGTGGGTGAGGTAACTTTGCTCCGCCGGTGTTCCCACACTGGTGCACATCTCTAGGGTCTGTGTGTTAAGTTTTGTTCCTCTAGGTCCAGCGGAAGTGTCCTTAAACTTTAACTTTATGACTTTTACGCACCATTGGTTAACATTGGTGCTTGCGTGCGCTTTCCGCACATCTCCCGAATCCCGAGGGCCATTCCCGACTTCAGCATTGCTTGTCCTGACTGCTCCCAGCGATTCCCTAGGCCCTAGGCCTAACCACTGCTCGAGTGGCATCTCTTATACCACTTGTTTAGTATATGGTTTGAGTGGCCACCCGCCCTCATCCATAATTGTGCAACTTGTATGTTTAAACAGTGCTTTTGATTTAACGCTTGTGCCCCTTTATTCATAAAGAATACTGGGGATTGTTTTTAGTAATAAACACAAATATTTTTATAATATATACTTGTGTGGTGTCCTTTCATTTGATATTACAGGATTGTATGTGGTAAAACAGCTCGCTTAACACAACCTCTTAAGTTAAGCCTTTAGGCTGCTTAGTCCATGCTACACCATAAGGGATTGTTTGGTCTGATAATAGGTGGTTCCAGAATTGGAAACATCACCTATCAGGCCAACTTCTCACACTGGGGGACCAAGCACAGCCTGAGGGACCAAGAGCAACCAGGGGGACCAAGCACAGCCTGGGGGACCAAGCACAGCCTGGGGGACCAAGAGCAACCAGGGGGACCAATCACAGCCTGGGGGACCAAGCACAGCCTGGGGGACCAAGAGCAACCAGGGGGACTGTGAGAAGTTGGCCTGGTAGGGGATGTTTCCAATTCTGGAACCACCTACTACCTGACCAAACAATCCCCTTATGGTGTCTGGTTGTAAGTCAACCTTATTAGACAAGCTATCCTAGTGGTAGCATGGACTAAGCAGCCTAAAGGCTTAACTTAAGAGGTCGTGTTAAGCGAGCTGTTTTACCACATACAATCCTGTAATACCAAATGAAAGGACACCACACAAGTATATATTATAAAAATATATGTGTTTATTACTAAAAACAATCCCCAGTATTCTTTATGAATAAAGGGGCACAAGCGTTAAATCAAAAGCACTGTTTAAACATACAAAGTTGCACAATTATGGATGAGGGCAGGGGGCCACTCAAACCATATACTAAACAAGTGGTATAAGAGAGGCCACTCGAACAGTGGTTAGGCCTAGGGCCTAGGGAATCGCTGGGAGCAGTCAGGACAAGCAATGCTGAAGTCGGGAATGGCCCTCGGGATTCGGGAGATGTGCGGAAAGCGCACGCATGCACCAATGTTAACCAATGGTGCGTAAAAGTCAAATAGTTAAAGTTTAAGGACACTTCCGCTGAACCTAGAGGAACAAAACTTAACACACAGACCCTAGAGGTGTGCACCAGTGTGGGAACACCGGCGGAGCAAAGTTACCTCACCCACAGGAAGTGGGTGCACAGGGTCGAAGTGGCGTCGGGTTTTGACACGCAGGCTCTTGGTGCTTGAAGCTGAAAGGGCTGCAGGCAGGGTGAAGACGAAGTGTCCGGTGGAGTCCAAGGGTGGACTCAAGTTGTAGAGTACCTGAAAGCAGAGGGGACAGAGTCTGGGTCACTCAGCAGTGACCAGGGTGGAACCAGGACGGAACCAGGCAATGTCGGGCGCAATCAGGTGGTCGTCGAGGCGCTTCTCTTCGCTGTCACGTGGGCTCTGGGGCATCTGCGACGTCCAGGAGCAGGTCACGATCTGTCCCACGCAGGCTCTCACCGTCGGTGCAGTCGGCTTCCGGTTTGGAGCAAACAAGCCTTGGTAAGAGCAATCCACGCGGGATTGGAAGATGGCGTCTTACTCGGACCAGGAAGGTCAGAGTCGGGGCTCCCTTTCAGGGGAGCTGGTGTGGATCTGGAGCAACCAGAATCACGAGTCTTCTTTTGTAGTTCGTCGGCACAGGGACCACAAGCCAGCTGGCAAGTGACCGGGCCAACGCGTTGAGCCAAATCGTGCCAAAGGGCCCCACGCAGCACTCGTCGAGTGTGGAGGGCTGAACTTCGGCTCAGGAGTAGCTCAGGGTGGGGGCTTCTCAAACCCCGGTGTACAGCTTCGAGGGTCACTCGTGGGCTGCACGGTCAGCGTCTCGTGGTCACTTCAAGATGGCGTGCCCCACGCTTCCGGTCGCCTCCACGGGTCTCAGCTTTGCATGGACTGTGGATCGGGCTGTTAGAAGCTGGGCAGGCTTGATCTCGTCGATCTCAGTCGCTCGAGTTCCGGCGGGAACTGCAACTAAGTAGACGTCGAGGGCTGGATGGTGCCTGCTGCTGCAGGGTGGTCACTCCTTGACCACAAGGGAGATTCTTCGGGCTTCCACGTTGAGATGGAGGGCGAAGGGTCCAGAATATCGTTTCAAATGTTTCTTCCAGGAAATCTGATGTGCATTGGCACTGCTCCCACTCTTATTCGAATCTGGTGGGCGTGATTACCTGCTAGGTCCCCTCCTATGGGTGGGACCCAGGAAGTGGGTGGATACACCCCCTTCCTTTGATCCAGGCCGCCCTGGCACGAGGGCTGGAGTGCCCCAGAACCGGTTTGGCCGGATTATGCAAGGGGCAGCCTTGTGCGCCCCAGGCAGTGTCTGGTTTCTTTCAAACCTCCCTGCTACAATACACTATCTCCTGTCTGGAGGGCGGTGACACCCTCCTGTGACAGGAAACCCTTTGTCCAGGACCCCCTTGACTGGGTTTCGGTCAGCTCCAGGGGTCCAGACATTTGTCTGTGGCAGAGGCATCCATTTTGTGGATCTTAAGGCCTTTGGAGAAATCAACCGCATTAAAGTGAAGTAACATGTCTTACCCCTCTAGAGGGGTGGAATGCCATCCCCGTCGCCAGAACTGGCGAGGGGATGGTATTCCAAAGCGTATGACACCTTACACGACATGTTTTGATAAAGCCAAACCAGAGTTGCTAAATAACCGCGAGGATTATAAGGCACTTAATAGTATATGGTATGGCATTATCCTGAAACAGCTTAGGGATTTGTTCCCGACGGCTGCAGACAGGCTCAGCTCATGCTAGAGCTCCATCTCACATAAAAACCAAGCACCCAGCCTCCAGGATTGGTGAGGCCTGTCTATAGGAGTGGCTCACAGGTTTACATGTGTCCAGATATAGGTTTAGACATAGGTATACTATATCTAAGCAAGGGGTGTGTACACCACCTTACCCCAGCTGAGTGATCAGCCAGTTGTGTCAATTTAAGAACCAGCCAGGGGTGGCAAAAGATATGCTGCAGCCCCTGGTAGGCCTTAGTGGCTCCTGTGCCCTGTGCACCTATAGTGCATTCTACAGGGGCTGACAAGGAGTCCATTTCCAATTGGTATGTGCCTATAGCACATGTGTCATTAATTTAGTGAGAGAACAGCAGGCTGGGGGTCTGATCAGCAGGCCCACAGCCTCAGTAGTCGAAAACCAGTGAAGCAAAAAGCAAAAATTTGGGGTGACCATAGGATAGCAGACCCTACTCTCCTACACAACCCCCCCCCAAACGCAGGGACATTAAACTAACCTTGACCAGATAAGTCTTCATGTTCTAAGTGGAAGTACCTGGAGAGACCATCTGCATTACCATGGTCAGTCCCTGGGCGGTGCTCCACTGTAAAGTCCATCCCCTGTAGGGAAATGGACCACCTGAGCAGTTTGGGATTTTCACCCTTCATCTGATTAAGCCATAAGAGGGGCTTATGGTCTGTTTGCACCAGGAAGTGAGTTCCAAACAAGTAGGACCTCAACTTCTTTAATGCCCAAACCACAGCAAAGGCCTCCCTCTCAATGGCTGACCAACGTTTTTCTCTTGGGGTTAGCCTCCTGCTAATGAAAGCAATTGGCTGGTCTTGACCATCTTGATTAAGTTGGGAGAGTACAGCTCCCACCCCCAACTCAGAAGCATCTGTCTGAACAATGAACTGTTTGGAGTAGTCAGGACTCTTTAGGATAGGTGCAGAGCACATGGCCTTTTTCAGGTCTTCAAATGCCTTCTGACAGCTAACTGTCCACTGAACCTTTTTTGGCATCTTCTTGGATGTCAAGTCATTTAATGGTGTCACTATAGACCCATAGTTTTTCACAAACTTTCTGTAATACCCAGTCAGGCCCAAGAAGGCTCTGACTTGTGTCTGGGTAACTGGAGGAGCCCAGTCCTGTATGGCCTGGATTTTGCTTTCCAGTGGCTGAACCTGGCCTCCACCTACTAGGTGGCCCAGGTATACAACCTTACTCTGCCCTATCTGGCACTTTGTGGCCTTGATAGTTAGGCCTGCCTTTTGCAGGGCCTCCAAAACTTTCTTCAGGTGGATCAGGTGATCCTCCCAGGTGGAGCTAAAGACAGCAATATCATCCAGATAAGCTGCACAAAAGTCATCCAACCCAGTAAGGACTTGGTTCACCAACCTTTGAAAAGTGGCAGGTGCATTCTTCAAACCAAAGGGCATTACCACAAACTGATAATGTCCACTAGGGGTAGAGAATGCTGTTTTGGCTTTTGACTCCTCAGCTAGTCTGATTTGCCAGTAGCCAGCTGTCAGATCAAATGTGCTCAGAAACTTGGCAGAAGCCAATCTGTCAATGAGCTCATCTGCTCTTGGAATGGGGTGAGCATCTGTCCTAGTGACAGCATTGAGACCCCTGTAATCCACGCAAAACCTCATTTCTCTCTTACCATCTTGGGTATGAGGTTTTGGCACCAGGACTACTGGGCTGGCCCATGGGCTCTCTGATGGCTCAATCACTCCAAGCTCCAACATCTTTTGCACCTCAGCCTTGATGCAATCCCTGACATGATCAGGTTGCCTGTAGATCTTATTCTTGACAGGCAGACTGTCACCAGTGTCCACAACATGGGTACACCAGTCAGTTTGGCTGGGTGTGAGTGAAAACATTTGCCTGTGAGCCTGCAAAACTTGTCTGCAGTCCCTCTGTTGCTGGTCAGTGAGGCTGCCTGCCAAGGCTACTCCATCAACTGAACCATCATCAGGGTTCTGGGAAAGCAGGTCTGGGAGAGGGTCACTCTCTTCCTCCTGTTCCCCATCTGTGGCCATGAGCAAGCTCATGTCCTCCCTGTCTACAAATGCTTTCAAGCGATTCACATGGATTACCCTGTGAGGGCTCCTGGGTGTTCCAAAGTCTACCAAGTAGGTGACTTCCCCTTTCTTCTCAATAATAGGATAGGGTCCACTCCATTTGTCTTGGAGTGCTGCTGGAGCCACTGGCTCCAGTACCCATACCTTCTGTCCTGGTTGGAACTCTACCAGTACAGCCTTTTGGTCATGCCAAGCTTTCTGCAATTCTTGGCTGGCCTCCAGGTTTTTGGATGCTCTTTCCATGTACTCAGCCATCCTGGAGCGGAGACCAAGTACATAGTCCACTATGTCTAGTTTGGGCTTTTTGAGAGGTAACTCCCATCCTTCCTTCACCAAACACAATGGACCTCTCACAGGGTGGCCAAACAAAAGTTCAAAAGGGCTGTAGCCAACCCCCTTCTGTGGGACCTCTCTGTAAGCAAAGAGCAGGCAGGGTAAAAGAATGTCCCATTTCCGCCTGAGCTTCTCTGGTAATCCTTTTATCATGCCTTTAAGGGTCTTGTTAAATCTCTCCACAAGCCCATTGCATTGTGGATGATATGGGGTGGTAAACTTATAGTTTACTCCACATTCCTTCCACATTGCTTTTAGATAGCTGGACATAAAATTTGTCCCTCTATCTGATAGTACCTCCTTAGGAAAGCCCACTCTTGAGAAAACTGCAATGAGGGCTTTTGCCACCACAGGTGCTGTGGTGGTCCTTAGGGGAATAGCCTCTGGGTACCTGGTGGCATGATCCACTACCACCAGTATGAATCTGTTCCCAGATGCTGTTTGGGGGTCCATTGGACCCACAATATCAATTCCAACTCTCTCAAAGGGGACCCCCACCACAGGTAGTGGTATTAGGGGGGCCTTTGTTGTGCCACCTGACTTACCACTGGCTTGGCAAGTGACACAGGAGCGACAAAACTCCTTGACATCCTCTGACATGTGAGGCCAGTGAAAGTGTGGAACAAGCCTGTCCCACGTCTTGTTCTGGCCTAAGTGTCCTGCAAGGGGAATATCATGGGCCAAGGTAAGGAGGAATCCCCTAAACTGCAGAGGTATCACCAACCTCCTGGTCATGCCAGGCTTGGGGGTTCTAGCCTCTGAGTAAAGGAGTCCCTCATCCCAATACACAGTATGGGTACCTTGGGCATCCCCAGCAGCCTCAGCAGCAGCCTGCTGTCTGAGGGGTTCAAGGGAAGGGCAATCTAATTGAGCCTGCCTCAGGTCTGCCCTTGAGGGTCCCCCTGTCCCCAGAAACTCAACCTGGTCAGGTTCAAGCTCCTCAGAGACAGTCTCCTCTTGGACTGCAGAATCAGTTTCCTCTGAAACCTGATCCTCAACCTGGGGCAAGGTGGAAGGCGAGGCCTTTCCTCTCTTGCTCCTTCTCTTGGGTTGTGGCTGGTCTATTGTCTCAAGATCCACCACTGGTTCAGGAAGGCACTTCTTAGCCTGAGCCCTTGTCATGGCAAGGACATGCTCTGAAATCCCTAGCATTTCTGCATGAGTCCTGTACTCCACTTCTGACCATGCTGAGCTTTCAAGGTCATTGCCTAACAGACAGTCTACTGGTAGGTCTGCACTCACCACAACTTTCTTTAGGCCATCAACCCCTCCCCAGGAGAAGTTCACAACTGCCACACTATGGGAGGTAGTGGAGTTGCTTGCATTGGTTACTAGGTAGCTCTCTCCTAGTACAATCTGTCCAGGGTCCACAAAGCCAGGGGTCACCATGGTGACACTAGCACAGGTGTCCCTGTAAGCTTGAGCCAGTTTCTCATTTATTAAGGGAGTCTGCCTGTATTTGCCCAGGTTAGTGGGGCTTACTGCAGTGGGCAACTCAATGTCCACATCATACAGGAGAACTGCCTGTGTAGGGACTCTGACTAGGCCAGATCCTACTTCAATACCCAGGGTCAACCCAGCTACACCCTTGGACTGTGTTCCACCACTGCTTACTGTACTTGGGGTTGCAGTTGCTTTAGGAGCTGTAGTGGTGGGAACTGGATTTGCCTTGGTGCACTCACTGCCCCAGTGTGAAACTGATTTGCAGGTATTACACCAAGGTGTCTTTGGACCTTTGTTCTTCTTCTTCTTGTTACCATTTTGGGAACCACCCTCCTTACTATTAGTTTGGGGGCCTGAAGACTTCTGGTCTTTTTCTTTATCTTTCTGATTCTGATTACCACCCTTCTGGTCTGTTTTCTTCTGGTCACCACCTTGGTTCTGGGGTTTCTGCTTAATCCTTGTTCTGACCCATTTGTCTGCCTTCTTTCCCAATTCTTGGGGAGAGGTCAGATCAGAGTCAATAAGGTATTGATGCAACAGCTGGTTTGTACAGTTATTAAGGATCTGTTCTCTCATCATAAGATTGTACAATCCTGTATAGTCTGAAACTTTACTTCCCTGTAACCAACCCTCCAAAGCCTTAGTGGCACACTCCACAAAATCAGTCCAGTCTTGAGTCTGTGCTTTCTGGGTGTCTCTGAACAACAACCTGTATTGCTCAGTGGTTAGGCCATACCCTTCAATGAGAGCACTCTTCAAAACAGAGTAGTTTTTGGCATCCTCAGGTCTAACTGTGAGGAGCCTGTCTCTCCCTTTCTCAGAAAAGGAGTACCACAAAATTGCAGCCCACTGATTCTCAGGAACCTGCTGTACCATGCAGGCTCTCTCAAGAGCAGTCATCCATTTGTGGATGTCATCCCCTTCTTTAAAGGGGGGCACAATTTTGGTCAGGTTTCTATTATCATAGGCCCTGTCTTTTTCTCTTGGAAAATTGCTGCCACCAGTGACATCTAAGCCACTTAATTTCTGCTCTCTTGCCAAGGCAAGTTTAGCTTGAGCTAAGGTAAGCTTAGCTTGACTCAGGGCTACCTCCTCTCTCTCTATCTGGAGTCTGACAGCCCTCATTCTAGCCCTATGCTCAGCTTTCTGAGAAGCACTCATGCCTCTCTCTGATTCTCTGGAGGCACTAGAAAGATGAGAGTCCCCTGAGGGAGATCTCACTCTTCTGTTGCCTGGGAGAATCACCTGTTGGGTTCTGGGGAGGTGCTGGCCCTCTCCATTCCCCAGTAGGTCCAAGTTGGCCTGGCTAAGCCTACCAACTGGAACCTGGCTACCCTGATCCTGTACTTCTAAGTCCTCAACCTCTGAGTCCTCATCCAAGTCATCATCATCCTCCTCTTCAGGGGGATCAACTGCAGGGGGGTTCCCTCCAGTTCCTGTATCTAGGGAAGCTGCTTTTGCCCTCTCTAAGTCATCCTGTTCTAGGAGTTCTATCAGGATTAGGCAGGTGGGGCTTCTGCCCCTTTTTAACCCTCTTGCTTTGCACAAGACAATCAAGTCTCTGCGGGTTAGTTTGTCATATCCAGAAGTTGCCTGGGTAGGGTCAACTGTCACAGGACTAGACCCTGAGGCCTTTCCTGTGTCGGACATGGTTACTAGTGAGGTGTAAGTGGTGCACTTACCTACACTAAGTGTTTTCCTACTGGACCTTGCTAGTGAGTTGTAGTCAGGGGTGTGCTACTCCCTTCAACCTACAACTACTAAGTTCAGTAGAACTTAATATGCTAAGCTTTTGATTTTATATGTACCTAGAGGTACTTGATGTGATCTTTCAATTTGATATAAAGATTGCAATGGTAAAACAACAGCAAGCTCAAATCCGCACCGCTGCTCACCAATGTGAGAAGTTGGCCTGGTAGGGGATGTTTCCAATTCTGGAACCACCTACTACCTGACCAAACAATCCCCTTATGGTGTCTGGTTGTAAGTCAACCTTATTAGACAAGCTATCCTAGTGGTAGCATGGACTAAGCAGCCTAAAGGCTTAACTTAAGAGGTCGTGTTAAGCGAGCTGTTTTACCACATACAATCCTGTAATACCAAATGAAAGGACACCACACAAGTATATATTATAAAAATATATGTGTTTATTACTAAAAACAATCCCCAGTATTCTTTATGAATAAAGGGGCACAAGCGTTAAATCAAAAGCACTGTTTAAACATACAAAGTTGCACAATTATGGATGAGGGCAGGGGGCCACTCAAACCATATACTAAACAAGTGGTATAAGAGAGGCCACTCGAACAGTGGTTAGGCCTAGGGCCTAGGGAATCGCTGGGAGCAGTCAGGACAAGCAATGCTGAAGTCGGGAATGGCCCTCGGGATTCGGGAGATGTGCGGAAAGCGCACGCATGCACCAATGTTAACCAATGGTGCGTAAAAGTCAAATAGTTAAAGTTTAAGGACACTTCCGCTGAACCTAGAGGAACAAAACTTAACACACAGACCCTAGAGGTGTGCACCAGTGTGGGAACACCGGCGGAGCAAAGTTACCTCACCCACAGGAAGTGGGTGCACAGGGTCGAAGTGGCGTCGGGTTTTGACACGCAGGCTCTTGGTGCTTGAAGCTGAAAGGGCTGCAGGCAGGGTGAAGACGAAGTGTCCGGTGGAGTCCAAGGGTGGACTCAAGTTGTAGAGTACCTGAAAGCAGAGGGGACAGAGTCTGGGTCACTCAGCAGTGACCAGGGTGGAACCAGGACGGAACCAGGCAATGTCGGGCGCAATCAGGTGGTCGTCGAGGCGCTTCTCTTCGCTGTCACGTGGGCTCTGGGGCATCTGCGACGTCCAGGAGCAGGTCACGATCTGTCCCACGCAGGCTCTCACCGTCGGTGCAGTCGGCTTCCGGTTTGGAGCAAACAAGCCTTGGTAAGAGCAATCCACGCGGGATTGGAAGATGGCGTCTTACTCGGACCAGGAAGGTCAGAGTCGGGGCTCCCTTTCAGGGGAGCTGGTGTGGATCTGGAGCAACCAGAATCACGAGTCTTCTTTTGTAGTTCGTCGGCACAGGGACCACAAGCCAGCTGGCAAGTGACCGGGCCAACGCGTTGAGCCAAATCGTGCCAAAGGGCCCCACGCAGCACTCGTCGAGTGTGGAGGGCTGAACTTCGGCTCAGGAGTAGCTCAGGGTGGGGGCTTCTCAAACCCCGGTGTACAGCTTCGAGGGTCACTCGTGGGCTGCACGGTCAGCGTCTCGTGGTCACTTCAAGATGGCGTGCCCCACGCTTCCGGTCGCCTCCACGGGTCTCAGCTTTGCATGGACTGTGGATCGGGCTGTTAGAAGCTGGGCAGGCTTGATCTCGTCGATCTCAGTCGCTCGAGTTCCGGCGGGAACTGCAACTAAGTAGACGTCGAGGGCTGGATGGTGCCTGCTGCTGCAGGGTGGTCACTCCTTGACCACAAGGGAGATTCTTCGGGCTTCCACGTTGAGATGGAGGGCGAAGGGTCCAGAATATCGTTTCAAATGTTTCTTCCAGGAAATCTGATGTGCATTGGCACTGCTCCCACTCTTATTCGAATCTGGTGGGCGTGATTACCTGCTAGGTCCCCTCCTATGGGTGGGACCCAGGAAGTGGGTGGATACACCCCCTTCCTTTGATCCAGGCCGCCCTGGCACAAGGGCTGGAGTGCCCCAGAACCGGTTTGGCCGGATTATGCAAGGGGCAGCCTTGTGCGCCCCAGGCAGTGTCTGGTTTCTTTCAAACCTCCCTGCTACAATACACTATCTCCTGTCTGGAGGGCGGTGACACCCTCCTGTGACAGGAAACCCTTTGTCCAGGACCCCCTTGACTGGGTTTCGGTCAGCTCCAGGGGTCCAGACATTTGTCTGTGGCAGAGGCATCCATTTTGTGGATCTTAAGGCCTTTGGAGAAATCAACCGCATTAAAGTGAAGTAACATGTCTTACCCCTCTAGAGGGGTGGAATGCCATCCCCGTCGCCAGAACTGGCGAGGGGATGGTATTCCAAAGCGTATGACACCTTACACGACATGTTTTGATAAAGCCAAACCAGAGTTGCTAAATAACCGCGAGGATTATAAGGCACTTAATAGTATATGGTATGGCATTATCCTGAAACAGCTTAGGGATTTGTTCCCGACGGCTGCAGACAGGCTCAGCTCATGCTAGAGCTCCATCTCACATAAAAACCAAGCACCCAGCCTCCAGGATTGGTGAGGCCTGTCTATAGGAGTGGCTCACAGGTTTACATGTGTCCAGATATAGGTTTAGACATAGGTATACTATATCTAAGCAAGGGGTGTGTACACCACCTTACCCCAGCTGAGTGATCAGCCAGTTGTGTCAATTTAAGAACCAGCCAGGGGTGGCAAAAGATATGCTGCAGCCCCTGGTAGGCCTTAGTGGCTCCTGTGCCCTGTGCACCTATAGTGCATTCTACAGGGGCTGACAAGGAGTCCATTTCCAATTGGTATGTGCCTATAGCACATGTGTCATTAATTTAGTGAGAGAACAGCAGGCTGGGGGTCTGATCAGCAGGCCCACAGCCTCAGTAGTCGAAAACCAGTGAAGCAAAAAGCAAAAATTTGGGGTGACCATAGGATAGCAGACCCTACTCTCCTACAGGGACCAAGCACAGCCTGGGGGACCAAGCACAGCCTGGGGGACCAAGAGCAACCAGGGGGACCAAGCACAGCCTGGGGGACCAAGCACAGCCTGGGGGATCAAGAGCAACCAGGGGGACCAAGCACAGCCTGAGGGACCAAGAGCAACCAGGGGGACCAAGCACAGCCTGGGGGACCAAGCACAGCCTGGGGGACCAAGCACAGCCTGGGGGACCAAGAGCAACCAGGGGGACCAAGCACAACCTGGGGGACCAAGCACAGCCTGTGGGACCAAGCACAGCCTGGGGGACCAAGAGCAACCAGGGGGACCAAGCACAGCTTGGGGGACCAAGCACAGCCTGGGGGACCAAGCACAGCCTGGGGGACCAAGCACAGCCTGGGGGACCAAGAGCAACCAGGGGGACCAAGCACAGCCTGGGGGACCAAGCACAGCCTGGGGGACCAAGCACAGCCTAGGGGACCAAGAGCAACCAGGGGGACCAAGCACAGCCTGGGGGACCAAGAGCAACCAGGGGGACCAAGCACAGCCTGGGGGACCAAGAGCAACCAGGGGGACCAAGCACAGCCTGGGGGACCAAGCACAGCCTGGGGGACCAAGAGCAACCAGGGGGACCAAGCACAGCCTGGGGGACCAAGCACAGCCTGGGGGACCAAGAGCAACCAGGGGGACCAAGCACAGCCAGGGGTACCACGCACAGCCAGGGGGACCAAGAGCAACCAGGGGGACCAAGCACAGCCTAGGGGACCAAGCACAGCCTGGGGGACCAAGCACAGCCTGGGGGACCAAGCACAGCCTGGGGGACCAAGAGCAACCAGGGGGACCAAGCAGAGCCTGGGGGACCAAGCACAGCCTGGGGGACCAAGCACAGCCTGGGGTACCAAGCACAGCCTGGGGGACCAAGAGCAACCAGGGGGACCAAGCACAGCCTGGGGGACCAAGCACAGCCTGGGGGACCAAGAGCAACCAGGGTGTAGGAAGGTGGCTACCTGACTATGGTTACCCCAGATTTTTTGCCTGTGTTTAGCTGTTTTTTTGACTTAGTTGACCTGGTTCCCTGCTAATCAGGGCCCCAGGCCATCTGCTCTCTCTGTAAAATGGATTCCATGTACCCTAGGTACATACCACAATTGGAAATGGACTCCTTGTCAGCCCCTGTATAATGCACTATAGGTGTCCAGGGCATAGGGGCCACCAAGGCCTACCAGGGGCTGCAGCATATCTTTTGCCACCCCTGGCTGGTTCTTAAATTGACACAACTGACTAATCACTCAGCTGGGGTAAGGTGGTGTAATCACCCCTTACTTAGATATAGTATACCTATATCTAAACCTATATCTGGACACATATAAACCTGTGAGCCACTCCTATGGAAGGCCTCATCAATCCTGGAGGCAGAGTGCGTGGTTTAATGTGAGATGGAGCTCTAGCATGAGCTGAGCCTGTCTGCAGCTGTCGGGAACAACTCCCTAAGCTGTTTCAGGTTAATGCCATACCATATACTCTTAAGTGCCTTATAATCCTCGCGGTTAAATAGCAACTCTGGTTTGGCTTTATCAAAACATGTTGTAGGAAGGTGGCTACCTGACTATGGTTACCCCAGATTTTTTGCCTGTGTTTAGCTGGTTTTTTGACTTAGTTGACCTGGTTCCCTGCTAATCAGGGCCCCAGGCCATCTGCTCTCTCTGTAAAATGGACTCCATGTACCCTAGGTACATACCACAATTGGAAATGGACTCCTTGTCAGCCCCTGTATAATGCACTATAGGTGCCCAGGGCATATGGGCCACCAAGGCCTACCAGGGGCTGCAGCATATCTTTTGCCACCCCTGGCTGGTTCTTAAATTGACACAACTGGCTGATCACTCAGCTGGGGTAAGGTGGTGTAATCACCCCTTGCTTAGATGTAGTATACCTATATCTAAACCTATATCTGGACACATATTAACCTGTGAGCCACTCCTATGGAAGGCCTCATCAATCCTGGAGGCAGAGTGCGTGGTTTCATGTGAGATGGAGCTCTAGCATGAGCTGAGCCTGTCTGCAGCTGTCGGGAACAACTCCCTAAGCTGTTTCAGGATAATGCCATACCATATACTCTTAAGTGCCTTATAATCCTCGCGGTTATATAGCAACTTTGGTTTGGCTTTATCAAAACATGTCGTGTAAGGTGTCATACGATTTGGAATACTATCCCCTCGCCAGTTCTTACCTATGTACTGTTTCTGATCCTACAGCATCTCTGGCAGACATGTTGTGCTGTCTGTTGCCACATAAATAGGAAGTAGATTGTTACTGCAGGAAGTGTCCTTGCAGTCAGATGCACTTGACTGGGATAAAAGGTACCATGTTTGTTAGAAAAGCTGCAACTATTGGAATAATGACATACCAAAAGCCGCACATACAGTGCAATAACACAGACCAGGTACTAGAAAAACGTGATGCAAACAATGCAATAACACAGGCCAGGTACTAGGAAAACGGGACTCAAACAATGCAATATCACAGGCCAGGCATTAGGAGAATCCGACGCAAACAATGCAATAACACAGGCCAGGCACAAGGAGAATCTGATGCAAACAATATAATAACACAGGCTGGGCACTAGGAGATTCTGATGCAAACAATGCAATAACACAAGCCAGGCACTAGGTGAATCCTAGGCAAACAATGCAATAACACAGGCCAGGCACTAGGAAAATGGCACGCAAACAATGCAATATCACAGGCCAGGCATTAGGAGAATCCGAGGCAAACAATGTAATAACACAAGCCAGGCACTAGGTGAATCTGATGCAAACAATGCAATAGCACAGGCCAGGCACTAGGGGAGCAAGCTATCTTATCACCAGCAAGGGACACCACAAGCTCTGCGCAGCACCCTGGTAGCAAAGGAGTCCCAGGGTCCACGTCGGAAATGCCGCTATTGCCATCAGCCTATCCAGGCGCTCAACCGCAGTGTGAGGACTGCCTGCCCCAGCATCCCTTGATGTCACCGCGCTTATAGCACTGCCTCTCCCCCCGCAGCGCAGGACGCGCGCGGGTGAAGCCCGGGCCAAGGGCTGTCCCGTCCTTGCCCTCATTGCCAGGGAGAGGCAGGGCAGGGCTACCCCCCTTTCCACTGGCATTAGGCATCTTGCCTACTCAGATTCGCTGGGCATTCAAGAACTGTCGTGGACAAGTCGAGGTACTGTTAACGCGGTTATCTCCCAGCATTGCCCAAACTACTCTCTTTGATTCTAAATAATTTCGCTCTCTCTCCTGAGGGGTTTGCGGGGCCGGTATAAGGGTGGCCTGCGGGTTCTCATTGTCCACGGGGCCAAGAGGCCTGTTCATTGCTGATTGTGTAGAGAGGTTGCTTTAGACTTAACTTGCACTATAGAGGTAGCATGGGGAAAAGGAAAACTATGGAGGGCAGTGGGGGAGGGGCGGGAGGGATAGTAAAGGGAAAAAGGCTAGGAAGATACAGAAACATGCAGGGAGTAATTGTGTACTGGATAGGATAGACACCCGCATTAGCGAGTGCGAGGACATATTAGTGACAGATACAACCACCCATGTAGCAAATACTAAATCCCCACAACGCTCTACCCAACCAGCTAGCTTAAACAACCCTACTACGGCCCGCCAATTAGCTATTCCAGCTATGTTTCATAACCCACTAAAACAAGCGTTGTCATAGCCAATGGGTCTCGCCTTTGGGACCTTATGTGTTTAGCCAGAACTTTTGGCTATGTTGTACAGCGTTGTGGCTGCTGTGAATTTTGTTGAAAAGTTGTAATAAAAAGTGTTAAGCATTTTTGTTAAGTTTATACAAATGAAGACAACATTATATACAACTGAAAAACCTGAGAAAAAAGATTTTAACATAAAAAATGTCTTCTACTTTTTTTGTACTTGCACGGCTGGCAACTTTTTCCTGCCTGTTCTCATGCTTGTTTGTTATAATTTTTTTGTTATGGGAAAGCAGGACATAAATAACAGGGGAGTGCAGATTGGAAAACAGTAATTTAATTAGAACACGAGCAGCGGACGGACACTAGGGGAGAATCAACAGATGCCAGATTCCAAGGGCAGACTGACGTGATGATTAGGTGATGCACTGATACAAAATGGTGGTGGTGAATGATGACTAGTGCTCAGGTGGTGACAATATATGTTGTGGATTGGAGGTACGATTGTAGAGTTGAAACATGTTGTTTGGTGTGTAATTAAGCAGTGTGTTTTGGAAATGTGGAGTTGAAATGTGTGGCCTGGAACTGTGGTGTTGAGTGAAATTATGCTTAGGAAAATTGTGTCATGGTGTGGAGTGCATTTATGTTGATTGGTGGTATGTGGTATAGAGTGCATTTATGTGGAGTGTATTTATGATGCATTGAGTACAGTGCAATTATATGGCGTGTAGTTATCTGGCACTGAGTGGTATTATATGGAGTGTATTTATGTTGCATTGAGTAGAGTGTTATTATATGGTGTGTAATTATGTGGCACTGAGTGGTAATATGTGGAGTGTATTTATGTTGCATTGAGTAGAGTGCAATTATGTGGCTTGTAATTATGTGGTACTGAGTGGTATGTGGAGTGTATTTATGTTGCATTGAGTAGTGTAATTATGGGCCTGTAATTATGTGGCACTGAGTGGTATTATGGGGAGTGTATGTTGTATTCAGTGGAGTGTAATTTTGTGCATTAATTGGAGTGTATGTTGCAATGAGTGCAGTGTAATTATGTAGCATATAATTATGTGGCACTGAGTGGTATTGTTTGGAGGGCATGTTGCATTCAGTAGTGTAATTATGTGGTGTGTAATTATGTGGCACTGAGTGGTATTATTTGAAGCATATGTTGCACTGAGTGCAATTTAATGTGTAGCATATAAGTATGTGGCACTGTGTGGTATTATATGGAGTGTATTAATGTTGAATTGAGTAGAGTATAAATATGAGGCGTGTTATTATGGCACTGAGTGGTATTATGTGGAGTGTATTTATGTTGCATAGAGTAGAGTGTCATTATGTGGCGTGTAATTATGTGGCACTGAGTGGTATTATGGGGAGTGTATGTTTTATTCAGTAGAGTAATTATGTGGCACTGATTGGTATTATTTGGAGTGTATGTTGCATTGAGTGCAGTGTAATTATGTATCAAATAATTATGTGGCACTGTGTGGTATTATGTGGAGTGTATTTATGTTGCATTGAGTGGAGTGTAAGTATGTTGTGCGTAATTAAGTGGCACTGAGTGGTATTATTTGGAGTGTATGTTGCATTGAGTGAAGTGTTATTATGTAGCATATAATTATGTGGCACTGAGTGGTATTGTGTGGAGTGTATGTTGCATTCAGTAGAGTGTGATTATGTGGTGTGTAATTGTGTGGCACTGAGTGGTATTTGGAGTGTATGTTGCATTTAGTGCAATGTAATTATGTAGCATATAATTATGTGGCACTGAGTGGTATTGTGTGGAGTGTATGTTTTATTCAGTAGAGTGTAATTATGTGGCGTGTAATTATGTGGCATGTAATCATGTGGCACTAAGTGCTATTATTTGGAGTGTATGTTGCATTTAGTGCAGTGTAATTATGTAGCATATAATTATGTGGTAACTATCGTGATACCCCAAAGCGGACTCCATCTATGGATGCACCCAGGATCTGAGGACAACACCCTTAATTCTGCTTGAGATTAGCATACTGCAGAACACAAGTCACCTTAAAAAATAACACTACATCACAATGCAATAACAATAGACTTCTGTTCTGTTCCCTGAACCCAGACACCCCTCCGATCACTCATGGACTTTCCTTTACCTTTGCCCGTGTATAGTGCTCAGCTGCCTTTAGGGTAGGTTTGCGCTCTACAGATACCACATATGTACATAAATATTGAACCAAAGCCAATCAGGGAGGTTCAGTGCTAAATATGTCAGACAATGAGTGCATTTCACTTGTGCGAGCAGTGTGCGCAGCCTCTCGTCTGTTGGATGGGGTGACCAATTCTCTGTGTTGTTGGGTTTATTTCATTTACTGAACTGACTGTGTTCTTACAGAATACTAACTCTGGTGTGTGACTCCTTCTGCGGCACAGTGACTGAATCGAATCATTTGACTCGATTTACAGTGAATTAAAACCAAATGCGTCTAATTAGTAAACGTGAGAACTAGAGAGAGGGGGGGCTTAGTTCGAATAAAGGACAAGAGATGGGAAGAGATAATAGAACATTATAAGGAACACAGAAGAGCAGGTTTAAGGAACAGGGTGGAAGAAAGGGTGAAACCAGGGTAAGAAAGATTGCCCCTTGAGCATCAGTTTCAGGAGCAAACTCAGAACTTTTAGAAGCTGCAGCGTCCCGCGAGTGGTGCGCGCGCTCGTGTGAAATCTGACACAAAACAGATGGCACACTGCGCGCCGCTGCTCGTAACCGCAAGCCGTAGGCCTTTTCACACGCTTCCAGAGCGATTCCAAGAGGTCGTTTTCCTAGAGCAGCGCATGCGCACATGGTTTCAAAGGTCAACGCACATCCACTGGTTAATGGTTGACAGGGTACCAGTGGATAGTTTAAAAACCAACAGCCTCAGTCCCAAAACCGGGAGTGATCCAGTAAGATAACTCCTACATTTATTCCCCTTTGCCCATCACTGTTTGATACTTTAATTTAAGTAGGGAACAACATGAGATATCCCTGAACATAATGGTGCATATTACTCTGATGATCAAACAAGCTGTGAAGGCGTGCTTGAAGCAACTTTTTATGTCACACTCTACTGACTTTGAAAATAGTGAATAAGAAACACCGTAAGTCAAACTCTAGGACGAAAACAAAGGGTGTGACTGGCACCAGAATTTTAGCTAAAAAGAGAAAGGAATAAAGCACATTGGCTGCCACCAGGGCCTGATCTCATTCCATGCTCTTGGCTTATGGCCTAATGATGCCCGGACAATCACTTCCAAGTTTGTCAATCCAGCAAGCAGGACAGGAGGAAAGGGCAAGCAAAAATCACCCTCCACCAGCCAAAGTGATAAGGGCAAATTAGTAAAAGAATGATTGGCCACCAGAGGATGAACGCCGACTCACTGTCCTGCCCCATTTCCATTGACAGAAGGCTATGGATAGCCTCTTCCACATCAGCACTTCAGACACTGTCCCGTTGTGTTTGTTTTCTTACGAGATTCTGGCTTAGGTTGCCCTTTTAGTGAATTACATTTCAAAAGGTTCAGCTATTTATTTAGTACGGAATAAAAACCCACTAATAAAGTAAAAATCGGTATCAACCAAATACTCCCTTATAATGTATCCCTACACTTCAAATATACAATTTTAATGGATTTAAAGTACAGAAAAGTGAAAGTTGTAGATGTTTGAAGTGGGGCACTTTCCTTTTTAGGTCTCACTTATCAGACATTGCTGGTGCGAGTCTATTGCGAGTGGTGCGCGTGCGCTGGTGTGAAAAGTGACACAAAACAGATGGCACACTGCGCGCCGCCGCTCGTGACCGAAAGCCGTAGGCCTTTTCTCACGCACAAGGGCGAGAAAAGTCCACAGCAATTCCAAAAGGTCATTTTCCTAGAGCAGCGCATGGGCTGCTCTAGGCTTGACCTAAAAAGGGTGCCCAGACATAGGCTGTGAGGGAAACCTAGATGCTGGAAGTGATAGCCAATCCTCAAATAAGTAATCTGGGAGTGACCTACAGAAGACAGAGTCGGAAATCCCGTACACTAATAGGTTTCTACCACTGGTGGAGTTGCTGGAGGAGGACACCGAAACGGGGCCTAGGTGTCAACCCCCTCATCAAACACAGCATCCCGAGACATGTATCCTAGAACCAGATTGTAGATCTACCAATGTTCCCCAAGAAATACACCTCATTAATACACTCAGACTAGAGGTCAAGGATATGAGAACCATAATTAAGGGTCTTACTTCCCTGGTAAATCAGATATTGAATAAGGACCCTTCCCCACTGACTCTACATCTCGTCAGGTGGTTTATCCAGAGCGGGAGATACCCACTGTGGCATCTTTTTGCAAGCTAGCCCCCGCAGCCATGCCACGTATAGTGGTTCCAGCACCCTCCAGGACCGAGCGCCCTATAGCCCCTAGTCATGCCCAATACATGCAAATTGCAGTAGTGTACCCCCAAAGTTGGCACATCCACTGGTCACTGGACCCACCGAACCACCCCCATCACAACGCTTTACACAAAACCATAACGCACGACTACCTGCGCAGTCTAATATCCATTTTCCTCCCAAAATTTACATGATTAACGTACCCAAATATGACCCAAGCAAGGGCCATGAAAATAATGATTCCCTGACCAACAAGGTCATACACTGGATACGCCATGTTAGAGGCTGTCGCTCTGTAATTCGCGAAGACATCTCAAGGGCTTCCAGGTTTACCTCCCGAACCTAATCACTAGATTGTATCGAGCTTACACTGAATGAGATTGATGTTGCAGAAAATCTTCTTTCCCTGGAATATCGTACTTTCCCCCAGAAGGTTCCTTGATCCCATTCAGACGGTTCTTACAGAACAAGTACATGCCATTAAACACTAGAAAAGACACTTTCTAGGTTAAGAGGTTTTTTCTTTCTTGAGGCTAATGATTGACTGCTTTGTAATACCCAGAACAAACTAGATGGTCTTTTTGCTCCCCATATGATTATGGAATCCCCTCTCTTACCCTTAGCTGGTACTCAACTCCCTTGTCTTTATCCAGGACGTGAGGCTAAAGCCTCTCGGGAAGCACCCTCCTTACCTGTAGGAGTATCAGGCCCAAATGATGTACTTATTGATGTTACAAACGGACAGAGGCTACGTTCACCTGCTGCCCATGGGACATCCATGTTATCCTGGAATGTAGCAGGATTGAAGACGAAGACCGTCTTCCCTGATTGGTTCACTTTTATTGATCAGTTTTGATGTCGGTTGTTTTCAAGAAACCTGGGAAATAGACCCCCTATACTGCTTAGGTTGCTTAAATGTCTATACCCCTGCAACATGTGGGGGTAAGGGTCGACCCTCAGGTGAATTGGTAATCTGGGTGCGCCAAGTTGGCGGTTTTAATATTGGGGCCTTCAAACACAGAGTAATGATATCGGTGCGATCAGGTTGAAGAGGGGCCAACAAGGGGCTTTGGACGTTTCTAACGCTTATGCCAGGGGCTCAAAGGGGAAGAAGTCAAAAGTTATAGCGGCTATAGACAACTTATTAGATCTACACTCCCGTGGTTCAAACATTCTGATCGCAGGGGATTTTAATGTGACTTTTGAGCCCCTCACTCTTGAACATCGTTGTAAGAAGATGGAATCTGACTGCATGGTTGCCCCCACTTTTTTCCTGGTGTTTTGCTGGTTTTCGACGTAGTTTAGCTGGGATCCTGCTATTCAGGACCCCAGCCTATCTGCCTTCTCCCTAAAATTGATTCCATGTACTATGGATATACTCCAGTTTGGTTACTGGGGTACCCTTGTGGGTCCCTAGTACATGGTACACTAGGTACTAAGGGCATAGGTACCCCAGAGGCCTACCAGGGGCTGCAGCATGTATTATGCCACCCCAGTGAAGCCTTCCAAAATGACATGCACCCCTTACTGAGATATAGGTTACATATATCTACCTTAAATGTAAATGTAAATGTAAATGTAAATGTAGTGAGCTTATATAGCGCACAGCTACCCGCAGTGGGTTACCCGGCGCTTGCTTAGGGAACCCTTCCTGGTATTCCCCTGTGAGATAGCAGGGTATCCACAAGGTGAAAGTCAGGCATCCCGCCGCGAGGGGCCATTGTGGAGATTAAGCAAGCTATTGCCCAGAGTCGCAGAGTGTGAACCCGTGAGTCGAGGAGGCACCGGGGCGAGAATTATCGAGTCCGTGGAATTTTTAGCCCAAGACCCGCCGAGGCGGGGAATTGAACCCTGGTCCAGGACCGATCTCAGCTTCCGGGTCTGCTGCCTCTAACCCCTGAGCCACACTTCTCCACTACACATAGAGACCTATCAGTCACCCCTATGGCAGGCCTTATCAATCTTGAAGGCAGGGTGCTTGGTTTCATGTGAGAGGGTGCCTATGCATGAGCAGAGCCCCTCTGCAGCTTTCGGAACCATTCTCTGGGGCTGTTCTGTGATGCAGCCTGACCATATACTCTGCATTATATCCTCGCGGTAAATGCTAACTTTGGCATGGCTGCACGGAAACATGTTGTGTTTGGTGTCAAACACTTTGGAATCCTACCCCCCGCCAGTTCTGGCGGCGGGGGTAGAATTCCACCCTTTTAGAGGGAGAGACATTTACACACCGGTCTACCCGGTAATCAGTTTAAAGAGCTCTGGCATCACAAAATGGATGCTGCAGCCACAGACACAAGTCTGGCCTCCTGCTGCTGACCGAAACTCCAAAAAACAACAAGTGATGGACTGAATGTGGATCAATGTCACACACTCCCCCAGTCAAAAGATCTGGGCCCAAATCCATCGTTTTTTTGCACTCCACACCACCCTGGGTCAGATAATGGCTTTATGCAAATCAGCTCTGACCCTGTTGCCCCATGGGAACAGTCCAGCCCGAACTACAACAGCCATATCTTTCCCAGACCGGAATCAAGTATCCGAGGACCGGACCGGTTTCGAGGTAACACCTCTCTTCAGCCCGGCTAGCTTGACTCCAAGTGGTGTGGAGTGCCTGGGACCCACGTCTGGGCATCCCCAGCGCACTTAGGGCGGCAATTGCAAAAAACAACAAGTGATGGACTGAATGTGGATCAATGTCACACACTCCCCCAGTCAAAAGATCTGGGCCCAAATCCATCGTTTTTTTGCACTCCACACCACCCTGGGTCAGATAATGGCTTTATGCAAATCAGCTCTGACCCTGTTGCCCCATGGGAACAGTCCAGTCCGAACTACAACAGCCATATCTTTCCCAGACCGGAATCAAGCATCCGAGGACCGGACCGGTTTTGAGGTAACACCTCTCTTCAGCCCGGCTAGCTTGACTCCAAGTGGTGTGGAGTGCCTGGGACCCACGTCTGGGCATCCCCAGCGCACTTAGGGCGGCAATTGCAAAAAACAACAAGTGATGGACTGAATGTGGATCAATGTCACACACTCCCCCAGTCAAAAGATCTGGGCCCAAATCCATCGTTTTTTTGCACTCCACACCACCCTGGGTCAGATAATGGCTTTATGCAAATCAGCTCTGACCCTGTTGCCCCATGGGAACAGTCCAGTCCGAACTACAACAGCCATATCTTTCCCAGACCGGAATCAAGCATCCGAGGACCGGACCGGTTTCGAGGTAACACCTCTCTTCAGCCCGGCTAGCTTGACTCCAAGTGGTGTGGAGTGCCTGGGACCCACGTCTGGGCATCCCCAGCGCACTTAGGGCGGCAATTGCAAAAAACAACAAGTGATGGACTGAATGTGGATCAATGTCACACACTCCCCCAGTCAAAAGATCTGGGCCCAAATCCATCGTTTTTTTGCACTCCACACCACCCTGGGTCAGATAATGGCTTTATGCAAATCAGCTCTGACCCTGTTGCCCCATGGGAACAGTCCAGTCCGAACTACAACAGCCATATCTTTCCCAGACCGGAATCAAGCATCCGAGGACCGGACCGGTTTCGAGGTAACACCTCTCTTCAGCCCGGCTAGCTTGACTCCAAGTGGTGTGGAGTGCCTGGGACCCACGTCTGGGCATCCCCAGCGCACTTAGGGCGGCAATTGCAAAAAACAACAAGTGATGGACTGAATGTGGATCAATGTCACACACTCCCCCAGTCAAAAGATCTGGGCCCAAATCCATCGTTTTTTTGCACTCCACACCACCCTGGGTCAGATAATGGCTTTATGCAAATCAGCTCTGACCCTGTTGCCCCATGGGAACAGTCCAGTCCGAACTACAACAGCCATATCTTTCCCAGACCGGAATCAAGCATCCGAGGACCGGACCGGTTTCGAGGTAACACCTCTCTTCAGCCCGGCTAGCTTGACTCCAAGTGGTGTGGAGTGCCTGGGACCCACGTCTGGGCATCCCCAGCGCACTTAGGGCGGCAATTGCAAAAAACAACAAGTGATGGACTGAATGTGGATCAATGTCACACACTCCCCCAGTCAAAAGATCTGGGCCCAAATCCATCGTTTTTTTGCACTCCACACCACCCTGGGTCAGATAATGGCTTTATGCAAATCAGCTCTGACCCTGTTGCCCCATGGGAACAGTCCAGTCCGAACTACAACAGCCATATCTTTCCTAGACCGGAATCAAGCATCCGAGGACCGGACCGGTTTCGAGGTAACACCTCTCTTCAGCCCGGCTAGCTTGACTCCAAGTGGTGTGGAGTGCCTGGGACCCACGTCTGGGCATCCCCAGCGCACTTAGGGCGGCAATTGCAAAAAACAACAAGTGATGGACTGAATGTGGATCAATGTCACACACTCCCCCAGTCAAAAGATCTGGGCCCAAATCCATCGTTTTTTTGCACTCCACACCACCCTGGGTCAGATAATGGCTTTATGCAAATCAGCTCTGGCAGGGGAGGCTGGACTATAGGTTTCCTGTCACAGGGAGGCGTAACCACTTCCCAGACAGGCCTTGGTGGATTAGGGCTTGGTGGTTACTCTCCAGGAGTGCTTTGAAGTCTGCACTGGGGGCACATTTGGTGTCCCTGTGCATAGTCCAGCTCAAACCAGTTGCAGGGGCGACCAGCCCCTGCTCTGGCACGAAACTGGACAAAGGAAATGGGTGTAGCCATCCCTCTTTCCAAACCCTCCCATAGGTGGGTCCCCAGAGTTAGTCCAACCCCTTTCTTAGGTATAAGTAAGGAACCCCTGGCAACAGGACTTTAGATATCCCTGGAGGAAACTCTGCAACTGAATCCTGGAACTTTGACGCTCTACTCAAGACTAGAGGACTAAAGAAATCTCCCTTGGGGTCAATGAGTGACTCCCCTGCTTGGCAGGCACCAACAAAGCATTTGCCGGTCTGCATCTCCGAAGCTCCCAACGGACTTTGAAGTATCTGCAGCCCAGGAAGAGGATTTCCAGACTTCTCAGAGGCTGACCCGAGTCCCCAGCAAAGCTGAGACCCACAGCCCTCATGAGTGACGTGGAACTGGAACTCCTGGACACGCTGCACATTTGCAAGTGCATTGACTTCTCGACACCTCTTGCTTTAGATGTGCCCTGACTCCCCACCAAGTGGTGAGTCCCTCGGACCTTGCTGGCCCACACCGAAGCATCTTTCTCTTTTCTGCGAGGGTTGCTGTTGCCAAGGCTTGTTGGGTCCAATCCGGGCACAGATACTGCAGCACTCTACATACGTCATGGGTCAGCTCGAATCTATCTCCTGGTTGTCGTCGATGCCTCCTGGTCCTCGTGGCTGAAGAGTCAAGCTTCACCTCCTTCACCTGAAATCACCCGACATTGGTGGGCATCTGCCTATCGTGCCCCTGGTCACTGGCAAGTGACCCAGACTCTGTCCCCTCTTCTTTCAGGTTCTTCTCATCTTCAATCCAGGCTTGGATCACTGCGGACACTTTCCACTTCGACAGCAGTAGCACTTTGCAGCAGATCGCCGTTTTGAAACAGCGACGATTCCCAACACCAAAAGACACCTATGCACCCGGCTTCCCTGGGTGAGGTAACTCGAGTACTACATTGCTCCTGTGGGTGTTGGCTCTAGAACCCCTTAAGTCTAAAGGGGTTTGCTCAAAGTCCTCCTCTAAGTGTCCATTTTCTTTAAATTTCCAACCGCGACATTCCCAATTGAAGTTTAACGGTGATCAGCGGCTGTGTTCAGACACTGAAAGCGTGTCCCTTGTTAGTCCCCTGCGTCACTACCTTGGGTGGTTCCTGGTGGCCCCAGCATTTCAACAGGCTCTAGGCCTTGTGTCTATCAAAGTCATGGTTCTTATACGACTTTATTGATATATGGTTTGGTACGCCCCTAGGGCTCAACATATATTGTGTTAATTTACTGTGTGCTATTAAGTTTTCTGTATGTACTTTTGCCTCTAGCCTCATGAAGAGACTAGAGAGATGTGTTTAGAATAAATACATATATTTTATATATATTCCTTGTGTGGTTCTCCTTTCATTTGGTCATTCACGAGATTATAGACTGGTAAAACAAGCTGCTTCACATTCCTCCAATACATAGCCTGAAGGCTGCTCCATAGTTACCACAAGGATAGCTTTCAATAAAGGTTGCATGTAACCTATCATCAATAAGGGTTGTTTGGACTGGTGCAAGGTGCCCACTAAAATAGTGGACAGCATATGCCAGGCCAACTTCTCACATATTAATTCAAGTCTTGCTAAAGCAGGCACAACAAAGTGCACAGCATTGGCGCCCTTCTTCTTTGTATTTGCAGCAGCGTGCCATGAGCCCTTCCACTTTAATAACGCCTGTCGCTTATTTGAAATGCAGCCCACACAGCACTCGTGGGACGCTGCTTGTTTGTATTTGCAGCACCATGCAGGATTTCACTTTGGGAGCGGCTGCCGCCCCACACAGTATGCGTGTCCTGCAAGTGCTGTGTGGGGCGGGGGCGGTTCTTGCAGTGGGAGCGTGCAGGGCCCGCTGCAATTGCAAACAAGCGGGCACCATTGCCCAATTAATGGATAACTTATCCTATGGCTTCATCAGGACCTTAAGTATTGCTACTGCTCTCCGTCAGTACCTCTGGCAGTTCCAAAAGCCGTCTGGGGCTTTTGGAACCGCCAGAGGTACCGACGGAGAGAGCGGTGCCTCCTATGTCCTGATCAGTGGCCAGGTGAGGCGAGGTCTTATCCTCTCAAAAGACGGGAAATCGTCATTTACAGAGGAACTGTTATCCTTATTTACAGATAAAGAGGTTGTATCAGTTCCAACTCTTTACACACATTATATATTGTGTATTTATAACACTCACTTTCAGTAGTAATACTTAAGGTCCTGACGAAGGCATAGGACACGTTATCCATTAATTGCTGAAACATGTTGACCCTTCACATCTAGACAGTTACTTGTTTAAGATTGTCGTTTTGCACTGTTTTTATGTCTTGATCTCCGAGAGGAACGAATAAATAGTTTTGCTACCCATTGGTAATTTTAACTCACATCACATACACACTACTGCACTGCATTCACGATTCCCACATAATCGAGTACTCGCATCTAGAGGTCCAAATACAGCGCGTTTTATCGAAATAGGTCAAAACATCTACGAGCTCCCCTTTCCTGAAGCAAGGGTTGCAGCCCTTAGTGCCACTAGTGTGGCATTAGGAGGAGACCCAGATGATGAAGCATGTCACCACTAGTGAGTTATGGCAATCTGTCCTTTTAATAGAATTTTCCTTCACTGAGTTGTAGAAACCAGATTAGTCCTGTTGCTAGTTTCTTACATTTATCTTGCTTATCAGACCCATGGATATTTGTGTTGTTTAGACAACAACCCTAGGCCAGACACTCTGAGACTCGCCCCTCTACACTACAAAAGCGCGCGCTGATCACGAGCGCTGCGCTTTAAATTGCAGTTTCTCCTGAGGCACAGCCGGGAGTAGGATCCTCTGTTCCTTTTTTAAAATTGTATATTATTTGTGACTTTTCACTGTTTTAAACAAACGAGCATTGCCTTCGCTCTGCGCTCAGCGCCCTGACAGCTGACGCGGGAGGGTGATTGGAGCAAAAACGGGAACGCCATTGACCGATTGAAGGCCACGCCCCCTGCTCTGAGACACGCCCCTTCCTCTATTTCCCATATGAAAGATGTGTCCCTACAGGAAGCGCAGCGGACGAGCGCAGCGGGCGCGTCGAATGCGCGCCAAAGGCTCGCCAAAGGCGAGCCCGTCTGCGCCCGTCCGCGACAGGCCGGGACCAGGGGCCACAACCCCTGTCTCCCCAACTATAGGCAGATCAGGCAAACCTTCGTTGGTTTACTCGCGAGGTGAGCTGCTTATGCTTAATACTCCTCTAACAGCCCCCCTTTGTGCCAAAGTTGGACCTTCCCACACCATGGGCCCCTTTAGCTGCCGCCATTGTAGATGGACTTGTAACCATTCGGAGCCACCCTCATTGGAAGTCACACCTACACAGGACTACACATGCATCTATGTTAATGCTAGGTCCCTCCCCAAACATTCGACTGAGATATGGGACATGTTACATGATAGCAGACCTGATTTTGCCTTCATTTCGGAGACTTGGCTCGGTGAGCACAATACCCCGGATATCACCGCAGCCCTTCCCACTGGGTACAAAATCATTAATCTAAATCGACAAATTAAGAGAGGAGGCGGAGTGGCCATGATATTTAAAGATAGTTTTTCATGTCACCAAGAAACAGTCACTCAATTAGGCAAACATGATGTGTTAACCATCTCCATCTCCATCAATACTCAAGTTATCTTCGGATGTGCAATCATCTACAATCCTCCAAACAGTACAACTGACTTTAGCACCCAACTTCTCGAACAAATCCTTCCGTTCTGTCTCAACCATAATAACATTATAGTCATTGGTGACTTCAATGTTCATTTCGGTTTAGCCGATAATTTCCTAACTAAACAACTTACCATAGACATGGAAATCCTACAATTATCACAGAAAATAGCTTGCCCCACACACAGAGCGGGGCACATGTTGGATCTAATATTTACAAACATATTGAAGACCAACATTACGGATATAACCCCTTTGACATGGACAGACCACTATAGGATAGATTTTACTTTAAACCTACCTCTAAAAACCAACAGACCGCTAGCCCAGTCGGCCAACTCCACTAAATGTTGGAGTAAATTCTCTTTGGAAAAATTCAAGGAAGATTTTTCCTTTTTTTCTAGCTCTGAAATGACATGCGAAGAAAAAATTTGCCTCTTACGAGGAAACATAGAGAAAGCACTTGACCACTGTTCACGGACTCGCGAAACCAATCGATTGAAATCAAAAACCTCCGAGAAATGGTATGGCCCAGACTTAAAAATTGAAAAAAGAAAATGCACCTCACTGGAGCATAAATGGAGAATAAGTAGAAATGTCGAAGATAGAGTCATTTACAAACATCAGTTGAAAATATACCACACTGCCATACGCAAAGCAAAGAAAGACTACCTTTCTCAAAAAATTCTAGAGAAAAAAAATTCGTCCAAGGAGCTTTTTAAAATTGTAAAAGAATTTTGTAATCCTCCTTGTCTTACATCCAATCTGACTCCATCACAAGAGAACTGCTCTAAAATTAGTGATTTCTTTTGTGATAAAATTGATAAAATATATGCCTCTTTCACAAACACCGCTTTGACCCCTGTGGAGTATCAGATTGACCCTACTTTGCAAACCAACTGCTCTACCTTTGGCCCATTCTCAGAAGATGAGATCACTAAAGCCATGTCAGAAATTAAATCTGGCTCACCATGGGATGTTTGCCCACGCTTTATTTTTTCCCAACTGACTCCCATAATCGGCCCCGCAGTCACAGAAGTTCTTAACCAGTCTCTGGAGCAAGCTGTTTTTCCAGAAGTTTGGAAAAAATCGGCAGTAATTCCATTACTAAAAAAGGTGGGTGCGGATATAAACGACCCAGCCAACTACCGCCCCATCTCACAGCTCCCCTTTTTATCGAAGGTTTTAGAAAGACTGGTAACAAAACAACTGTCAAGTTATCTAGAGATCAACAAACTTCTCGATGTCTCCCAAACAGGTTTTAGATCTAATAACAGCACAGAAACAACGCTTCTGGCCGTAATGGACGACATTCGTATGCAGGTCGATAAAGGTAAAACGGTTGCCCTGATACTTCTCGATTTATCAGCGGCATTTGATACCGTGTCCCATAAACTGTTAATCCACATACTTGCCGCAAAAGGAATACAAGGTAAAGCCCTAAACTGGCTGGAGTCTTTTTTATCAAACAGATCCCAGTCTATTTGTTTAGGCAACTTTACCTCTACCCCCCGTAAGATTAAATATGGAGTTCCCCAAGGAGCTATATTGAGCCCAACACTGTTCAATGTATATGTCTCCTCTTTGGCATCGATTGGCAAGAAATGGGGCATTAATATCTGCTCCTACGCTGACGATACTCAGCTGATGGTTACCCTAAATGGAGATAATGACGCCAAAAGTAGATTACACAACTGCCTGTCAGAGCTATCCAATTGGATGCACGGTCATTATTTAAAACTGAACGCTGACAAATCAGAAATTCTACTTTTTGGTGGGGCCAAACAGCTTTGGGATAACACCTGGTGGCCAACCTCCTTAGGTTCCCCACCAATTCCCACATCGTCTGCTAGAAATTTAGGAATTCAGATGGACAACATTCTATCAATGAAATGCCATGTCTCCTCAATATGTGGCAAAGGATTTGCCATATTAAAAAGATTGAAAAGGGTTTTCCCCTGGATCCCACTTGAATGTAGACAGATCCTAGTCCAGTCGTTACTAGTTAGCAGGCTGGATTATGGCAACTCACTATTTGTAGGAATGTCGGACTACTTATTTAGAAAATTACAACTGGTCCAGAATGCCGCAGCAAAAGCAGTCTGTAACAAGAGAAAGTTCGATTCTGCCACAAGCTGTCTAAAAGCTTTACACTGGCTGCCCATGAGACAAAGAGCCATGTTCAAAATGCTATGTATTGCTTATAAAACAATTCATAATACAGGCCCTTACATTCTACGAAATAGAATTAAGTTTTATGCTCCAGCGCGGAACTTACGTTCGCAAGCCTCAGCCAAAGCAGCCACTATTCGGATTAAGCTTTCCAGAATGGGCGGATGTGCTTTTTCACACATTGCTGCGAAATGTTGGAATGAACTACCGATCAGCCTCAGACTCACGGACTCCTATCCCACCTTTAAGAAAAAACTTAAAACCGCTCTATTTCCTACTTCAGAATAATCAATAGGCTCCCAGGTTAATGCCTCGGTTTTTACTGTTATTTTTTTTGCAGCGCCATGATATCCTCGTAGGATGAATGTCGCGCTTTACAAGTACATCTAACAATAACAATAACAATAACAATAACAATAACAGACAATGGAAGAAGCATGATCTCTGAAAGGGGGGCGAACAATAGAGCACAGGGTCTGCATATGATTTTAAACCAGCCGAGACTGATTATTAATAACAACAACAAAAACACCCACCCTGCAAACAGCCTCCTCTAACAGGCACCTTCCATTCATTTGATAATTAACCACGTCACGGTGGGCGTGTGCGAAGGACGGCCGGGGGCCGTCCGAACCACGCCCACACCGTAAATCACTCGCACCGCTGCGGAATTTTCGCCGCGGTCAAGGGGTTAAAACAACTTATAATGCACATGTGTTTAGGTGTTTCCCTTTCTTTATTTCATAATAATACTGAATGGAATTTCTTTTCAATTGGACTAAGGAGTGCAGTGTATTTGTCTCTTCGCTTGGGGAGTCAAGTTAAATAAATAATACCATGGTCATGATTTTTACATTCATTTATTTTAATTTTTTTCCTCAATTTTTTGTGATCAGTCTGATCACATACAGGATATGTACACAGTATTTTTGAGTATGCTTAGTTATGCATAAGGTCGTTTATTGGCCTTAATCTTAATAAATTAGAATTCAAGATATTCTCCACGGAGCATATAAATATTTAAAAACAGAAGGTGGAATAATTGCGGTCTTCGTTGAGTTTAGTTCAATAAACACACATTGGACTATACTCTTTATCTGAAATTGCACATGTAATACTAGTTGCCTGGATTTTTGTTATGAGTAAATTAAGTCAGAACAATTTACTAATAGATAAATTTGTGTGTTGCAGGGTCACGTCACGTAAGCACTGTTTAAAAAGTGATAGATTATACACATCGATGAGACATGGAAACTCGACCGGATAAACGTGTATTATTTCCGGTGTAAACAATAAACTAAGGCGCGTTTTTGTTAATATTATTCTAAAAGTGAATGGTCAAGACACAACAGTTGTTTTAACCAATATCTGATTACTTGAGACAAACCGGATATATCTTAAAGATTTCCGTTTGTCTATGCCATGGTTTCAGTAAGTATTTCCTGCCATATCGACGTGCGGACCTATGAGGGAACATGGATCAAAAATAGAGGCGGTAGTTGGAACGCATGCTCATGTGCAGGAACGAACAGTGAATAGTCAACTTACGATATCATGTTTCGGTTCACTAACAATGATTGGCCAATAGACGATTTGCATTTGAACCAATCCCTGAACATTTGAGACTAACCGGAAACACTTCATCGATTTCCGTTTGTGCATACCGTGACCCGTACAGACGCAATACAGATTGAAATAATGGGCTTTATATAACATTTCCGGTTACACCGGTGAGCAGACATATTAGGGAACACTGACCCTATATTAGAGGCAGTTGTTGGCGCGTTTTTTAAACATTCCGATTGGATAATAGAGCATTTAAATAGAGGCAGGAACTAACTAGGAATTGTCGACTCTTTACCAAGCGAGTCGTCAAGGATGTAAGATGCGGGAGAAGCTGATCATTATTGACGGAGGTAGGTGTATGGCCGACTCGAGCCTTACATGGCAGATATTTTTGCTTAGAATTGAGACGACATGGTTATTTGAAAGGGGACAATTAATTTACTTTGTCTCCTTGTTTGCCTTTGTGATTCTTTTCTTAGGAATTTTTGGAATTGTGAAATATCGTATGGAAGATAACTTTTTGGCATATTGACCGAACAGACAGCACGAGTAAGATTCGAAGGGTAGGAGCCATTTAAACTTGAGTTTTTGGTAGAATAGACATAGTGTTTCATAAAGATCCTAGGATTCGTTACCCTGTACTGGATCTTAGGTGACTGTACGTTTTTTTTAGGTAGTGATACCATACCTGTATTAAATAGAGCTTGGTGAATTTAAAGGGATTGAGAATAATTCTCTTTTTCCCAAACATGGACTTTTGAGAAGATCAGGACGTATTCTATTTTCAAATATATACAATTTCTTTTCTTATACTAGTGGACCATAAGAGATACCGTGTTCTTAAAATTGGAGACTTCTCAACCGCTTCTGTGAAAACTACTTAAACGGAAGAATTTTCCCGTTTTCTTTATAAATCTAGGTGAGCAATCATTTACCATTGACTTGTTTACAAGCAGGGGATAATTGTAATTTAAATGGTGCACATAGATACGAAATTAATCATTCTGTTTTAAAATGTTTTTGTGTCGGAAAAATCTTAAAAAGAAGGGTTAAAGGTTTCATATATCGGTCACACTCAGGAGGAGTTGTTCTGTTTAAAATTCTCAATTAAATTACATTACTTAGCAGAATGTTAAATAGGCAGGCATTGTTTTAAATTGCTTTAGATTGTTATATAGGCAGAATCAAGAGGAATTATTAGTAAATGAACTATTCGAATGCAAGATCGATAACGAAAGTATATATGAATGGTTTGTTATATTTTTTTATTTTTTTATTTATTTCTACAGCCCTGATGATGTCCCTTTGAGGACGAAACGCGTAGGCTGTATTTTGATGTATTTGATCATCAATTGAACTGGATGTATTTGATCATCATTTATTTTGAAGCATCTTTGAAAAATAACACTTGAAGTGGAAAAAGAAAAAGAAAAAACAAAAAGAAGAAGCAAGCCTGCTGTAAAGAGTTTCTTTTACTGTTGAATTAATTATGTCTACATATGACTTTTGATAGATTTCATTTTCAATAAAAGATACTCCTTGGTTTTGTATATAATTTCTAGTTGTAGTGGCCTTTGTGGTGGGCCATTCCAAGTTGAGTGTCTAAAACAATTACAATTTGATTGTGTTAAGAATTGGATTTCTCGAAGTGCATTAAATAGGCAATTCTCACCGCATAGTATTGTTGTTTTAAATAAATAATGTAATTCATTCAACGGCTTGTGTTTTGCTTCAGATGAGTAATCAACAGATTGTGCGTTTCCGATACCCCAAAACAAAGTATATGTATCACATAAAAGTTATACCCTCTTATATTAGGGCACAGAATACAAGTTCCCGAATAAAAAAGGCAGGATTTCGTTTTGTTTGGAAGCTACGTTATGAAATCAACAGGTCTGTTTTATTTAGCTGTCAGATGCGTTCTCCCAGTACTTCATTATCTGTGGACATTACCATACTGTATAGACGAACATAGCCCATGCCAATGCATGATTTCGCCACATGTTTGTCTTTCCTGGGTCAGTCCTGTGTATCATTTTGAGTGTGCCATTAATGCAGTGAAATCATAACATGTTTGAGGGCAGTGTCCCACTTGTATGTGTGAATTACAACTATAGTCCCTTCCTCATTTCCCCCTCACCATCCACATAATTTTTGGCATGTCATCTTGTAGTGTTCTTTAGTGTCTTGTGACCGATCCGCATGACATAGGCAGATCAAGCATGCCTGTGAGGGTGCTTGTGAACCAGGTGTCCCTCAATGCTTGTGGTTTTCCTGCCTGTGACTGGAAGCATTTAACCTGTTGAATTGTGGGATTTGCAGTCCAAACTCTGTAGTTTTTCCCTTCATTCCCGGTGACTATCAGTTTTACCCTCCAAATGTCTCCTTTGCTCTGTGCTAAGCCCAGCATGTTAAGCAGTACACCGCCAGTGACCATTTTATTTATTTATTTTAGGAAACTTATAGAGCGCACAAATGCCCGAGGGCGTCTCGGCGCTAGTAACAGTAAACTAGGACTCTAGAAGGCGAACAGCTGAGGAATTATTGGTTAAATAACCATGTTTTGATTTTTCTGCGAAAAATCATCAAGGATTGTGAGGATCGCACATCCAAGTCCAGTGAGTTCCATAATTTTGTAGTAGATACCAAGAAACGTCTGTCACCCCAAGAAGCCGTTCTGGTTCTAGGTACGGACATCAAAAAGGCATTTGCAGACCGTAATGGTCGATTAGGGACATGAAATGATAGGGCGTTTAACAGAAAGCGAGGTCCTTGATTGCGAGTTGCTTTATAAGTAAAGCACAAGGCCTTAAATTTTATTCTGTTTTTCACAGTGAGCCAGTGAAAGCTTTTTATTACATGAGCAATAGGCATGAACTTGGGAGTTGCTGAGAGCATTCTAGCGGCTGCATTCTGCACCGATTGCAACTTACGAATCACTTTCTGTTGGGTGTTCATGAACACCCCGTTGCAATAGTCTAAAGAGGACATTACAAAGGCGGTGATCAATGTTCTGCCTGAACAAGGAGGTAGGTAAGGTAGGATCTTTTTGATGATTTTAATTTTATAAAAGGAGGCAGATGCAATGGTGTTTGCATGAGCAGCAAACGTGAGCTTTTCGTCCAGAATAACTCCAAGATTTTTCACCTTGGCGACTGGAGTAGGAGGAGAACCTAAGTCAGCAGGCTACCAGGAGCTGGACCAGATGGGACAGAGTTTGCCAAAAACCATAACCTCTGTTTTTTCTGAATTAAGTTTAAGGCAATTCTCTGTCATCCATTTGCTGATGGCGAGCATACCTTGTTGAAAGTTGGCTGCCACTCTCTCTCCGTTGTTTTTTATCGCTAGCACCAATTGAGTGTCGTCAGCATAAGATGTTAGGCTCATCCCATGTAGCTTGATGATTCTTGCTAAGTCCATTACATAGATGTTGAAAAGCAATGGACTCAGGATGAGCCTTGCGGGACGCCACATGGTAAGGTCATCTGAGCCGAGTGGTATTTGCCCAGCATGACCATTTGGGAGCGTTCGGAGAGAAAGGAGTGTAGCAGATCTCCCGCTCTATCCGGAATGCCCATGGAATTGACACGGTCGATCAAGATGTTATGATCGACCGTGTCGAAGGCCGCTGACAGGTCTAACAAAATGAGGACAGCTGACCCACCCTGGTCCAGAATAGTTCTTATTTCGTCTGTGGCCTTAATCAGAGCTGTTTCTGTACTATGCCCTTGGCGAAAGCCAAATTGGGTGTCGTCCAGTAAAGAATGATGTTCAATATACTGGGTAATTTGTGTATTCATCAATTTTTCGACCACCTTGGCTGCAAAGGGCAGACTTGCAATAGGTCTATAATTGTTAACATCCTCCGGGTCTAAATGAGATTTCTTTAGGAGGGGTTTTAATAATGTGTTTTTCCATATGGCAGGGTAAATACCAGTGAGGAACATTGAATTAAATAATTCCGTGAGGGAAGCAGCTACAATGTTTGCCACAGGGAAGAGATTTGCAGGTGGCCATGGGTCCTTAACTGAGCCAGACTTGACTAAGGCCATGATATCCTTAACCTGGGACATTTCGACCTTTTGAAAGGTCTTAAATGTAGGTTTAAATTCGTTGGCAGGAGGGACCGAAAGACCTTTATTGATATGCGCTGAGAAGTTGGTGTATATGTCATTAACTTTCCCATAAAAATGATCAGCTAGATGATTACAGAATTCTTGTGTGGGGTAATTTGCAAAGGTAGTTTAGACAGTTTATTAACAACTTGAAAAAGTTGCTTATTAGAGTTTTTGACTTGTTCTATTTGAGCTGAGTAATAAGTACTCTTTGCTTTAATAAACATTTGTTTATATATCACAAGTTCTTTTTTGTATATTGCCTTCATTTCCGGCAAATATGCTTTTCTCCACTGTCTTTCTCGATTCCTACATGTCTGTCTTTGCTCTCTAAGGGTGTTATTAAACCATGGGGCAGATGGAGTGCTTCGATTTTTTGACAGTGATTTAATAGGGACTGACTCATTGATAGCATTGGTTAACCAGTGCGTATATGCTTCCGCAGCTAAGTTAGGATCTTCTAGCCTATCATATTTTGATGCGATTAAACGATCGGTAAAGTGTTGGTTGTCAATGTCTTTCCATGATTTTAACGTGGTGTTAATATGTGTCACCCTTTGAACCGAAGGAGGACTGTCTATAGGGATGTAAAAAAAAATCGCATGATGGTCTCACCAGGAAAGAAGCAATACATTTTTGATTTTAACATTTCCAACATTCGTAAACAGTCCATCCAACGTGTGACCTGCATCGTAGGTGCTTTAAAGAACCTGTTGTGTAAGACCCAAGGATTGTAGGTCTGAGAGAAGAGTGGTTGTATCTCTATCAGACAGATCCTCTAGCGGAAAATTGAAATCACCCAGTATAGTGGTGGTATTATCTGTCGCTAGTGATTCCATTATATCGGTGATGAAGGATAGAAAAGGAGCTTTAGTGCCCAGTGGCCGATATAACAAGATACCTTTGAAAACGCTGTGATGGTCCCAATGCAATTGAAAAGAGCATGGCCGCACAGGTTGAGGTAGGGACTTGATTTATGGTGGTTACCAGGTTTTGGCGGTATATAATGGCTATACTGTTGAGGTTCAAGGGGGCCTGGTTCCTTCTGTGTAGTTCCCAGTTAGCGGTTTTTCTTAAAAGTGCCAAGTGCATATGCGAATTTATGCAAATTTATGGGCGCTCCCTAGAGCTCGCTTTAAAAGGGGGCTGCCAACAGGAAACAGGTGCTTGGTTTCTTTATTGGTCCCTTGCCGTGTGTTTCCTGTTCCTGTGGTTCTACCTTGTTTACCTTCCTTCGAGCTCCTTTCCAGCGGTCTTTTCTAGTACTGGGTTTTGATCCCCTTTTTCCCCTTTCCCCTGTCCCCTTGTTTTCCTATTCCCTTGGGCATTTCAGAACCCTTTATTGGGGACCAGTTTTTGATCTTCGGTGACATTCTGGCATTCGCGGCTGCGTTTCCTTTGAGTTTTAACGTCCCGTTATTATCCCTTTTTTTGTATCCAAACCATCTTGTTATACGCTGTGTTTGGGTGGTTTCACGAAGGAGCTGAATAACGGCCGTTTTTGTGCTACCTTCGTGTTCTTTTTTAGATTCCAGGGGTTTTTTGGGTGTCTTTCGTATTCCCTTTGATACCATTTTTCCCCTGTCCTTTTTTGTCCTAAGAATTGTGAATTCCACCCCCTTAGTCATTCTCGGTGTTGGGCGTGGTTGGTCTGGGGTTACGCAAGAAACAGCCAATACGATTGCAGTGGAAGAATTCCTGTTTCGTATCAAGCCACTCCCGTTTGTTATCTGGGGTAAGCAGGGAGATCGGTGGTTTGTGTGTGTACTTGGCACTGGTAATAGTAGTAGGGGTGTGTTTAATCTTGTCTCCTTCTTTCATTTTAGCGGTCTCGTCTGTGTCAAGCTGTCAGCCGCCAGGAAGCCAGAGGAGACGAGTTGTGTTCCCCAAGACCTTGGGTTCCCTTGTTTTGTTACTCACCTTCTCCCGGTGTCGTGTTCTCCACCATCCGTTTTGATTGCGGGTGCTGGGGGTCACGGTGAGGGTAGAGGATTGGGACATTCTTCACTCCTGAAGGGCCGGTCGGCATCGGAACAGAAAACCAAGCCCACGAATTAAAACACCGCCCAAGTGAAGAATGGTTGAGGAGGAAGCAGGGGGGGCTTCTTCGATGCAGGAAATAATGCAGGCTTTAGCGCACATACCGGGTGCAGTCCAATCCCTGCGTCAGGAGAATCAGGATTTACGGGGGACACTGAGTGAGGTGAAGGAAAGCACTAAAAGAAGAGGGAGGGATCCCACAATTAAGGCTAAGCCCCCATTGATTCAACCAGCCACATTTCAATATGAGAGGAGTGGGGGGCAGAGTGGGTCTCCTTCTCCTTTGTCCGTTACAGTGAACACTCCCGTGCCGGTGCCTCTAGCAGCTCCAGAGAGGTTTTCCGGGGATAGTAGCAGATATGCTATATTTATGAACCAGTGCCATTTGCACTTCATGTGTCGATCAACCGCTTTTCCTGACGACACTACTAAAGTAGCGTTTGTGATCTCATATCTTTCGGGTACTGCAGATAGTTGGGCGATCCCCTTAGTGGAAAACAATGACGCTGTGTTGAATAGTTTCCCGGCCTTTAAGAACCAGATGCATAGTCTGTTTGCTAAGCATACTTTTATGCAGGCTAGCGATGTTGAATTGTTAAAGCTCCGACAGGGTAAGCAGGATCTTTTGGGTTATGTGGCTACTTTCAATCGCCTAGTAGCAGAGACACAATGGCCCATGGCAAAAAGAACCTCTTTGTTTTATCAGGGCTTGTGCAAGGACTTAAAAGATATAGTCTCTCAGGTTGTAGACCCCCCTGAAGATTGTGTTGAGTTCATCGATTTGGTTGTCAAACTCAACCATCGCATGAGTGAAAGAAAAGGGGAAAAGATCAGGTTTCAACCCCGAAGGATAACTGTAACCAAAATAGAAACATCTGAGAATGGGGGCATGAAAACAGATCCTAAACCTATGCCTTTGGGTGGGGTACGGGGTCCCTTATCCAAGGAAGAAAAGGAGCGAAGGCGCTTGTTGCAGTTGTGTTTGTATTGTGGGAGGGGTGGACACTTTGCTCAAGAGTGTCCAGTGAAACCGTCTCGGATCCCGGAGAATAAGGCTGTGGCTTTCATGGGAAGGGATTGCGAGAGTCCTTTAGTCCATAAAAAAGAGGTTTGTGTAACCCATATGACGTACAAGGGGCGGTTCAAAGAGTCCCACATCATTTCGCTTACTCATCTTGTGGTAGAGCTTCCTTGTCGGTATTATTGGATTGTGGGGCCACAGGCAACTTTATGGACATTGGGTTGGCTGAGTCGTTGATGGTTCCCTGTGTGATGAAGAAACAACCTGAACCTGTGAGGGCTATTGACGGCACGGAGCTAACCTCTGGGTCGATTGTACGACAAACCGAACCTTTGTTGATGACATTTGATAATGGGCATTCTGAGACGGTCTGTTTCGATCTGATTGCCGCACCAGCATTTGGGGTGGTACTCGGGGTACCCTGGTTACAGGCCCATAATCCCAGAATCGATTGGGCGTGGAGGCTGGTTACGCTTGATTCGGAGTATTGTCTTCTTCACTGTTATTGTGAGGCGACTGATAGGGTGTCTCCGTTGTCTTGTGCAGCGAGTGGTTGCGATCAGAACGGTTTGCCTCCTTCGTTTGTGGCATGCAAGGAGGTGTTTGATAAGGATCAGGCGTGTGTATTGCCACCACACAGGGCTTTTGATTGCCATATTGATTTGGTTCCGGGGGCCATTCTGCCCTGTAGTAGGGTTTATGCGTTGTCGGAGCCGGAGGAGAAACATCTACGGCAGTATTTGGATGAGATGTTAAAGAATGGGTTTATTCGGCCTTCTTCTTCGCCTGTGTCTTCCTCCATATTTTTTATACGGAAGAAGGAGGGTGATCTTCGCGCTTGCGTGGACTACAGAGCGTTGAATAAGGTCATAATAAAGAACAAGTACCCATTACCTCTTATTACGTGTTGTTAGACCAGCTGCGACATGCCAAGGTTTTCACAAAGCTTGATTGAAGAGGTGCTTACCATCTCGTTCGCGTCCGCGAGGGCGACGAATGGAAAACGGCGTTCCGTACTAAGTTTGGTTTGTTTGAATATTGTGTTATGCCTTTTGGTTTGTGTAATGCCCCTGCTGCTTTTCAGTTTTTTATAAATGAGGTTTTGCGTGAGTTTTTGGATGTCAGTATGATTGTTTACATTGATGATATTTTGTTTTTTTCCCCGTCCTTTTTTTTTTTTCAAAACCATATTTTATTGACATTTCAGAAAGAGATTGCAGACACATCCACAGCACTCCAAACACTGGAGAAACTGTAAGCAAATAATCTCGAATCACAGTTGCAGCAATCAGCACAAAAGGCAGGATAAAATAGTGGCTTTAACTACCCGGGTCCCTCCCTCCAATCCCATAACTACCCCCCACCCGGTTCCAACCCCCGCCCCTTTCACGATGGTCACCGGGATCTAAACAAAGTAATCTACACAGTGATGTTAATGCGCTCCCACTCCCGTCCCCGAACTTATGACAGTTGATCCGCCGTTGTATCTTGCTGCTGCAGTGGCAGCTCTAACCACAACCCCCTGTATTCTGCCCACCTCTTCCAGATTTTATGTTTTCTGGGGCAGCCACGGGCCTCAAACACCGGGCGTTCTAGACCAATTTGAAATGAAATGAAATGAAAAGAGAGTCTTATATAGCGCAACTGTCACTCCTAACAGAGTCTCCTGGCGCTGTAAATGACAAGGATCAATTGTGTAGAATAAGAGCTAGATTAGGTCTAGGAAGCAGGCATCATATATTCCAAAGATCCATGTCTTTAATGCCTTTCTAAACTGCCCCTCCTGTTCAATTACTCTAAGTTCCTTTGGCATACAGTTCCAAGCCTTTGCTCCCAGTACGGTGGCTGATTTTCCACCTCTAGTTACTAATTTGAAGCCTGGCACTTTGAGCAAGCTTGCAGCCCTAGGTCATAGCGTTCTTGCAGTGGTACATGCTTGAATCTTGCTGAAAATATATCGGGCCCAAATGACGGTGTGCTCTAAAAGTCGTCAGTAGTAGTTTGAACAAAATTCTTTTATGAACTGGGAGCCAGTGGAGGGTGTTCAGGGCAGCCGAGGCCGATGCTCTACGCAGAAGCCCTTGGACCAGTCTAGCTGCTGCGTGCTGGTCTACCTGTAGTCTCCTCAGGATGGTTTTATTGATTCCTGCAAGGAGGTTATTACAGTAGTCCAGCCGCGATAGTATGAGAGCCACAGCCACTGTTTTCTTAGCGGCCAGCGTTGAGGAAGCAGATAGACTGGGGTCCTGATTAGCAGGATCCCACTCAAACTAAATCGAAAACCAGCAAAACACCAGGCAAAAAGTGGCGGTAACCATGCAGTCAGATTCCACCTTCCTATATGGACAACCTTAGAAATCTCTCTAAGTGGTAGCCGTGGAAAGGAGCCTTCAGGCTTAGTCTAGCGGGAGTGTAAAGCAGCTTGTTTCACCAGTATCTAATCTGGTACTGTAGATTAAGTGAAAAAGAACCACACAGTGTAGTTATAACAAAGATAGTTATTTATTACAGACACTCACTAACTCAATGCAATACAGCTGACAAAATGCACAAAGACTCGGTTCGGGCAGTGTCGATGAGAGATCCTCAGACTAGGTCTGAAAACAGTGCAGGCCTTGAAGACGTTGTAGAACTGTCTTGTATGTTATTGAACCTGTTGGAGTCTGTAGGAGCGTCAGCTGTGTTGCGGTGCCTGCAGACACAGGGGAGTGATTCCTTCACTCCAAGGGAGATTCCTGTATGGAGCACAGACACTGATGGTGCAGCAACTCGCAGAACGAAGAGGTCCTGAGCAGACAAAGTCTTCTCTGTTCCTGAAACGAAGTTTGAGGCGGTCAGTCTGACTCGGTCACGATGTCCAGATGGTTTGAACAGGACTCAAATCCCATGACGAATCTAGGGACCCACCCACAAGTAAGTCCTTAAGTACCTGAAGGTGATCGTTGGGATCATTTAGGGGTCCTTCTCGGAGGAGGGGCTGGACATTGAGGAGGATACTCCCATGTCGTTTGTCCAGGTTCGCGCCAGCGCTGGAACTAACAGCTCCCTGAGCTAGTTTGAACTGGAGTATGCAAGGAGGGCACCAAATGTGCCCTTCCAGCAGACTATGTGGCGCTGGCAGTAGCCCCCACCCCTGCCTAATACATTACCTCTTGTCTGGGAGATAGTCCCTGTGACAGAAAACCGATTGTCCTACCTTCCCCTGCTCTGGCTTGGCCCAGCAGCAGGAGGGCAGAATATTGTCTGTGGTAGGCAGCAGGCCTAGGTTGCTGTCAGGCTCTGTTAGATCGGTCCCGAGAGCATGGAATACATCCCGTAGGAGCCCTACCATGGGTGGAATCATACCTACAACACCAGATTCTGTGTTGGGGTATGATGCCAGCATGTCTGATACCAAACACACACATGTTCTTTCCAGCCAGGTTAGGGATGGTCTCGCTATATCAGAATGGCTGATTTATGTACAATACCTGGAGAATGGACTCCGGGGTTTGTAGGGGTAGGCTGCTCATGCAGGGCCACCCTCACACTCGGAACCAAGCACCCAGCCTTTGGGACTGAAAGGCCTGCTAAAGGGGTGACTAATAGGTTTCAAGTGCAGGGATGTTAGATATTATGTTAGATATAAGGAGACATATCTTTCGTGAGAGGTGATTGCACCAACTCACACAGGCGGCAATGGCAGACCTGTGGTCAGATTTTGGAGGGTCCCTTATGAATGGCATAACACATGGTGCAGCCCATGGGGGTCCCCTGGAGTTCCTTGACCCTAGGTACCTAGTACCATATACTAGGGACTTACAAGGGTACACCAGCAGCCAATTAGGAATGTACCAAGGTACTCACCATAGCCAATTTAGGAAGAAGCACAGTGACTGGGGTCCTGATTAGCAGGATCTGATGCAGACGAGTCAGACAAACAGTATGACACCAGCAAAGAGTGGGGGAAACCATGAAAGTAGATCCTACCTTCCCACCCTCCCACCCATTCTCCTCACTTCTCTAGTGAGTAGCATGTATAGTGTGTTGTCCTCTGCTCGTGCACAGTGCTGGGGAGTATGCAGCCACCTCTTAGTGTCCGGCACAGAGGCCACTTTCCAAGACATTTCTATTTGGCGCTTGAAAAGTATGCATCCAAGATCTATGAACCAGTGTAAGTGTTTGCCCCCCTTTGCTTTAGGGTGAAGGCCTAGCAGGCAGGATTCAGGGATAGTTGACAGTGTATGATCTGCCAGTTCCGCTATGGTGGCTGTAACCTCAAGCCATGACACCTGTTGTGGTGGGCACTCCCACACCATATGTTAGAAACCGGTGTCAGCCAGTTTACAGCACAGGCACTCTTGTGTTGAATCAAGAAACACGCACATGATACGGTGGGGTGAGAGTTAACTGTAATGTGTAGTTAAATTATGTGAATTGGAATCAAGGATTCCAGGACACTTCGCTAACATGTTTTAGCGCCCGTATGCATGACTTGAGCGGTTGCGGGAGCACAGTGTTACCTCTAGCCAATGCCGTCCCAGTGTGCAGCTGGTGAAATGTTAATGGTCGGCATTTAATACAACTTCCTGTTGCCCTGTTCTTCAAACAATCATTAAAGATTGGCTTAAGTGAGGTGCTCATTGCCGTGTTATTGGAAGCCATTGTCCTACTACCCAGTTATTTATCTCAGAATACTACTGAGCTATAAATGTTTTACTTCTGACTGATCTGGGCCTGCCCCCTCTCTATATTTCATAGAGGAAATGCACCTTTTTCAAAGGAAGAACACTTTGGTGACAACAAACTTTGCTGCTGCGAATGCATTTGAGATAGTAAAGAACCTTGGTGGCATGCTGCACGCTTTGGATCATTTGGCGGGGCATTTCCCACTGTGAAATACTTTTATTTTACATTGTTGAGCTGTGCCTATGGCATTTTGTGTGTATTTGAAAAGCAGTGCTAAGCTTGTGGCCCTTTGTGAAAGCTGTGTAGGGACTGTGTCATTGCCGGGCATGTGTGAGAGTCGCAGAAGGCACTTTATCTTTATCTTATGTGCAGTGTGTGCTGATCTGTTGCATTCTACATCTTGTGGGAAGAATGAGCGCACATCAGGATTGTTCCACTAAAGGTGGCCACGGTGGTTTGTACAGGTGATGTTGAAAAGCATGAGTAGGAGGAGAGACCCATGAAAAGTCATGGGAATTACCTGGTTGGAAAATGTTGTTTGCAGGTATTGTGCTGGAAATGGAATGTTGAAAGCAGGTCTATGCATGTGAGGTGCAGGTGAATACATTTGAGAACAGGCCCTACCTTGTGTGGAGGGCAGCAGAGGTGTAGGAGATATGGACAGAGCAGTTTGACTTAAGAGATGTTTTTAAGAGAGTGTTTCGGGTGCTGAGCATGGTCAAGGGGTGAAAGGGTGCTAACAGGTTTGGCTTTGGCGCGCCATCTGTGCTCTTGCTACGCTGATGCACCAACAGTTGTCAACTAATGTGCCACCAGGCTAGCGTGCTATCTCAAGCTCTATAGTTAGAGGTGGGACAACTAAACCACAGAGCAGCCCAGCTCAATCTCCTCGTCCAGCTGGGAAACTCCCACCCCAGTGGATAACACTGACAAACTTAAAAATATATGTGAGAGAAGTAAAACCACAAAGTAAATACAATCATTAAACTGCTGCTCTACTGCATATTGTGGGTGTAGTGGATGAAGCTAGGCACCTCTGCGAGCAGCAATATTTGATTCGTGGCACAACACTCTGATGTCCACCCTTCTGTCTCAAGTCTTCCTGATCCATCTCCCATCTCTTACTCAAAGAGCTGTTCTTGTTTTATAAAACCTTGACCATATGCATCTACCCAAAGCTGTAACTATGGTATGAGTGCTTTGCGAGCGCCCTTTTTTTACTAACTTACTTATGAACACCTTTTCTGAAATAAGTAAGATGTGACATATTCAAAGCAACTTTTATGTAAATTTCTGTGTATGGTTAAATATGCCTTCATAAGTTTCAAAAATGGTAATCAAGAGATATTTAAACAATCAATTAAAAATTGTGTATGCATATTCCGTTATGTTTCCCTTTAAGTAATTTTAAATCTTTTTACATCCGACAGAAAACAATCTTTGATTGTGCGAAATGTTCCAAAATAAGGAAGATAACACTGTAAATCTGCAAAGACGAAGTCCGAAATATTGAGTTCCAGTATTCAGGAAAACATAAGTACCATCAGAGCCAGCCGGACCGAACATAAACTGAGACATCCTGAAAGAAGGGACAAGGGACACGAGAAATTTAGTGATTCCACGAGTCTCAGCTGTGCACCTCCATGCTTCAAAACGAAGAAATAACCTCCATAAAATGAAGACAACACTGATAAACCCCCTCTTGTGTAAACATGTCCAATAACAGCTTTGATCACGAGGTCGGTATGAGGTGGTTACAGCAGTGCTCTGCTTCCTTAAATAATACCAGGTCACCATTCTGTGCTAGAGGTGTATTACAAACTGTTTCATACCAATCCACAGCAACCATTGAAAAGCGCAACGGAGTGGAGTCAGACAACTGAAGGTTAAAAGAAATAAGGGTTCTGCTGTCTAAAATACAGAGCACTGTCCCAGTGTGCACCGACCAGAAGGACGTTGGATCTTTACCCGCAAGCATGCAGAACCATTATCCAGTCTAAAGACACAATCGCCCACGAAGAAGCCTTACACACGTCATGAGATTGGAAAGTAGTTGGTGACCATTGCACTTTATTCTTAATCGGAAACAAACGGGCAAAATACGACTCATACAGGGAATGCAAGAATAACACAAGTGCTTTATCAGTCATGTTGGCCCTTCAGGAAGTACATTCAATGGATGTAAACAAGTGTATACCAGACCCAGAGACACTAACCAAGAGAGAAGTCTCAGACACATGCAGTGAGAGCTTTAGTTTGTCATCAATATTAAAACCCCATCAGCAAGCACACACAGGGAAAAAACTATTCAAATGCACTGAATGTGTAAAGAGCTTTATTCAGTTATCAGGCCTACAAAGACATCAACGAACACACACAGGGGAAAAACCATATCATTGCACTGAATGTGTGAAGAGCTTTATATATTTATCACTACTAAAACGGCATCAGAGAACACACACAGGGGAAAAACCATATAATTGCACTGAATGTATGAAGAGCTTTAGCCAGCTGTCAGGTCTCCAGACACATCAGCAAACACACACAGGGGAAAAACCATATAATTGCACTGAATGTGTGAAGAGGTTTAATCAATTATCACACCTAAAACAGCATCAGAGAATACACACTGGGGAAAAACCATTCCAGTGCAGTGAATGTTTGAAGCGCTTTAGTCGATTATCAGACCTAAAATGCCACCTGAGAACACACACAGGAGAAAAACCATATAAATGCACTGAATGTGTGAAGAGCTTTATATATTTATCACTACTAAAACGGCATCAGAGAACACACACAGGGGAAAACCCATATAATTGCACTGAATGTATGAAGAGCTTTAGCCAGCTGTCAGGTCTCCAGACACATCAGCAAACACACACAGGGGAAAAACCATATAATTGCACTGAATGTGTGAAGAGGTTTAATCAATTATCACACCTAAAACTGCATCAGCGAACACACACTGGGGAAAAACCATTCCAGTGCAGTGAACGTGAAAGTAGTTTTAGTGCATCTTCAACATTAAGGAAACATCTGCGAACACACACAGGGGAATAACCATTCAATTGCAATGAATGTGGGAAGAGCTTTATATATTTATCAAGACTAAAGCGGCACCAGAGAACACACACAGGGGAAAAACCATTCAATTGCAGTGAATGTGGAAGAAGTTTTAGTCGATCTTCAACATTAAGGATTCATCAGCAAACACACACAGGGGAAAAACCATTCAAGTGCAGTGAATGTGAGAAGAGGTTTATTCGATTGTCAGGCCTAAAACAGCATCAGAGAACACATACTGGGGAAAAACCATTCAAGTGCAATGAATGTGGGAAGAGCTTTATATATTTATCAAGACTAAAGCGGCATCAGAGAACACACACAGGGGGAAAACCATTCCGGTGCAGTGAATGTGAAAGTAGTTTTAGTGAATCTTCAACATTAAGGATTCATCAGCGAACACACACAGGGGAGAAAACATTCAAGTGCAGTGAATGTTTGAAGCGCTTTATTCGATTATCAAACCTAAAATGCCATCTGAGAACACACACAGGAGAAAAACCATATAATTGTACTCAATGTGTGAAGAGGTTTAATCAAATATCAAGCCTAAAACGGCATCAGGGAACACACACTGGAGAAAAACCATTCCAGTGCAGTGAATGTGTGAAGAGCTTTTGTCAATCATCACACCTAAAACAGCATCAGCGAATACACACAGGGGAAAAACCATTCCAGTGCAGTGAATGTGGAAGAAGTTTTAGTGATTCATCAGCATTAAGGAAACATCTGCAAACAAACACGGGAAAAAACATTCAACTGCAGTGAATGTGAGAAGAGGTTTATTCGATTGTCAGACCTAAAACAGCATCAGAGAACACACACTGGGGAAAACCCACTCAAGTGCAATGGATGTGGGAAGAGCTTTATATATTTATCAAGACTAAAGCGGCACCAGAGAACTCACACAGGGGAAAAATGAATCAAGTTCAGTGAATCTGGAAGTAGTTTTAGTGAATCTTCAACATTAAGGATTCATCAGCGAACACACACTGGAGAAAACATTCAAGTGCAGTGAATGTATGAAGAGCTTTAGTCGATTATCACAACTAAAACAGCATCAGAGAACACACACTAGGGAAAAATCATATCATTGCCATGAATGTAAAAGTAGTTTTAGTGAATCATCAATATTAAGAAAATATCAGCAAATACACACTGTAAAAACCATTTAAGTGCAAGGTGTGTGACAATGGATATATATATCAGGTCCAAAACGGCATCAGAAAACACGCACAGGAATCATTCAAGTGCAGTGAATGTTGAAGTAGGTTTTATGAATATTCAATATTAAGTATTGATCAGCGAACATACACGGGAAAAGCCATGTCATTGCAGGAAATGTGTGAAAATCTTTTGTCAACTTTCAAAGCTACAAAGACGTCAGCCTCTCTTCAGAAGAGTGCAGGATCAATAATGAAGGTCACAGAGCTGAAACTGTGTGACAGCCAGGCCGAGCACACTTCAGCAGAGTGCAGGATCAATAATGAAGGTCACAGAGCTACAACTGTGTGACAGCCAGGCTGAGTACTTCACTCCAGAAGAGCGCAGGATCAACACTGAAGGTCGCAGAGCTGCAGCTGAGTGATGGCCAGGCCGAGTACACTTCAGAAGAGTGCAGGATCAATAATGAAGGTTGCAGAGCTACAGCTGTGTGATAGCCAGGCCGAGCACACTTCAGAAGAGTGCAGGATCAACACTGAAGGTCACACAGCTGCAGCTGTTTGATAGCCAGGCCGAGTACACTTCAGAAGAGAGCAGGATCAATAATAAAAAGTCACAGTGCTGCAGCTGTGTGATAGCCAGGCCCAGCACACTTCAGAAGAGAGCAGAATTAACACTGAAGGCCACAGAGCTGCAGCTGTGTGACGGCCAGGCCGAGCATACTTCAGAAGAGTGCAGGATCAAAACTGAAGGTCACAGAGCTGCAGCTGTGTGATAGCCAGGCCGAGCACACTTCAGAAGAGTGCAGGATCAATAATGAAGGTTGCGGAGCTGCAGCTGTGTGATATCCAGGCCGAGCACACTTCAGAAGAGTGCAGGATCAATAATGAAGGTCGCAGAGCTGCAGCTGTGTGATATCCAGGCCGAGCAAACTTCAGAAGAGTGTAGGATCAATAATGATGGTCGCAGAGCTGCATCTGTGTGATAGCCAGGCTGAGCACACACTATCTGTTCACCAGATACGGATTATTAATGAAAGTCTCCAACCTGCATGCTGTGTGATAGACAGGGTGAGCACGCGGTTTCTTTTCAGGCAAGTGAGGAATCATTTATAAAAGTCACTGAGCTGCATGTTGTGTGATAGTTAAGCAAAATCACCATTTTACATTCTTGGACGATTATTTTTTGATGGCTAATGGAGCCGAATGTTGACATGATTGTTTCACAATAGAAATGAAAAAAAGATTGATTGCACAAAAATAATATAAAGGTAGAACCAATCACGATGCTATAAAATGTACACAATAATGACTAAGTTTTACATATTAAAAAGAAAGGCACGTTTTTAAGATATGTAATAGATTAAAAAAATGATTTGGATATTGGTATTTTAATGCTGATTTTAAAGAAATGATATTGCGCCCCTAAACTCAAGATAATTTGTGCTGTCAGCATGGAGTCTGGCAGAGGTGTCATTAGAAGGGGGTCCTGTATCGACAGTGTGACTACTGTCAGCATGGAGTCTGGCAGAGGTGGCATTAGAAGGGGGTTCTGTCTCGACAGTGTGACTACTGTCAGCAGGTAGTCTGGCAGAGGTGGCATTAGAAGGGGGTCCTGTCTCGACAGTGTGACTACTGTCAGCAGGGAGTCTGGCAGAGGTGGCATTAGAAGGGGGTCCTGTCTCTACAGTGTGACTGCTGTCAGCAGGTGGTCTGGCAGAGGTGGCGTTAAAAGGGGGTCCTGTCTCGACAGTGTGACTACTGTGAGCAGGGAGTGTGGCACAGGTGGCATTGGAAGGGGGTCCTGTCTCAATTGTGTGACTGCTGTCAGCAGGTGTCTGGCAGAGGTGGCATTAGAAGGGGGTCCTGTCTCGACAGTGTGACTGCTGTCAGCAGGTGGTTTGGCAGAGGAGGCGTTAGAAGGGGGTCCTGTCTCGACAGTGTGACTACTGTCAGCAGGGAGTGTGGCACAGGTGGCATTAGAAGGGGGTCCTGTCTCAATTGTGTGACTGCTGTCAGCAGGTGTCTGGCAGAGGTGGCGTTAGAAGGGGGTCCTGTCTCGACAGTGTGACTGCTGTCAGCAGGGAGTCTGGCAGAGGTGGCATTAGAGGGGGGTCCTGTCTCGACAGTGTGACTGCTGTCAGCCGAGTCTGGCAGAGGTCGCATTAGAGGGGGGTCCTGTCTCGACAGTGTGACTGTTGTCAGCAGGTAGTCTGGCAGAGGTGGCATTAGAATGGGTTCACGTCTCGACAGTGTGACTGCTGTCAGCAGGTGGTCTGGCAGAGGTGGCATTAGAAGGGGGTCCTGTCTCGACAGTGTGACTGCTGTCAGCAGGGAGTCTGGCACAGGTGGCATTAGAGGGGGGTCTTGTCTTGACAGTGTGACTGCTGTCAGCAGGGAGTCTGGCAGAGGTGGCATTAGAAGGGGGTCCTCTCTCGACAGTGTGACTGCCCTCAGCAGGGAGTCTGGCAGAGGTGGCATTAGAAGGGGGTCCTGTCTCGACAGTGTGACTGCTGTCAACAGGTGTCTGGCACAGGTGGCATTAGAAGGGGGTCCTATCTCGACAGTGTGACTACTGTCAGCAGGGAGTGTGGCACAGGTGGCATTAGAAGGGGGTCCTGTCTCGACAGTGTGACTGCTGTCAGCAGGTGGTCTGGCAGAGGTGGCATTAGAAGGGGGTCCTGTCTCGACAGTGTGACTGCCCTCAGCAGGTAGTCTGGCACAGGTGGCATTAGAGGGGGTCCTGTCTCGACAACGTGACTGCTGTCAGCAGGGAGTCTGGCAGAGGTGGCATTAGAAGGTGGTCCTGTCTTGACACCGTGACTTTTGTCAGCAGGGAGTCTGGTAGAGGTGGCATTAGAAGGGGGTCCTGTCTCGACAGTGTGATTGCTGTCAGCAGGGAGTCTGGCAGAGGTGGCATTAGAAGGTGGTCCTGTCTCGACACCGTGACTTTTGTCAGCAGGGAGTCTGGTAGAGCTGACATTAGAAGGGGGTCCTGTCTCGACAGCGTGACTGCTGCCAGCAGGGAGTCTGGTAGAGGTGGCATTAGAAGGGGGTCCTGTCTCGAAAGTGTGACTGCCCTCAGTAGGGAGTGTGGCAGAGGTGGCATTAAAAGGGGGTCCTGTCTCAACAGTGCGACTGCTGTCAGCAGGTGTCTGGCACAGGTGGCATTAGAAGGGGTCCTGCCTCGACAGTGTGACTGCTGTCAGCAGGTGGTCTGGCAGAGGTGGCATTGGAAGGGGGTCCTGTCTCGAAAGTGTGACTGCCCTCAGCAGGTAGTCTGGCACAGGTGGCATTAGAGGGGGGTCCTATCTCGACAGTGTGACTGCTGTCAGCAGGGAGTCTGGCAGAGGTGGCATTAGAAGGAGGTCCTATCTCGACAGTGTGACTGCTGTCAGCAGGGAGTCTGGCAGAGGTGGCATTAGAGGGGGGTCCTATCTCGACAGTGTGACCGCTGTAAGCAGGGAGTCTGGCAGAGGTGGCATTAGAAGGAGGTCCTATCTCGACAGTGTGACTGCTGTCAGCAGGGAGTCTGGCAGAGGTGGCATTAGAGGGGGGTCCTATCTCGACAGTGTGGCCGCGGTAAGCAGGGAGTCTGGCAGAGGTGGCATTAGAAGGAGGTCCTATCTCAACAGTGTGACTGCAGTCAGCTTGGAGTCTGGCAGAGGTGGCATTAGAAGGGGGTCCTGTCTCAACAGTGTGACTGCTGTCAGCAGGGAGTCTGGCAGAGGTGGCATTAGAGGGGGTCCTGTCTCGACAGTGTGACTACTGTCAGCAGGGAGTGTGGCACAGGTGGCATTAGAGGGGGTCCTGTCTCGACAGTGTGACTGCTGTCAGCAGGGAGTCTGGCAGAGGTGGCATTAGAAGGGGGTCCTGTCTCGACAGCGTGACTGCTGTCAGCAGGGAGTCTGGCACAGGTGGCATTAGAAGGGGGTCCTGTCTCAACAGTGTGACTGCTCTCCGAATGGCTCTGCTTTCGGCGTTCACATGACTGACAAGGTTTCTTTGAGTTGGGCCTATTTCTTCTGTGTTGATAGAGAGAGAAGTGCTACTTGTGATACAAAGACCTGGGCTGCACTTCTTTTAATTCAGTCATTTCTTTCCAACCAATGTATAATTTCTATGGAAAGTTAAAAATGTGTCTGTGGCTTGGCACTCCCCTTGTTAATAATCCATAAAAATGCCTTAAAATGTTCAGTACTTGTATGTATTCTGCTACAAGTGGGATGTAAACATAGATTTGTCATATTCCAAAGAGACTTTTTTTTTAAGGTTCTTATTTAGGGCAACTTTATATACTGGGTGTTAGATTGTGTTACATCTAGACCAACAGTATCTGTGATGGACGTGGAATAAGGGAGCCGAGTACAAAGAGAAAGCTGTGAGCACCTTAGAAGGGTCAGCAATTTTAAAGCTAAGCTTATTTAAGTGTTGGCTTTTTGTCGAAATCTTTATACCACACTCATATCCAGAATGTCGGTCTTCCTATGTCCAGGACTAACCGAGTGTTTTAAGCTTTTTCTTAGTATGGAAGGAAGGCTGTTCCTTAAAGCCCCTGTAAGAACATATAGTGCTAAAGTTCGAGCAAAAGGAATCTATGGAGCCCTCCACTGGTGTTACTGAGCAGCACCTGCTTGAGCTGTTGTCGTATGTAACTTGTAAAAGAGAATTCTGTGGGTTCCTCTGGGGAATAATCATGCCATAGTCCTATGAAAGCTTAACTTTAAATGTATAATTGACTAGAATGGAACTGAAAGCCCTCCTGGACTGAGCCACGATAGGGATAAGTAAGTAGTCTGTACTGATGATTGTCTTTGTTACCTGATGAGCTCGAGTGTGGATGATTGGCACAAGGATCGCTGTCATCACACAGTTTATCCAGATCAAATCTGTGTATGGAATTGTGTTAAAATGTCCTCATTCTGTGCACATATTCACATCAGTACTTCTAAAGCCAGTACACCATATCTAATTGATATGAAAATGATTGTATTTGGTTCTTTTGATTGTGTAAACCTTTTTCTGCCTCTGGTTCTCTTTAAAACAGGTGCTAGCCTATATGCCTATAAAGCTGGTTTGAGATACAGCCTAGCACACTAGTACTATGTCCGGTAGACTAGGACGAGGTCACTGTCAGAATTTGGAAATGAAACCTTTAGTTACCGTTAAATGCTAGAAAGAGCATAGCACATCTAAAGCGCCAGAGTTCCATCCACCATGGCACTTTTGGTATGGAAAGCTTTGTGAACCAATGATATTCAAGTAAAGAAAGATTACTCCCTATCGACTTGGCTACCTGTCCTGCATGACATGGTGGGTGTTCACCGAGAACTGGCTTCTCAATCTAGGTGGAGAGCACTGGGGATGCACAAACTGATTTAAAAGGTAGTTTGGTTGATGAACAAGACAGCTGTCCCTAGCTTTTACTGCAGTATACAGAGTAAATAGGTCATACATTTCTGAAACACCTTGTTGCTGAGTCCGAGGGAATGGATAATATGATAACTAAGTGGCAATTTGCCAACAGTTATGTATTCAGATACATTTTCACTGGATTAAAGCCCTTAAAATGAAAATTAATTTTTTAAGAAAGCTAGTGTGAGACTCTAACTTTCCTCCTAACCTCAGATGATCTGGACGTTCTGTAGTAATTGGCCAACAGTATGACACGAACAAACTATAGAGTTTTAGGTCAAAAAGTGACTTCATTAGCCTAAAAATTCCTATCACCCATAAGTTGGAGGATGCTGCTCGTAGCATATTTCTACAGGTTTGATTTAACTAGAGGCGTGATTAACCATAGAATCTTTTTAGTCAGTTTGTGTATCTTCGAATGTTTAATCAAACGTGTAATCTGTTTTTGAAGTTGGATGTATCTTATCCTTTTGATCCACCAGTTTCTTGTTTCCTACCAGTGTTTATGAATTGATTATTTGATGTTAAAATGCATTTCAGTTGTTTACTTGTTCTTCTGTGCTATTGCTGTATCAATTTTGTGAAATATTAATTAATTCCTAAATAAATCTTGATTGATTCATTCACTCACATTCTGTCAGCTCTTATGTGATTTTTTTTTGAGGAACTGCAAATGCTTGAAATGTATGTCTCGGACAGGGGGCCTCAGACTGGGGGAGGGCCCTCCTAGAGGGGCCTGAGATGATTCCAGGTGGGGCGCTAGGCTCTGATCAAAAGAAGCATTATGCTGATAACGGTGCTTTGTTTTAGGCTGAAAATAATGAGCGGCAGTAAGCTGCTCTCCAATGGGCCATCACAAACATGTTTTGTCCGTTATATCCTAGCTACGAGTATATGTCAAAAGGGACGGAACTCCAAATGTTCTTCAAAACCCCCACCCCCACTTCAAATAAACACACTGTGGGTACTTGTACCTGTTATTGTTGTAATCGAATCTACGACCCTAGTTTATTTTCCCGATTCATGCCTGTTGGAAACCGGCTATTTCGGGTAGGCTAAGGCTGACGCCAAAGCCAGGCCGAAACCACCATTCCAGTCAGGGCAAGGAAGTCACACGCCAAGATAACACCTGCTCACCCTCTAGGTAGCATGGCGCGAGCAGTCTAGGCTAAACTCGGAGGCGATGTGTAAAGCATTTGCGTCAGCGCACGACAGCAGCAACAATCTAGGCACACCACAAAAGAGACTCCACACAAGGTTATATTAAAATAACTTTTGTATTGTCAAAACATATCAGATAGAAATCACACAGGTACATTGTGCCAACTGGCACGGCAATATTCACAAGGGATTATTTACAAGACAGGGCCACATGGGCCACTGTCTGAATCAACACTTTGCAGATATAGAAATACTTGTCAGAAATTAGAATAAAAGTATATTAACTTCACTGTAACACAAAGTAACAGTTATAGGTCACATCCAGTAACTACTGGGAACAGGTAAGTACCTCCTACGCAACCCTAAACCCTTAGGAGACTGTCACGCAGGGGACCAGGACCTCACTAGGACCACCTGTACTAAAAAGAACAACCACCTAAGTATCACACAGCATTTAGGGGTCTAAGAAAGAACACATTACCCATGATGCATAGATATACATTCAGAGGAGTAGTAAAGAGAAACACATAATGCATAAACCTACACATTCAGCGGTGTTAAGAATAAAGCACATGATGCAATAACATTACATTCCGAGGTACCAGAATAATACAGTAGCGCAATAGTCACATGATGTCTAAAAACATTCAGAGGTGCAGGAATAAGACATGATGCAAGAAATCACATTCAGAGGTGCAAGAACCATACAATTGCGCAAAACCTACATAAGCCACCACCTGTGGCTGTCCCTAGGCCAACTGGCCTTGTTGGGGCTAGAACGCCCTGAGTCTCAATGTCAGGGGCCTAAACGATGCAGGGGCCCACTACTTGCTGGGCCCCTGGGAACACTCACAAGGGCCTGAACGCTGCAGCTGGCACTAAGTGCTGCGCAGCTGTGAAGGCCTGGCACCACTGTGCCCTCGCTGTCCCACACAGGGACTCTCTCCTGAAATTGCGCCTAAACGGTGCAGCCGCCCACTAATTGCTGGGCCGCTGGAGAATCATCAAAACTGTGCCAGGGCCCTCACTGGCCCTCAGGCACAAACTGCGCCACGCTGGAGCCACACAGGCTCTACCCACATCTACGTCCACGTTGGAGCACACCGGCTCTGGCAGGACACTGCACCACGTTGGAGCCCCCCCAGGCTCTGCCACCACACTGCGCCGAACGCGGGAGCCTTCTGGGGCTCTTAAACAACCATGGTGCTTTCACTGGCACCAGAACTACACAAGCCCAGGAGGGGACGGGCATCGACAATATGCCCCGAGGTGCCCCAGGAGCCATCTAGCCTCCTTAAACAAATATGGCCTGCGTTGGAGCCTCTCAGGGCTCGTAAACACGAGTATGCCGCCTGGAGCCTTGCAGGCTCGTAAATATCAATGCGGCATTGGAGCCTCTCAGGGCTCTACGTACGTTGGGGCGACCCACTGCCTACCGGGGCCACCCTTGAAGCCCTCGGGGCTTCCTCCTGACGATGCACGTGCCCGCACTACTGGGGGCGGGGAGTCCCTCTCGGGGGACTCAGAGCACAATGCCCCACGATGCGACCGCTGGGCTGGCAACCCAATGCCCCATAGCCTATCTGGGGCTTCATCCTACGTTGGGACGACCCGCTGCCAACCGGGGCCGCCCTTCCCGCACCACCGTCTCTCCGTGGGAGCGGTCCACTGCCAGTCGGGACTGCTCTGGACCTGGCGCCCCGCCCACCAGCACCGCCAGCAGCCTCACGGAGCCCCCAGCCCTCTCACTCACCGGGCTGTCTTCGGCGGGGCTCCTCTGCTGGGCTCTCCTTCGCCGGCGCTGCTCTCCCAGCTCCTCTCCTCGGAAGGCCGGACTTCCTGTCTCTGCAGGGCTCCCTCGGCACACGGGAGCCCTGCCGACCGGCCGCCTCGTCTCCCTGGGGCTCCCTCAGCTGAGAGGAGCCCCGTCCACCGCCGCCATCTCCCGCCTTCTTTGCTTCTCCCTCCGCGGACTGCGGGGGCGGGACTTCCGTCCGGCCGGTCAGTCACTTCCGGGTCGCCGCGGGCAGCGCGGCGGCCCGATCCAGACAGGCAGGCGGGCGGCGATCAAAGGGAATGACAAAGCGAGGTGGGCTCTCGTGAAGCAAATAAATACGGGCCAGACACCTCAGCGCGTCCAGCGCTATCACCCGGCATAAAGCGCTCCTAAGCGCTAGAGAGTCCAGACAGAGCGCTCTCAAGCGCTGGGGTGACATGAAGCGCTCCCAAGCGCTAGAACACAGGCAGAGCGCTCCCAGGCGCTCAGGGGGAAGCTCAGCGCCTCCAGGCACTAGGAATACAGTTCCAGCGCTCTCCCCATGAAAATTCAGCTTCTCCATGCTGCCAAGGGTCCCAGAGCTTCCCAGGGGTAAATCCAAGTCCCCCCCTCAGCCCAGGCAGGGCAGAGGGGTCCCCCCAGGAGTCCAGGCATCCAGGGGCTGGGCAGCACCCACCCCTGCTAGATTCAAGTCCAGAAAACAAGAACAAATTGGAAGGGAACACAGCCCCTTCTTATACACAGAAAAGGCTTTGAAGTCTTTTGAAGTCTTTGTGTAAGCGAGCCCTAAGCCCTGGGTGTATCTGGTTTCCCTCTCCTGTCAGCCTCAGGCCAGAGGTGACAGTGGGTTATCAGGAGGGAGAGCCATCAGGGGTGGGCCGCCAGGCACAGCCTGGTTCCACCAGACGCTCTTTCCTCCCCTCCCTAACAGCAGATGGGGGCCTTTCATCTACGGCTGACTAAGACCCCCCTCCTCCAGACAGTCCATCTACCAGCAGGCCCAGGCATCCAGGGCCAGGCCCATCAGCCAATCACGTTCTAGCAGACTCACTACACAATTATGCCAACTTCTAAAAGTGGCGCTTCTGGACAAGATACAGCCGTGCCGCATATACCATTATGCAGCATTCAGTCTCATGAGTTCACACATATCAAACTCGCCCCTGCACTCCCCACGCATCAGGAATCTACCATGGGCATACATATTTCCCATTCATTCCTATGGGAGGGCAGGGCGCTCACCATCCATACACAGAAAGCACACGCACTTTACACTGTACCACAGTGAAAAAGTGCGCAGAGGCCTAAAATCACCAACCCAGGTTCCAAAAACAGGCTAGGAAAAAGCAAAAAGTCACGGGGTGAACCTGCCCAAAGGACCGGGTCCAACAATGCCCTTATATAGGTATACTTTATCAGACCCTTATATAGGCATAGAAATCATTACCCTATTTAGGCCTGAACCATACAGCCCAAAAATGGCACGGCTACTTCCACTAAGTTCCGAGAATCAACAACGATTTCTTGGAAAAACCAGCCTTCAGCAGCTAGGGACTTCCCCCTGCTTGAATATTAAGTTATCCAAGAAATCCTGGAGATTTCGAGGAATTGGGTCTTTGAATGACGTTATTAAGTCCAATGTTACGTCAAACTCAGCACCTTCAAGGTATACATATGCCTACATTTGCCCAGACAAACACACGGTGGTTTTGGAGCAGATTGACTAACTACTTGCCGACGCCCTGCAGCCGCACGTGCCGAAGGAAGCCGACCCTCCAGCAGACGCACTGAGAGACGCTGTCTTCTCTCTGGCCAAGAAATCCAGCTCCAGTGTTTCCGGACTACCCTTGCGGGTATCTGGGAAATCGAGTCCTGAGAGAGAGATACAAGACCTCCTTCATTCTAAACCAAGGTACGGAGCTGATTAGACCCTAAGAGAATTCTTGCTTAGATTCTTGCAAAGAAATACTAAACTTAAACTACTCCTCACTTACTTCTTCCCTAGTGCTAGGCTTAGGTCAGGTACAGTAGGCGTATTTTAGAACCACTAGTTGAGTACTTTTAGCTATTTTTTTATCACTGTATGTATTTTATATATTTTAGTCAATTTATGGCATAGAAACAATATCATGCTTTTACAGTACTACTTTATAATACTGTTCGTATTATATGCTCTGTACTTTATAACCAGTATTGCTATTGGAGCAGTTCATTTCTTATGCTTGAGAAAGAAGACTGTTCAATAAATACTTTTTATTGAAAATGACTGTCTCTATTTTCTCAGCACCTCTGGTGTAACGAAGCATGCACGATTGACTGAGTGAAATAGTTATCTATTGTTTCCGCGACTCTAGAGATTGATTTCTTATTTCATGGGAAACAAAGTTGTCATGTTTATGCGGTTGTCAGAAACTAATCCCTTCTTGTGAATTCGAGAAAGTTTCTAGTGACCTCTGAGCTAGCTGGCACTCACAATTAAGTTTAATATATTCGGTAGAGACCTAGTAGACCTCAGTCCTACGTCTAACCTACAGTATATATTATTCCAATGCGCAGAGCCTATTGGGAATATAGGAACTACACTACATTATTAGAACATTGGAATGTTGGGAGCTCCATTGAAGCAGCTCCGGGCTTGTAATGGCTGGTATAAGTCCGTAGCTCCAACATTCCAATGTTTGTCTTCATGTTTTTATCTTTTTAATTTAATACTTTCTACCCTTAGTGGGTGGAATGTTCCAATAGCCTTATAGCCCTTCTGCCTTGGGATATACCGCTTGTTAAAGGCCCTGAAACCGTTATAGTCCCGAGACGTAGGCCCTCGGCAGCGGGCCATAAGGCTATTTTAAAGCCTGCCTGACCAGAATAGTATGTTTGGCAATCATGTATTTGATTGCATTCTTAAAACAGTACTTAACTGCAATGTTTAAATAAGTCTAGACATATTTAAACATTGCCAAATTAATAGAATAATTTTCAAAAATTCTGAGGGGAGCCCGACGATCGCTGTGGGGTTGGGGGCGTGGCATTAGAACATTTTAAGACCACTGGTCTAGGGTGTTCCTCATCGGAGAGGTGTGAGGGGCCTGATGTAACACTGTTGGTTAGTCAAATCTTAAAGGGGAGGGCACAGAGATTCAAAGCCGATGGATTTCAATGTCAAACCTGTTCATCACGACTTAATCATCCTCACTGATCGCAATAAGTGACTGGATTGGGCCCCTCCTCCCACGACCAGATGGGCTGCTGGCTGAGTATATTCAGCACAGGTTTGGAAATCAAGGTTTGAGATGTTAAACATGAAAGTAATAAAAACATGTACGATTTACAAAGGAATGGTGATGGTGATGCCAAGCCCTGATCAATACTGTTAGTACTGCTAGCAAGAGTGTCTACATTTATCTGCTAACAGCGCCGCTCCATGGAAAAGGTCAGCCATACCGTGACTCTCTCCCTGTCAAACCCACCCTATTCTAGACTCTCTCCAGCAGGTCCTGTAGGAGACTGGTGAGTGAACAACAGACAGTCCCTCTGTCAGTTCCAATGTATTACAACCCTCTTCAGCAACACCTGTAGCAGACAGGGGGGTGAACACTTCAGGATAACACAACAAAACTAGGGCTGCTGATCGATCCCGATTGGAGGCTCAGAGCAGCTGGTCCCAGAAATCCACGAGGACTAGTTTGATCCCGTGTGGGGGCAGAAACTTCACCGGTTCCTGTCCAGAAATGCTGAGTGTTCACAAGGGACAGACAGACCTTCTTCTGGAAGATCATGGGCGTTGAATGCTTATGACCGATGGCCCTCTCAAAATAATTTACTGACAGTACAGATGCCACTAGTACAGCGGCTGGTGTCAAACTGTTGAAGGGGGAAGAGTCGCATTCCCTAAACCGCTGCAGTTTGAGCTGACCCTAGGAAACCACTCAAACTTCACGCAACTTGGCCTCCACTGGTTCTTTTGGTATGGCACCGCCAAAACCTCCTTTAGGCTTACTTAAGGAAGTAGTTATGTTATTGTTATTTGTTGTGCGCACAGCTACTCCAGCTAAGGAGCGTCCTGGCGCATTTGACAAGGTAAGGCATAACACAACAGGTGCTAACAGAAAACTAAAGGGGGCACCTAAAACAGAAAGGTTTTTATGGCTTTCCGGAAAGCCGTGAGATCCTCCAGCAGGCGCATTTCAACCGGAAGAGAGTTCCAGGTTATTGCAGCTTTAACGCTGAAGGAACGTCCCCCCACGCGGCAAAGCCTGTATCTAGGAACTACAGCAAAGGCCTGGCCTTGGGAACGGAGAGTGCGTGTTGGGACATAAAAAGAAAGAAAGCTGGACATAATTTCAGGGCCTATACCTCTCAAAATCTTAAAGGTCAAACAAAGGACCTTGAAATGATACGCTTCCTCATTGGAAGCCAGTGTAAGGAGCGAAGGACACTTGACACCGAGCAAAATCTGGGCAGGCCAACAATTGCTCTGGCCGCAGCATTTTGTACCCGTTGCAGGCGAGTAAGCTCAGCCTGATTAACCCCAACCAGGAGAGAGCTAGCGTAATCCAGTCAAGAGATAATAGTGGCCTGGATTACCAGCTGCCTGGTTGGGGCATCAAAATATTTGAGGACTGGTCTTAAGCCTCTCAGCAGGCCAAAACAACAGGCAGCTGTTTTTTTGGTGTGTCCTACAAAGGTAAGGCCAGCGTCCAGCCAGACTCCCAGATTTTTTAACTCCGACACCGGCGTCGGGGTTGGTCCCAACTCTGGTGGCCACCATTGATCACCCCATAGTTCCACTCCCCTTCCGACAATCATAACCTCTGTCTTAGTGGCATTAAGCTGGAGACAGTTCCCCGTCAACCAGCTAGCCACCGCCTTCAGTCCATCCTGAAACCTGGGGGCATCTTGTTCCGCATCCCCGCTGAGAGTAACCGCCACCTGAGTGTCGTCGGCATATGAGACCAAGGTTAGGCCCCACTGCCTGGCGACCACAGCCAGCGGTCTCACGTACAGATTGAACAACGTGGGACTCAGCGAGGATCCCTGCGGAACCCCCATGGCCAGTGGCTGGAAATTGGACTTGAAGGGAGGGATGGCAACACAGAAGGAACGATTGCCGAGGAAGGAGCGGAACCACTGTAACGCCTGGCCCCCGACACCAATCTCCTCGAGCCGACACAGAAGGATATCGTGAGAGACCGTGTCAAAGGCGGCGCTGAGGTCTAACAATATCAGCGCCGCCGTCTGACCGGCATCCAGCACCGCCCGTAGATGCTCTACCATCACGAGGAGAGCAGTCTCCGTGCTGTGGCCAGCACGGAAACCATTCTGTGTGGGATCAAGGGCGTTGGTCCGGGCGAGATGTTCTGACAGGGCCAAGTTGACATGAGCCTCCGTTATCTTTGCCGGCCAGGGTAACAGTGAGATGGGACGATAACTTTCGGGCTTCGATGGGTCCAAGGAGGGCTTCTTGATGATTGGGGACACGACCGCCTGCTTCCACTTAGTTGGAACCACACCCGACTCCAGTGAGAGGTTGACTAGGGAGCGTACGACTGAGCGTCCCATAAAGGCCTGGTCTCTAAAAAGAGCAGGTCTTACTGGATCCGATGGAGAGCCAGATTTAACTTGCAAAGCAAGTTTGTCAAACCCCTCCAGAGAAAGAGGGGGAAATGAAAGCAGGGTAGTATGACAAAGTGCCCCGTTGGAACTTCCCAGCCCGATCCCTGTGCTGGGGAATGCCCGATAGATAGCTTGGACTTTTCCCAGAAAGTAAGAAGCAAGGGATTCGCAGTGGGAGATGGAACCCACAGTCACAGAGGAAGTCCGCTTTGCCAAAAGATCTTTCACGGCCTTTAAGATGGTCTTCGACGGGTTTGAGCTGTTGCAAATTTCTGCAGCATAAAATGCCGCACGGGCTCGACAGATGGCCCGGTGATAGATCTTGACGGAAGCAGCATACGCAGCATTTAAATCAGCCTCATACGTCTTCCGCCATGCTCTCTCCGCCCGTCTACAGGCTCCCTTCAAGGCACGTAAGGCGCTGTCATACCAGGGACTCGACTCTCTAGTACTGATTTTACTCGATACGATGGGAATCAGAGTGTCTAGAGCCCTGGTAATCCAAGAGCAAAAGTGGTCATAGCCCTCTTGCACGCCATTCAATGGGTCCAGCAGATCTTCAACTAGAAGGCGATGAAAGTCTTCTAGCCTGAGTTTGTTCCAGAATCTCCTGGATACCCGTCTGCCCGTAGGGATGGAAGGGGTCACAGGTATAGGACATTGAATGGTCACCAGGGAATGGTCGGTCCACGCTAATGGAGAAATAGATATGATTTTAGTCTCCGGCAGATTAGTAAAAAAGGGGTCGAGGATATGTCCCCCCATATGGGTAGGCTGAGAAACCAGCTGGGAGAGCTGAAAGGCCTCTAAATCGGCAGCGATGCTGCGTACCGTCAAGTTGGAAGGAGTATCAAAATGTAGGTTCAAATCACCCAAGATGGAATAGTTGGCACAATCTATAACAAGTGTGCCAACAGCATCGGGGAATGAATTTCTGAACACCACATCGCTACCCGGCGGACGATACACAACCATCGCAGAGAACGTAAACTGAGGACTGACTGAGATCTTAAAAGATGCACTTTCACACCCGGCAATGTTAAGACCGCTCCACACGCAGGAAAAACAGGACCTCACTATGAGAGCTATACCACCGCCTCTAGAAGATCTATTAAGAGTAAACATAGAATAGTCAGGGGGGCATGCTAGATTGGAAATAGCCGCATCCGCGTCCTGGAGCCAGGTTTCAGTGATGGCAAAGACATCGGGGGCTTCATCCTCAATTAGATCGTAGATGTCTTGATGGTGTCTCAATGCCGATCTAACATTCAGGTTTAGAACCCGCAGAAAGGGCGGAGGGCCCTTAATACGGTGGGCAACTAACGAACCCTTCCGGAGGATGGGCCCCGGAGGGTCAAGCGCCCAACCGTTGCAGCGGCAACGGTACGGGCCACAGAGCGGATCAACAGGCGGGAGGCTACACCTCTGACTAACCTGTCCGATGGAATATAGACTTTCTCTAGAGTATATCAGCATCGTGGCTCGAAGACAGATGTCTCACCTGCCACAGTCCTCCTACCCGCAGCGTCCCGCACGGCCTGAGCGCGGACGGGCGCAGACGGGCAGGACTCTGGCACGACTCCGGCCAAACGAAGGCGCGCCCGCTACACGGTCCCGCTATGCTGGGGGAGGAGCTTTAAGTAGGCGTTCCTCGCTGGCTACTGCGCACTAAAGCGCAGGTAGCTGATGGTGACTACAGCAAACACTCACCCCACTCAAAGATGGCGCCCAAAACCGGCAGCCCACCCCAGAACCGGACCCGCTCTAGCGGCGGTGAGCAACCGATTAATGTGCAAGTGAGGGGATAAAAGCAAGGGTAAACAAATAAAAATAAAGCAAATAGAATAACAGGCTTGGCTAAAAATCGCTAGAATGCGTGGAAATGCGCGCGCAGCGCTCCAGCAGTGGTACGCTCCTTGTCAGGGCGGGCCACAAAAGGACTCGCCTTAAGTAGGCATTCCTCGCTGGCTACTGCGCACTAAAGCGCAGGTAGCTGATGGTGACTACAGCAAACACTCACCCCACTCAAAGATGGCGTCCAAAACCGGCAGCCCACCCCAGAACCGGACCCGCTCAAGCGGCGGTGAGCAACCGATTAATGTGCAAGTGAGGGGATAAAAGCAAGGGTAAACAAATAAAAATAAAGCAAATAGAATAACAGGCTTGGCTAAAAATCGCTAGAATGCGCGGAAATGCGCGCGCAGCGCTCCAGCAGCGGTACGCTCCTTGTCAGGGCGGGCCACAAAAGGACTCGCCTTAAGTAGGCGTTCCTCGCTGGCTACTGCGCACTAAAGCGCAGGTAGCTGATGGTGACTACAGCAAACACTCTCCCCACTCAAAGATGGCGCCCAAAACCGGCAGCCCACCCCAGAACCGGACCCGCTCAAGCGGCGGTGAGCAACCGATTAATGTGCAAGTGAGGGGATAAAAGCAAGGGTAAACAAATAAAAATAAAGTAATAGAATAACAGGCTTGGCTAAAAATCGCTAGAATGCGTGGAAATGCGCGCGCAGCGCTCCAGCAGCGGTACGCTCCTTGTCAGGGCGGGCCACAAAAGGACTCGCCTTAAGTAGGCGTTCCTCGCTGGCTACTGCGCACTAAAACGCAGATAGCTGATGGTGAGTACAGCAAACACTCACCCCACTCAAAGATGGCGCCCAAAACCAGCAGCCCGCCCCAGAACCGGACCCGCTCAAGCGGCGGTGAGCAACCGATTAATGTGCAAGTGAGGGGATAAAAGCAAGGGTAAACAAATAAAAATAAAGCAAATACAATAACAGGCTTGGCTAAAAATCGCTGGAATGCGCGGAAATGCGCGCGCAGCGCTCCAGCAGCGGTACGCTCCTTGTCTTGTCCTTGTAGTGGGTTTGAAACTCTGTGACTTGGATTACAGTCCCGCTTTGTGTAAGTATTTATTTATTTTGTTTTTATTTTGAAGGTTTTATATAGCATGAAGCAGACTTGCGAGTATCAGAGCGCTTTACAGGTCATCAATAGAAGGCAAGATATAGTATACAAAGACACAACCAATAAAAGATACAGTCATAAATACAGGCAAAAATACAGTAAATAGTCATAGAGTTCACATGAATTTAGCCATGAGGATAGCTTTCATTTCTCTTTGGAAGGAGGCAGTTGAAGGGTTCATTCTTGTTTCACTGGGCAAAGCGTTCCATATCCTCGGAGCCATACCAGAAAAGGACCGGTAATAAGTTTTTTTCTGGGCAAACGTTGAGGTTGTAGGAGAAGCGTATTGGCACTCCTGGAGGCTCTGCTGCCCGCAGAGAGCACCAGTTTCTGAGCTAGGTATTGTGGGGCATTGTGGTAGAGGGCCTTGTGCGTCATGCAAGCGATTTTGAGATGAATTCTGGCTTCAAACGGTAGCCAGTTGAGGGCTCTCAGGTCTGGGGAAATGTGGGCGTTTCTCTTAGAACCAGTGATGAGTCTCGCAGCTGAGTTGATCGTGGCTCTTAGCGGGCTGTTGATGACCTTGGGAGGCGCATAAGGTTACTGCTCCATATTCCACGTGGGGGATTACTAGGGCTTGAACTGCTTGTTTCAAGTCGTATGCGGGCGGAAAGGTTTTCAGTTTTTGAAGGGTCTTTAGATGTAATTTGCCTTTTGTTGAGGCGCTAATGTGTTTCTGCATCTTTAAGTTATTGTCCAGCGTTACCCCTAGATATTTCGCTGAGTCGACTATGAGCGGTTGTCCATTTAGAGCTGTTAGGTGCTTCATCGAATCCATGATAGTTTGAGTTTTGTTAGGGGGAGCGATTAAAAGGAATTCCGTTTTGAGGGAGTTAAGTTGCAGATGGTTTTGGGCCAGCCAAGTTGGGTTTTTTATAGTGTGGTGTTGAGCGGTTTGATGTCCTCCAGTGAGTGTATCTTGATGTACATTTGGGTGTCGTCTGCATACATGTGGAAGTGTATCTTAGTAAGGCTGAGAAGATCAGTAAGAGGTTCCATGAACAGGTTGAACAGGGTGGAAGAGAGGGAGGAGCCTTGTGGAACTCCCAGTGTGACGGGCTTGGGGATGGACAGGGATTGGTTGACCTTAAATCTTTGGGATCTATTTTGGAGGAAGGAGGCGAACCAGTTAAATACATTTCCAGACATTCCCATTCTGTGTTTCAGGAGATCAAGCAGGTTGTCGTATTTGATGGTGTCAAAAGCTGATGACAGGTCGAGTAGGATTAATAGACAGGCTTCATTTTGGTCGAGGATTTTTAGAGCGTCGTCTAATATATGTGTCATGGCCGATTCGGTGCTGTGATCTGAAGCCTGATTTAAATTGGTTCAACAAGTTGAATCGATCAATGTGATTGTTCAGATGTATATTAATGCATTTTTCCAGGAGTTTGGCTAACATAGGGATTTTAGAGATCGGACGATAGTTATTAGGGTCCGAGGGGTCCGCTGTAGTTTTCTTAAGGAAAGGCGAGGCCTGCCCAGTTTTCAGGATGTCTGGAATGGATCCTTGAAGGAGGGATGTGTTAATGATCTTGGTCCAGATGGGTAGTATGAGAGGAATTAAGTTTTTTAGGTAGTTCGTAGGGAGTGGGTCAGTGAAGTGATTGGAGGGTTTTAGCGCGTTTAGCGTCTTTAGTATGGTGTCTTCACAGTAAGTGTTGAAGTGGGACCAAGCTGCATTGTTTTTTAGTTTAAATAATGGGAGGTTATTCGCAAGATCACCAGCCAGGGGCAGTGATGGGTTCTTTTTCAAGTCTGAGGTGGATATTAGGTCCTTGAGTAGATCTGATATAATGGATTCTGTCTTAGAGGCGAAGAAGGAGGAACATTCATCACAGTTGCCAGGTTTTTAGTGCTGGGCTCTTTCAACCTATGGCCCAATGGCCCACATGACCTCGCCTATCGAGAACTCTGCCAGGCTTGCAATAATGTACATCTTACGCAGCTGGTGCTCTCCCCTACCCATGCAAAAGGGCATACCTTGGACATGATTTTTGCGGATGACTCGCAGGTGTCGATTAAGGGGGTAGTGGAGCAATGCTGGACGGACCATGCATTTATCCACTTTTCCATCTCTTTACCAGCAGGTCCGCTGAGTAAGAGCAGCCCTGGTAATTTAAAGCTTAGTCGGCAATGGTCGCGGATCCTGAAGTGTTCCAGTCTACCCACATTACTTCCTAGGGTTTTTTCCTTGGGGGAGAATGTGGAGGAAAGTTATTCTGCTCTTTGTCAGCAGATTGTAGATTCACTGGATAAGGTGGCTCCTCTGCGTAAAGCAAAATATAAGCCTAGGAGGGTCTCGCCCTGGTTTTCTAATGACCTCCTCCAACAGAAACTACGCTGTAAACGGGCGGAGAGAACGTGGAGAAGGCACTACTTTGAACCAGATAAACTGTTCTATATAAAATCCCTTCAAGATTATAAAATGCTGATTAGGAATGCTAAGGCGAAATACCTGGAGGATACCTTGGCCAAGGCAGCTAACAAGTCTCAAACTTTGTTCAAAATAGTTAATGATCTATCTAATCCTGCCTGTATTTCAAACATCACTCCGGCATCCCAGGAGCTATGTGATTCCTTAGCTTCTGCTTTCGAGGAAAAAATCAGGAATATACTGAATAGGCTCTCGGCCTCTTGTCCGCCTAGCTCTCCATCTTCTCCCACCTCGGACTTTGCTAGCATAGCGGCCTCTGACGCCGCTAGTGAAGAGGTGGCACAGCCTCAGTTGACCTGCTTTCCTACTCCTTCCTTGGAGGATTTTTGTCTGCTGGCCAACAGCGTCTCTTCTGGATCTCCATTAGATCCGCTACCCCATAAATTTTGGAAAGTGTTCCAGGCGGAGCTGTTTTCCCCGCTTCATGCCATCTGCTGCCAGTCCTTAGCTATGGCCACGGTTCCAGGCAGCTGGAAGCTCGCAGTGGTTTCACCTCTGCTAAAAAAAGCCAACTTGGATCCTTTGTGCCCGGCGAATTATAGACCCATTTCGCTTCTACCTTTCTCTGTAAAAATACTGGAGAAATTGGTCACTAGGGTCCTGTCTAGCTTCCTTGAATCCAACGCCTGCCTGGACGTGGCCCAATTTGGATTTAGGCCGGCCCACGGCACGGAGTCAGCTCTGGTGACAGTTTTGGATACCCTACGTTCGCGTGTCGACATGGGAAGAGCGGCATTTTTGGTGCTGCTCGACATGTCGGCCGCGTTCGATACGGTTGACCATGCTGTGCTACTAAGCAGGCTGCAGAAGGCCGGGGTGACCGGTCAGGCCTTGCACTGGTTGACTTCCTACCTCTGTAATAGGCAACAAGCTGTGGCTTTGCCACCTTTTCAGTCAGCTGTCAAAAAAGTAAATCAGGGCGTACCTCAGGGCTCGGCTATCAGCCCGATCCTATTTAACCTGTATCTTCGCCCGTTGATAAGATTGATTAAGTCATTCGGCATATCGGTCATCAATTATGCCGATGACACTCAACTTATTTTTTCTTTTGAAGGCGAGGATGCGGTTTCCAGGGAAACATTTCACCGTTGCAGGACCTCTACGGCAGATTGGCTGCACCAGAACTTGCTCCAGTTTAATGGATCGAAAACGGAGGTTCTCAATTGCACTCTGGATCGGCTGCCTCGCCCTCTACCAGGGGAGTTCTGGCCTACCTCCATCCTAGGCACTGTGGCGGCTGCCGAGTCTGCGCGCAATCTGGGTGTCATGTTTGGACCCAACCTTCAGTTGGATGCCTTTGTCAATAAAACCACGGCGACATGAATGCTATTGCTCCGTACATTACGGAAAATTCAGGTTCAGATGTTCAATGAGTCTTTGTGTGTGGCCTCTATCTATGCCCGGACGGCTGACCAAACTCATGCTCTCCTTTGGGACAGCCAGGATATTCATGAGGGGGGTGCTGGAATATGGCACCTTGACAAGTCCAGAAACCATACGACCAGGCAGCCCCGAGACCGGTTCATCCTCTCTGACATTATTGATGATCATGCCTTGATGGATCCATGGTGGTTGGCGCACCTGAGGGACGCAGACTATACTTTCACCTCCTGCGTCCATTTTAAACGTTCACGCCTTGATCCTCCCAAACAGTACCTCTGATCATGATCTTCTAGAACTCGACCATAAACTTCGACGGTTGCAAACCCCTCAGGCCCATTGGCGTATGCATACAGCATGATATAACTTGAACAGTTAGAATTGCGAGTTGCTTCTGTTGCTGACTACCATTTTGCACTCTGCATCCTTTTAATTTTTAATGCCTCCGTGATTTGTTACCTTTTAAAAAACTGTGGGAAATATTGCCTTTGAAATTTTTATATTTTACCTGTGTGTACTTGTGGGACTTTCATTTTTGCTGCCTCGTACTGGTGTGGCATTGTGCACTTTTTCCTCTGGCCCCCCGGTCCACCGCAGTCAAGAGCGGACTGTTTGAGTGGAGGGAGGCCAAGGGGAAACTTTGAGCACTCATTTTTTACCCACTTCCGGGTTGTGCCATTTGCTGCCGTCATCTTTGGCAAGGGACGCTCTAGTGCTTGCGTCCCCTGCCCTGGCGGGCTCTTTAAAAACAGCCCATGGAACTAGCGCGTAGCCGACGCGCGTAGCGGACGCGCTCAGCGGGCGCGCCGGTGGCGCGCCAAAGGCAAGCCCGTCTGCGCCCGTCTGCACCAGGCCGGGACCTGGGGCCCAAATCCCTGCCCCTGGTAACCTTCAAAACAACACCAAAATCAAGTTTTCCTCCACTCAGCTACGCAAACTTCGCACTTACCCCCGATCAATGTGCGTCTGTTGGGATGCTAACACCAACACCTCAGTCTGTCCAGGCTGTAGCTTTCTTTTTAAACCCCCCCACTGACTTCAGTCACACCACTACACCCAGCACTTCTGCCTACATGCCTACCCAATTAGCCAAGAAATGTAAGCCAGCTCCCCCAAATATTTTTCTTTTTTTTAGCATTAATTGTCGATCCCTCCCCAAACATCAGGCAGACATCTTTGATCTCTTGGTGGATCTCCAACCCGATGCCATCTTCTTAACGGAGACATGGCTTAACAGTTATTCGGGACCTGATGTGGCCAGAGCCCTGCCCCCAAACTATGTGATTGTAAGAAAAGATAGTTGAGACAGGGTGGGCGGAGGAGTTGCTATTATTTTTAAAAAAAAATCTGTGCTGCAAATTTGATGAACTATCAATTCCTGATTGTGAAGCTGCAACTTTTAAACTTCTGTTACACTCAGCTAATTTCACAATCATTTGTGATCTCCACCTCCATCTAGAGGATCCCAATTGCACTACTGGTAATACCTTGGTTTCGGATCTAGCAGCTTTGAACATTTTACTTCAAAACTGGGGGCCTACACACAAAGCTGGCCATCTCCTTGACACTATTCTCTCCAATTTGCCTTCTTTACATTACCCAGCGGCCATTCCACTTAGTTGGACTGATCACTTTTTAGTGGGCTTTAATGTAGTTGCCCCCCACCTTGCACCCACAAATAGCAGACCCATGGCTATACCCTTTAGGAATTGGAAAAACCTGGACATGACTAAGTTTAATTTATTGCTGTCTAATAATGTCCCTAAACCCTATATAATTTTACTTTGGATTTGTTAGCGTTCCACAACTAGATATAGACTACCCTTGATATCTGCCTCCCACCTTTGACCAAGAAGCTAAATAATCACCGCCCCCCGCCCCCTGGTTCAATGATGAACTAAAAAGGGAGAAAACGAAATGTAAAAATTCTGAACGTCTGTGGCGAAAAACGCATTCATCTGAAGCTACATTTGCTTATCTTACCATTAAGCATTGTTACCATTCCCACTGCAGGGCTGCACGTGCTAACTATGTCTCCTTGTCTATTACGCAGGTGAATAATTGTACTAAAACCTTATTCAACCTTGTCAAGGATCTATCGGGCGCTACCACCCTGCCACCACCTCCTATTCTCAATACCACACAATGCGAAGAGCTTGCTCAATTCTTTCTTAAAAAAGTAGACACTATATATTCGGCCCTGGCTAGCACTGCCACCCCTCCTGTCCCTTCCTTTGCGGAGTCAGCTATCTGCTCTTCCTTAGTGCCTGATAATCGCTCTGTTTCAACACAGACAACGGATAATCTTGACTCCTGGCCACTTTTGGACATGAAATCTTTCATTCAACATCTCAGCAATATCAAATCAGGCTCTCCTTGTGATCTATTGCCTATTACAGTTTTGCGACAAATTGAATCACCTTCTCTTGACCATATTCTTCAGTTTCTCAACTCATCTCTTACGAACTCAACTGTATCCCCTGACTGGAAACATGCTATGGCCGTCCCAATATTAAAAAAGGCTAATGCAGACCCACTCTTCCTTCCAATTTCCGTCCTATTTCACTTCTGCCTTCTCTCTCTAAGATCCTGGAGAGACATATTAAAGGACATTTATCTAAGTTCATTGAAACAAATGGGCTCCTACACCCTTCCCAGTCCGGTTTCCGGTCTGGCTATTCTACAGAGTCCACTCTCCTTGGAGTGACAGAAATGCTGCGTCATATGATTGACGCAGGAGAAACCATGGCCTTGATACTGCTTGACCTTAGTGTGGCCTTTGATACGGTTTCTCATACCGTACTCATTAAGGCCCTTCAATCGTCGGGTATCACCGGGGCAGCCTTAAACTGGCTTAGCTCTTTTCTCACTGGCCGCACATTCCAGGTCTTTTCCACCACATCAAAATCAAAGCCTCGTCCATCTCCTCACAGAGTCCCCCAGGGTTCGATTCTCAGCCCTCTACTATTTAACATTTATGTTAAACCACCGGCGGCTATGGTAGAGGAGTCTTGTCTGTCGCTTTTTTCCTACGCCGACGATACCCAGATTCTCTTCTCTCTTTCAGCAGGTAACACCACCCACCCCTCTGCTCTTAGATCCGGCCTCTGTAAAGTTGTGACCTGGATGAATGCCAATTTTGTAAAGCTCAATGGCGATAATACTGAGGTCCTGCTCCTGGGTAAAGATCGAGACCTCTGGGGCCCCCAACATTGGCCACCTGAGATGGATCCACTCCCTCTGCCGTCCACCCATGTACGTAACCTGGGCCTCCATGCGACAGCAAGCCACCAAGGTTGCTGCCACATGTTTAACCATTTTGAAATGGTTGAGTAGGATTGTGTGGATGCTCCCATCTCACGCCCAGCGTACCGTAGTCCAGGCCCTTGTCACCTCTAGGCTGGACTATGGGAACATACTCTACCTGGGCGTTAACAAAGAGGTAATACGAAAACTACAGCGAGTTCAAAAATCCGCAGCTAGACTACTCTTCCGCGCTCCCAAATTTACTCCCACAGCCGGACTGCTGGTTGACCTCCACTGGCTGCCTGTGGAAAAGCGGTCCAAATTCAAAGCCCTAACCTACATGTTCCGCATTAAGCCCAGCTATTTGCAACTTTTAGTTTGCCCTTATGTTCCCTCCCGTAGTCTTTGATCCTCCACCCAAGAAAAATTTCAAATACCAAAAATCAAACTTTCTCGCATGGGTGGGCGGTCTTTTGCCTACTTGGGCCCCACCCTATGGAACACCCTGCCATTGCCCCTCCGTCTGCAACCTAATCTTCTTTCGTTTCGCAGATCCTTGGAAACATGGTTTTTCAGGCAATAGACTGCTCTACTTCTCTGCTGTTCTTGTACAGCGCCGGGAAACCCTCTCGGGTAGCTGTGCGCTGATATACAAATTCAAAATAATAATAATAATAATAAAGGCCCTGAAGACAAGCACAGATGGTACTAATATCTAAGCCAGTGCTTTTTTTTAAATAGAGTTTTATATAGTGCGAACTTGACCCGAATAGGGTATCAGAGCGAATTACATAGCACCAGTTGCGTTACATTAGGACACATTCATTTTTGTTAGGCACGGGGAGATTAAGTGATTTACCCAGAATCACAGGATGTTCAGCGTCATTGCTGAGACTCGAACCCATTTCCCTAGGTTCGAGGTCGACCGCCCTAGCGGTTAGGCCAACTCCTCTCCCCTAACTTGGAGGAAAACGTTGGGTCCATCTCCTATGCACAGGTGCTGTGAGAGGGCAGGAAGGCCCTTGAGAGGTAATTCGAGGAACGATTTGGCTGCTACTATGAGGCATAACAGTGGTGGTTGACTGACCTCCCGCTTCACCTGGCTCAGACGTATAGCGCATTGCTGATCCCTGCTCTTCTCAAGGAGCTGCTTGGAATAAAGTATGATCTGAACTCTGATTACACAGTGGAAGACCAGAGGGATATGCTCTGTTGACGATATAGTAGGGGACGGTGAGTTGGCCCCATTTGCTACTCTCATGCGTGATTATGGGCTGCCACAGTGGCATCACTGACAGTACCGACAGCTCCTGCAGAGCCTGCGACACATGCTGGGTGCTCCCCCTTATGATCTTGAGACTGACCCAATGTTGCAATATATCCTGATGTGGAAAGGATATAAGGACACCATGGTGGGATTGTATGTTACAGCTGTGGACAGCCTTTTTTCGAGCACCACTTCCCACACTTTATGCTGTTTGTGCGAGCAGAGGCTGTGCCTCTCACTGTCTGAGCAGGACTGGCACGACCTTTGAAAAGACCATGGCAGTTTCCTCCAGGAGGTCAGGTTGAAATTCAGTTATTTCAAGTTCCTACACCACTGGCACTGGACACCGGAGTGGATCTATAAAGCACATATGGTGGAGGATTCCAGGTGCTGGAGGTGCTGAAGGTGTGACGCACTCGCCTGTGATATTTTACATTTCCTGTGGACTGTACAGTGCTTTGTGCTATTTGGGCTCAGTTTGGGATACCTTGATGACCAACCTAGGGGCGGCACCGCAATTGATGGCCCGTCTGACCTTGCTTCACAAAATTTTAGTATTCCAGGATTTACCCACCACTGTAAGAGTCAGCTGGCTATGGCCTTCATAGTGGGAGTTGTCTTTTTTGGTGGCGACCTTTGGGCCTGGCACCCTAACATATTTTTTTTCCTGTTCCCATGTCCCTTCCCCTCGTGTTCTCCCTCATCCTCCCTCCCTGATCATCTGTGGGATCTTCTGAGCCACATCACCTCTATCTAGAGGGTTTATTTCATTTACTGTTTTTCCTGTTTTCAATGTCTTCTCATAAGTTCTAGTTTACACAGTATCTTGGACTCTGCTGAATCGATAAACTTCCATCCCTGTTATATGCTCATTGTATATTAAAAATCAATAGAGAATTGAGGTATAAAAAAAAGACACAGGGACTGGTGTCACTTAACATTTGACTTTGACAATACCAAAGGAAGAGACTTTACTAAATTTATAGACATTATCAGAGCACATGTAAAGTGATAAAATTACAAGCAAGTCTCACTAAAATAGACATTCAATGTAACATTCTACTGAACTGTGTGCAGTACTCATGGTGAAATATGAGAAAGGTTTTGCCACCAAATGTGGGACAGAGGGCCTGCTCTGTGCCGAGTAGTCACTTGTGAAGTTCTAGTTAATCCCCATAGTTTTGAAGAGAGGGCCTGGTTTGAGTGAGACTTCAGACCGACCTCCAAATGTGCTAGTGTCACTCGTGATGAGTGAGGCTTGAGGGCTCTGATGTATGCACCTCCGAATTAATGTCACTGTCGAGGCACTCAAGGCTGCTTGTATGACAATGCTACAAAGAGTTGAGGCACTCACTAATCAATGGTGTATTGATGACGAGAGTACTATGATATAGGGGCCTATGTGAAGGAGTAGAATATTTTCGAGTAATGAAAGGCCCCTCCCCTGTTCTTCAGACCAGTAACACCCACTCATTTCTATGATACACTGCAAACTGTGTGAGAAATTTCTGGTTCATACTTGGTTGCCCTATCTTAGGAATTAATTAATTGAAAGATAAATTGCTTTATTTTTTGTCAGTGAATCTTTGTTGAGAGAGGATGGTGGTTACTGTAAACAAAACAACAAAGCCTGCAAGAGGCCACTATCTTAATATTTTAGGAGACCGTTGTGCTCTTAAACCAGAAACTCAAAACCTAATTAGGGCCTACATTTCAGTCTTGTTCGAGGATATAAAACCGTATTAAATATAAGGAATAAGCCACAGGCACAGGAAAATTAGAAATAAGCTGTTCCTTCAATTGTCGCTTTGACACATAACCTATGCCGCATTGTCACTGATCTGGTGTATAAAACTCCATGGTATTTACCTCTATTTACTTTGCTATCTAGCACGTTGTGGATTTGAAAAACTGCAAATAAATTATTTAAAAGAATAAATAAGCTGCCCAGTTTAATTGCAAAACTGACTGAAATACTTATATATTCATTAAAATACCAACATATTCATTGAAATGCAGATATATTCTTTGAAATACAGATATATTCATTGAAATACAGATATGTTCTTTGAAATACAGATATATTCATTGAAATACAGATATATTCATTGAAATACATATATATTCATTGAAATTCAGATATATTCATTGAAATTCAGACGCTTCCAGTTGTCACCTTTCTGTAAATACTCTTTAGTCCTTTACATCAGTGTTTGGAAGATGCTCATCTGAAGTGAAGCTATAAATACTTTTTTACAGCAGCAGCCAAGTGTAAGGCCCTGTACTTGAACTGTCTGACCCTTAAAAACATTCACGTCTGTGACATCTGAAATCCCAGGTTTTTATAGGTATAAATGCTTGTTTGTGTGAAATGTATTCACTGCTGGAGCCAGTAGGTGGCAGTTCCGTCTGTGGCCACCAGAGGGCGCTCCTCGCCTGCTGATGAAAAACCAATGAGTTGCACATTAGATGGAAGGGAGATGGGTTTCCTCTTCCGGGTCGCGGCGACAGAGACAGCACCAGCAGCGGTGACATCACTTCCGGCCTCTCCTCGTGTGTCCAGCCTGCTGCAGAGGAGGAAGGAGCCCTGTCTGGTGGGCAGATACCTCCATCTTCAGACCCCAGATCTGCCCCCCCCAGCCCCAGGAGGAGGAGAGAGCCCGGACAGGTTTCTTCTCAGGTAGGAGAGCTGCCAACTCACTTGGCTGCAATTTTTAATCCGTGGATCAGACCCCACGCCCCCTGGCATTCACGGTGACGTCAGGAGAGCTCAGCTCTTCCTCCTGTTGAGCCTGAGTGGGGAGCAGAGGAGGAGAGGCCTGTCCAGGGTCAGAGGAGGAGAGGCCTGTCCAGGGTCAGAGGAGGAGAGGCCTGTCCAGGGGTGCAGAGGAGGTGAGGCCTGTCCAGGGGAGCGGAGGAGCTGAGGCCTGTCCAGGGGGCAGAGGAGAGGAGGCCTGTCCAGGGGTGCAGAGGAGGAGAGGCCTGTCCAGGGGAGCAGAGGAGGTGAGGCCTGTCCAGGGGAGCAGAGGAGGTGAGGCCTGTCCAGGGGTGCAGAGGAGGTGAGGCCTGTCCAGGGGTGCAGAGGAGGTGAGGCCTGTCCAGGGGAGCAGAGGAAGTGAGGCCTGTCCAGGGGCACAGAGGAGGTGAGGCCTGTCCAGGGGTGCAGAGGAGGCGAGGCCATTACAGGGGTACAGAGGAGGTGAGGCCTGTCCAGGGGAGTGCATAGGAGGAGAGGCCTGTCCAGGGGAGCAGTGTCTCTCTTCGGGGCCTGTGCATAACGCCCCGAGGCTCAGGGTGGAGTCAGAGGTGCTGTATGGGGTGGAATGAACTCTGGGTTCCTCTGTCCTTAATGAGAATCCTTCACCAAGAGGCCTGTCCAGGGGTGCAGAGGCAGTGAGGACTGTCCAGGGGAGCAGCGTCTCTCTTTGTAACCAGTACATAGCGCCCCGAGGCTCAGGGAGGAGTCAGAGGCGCTGTATGGGGTGCAATGAACTCTAGGCTCCTCTGTCCTTAATGAGAATCCTTCACCGAGAGGCCTGTCCAGGGGTGCAGAGGAGGTGAGGCCTGTCCAGGGGTATAGAGGAGGTGAGGCCTGTCCAGGGGTGCAGAGGAGGAGAGGCCTGTCCAGAGGAGCAGAGGAGGTGAGGCCTGTCCAGGGGAGCAGAGGAGGTGAGGCCTGTCCAGGGGGCAGAGGAGAGGAGGCCTGTCCAGGGGTGCAGAGGAGGTGAGGCCTGTCCAGGGGAGCAGAGGAGGTGAGGCCTGTCCAGGGGAGCAGAGGAGGTGAGGCCTGTCCAGGGGTGCAGAGGAGGTGAGGCCTGTTCAGGGGTGCAGAGGAAGTGAGGCCTGTCCAGGGGCACAGAGGAGGTGAGGCCTGTCCAGGGGTGCAGAGGAGGCGAGGCCATTACAGGGGTACAGAGGAGGTGAGGCCTGTCCAGGGGAGTGCATAGGAGGACAGGCCTGTCCAGGGGAGGAGCAGAGGAGGAGAGGCCTGTCCAGGGGAGCAGTGTCTCTCTTCGGGGCCTGTGCATAACGCCCCGAGGCTCAGGGTGGAGTCAGAGGTGCTGTATGGGGTGGAATGAACTCTGGGTTCCTCTGTCCTTAATGAGAATCCTTCACCAAGAGGCCTGTCCAGGGGTGCAGAGGCAGTGAGGACTGTCCAGGGGAGCAGCGTCTCTCTTTGTAACCAGTACATAGCGCCCCGAGGCTCAGGGAGGAGTCAGAGGCGCTGTATGGGGTGCAATGAACTCTAGGCTCCTCTGTCCTTAATGAGAATCCTTCACCGAGAGGCCTGTCCAGGGGTGCAGAGGAGGTGAGGCCTGTCCAGGGGTATAGAGGAGGTGAGGCCTGTCCAGGGGTGCAGAGGAGGAGAGGCCTGTCCAGAGGGCGCAGAGGAGGTGAGGCCTGTCCAGGCGCACAGAGCAGGTGAGGCCTGTCTAGGGGTGCAGAGGAGGCGAGGCCGGTCCAGGGGTGCAGAGGAGGGGCGGTCTGTCCAGGGGTGCGGAGGAGGAGAGGGCTGTCCAGGGGTGCAGAGGAGGTAAGACCTGTCCAGGGGTGCAGAGGAGGTGAGGCCTGTCCAGGAGTGCAGAGGAGGAGAGACCTCTCCAGGGGTGCAGAGGAGGCGAGGCCTGTCCAGGGGTGCAGAGGAGGTGAGGCCTGTCCAGGGGGTGCAGAGGAGGAGAGGCCTGTCCAGGGAAGCAGAGGAGGAGAGGCCTGTCCAGGGGCACAGAGGAGGTGAGGCCTGTCCAGGGAAGCAGAGGAGGAGAGGCCTGTCCAGGGGTGTAGAGCAGGTGAGGCCTGTCCAGGGGTGCAAAGGAGGAGAGACCTCTCCAGGGGCGCAGAGGAGGAGAGGCCTGTCCAGGAGTGCAGAGGAGGAGAGACCTCTCCAGGGCGCAGAGGAGGAGAGGCCTGTCCAGGAGTGCAGAGGAGGAGAGACCTCTCCAGGGGCGCAGAGGAGGAGAGGTCTGTCCAGGGGGTGCAGAGGAGGAGAGGCCTGTCCAGGGAAGCAGAGGAGGAGAGGCCTGTCCAGGGGTGCAGAGGAGGTGAGGCCTGTCCAGGGGTGCAGGGGAGGCGAGGCCTGTCCAGGGGGTGCAGAAGAGGAGAGGCCTGTCCAGGGAAGCAGAGGAGGAGAGGCCTGTCCAGGGGCACAGAGGAGGTGAGGCCTGTCCAGGGGTGCAGTGGAGGTGAGGCGTGTCCAGGGTTGCAGAGGAGGTGAGGCCTGCCCAGGGGTCAGAGGAGGTAAGACCTGTCCAGGGGTGCAGAGGAGGTGCGAGGCCTGTCCAGGGGGTGCAGAGGAGGAGAGGCCTGTCCAGGGAAGCAGATGAGGAGAGGCCTATCCAGGGGCACAGAGGACGTAAGGCCTGTCCAGGGGTGCAGTGGAGGTGAGGCCTGTCCAGGGCTGCAGAGGAGGTGAGGCCTGTCCAGGAGTGCAGAGTAGGAGAGGCCTGTTCATTGGGTGGCGGAGGCGAGGACTGTCCAGGGGGTGCATAGGAGGTGAGGCCTTTCCAGGGGTGCAGAGGAGGAGAGGCTTGTCTAGAGGGGTGCAGAGGAGGTGAGGCCTGTCCAGGGGTGCAGAGGAGGTGAGGCTTGTCCAGGGGAGCAGTGTCTCTCTTCGGGCCTGTGCAACCTGGTGTGGTTCTCCTTTCGTTTGGTCATTCATGAGATTATAGACTGGTAAAAAAAGCTGCTTTACATTCCTTCAAGACTTAGCCTGAAGGCTGCTCTCCATAGCTATCAAGGGTTGTTTGCACTGATACAAGGTGCCCATTATAACTAGTGGACAGCATATACCAGGCCAACTTCTCACATTGTCCATGTGGGGGCAGAGGAGATGAGGCATGTCCTGCAAGGGTTGGGGGTGCAGAGGAGATGAGGTCTGTCCTGAGGGGGTGCAGAGGAGGTGAGGCCTGTCCAGGGGTGCAGAGGAGGTGAGGCCTGTCCAAGGGGCAGAGGAGGTGATGCTTTTCTGGTAGGGGGTTGCAAAAGAAGCCTGTTCTGTGGTGTGGTGCCGTGCAGAGGAGGTGAGGCCTGTCAGGGAAGGGGGATGCTACAGGCGAGGTCTGTCCAAGGTAGTGCAGAGGAGGGGAGGCCTGCCCAGAGCTGGGGGGTGCAGAATAGGTGAGGCCTGTCCAGGGGGGTGCAGAGGAAGTGAGGCCTGTCTAGTGAGGTGCAGAGGAGGTGAGGAATGTCCAAGGGGTGCAAAGGAGGTAAGGCCTGTCCAGGGGTGCAGAGGAGGTAAGACCTGTTCTGTCCAGGGGGGTGCAGCCGAGATGAGACCTGTGAGGGTGGTACAGAGAAGGTGAGACCTGTGGGGAGGGGATGAGGGGCAAAGGAGGTGAGACCTGTGGATTGGGGGGAGGGGGCAGAGGAGGTGAGACCTATCCAGTCAGAGGGAGGTTAGAAGAAGTGAAGCCTGTCAAGGGGGAGGCACAAAGAAGGTGAGGCCTGTCCAGCAGGTGCAGAGGAGGGGACGACTGTCCATGGGATGTAGAGGGGGTAAGTCCTGTTTGGAGGTAGGTGCAGAGGAGGCGAGACCTGTCGGGGGATGCAGAGGAAGCAAGGCCTGTCCAGGGGGCTCAGAGGAGGTGAGTGCGGCCTGTCCGGGGGGTGTAGAGGAGATGAGGCCTGTCCAGGGGTGCAGAGGTGGAGAGGCCTGTCCAGGAAGGTGTAGAGGAGATGAGGCCTGTCCTGTGTTTGGGTGGTTCAAAGGAGGTGGGGTCTCTCCAGGATGGATGCAGTGGAGGTGAGGCCTGTTCGTCCAGGCGGGGTGGTCGAGAGCTGAGTTTAAGTTTGTTAATTGTTGTCCCAAGACATTTGTGGAATGAGTGTAAGTTGCTTGTAAACTGGCCAATTGAAGTACCACAGAGTGAAGTGCCTCAAAATATTTTATTATATTATAAGAGATTCATGCAGAGTTACAGACAATATTGCAAAGGCAAAGACCGGGTAAAAGAGGGCGCATCTTTTAGCGTTGCATCCAGAGGTTAGTGTACATATCCAGCAAAATGTGAGGGGATGCAGACTAACATTCCGGATGAGATTTTGTTTTACGCAAAGTTCTGTAGTGAGAATTTTGTTACTAAACAGAAAAATATCAAAGAAAAAATAATGATGGCTCAGACAAAAATGTTCCAAACGGGTGACGAAAGTGATTCTCACAGATTGTATTCTCGTTTTGATTCTGGGTTTGGTGTGAATTTGAATATGCACGGCATTGGTGTGCAGAGTAATGATGTTCAGTATGTGCAAGGAAGAAATGTTGTCCCTCTGGGTCAGGGCCGGACTGGGAACCCAAACCAGGCCTGACAATTTTGACGGACCTGCTCACTGCCTCTTTTGTTGCTGGGGGGGAGGGGGGCGATATAGCAGCACCACAGCAAAACCAGCCCCCAGTAACAAATACGTTTCCCAGCACTGAAGAATCGGCCCCCACTCTTCCAGCCTCCCGGGGAAACACCCGAAGCCCGTTTCCGGCCAGTCCGGCCCTGCTCAGGGTGTTGGTTTTACTGACAGTGGCAATTTAAATACCTCAAACTCTAATAATGTGCAAAATAAGACACACTCCTTGCGATGTTTGCAGGAACCTGGGAAACTGGAACATGAATCAGATGGCCAGAATGGGATGTCACAGTCAGTGGTCCCAGCCCAACTGAACTCTGTGCCGAGCATGCAGAATCAGAGGCAGATATATTGGAACATACCTTCAGTTCAGATGGTCCCACAGCCCAGTGCAGAATAGAATGCCAAATAATTCTCAACAAATTCAGGATTTCAACAAAATCCTCCAGTGATTAATAAGGATTTTCCACTTCTTGCTTCTACACTAGGAGTTTCTATTGGACTAAGTCAGACACAATGACGGTGCCTGAGACGGGAGAAGGGTTGCACGCTTGATGCAGTCATAGAGGTAACCCAGAGTGGCCCTTTTGTAGAAGAAGTAAATGGGAATCCAGCATCACTTTTAAGCAATAAATGTGCCTCCCGTTCCACAGTCAGACTGACGGGAGCGCCCAACCCACCCCTCTTGGGAAAGGAGTCCAAGTTGTAGGCATTTCTAATAAACAACTAATAAGCTGTCAGCAAATGTTCCCGTACAAATTGGGTCAATGATGAATGGCCAGAAACGTATACGTATCCAGTTATTATGTTAGGGAATTACCTTGTAAAATGACTTGTGGCTTTTTGGGGAAGAGTCACAATTAATTATTCATTTTGTAGGTGTGGTTTATTAAATTACATTTTGGTGTGCCATGTTTTCATGACTATTCATTGATTGCTGTCATTTTTACCTCATCGTGAACCATGTCAATAATGTGTTCTCTCTGTCTAAAAACGTAAGAACTTTTCCTTGATTCCTAACTGAGCAGATTCTATATCAGTTTGCTATTTGATCTTATAAAAAAAATTCTTATATTTTAGCACACATTTGTTGTGTGTGGTCTGTCTATTGACTTTACAGCTGGAGTTATTTCTAATTCTGGCTTTTGATATACTTTAGAGGTTACCTTTATGTGATCCTCCTGCAAATATTATGATAATTATTTCTCTGACTGAGTAACCATGTTTATGCCTTCAGTAATTATTTGAAACCTTTAATATAGCTTTGAAGCTTGTTGTAGCTCCACAGGCAAGGGCCTTTACCAGGGAGCGGTCCTTTAATGGGCAGTATCGCCAGCGACGGCTGACTATAAGGTCATTACACTGTTTGCCCCATGAGGGCAGAATGTGTTAATTAATAAAACAACGGTGTCCCAGAGACCGAGGGGGTTGAAACACCTCCGGTACTCTGAAACCTTTGTTTCAAAGCTGTTGCTGTGAAACTTGAACAGTTAACAGCCGTATGTGAGACCACGGTGGTTAATTGTTGAACATTCACAGCAATAGCTGTTAAAGGAGGCTGAAGTCCGCCCCTGGTTCTCCCTGGGCTCGGTTGTTTTGTAAATCCAAGACGGTTATTTGTAAAATATGATGAAGTGTGATAGTCGTCGGATGCAAAACTGTTTCTTTACTTCCTTTCCAGGTATTCTGGGATGACAGGCAGTGCAGCGTGGCTGCCACCTTTGGGGGAACAAATAAAATAATTGTCAGGTAAGGATTCCTATAACTCTATGTTTCCTTTTCCCCTGTTTCTTCTTTCTCTATTCCCTTTCTTGATCTCTGTTTTTTTTGTCACTTTACTTCAACTTTTGACTCTCTCTGTGCAGTATTTTTTTTGTTATCAAACTTCTGATAATAATATGATGGAGCCACATTCCACTCTTGGAACATATTGGGGGGTGCAGTGCAGGCCCAGTTCCTTTCTAGGTCAGCTTTGCCCAGCAGTTCCTTAACTGTTATCACATTTGTCTCCTCCTCTACACCACGTGATGATGGTTCACCCTGATTAGAGGTGCCTCGCTGTTGCGCTGCTAGTGCGTTTAGAAAGTGACTGTGATTTAAAAATGTTATTGAATCATTGTGTGCGTTCTAATGGGGGGAATGTTTTAAAAACTATTATAATTGCTTACTTGTGTCGGATTACTGCATTCTTTCCAGGCACTCTTCCGTTTTTTTCTTTATCTCGGGCGGGGGAGGAGGGGAGGGGGAGGGAGGCGGGGTTGTGGTGGTCTTTTGCTCCTTCCTCGGTCCACCACGGCTCGCCAATTGTGTGGAGGGAAGTGAGTGTTTCACTCGTGCTTCTCTACTCCACTTCCTGTCCCAGATCGATGGGCAGCGCTCTAGTTGTTCCTGACCGGCCCAGCTATTTAATCTGCATACCGGGCAGGACACGCAGCGGATAGTGGTTCACCCTGATTAGAGGTGCCACGCTGTTGCGCTGCTACTGCGTTTAGAAAGTGACTGAACGTCAGATCTCTGATTAAACATAGGGCAGAATTTAATGATTTTGTCTCCCTCCCGTAGGCCTGATTGGGTATTTATTACTGAAACCTGGGCTAGAGAGTGTTCAGGACCTGACCTGGTGGAGGCCATCCCCTCAGGGTATGCTCTGTCCAGACTTGATAGGGAAGGTAGGATGGGGGGGTTTGGGAGTACTTTATAAAGACACCTTCTCGTACTTCACAGAGGCCCTCACCACTCCCTCAGATCCCTATCAGGCCCTATTTTTCTCCTTGAAGATCCTACCCACTGATAGTTTTGTACCCGGAACCAGAGGAATGTTTAATCAGGACTTCAGCAATCGGATGGAGCCTTATTTGGCTAGATCCAATGTCACTCTTTTGGGTGCTTTTAACTTCCATTTGGAAAAAACACTGTGCTATGGAAACTATGCACTCCTGCGGCCTTCCTCAGCTGGTGAGGAGCCCCTCTCATACCGCAGGACACATTCTGGACGGGATCTTCTCTAACGATCCTAGGATAGAGGTGAATGATCCCATTAAACCTTAGCCACATAAATAAGGAGGGTCTTCGAATTAAGCTTAGCAATTATTGCTGTCTCCCCCACCTGGGTGTTAACTCAATCTATAATGATTTTTCCAACTGGCTCTTGGCGGCTCTGGACTCTCTTGCCCCTCTTAAGGAGCATTATGTGGCCAGAAAACTCCCTTCGGCGCCCTGGTTCACCAAAAGGTTGAGAAACATTAGGCAGGTATGCCGACAGCAGGAAAGAATATGGTGCTGTGAGCTTATCCCAGCCGAAAGGGACCTGCATAAACTAAGATTGAAGGAATATAGGCTAGCTATTAATGAGGAAAAGGTTATCTACTATTCCAAGATGACGCAATCCATCAAATCCCAGAGGGAACTCTTCACTGTGATTAATTTCCTCCTAGCCCCCTCGGCCTCTGCCAACACCGAGGTCTCCCAGGAGCTACGTGATAAAAAGGCATGCTTTTTTATGACAAAATCAAGGACATATATTCCTCCCTGAAGATATCCAATGTCGGAGGGTCAAAGGCCGATTGTCCTTCGGATTCTCTGGTAGCTCCTCCAAAGGATTGCCGCTTTAGCACCTTTCCCCCTATACTTCAAGAAGACACGGAGCAGATGTTAAGGTAAATTAGATCTTTCTCCCCTATGGAGCCCTGTCCCCTGAAGATCCTGAAACTAGGAATGGAGACTATTGTTCCTCCTTTGACGTAGTTCTCAATGTCGTTATTACTTCTGGCCACTATCCCACCCCCTGGAAAATGGCCGTGGTTAAACCTTTCTTAAAGAAGCCCTCTCAGGATCCGGCGGAACTAAAGAACTACCGGCCTATTTCTCTGCTGCCCGTCCCAGCTAAAATCTTGGAGAAACACCTGAACCTCCATCTTAGCACCTATCTGGAGATCATCATTTGCACGATGGTCGACACAGGTCACACCACCTACTGATCCTTCCGGACCTAACGACAGCCTTCGATACCATCTCGCCCCTTAGATTTTCTGGGAGGCTCCGGGAAATAGGGATTGAATGCTCCCCCCTTAATTTGCTTACATCTTTCCTTATGGAACAGGCTCAAAGAGTTAGGATGGGCCAATTCCTTTCTGCTCCTAAACGGCTGTTCTGCGGAGTTCCCCAGGGATCCTCATTGAGCCCCACCCTTTTAACCTGTATGTAGCCCCGCTTGCCAGGGTTGTAAGATCTTTTGGCCTAAAAGTGTTATCCTATGATGATGACACTCAGATCATGATTAGCATCCCTGAGAGTGTTGAAGCATCAGTAGCAAATGTTTAAAGCTGCATGCAGGCCGTAGCAGCATGGATGGCAGAGAACTATCTAAGACTCAATGGGGATAAAACTGAGATTAAAATTTTCGGAGACAATCAGGAGATTTGGTCCAGGGCCTGGTGGCCAGATACGCTTGGATCTTGCCCTCGCCCTGGCCTCGGTGCCAAAAATCTAGGCATCATGGTTGATACCTCCCTCTCCTTGGGCCCCCAAATAAATAGAAGTCTCCATCTGCCTCGGAATGATAAGAACTCTCAGAAAGATATGTCAATTTCTCTCCCTCTCCACGCGGAAACAGGCAGTGGTGGCCCTTGTGTTGTCCATTTAGGATTACTGCAATGCCCTTTATGTAGGGATCAATAAGGGTCTCCTACACCGACTCAGACTTGTGCAGAATGCTGCTGCCAGGCTGGTGATGGGCCTTCCTAAATTCCACTCTGTTGCGGCTACCATCAAGAGCCTTCCTTGGCTTCCTTTGGGTCGGAGAATTGAGTTTAAAGCCCTGTGTTTGGTACACAAGGTCTTTTACAATATGTGATCAGAAGGCATTAAAAAACTGTTTCGGAGATATGTCCCTGGTAAGCAGTTAGGATCTTCCAGCAATAATTTGGTGACTGTGCCTAGATTCAGGAAATCTAGATGGGGGGAGGGCCTTTTCGCTGGCTGTGGACAATTTGTTGAACTCCCTTCCTCTTTCAATTTCGATTCTGGGAACTCATTCCTCAATCCGTAAGGCCTTGAAGACCTGGCGCTTTACAAATACGAATCTGTAAACCCTGTATCTATGGACACCCCTGGTCATGATCCCGATCCGCAGCGCTTTGATGCCCCTGGGCTAAGTTCGATCCTTCTGTCTGTTCTATCGGCATCTTTCATCTCTGGATCTGACTTTCATCTCTTTACGTCCTCCCATCCTGCCCTTTTCTGTCTTGTCTACTACAAGCAAAAGACACAGTACATGTGTGTGGACACACATGCACACAGGGCTTGCTTTAGAGTGGTGCGACCGGTGGAGCCACACCTGGTGCTGACCTTGGGGCACTGTGTTTAGAAGTAACTTATATGTTTACAAGCATCTGCCGCAGAGTTTCCTGTGTTGGACCCCTGTGGTGAAAGTGGAAGATAGCCTTTTTTCTCTTTCCTTTGTTTTGTGTTTTTCTTTTCTTGACCCTTTTTGGTTTCCTTTACTGTTGTACCGTTAAATAAAATGTCCCTACCTAGATCACTGGAAAAAGGATTAGATTAACAGTCTAGGTGGGCAGGGGACTAAATAACATCTAATAATTCATAGAAAGAATTACAAATATCTCACTATGACCCCAGCCGTTGCCACAGAACTTGCAAATTGATAGTGGTGGCTGCTTCTGAGAATCTGTGTTTCTTTCTCAAATATTCACTTCTTTTGCTCTCACATCCTTGATTTCCAGTGATTCCAATGTCTCTGTTTCACCACTATCAGAAATGCAACTCAAACTGATTTCCAAACTTGTTTTTGTTAATACTTTCTTTGTGCAAAGTATAAGGTTACACATATTTTTTCTTTGTGTTCATTTACAATTTTTGACTCCATTTCTACAGGTGACAGAAGCATGAACAGAAAAAAGAAGGTATACATTTAGTGAAACACAATGAAAAGGATTATTTCAAGGAAAGTTAAAACATTCTCGAGCTCTTGAGAAGAAACACATTCTATGTGCCAGGAATGTTGAGGATGTTGGAGCGGAAGAAACTGGTGAATGTGAAAGTTGTCAAATCCCTAAAGTAAAAGGACCATAAATGTTTACCAAGCTTCAGTAACCGAGATTAAGGAGAACAATTTCCACAACTGATACCCACACAGTGCACTTGAGAAAACTCAGAGGATGTAAATTCTGTTTGATGGTTTATGAGAAATGCTTTGGAGACCGAACCCCTCCCCAACAGATCAGTTTCCGTAGATGTGTTGTGATGTGACAGAACCGCCAAAAAGACTAATATCCTCGGTTTACAAGTGCAAGCTTTTGTCCCGTCTCCTGGAGATAAGAGGAAAGAAAAGATTGTTTAAAAGAAAGTCATTGTAAATACGATTTCTCAGATGTCATTACAGCAAAGAGGCTGGATTATCATTTCCAATATAGGAAGATTTTCCTCCACAAACTCTGTCTCTTGGGTTGATCCGAGTGGTTTCAAAGTGTCCTGTACCTCCAAAGTGGATCATGTACCTGTCTTAGCCATTGAGCAAAAAAGCATGTACTGGCACAGAAAGTAGAAAAGGGGCCAGTGTTACGCTATTGATAATTCATAAACCACCCTGGCATGCCCTAATCATCTGTCATTACTTGTTTGAACAAACATACCTTACAGGCAAACACTAAAGCCCAAATACCTTATCAGTGCTTTTAAAACTTCTAAATCAAATGTGATGAACTAGGATCACTAAATGAGACTAATTAAACAAGAGAAACGTCACCTGGGCATAACTTGGAGAAAATGAATCCATGAGAGGCCTCTTAATCAATACAAGGGGCTCCTCAGTGAAAGTTAATAAGACAAGTTAGATCGGTGCCTTTAAAGGTAGGAAAATGATCTCCAGGTAAAAACTATCATTAGTTAAATAGATATGTTAAGAAGAGCATCTGAAATGTATTTTAGAAGTTAATGCTGAGTTGTAACATAAACAAGTACACAATCAGAAATCAGATTCAGTCTAAAGATGGCATGTATCCAGGAACAAACCCAACTTGGAGAAACAAACAACTCGAATAAGAGCAATGAATGTGAGAATAGCTTTAGTCACCAATCCCACCTCACTAAACATGAGAAAACTAGCACTGGACGAAAACCCTATCAGTGTCCAGAATGCAGGAAAGGCTTCAATCACAAATCCAATCTCACTTCACATGAAAGAACCCACTCTGGGCTTAAACCGTATCAGTGTTCTGAATGCCAGAAAAGCTTCAGACTGAAAAACACTCTCACTCGCCATGAGAGAACTCACACTGGGCAAAAACCCTATCAGTGTCCCGAATGCCAGAAAGGCTTCAATCACAAATCCAACCTTATAGTACATGAAAGAACCCACACTGGGCTTAAACCGTATCAGTGCTCTGAATGCTGTAAAAGCTTCAGTAGCAAATCCTATCTCACTTTACATGAAAGAACCCACACAGGACAAAAACCTTATCAGTGCTCTGAATGTTGTAAAAGCTTCAGTCAGAAATCCAGCCTTACTAAACATGAAAGAACCCACACTGGACAAAAACCATATCAGTGCTCCATGTGCCAAAGAAGCTTCAGTTTTAGTAGCAGTCTGATTCAACATCAGGTAACTCACACTGGACAAAAACCTTATCAGTGCTCTGAATGCTTTAAAAGCTTTAGTAACAAATCCAATCTCACTTTACATGAAAGAACCCACACTGGACAAAAACCTTATCAGTGCTCTGAATGCTGTAAAAGCTTCAGTCAGAAATCCAGCCTTACTGTACATAAAATGACCCACACTGGGTATAAACTGTATCAGTGCTCTGAATGCTGTAAAAACTTCAGTAGTAAATCAGCTCTCTTTCAACACGAGAGAGCTCATACTGGACAAAAAAAGTATCAGTGCTCTGAATGCTGGAAAAGCTTCAGTCAGAAAGACACCCTTACTAAACATGAAACGACGCACACTGGGCATAAACCGTATCAGTGCTCTGAATGCCAAAAAGGTTTCTATCAAAAATCCGGTTTAAATCTACATCAGAAAATCCATACTGGGCTTAAACCGTATCAGTGCTCTGAATGCCAGAAAAGCTTCAGACTGAAAAAGACTCTCACTCACCATGAGAGAACTCACACGGGGCACAAACCTTATCAGTGCTCTGAATGCTCGAAAAGCTTCAGTCAGAAATCCAACCTTACTGTGCATCAAAGGACCCACACTGGGCATAAACCGTATAAGTGCTCTGAATGCACAAAAACATTCTATAAGAGATTGAGTTTAATTGAACATGAGAGAACCCACACTGGGCTCAAACCCTATCAGTGCTCTGAATGCCACAAAAGCTTCAGATTGAAAATAAATCTCACTAGACATGAAAGAACCCACACTGGACAAAAACCGTATCAGTGCTCTGAAAGCCGGAAAGGATTCAGTTGGAAATCCAACCTTACTGTGCATGAAAGAACCCACACTGGGTATAAACCCTATCAGTGCTCTGAATGCCAGAAAAGCTTCAGTTATAAAATAACACTCACTAGACATGAGAGAACTCACACTGGGGATAAACCTTATTAGCTCTCTGAATGCGGAAAAGTTTCAGCCGGAAATCTGGTCTCACTCAACCTGTGACCACTTACCTGGAAGAAACCTCGTCATTTTTCTAAATGCCAGAGAAGCGTCTGCTGGAGATTCAGTTTCATTCAGCAAGAGAGAAGCGACAACGTGAAAGAAAATGATCTGTGCTCTCAATGTGACAAAAACTTCAGTTGTAAATGTAACATTTCTACGTAAGAGAGACAATGTGGGGAGAATAAAAGGTGCTCACTGTCAACCCCGAGGAGGAGCTTTCAGCATCGCTAAACATTTACATGACGCAGCCCCAAAGACATCACTCCATTGATTGTCCAACGAACTGTACTGAGAAAAGCACACAGCGAGGGATGGAAATGCTTGAATTAACCTCATTCCTTTGTTACTATTTGTGGCCTCATTCCATTCAGCGTGTTTTGCTCCCTGAGTGTTAATAAGCCATGGCTCCAACCCACAAAGTCCATTAAATCCTGAACTTTGAGGCCACGCTGTTATATTCAGGAATGCCTGTAACCTCAAATTGTTTCCAGCCTTAGTGAGCCTCACCAGGGGGCTGCAGCAGGCGTTTGTTTATTGTTTAGTTTCCGTCTTTTCATTTTTGCATATTATATATTTTCATATATGGTGTTTTTGCGTGAGGTGATTATTATTGTCCTCATTTCAAGTATGTTATGCTTTGTATGTTTCTCAGATGGGCCGCTGTTTCTGTATAGTTCATGCAATTTTTAACATGTTTTTAAGTGTTTATCTTTATTTAGCCTTTTGATATCAATAAAATGTGAAATTACATTATGTGGTAATGTTTTATAATCTGCGGGACAACTGATTATTGTGTGGAGTAGTTACCCATAATATTTATTCATTGGAGGAAGTTTTTGTTCTTTAACCTTTAGGCTGCAGCAGGAGTCCCTGTGCCATAGGTCTCTATGGGACCAACATCTGTTCATGTCTGTACCATGTAGGGCTGAACATTGAGAAAAACTAAAGGTGATGGATGAACTGGTAGTTAATCTCGGCAACATCCCGCCACATCATTCTCTAGTCTTTGTGTAACTACAGACAAGGTCAGCCATATGCAAACCATTCTTGGCCCCATCCTAAATAGTCCTAATTACTTCTGTTCCAAGAGGACACAGCCTCGTATTACAAAGATCCACATGAGTGGCCTCTTTCTATCTTCTTTTTGTTTCAAATGGAACCTGCAATCCCCTTAACCATGCCTCAGGCCTGCCACGTTCCATGCTTTGGCTCTTTTCTCATCTTCAACCTTGAACCATCTCCATAACTTGGAAGCTCCGAAGACTTCGCAGCTGTTGTAACTGCTTGAAATTTCAAACATTTTGATGGCCGTGGATTCAGGTTCACTTTGATGACCCAACTCTACTCTGTGGGAATTTTGCACTTCAAGCCACTTTTGTGCAGCTCGTCACCTTCTGAGACTGATTCAGCCAAAAACCTCACATCAAATTCCAGTGTCAATCCTCACTAGAAACTAAACTTATCTTTGTCCTCTCGAGCATAGCTACCAAAGTCCGCTACAATTTTGTAGGTGACTTCCTGATTGATTCAGTGGAACTGCTTGTTTTTTATTCATTTACCTTTTTGTTTGGTTTTGACAGTTGTTTTTGCTAATTAATAATCCTTAAATCACAGCCCACCTTTAGATTTTGCTTCTGAATAATTATTAAATATTCTATTTGATCTAAACTTGGTTTGAATCTTTAAGTTCCTTGTCTATTTTTAATAAACTGTATTGAAATGTGTGACTTCCACTGTTTTGCTTTACCTTCGAGCGCCCCTTAGGCCATACTGCTCAAGCCACGTTACCAAAAGCGAGCTAAGAACACTATAGTAGAAGACACATTTACCTTTGCTGACCGAAGTTTGGGAAAAGGAAAGTAGGCTGACTCTAGAAAGCACACTACCTAGCTGGAAAGGTTACTCTCTTAGGTGGCATCTGCACCACTTGTAGATGCAAAAATCAAAGATTATGAGAGAAGCTGTTGGTATCTGCGCCCCCAGAATTTGAGACTGCCACCCTCTCTCAAACAGTTGAAAGAGCTAAAGATTCACCCGTCAGAGATTCATGTCTCAGCAACTAAGAGTGCTCGCTCCTGTCATACAACAATCACACTGTTACCTGAATCACCCTCCCTGTGCAATGTACAAACTTTTACATGAACAAGTTGTGTTGTGCTTTGTGAAGAGTCTTTCACCCCCTTTATATTTAAATGATTTTCTGTGATCAGACACCCCAGGCTCCCATCTCTTCTAGTGCGGATGATAATGTGAGAACTGTAACGAGATCACAAACAAGGGCTGCATTGAGAAATAATCGTCTTCCAAGTCACACAGTAGTTTGTAGTTCTTTATTAGTCTTTTAAATGTACATCCCCCATCCCGTTCCAAGGATGAGTATAGCTTACGAAGCGCGACTCTCTTGGGGCCCGCGTCCCTGATTAAGTCCATAAAAACAGAAACAGAGTCCAATTTCCTGAAGAAGCGCAGAGGCAGGTAAACTAGAGGGGTCGAGAAGCAGTATAAATGTATTAACAGCATTTTTGCAACTTCCACTCTACCCATGGGTCGATACTTGCAGGGAGCCCCAAAACGACAGGGAACTGCAAAACTTGGACATCACCTAAGTTGCCCTGTATACGTTCTTTGTCGGTGTGGTAAGTTCATCGCTTAATACCTGAAGATGTCAGGGTGCCACCCCAGTGCTAATTGGGGCAGCACTTCCTGTTCTAAGTTGTTAGTTTGCGCATGGGATATAAGCTGGATTTGGTTCAATTTAGCCTCAGTCCAGAAGCCCTACCAAAATCGTCTAGAACATCCATCACCTGTGGTAGATACGAATGGACGCTCCTGAGGTACACAAATGCATCATCAGCATACAGTGATATGTCCTCTCAATTTGGCTCACTCGGTATACTGATTGCTGGGTCCTGTGAACGAAACAGGGCAGCAAACAGATCCATGGGTAGGGCAAAAGTAATCGACAGCGGGCATCTTTGCTGCATGCTTCAAAATAAACTGAGATCTCTGCCTGTCCGAATGCGGGCCAGCGGGTTGGTGTAGAGGAGATTTATCCAGTGCAGTATTTCTGGTCCTAGTTTCATGCACATCAGCACTTTCGTTAAGTAAAACTACTCAAGGGTGTTGAAGGCCTTCTCTATATCTAGTGAGATTGCTGTGTATGGAGGCAATTCATGAAGATTCTTTTCCATCAGCCGGAGAGGCGCCATAGGTTTAGACATATTTTTCTCCCAGGTACAAAATCATTCTGGTCTTGGTGCCAATGTAGAGAGGCAGGGGAGCAACCTGTTTGCAAGGACCTTCCTGAAAATCTTGTGGTTGGTGTATAGTGGCCAGTAGGAGCGTAGCTCCAGGGGGTCCCTGTTGGGCTTAGGCAGTACCAATATCATAGCCTCCCATAGGGATCCCGGTAATGTGCCCTCCTGCCGGGCCTGTTGGTACATTTGAAGTAGCTTTGGAGAGAGGGTTGCTCTGTAGGTGAAGTAAAAGTCCACCGGGAACCCTCCATCCCAGAAGTTTTGTTGCACCTGATATAGTCAACCATGAAGCCAATTTCCCCAGTGGTCAGGGTTTCATCTGGTGTATGTCCCTGAAGGGGGTTAAGTCTGGGGATCGACATTCTATTCAAATACTCATCTAATTGGGGCGCTTGCACTCCCAGCACAGCCTGGTATACAGACGTCTGGTACTACAGGAAAGCCTGGTTCATATCTGCTTGTACATTCAATATCTCTCCCACCGGGGATCTGCTGGCCTTTCTGGGGGTCTTTGTGGTCAACAACCTTAGTAGCCATGCTAGTATCTGATAGTGTAGTGTTTCTAGTCTGACAACCGCCTCTCTTTACTCCTTTTGGAGAGGGTTGATTGTGTTCTAGTTTCATGCAGCTAACCCAAATATATTTCCGTTGTTCATATTGTTTGTTCAAGGGAGAGGTTCTGGGCTCGTAAGGCATATTTTACACCATGCTACATTTTGATGCACAGGCCTTATGTGAGACCCTTAAAGGTATCCCACTCTATCACTGTCGTAGAGGCAGTTCTTTCCTTCGCCTCAAAGATGGCAATATGTTATCACAGAAGACTCCGTCCTGTAGGGCCGGGGCATATAGCCTCCTAGTAGGTACTGGTGCATGTTGTCTGCCCCACTGAATCATCATTTTGAGGTGGTTGTGGAACTAAAGTGTGTGGCCTAGACATTCACATCACAAGACCAAGGAAGCCACAGAGGGATTGCATAGGAGCAAGTCGGTTCTGGTGTGCAGTTAGTGTACTGGTGAGAACAAAAAGTATTCTTATGTACGAGGATTCATCTGTCACCAGATGTTTCACGTCTGGGTAAGCATAAGCCAGTCCACAATGCATGGGTCATTCTGATTGCATTCTTGGTTTGTGGTGGGGGAAGGATCTATCTAGGGAGGTGTCATGGGCAGAATTAAAGTCCCCACCCCATATACTCTGCATTGCCAGGGCTTCTATCAAGGGCTTGGATGAAGTACACCTGTCAAAAACTCAACACAGACCAGATGGAAGTCCTCATTTTTGGGAACAACACCTCACCATGGAATGACTCATGGTGTTCCATGGAGCACGGCATACCCCCCGCATCAACATACCATGCCCATAAACTCTGCATCATTCTGGATAGCAAGCTATCCATGAAGAAACAAGTCAATTCAGTCTCATCCACCTGCTGCCACACCCTTGGCAGGTTCCACAAGATCTTCAGATGGCTCCCGGCAAACACCAGAAGGACCATCGTGCAAGCCCTCATCACTAGCAGACTGGACACTGGAAACACAATCTGCGTAAGAGTCATTGCACGCCTCCAGACGAGACTCCAGACGATACAGATCTCAGTGGCAAGACTCATACTCAACCTCCCAGAAGGATCCAAGTCACACCCCATTTCAAGAAACTACACTGGCTCCTGATTCAGAAGAGAGGCCAGTTCAAGATGATGAGTCATGCCTACATGGCCTTGTACAACGAAGGACCAGCATACATCAACAAACACCTGACTTTCCACCAACTGACCAGACAGCTTCGATCAGCTTCCCTCTCCCTCGCAGACACCCCACAGATCTGCTGAGCCAACAGCAGGGGACGCCATTGGAACTGCTGCAGCACAGTGCTTACCCAGCACAAGATCCTTGCATCTACCATGGATGGCAACCTTGATGACAACACCAACACTGGCTTTGTAGGGCGTTAGTTCTATCGAAGTTCAAGCCATCATGTAACCCCATTTCTCACCCTCCCTTCTGCACCTCAAGAGCACCTGTGCTTTCCTTCACTATGTTCAGTCTAAGGCTGTCAACGCAGGGTCCTAGTGGTGTTTCTGGGGTCATATCACCTTGTCCTTTGTCATCAGGGCAAGAGCAGGGCCCGTTCACAGTTCTGCTTGGATGTTTCTTGAAGGTGAGGGCCAACTCCCCGTGCAGCAAGGCTCCCACCTGAAGTGTGAGTGATGGGGTGAGGCTGCAGCAAGATTCCAGTTCCACCATGAACCTGGCTTGTTTGCGTGCTGCTTGCCCATTTGTAGGCTTGCTATAGGAAGACCTATGCAGCCCTCTCTTATAACAGGGGTTGTGCCAGTCTTGTTGCGGGAGTGTACAGCTTGGGACCTGGGGCACCCCTTTTGTCTTCATCCATTCCCAGACATCCACGGTGTTTCAAAGATTAGTGCGGAATCTGCATCTACTACTTGCTGTTTGTCTGGGAAAATAAGCGAGTATTTTAGCCCCAGTTGAAGCAGCTTCTGCTTGCGTGACGGAACCCAAGAAGCATTCCACTTCAGCCGTATAGTCCGGATATATATTCCCTGTGCTTTTATATAAATTTTTCAGGGGCAACTGGTACTCACCACTTGTAGGGTGTGGTTGCGATCCCGGTAGTTGAAGAGTTGTGCCACTACTGGCCGCGGCAAAGAGTCCGGGGACGAGGCTCTACCTTGGACCCTATGCACCATTTCTTTTGAGTAGAAGGTCAATCTCTTACTGCTAAGTACTGTGCCAATGAGCCATTGTTATAAGAAGAGCTCCATTTTGGGCGGCTCTGCCCCCTCTGGGAGTCCCACCAATCTTATGTTGTTTCTTCGAGACTCTCTGCATCTTCCACCCTGTCTCACAGCTTTGTGACCTTCACCTGCAGGGCCTTGAAGTGTGACTGCATCTCGGTCAGTGTAGGGCACATTCCTACCAAGACACACTCATACGTCTCCAGCCTGACTGTAAGGTTGACCTATACAGCCCCACCTCTATTCCCAGAGTGTCCAGTTAATGTCTGAGTTAGGCCTTCACATCTTTGATTGCTAGTAAATGTTTGTCAAAGTGCTCTCCCTGGGCTTGTGAACTCTGTGGGCAGTGGTCTGTAGTGCCTTGTGCTCAATGAGAAGATGGAAAGGTTCCTTCCCCCCACTGTCCATGTCTCCCTTGTGCTGTTGTTATTTTGGCCATCTTTGTGCAGGAGCGAGTTGTGAGTGGTCTGCGTCTGAAGTGCGGTGAGGGCCCAGTGCGCAACCCTCTATTCAATAGGACTCGTCCGCCATAGCAGCCACTCCTGCGGGGTAGGCATAAGAAATCTCCCCTCTGGTGCCCCGCTCTTCAACCCTCTAATCAGTAGGACACGTCCGCCCCACCAATCACTGCTGCCAGATTGGTGTAAGGAATCTCCCCTTTGACGCCTCGCTCTTCCCCCTCTGTTGCTCACCAATGCGATGAAGGAGTCCAATGCTCCGTGCTGGGGTGGTGATTGGATTACTCCTGGATTCTAGTATGGGGGGAGGGAAACATCCTAAACAACGAAGTTGTAATGACGACTTACCTAAACAATGAAGTCCGAACAACGTCAAGTCATGAACAATGAAGTAATAAACCACAAATCTTCTTAACAACGATTCCCGGACTGCAATGCACTCTTCTAACTTGGAACCCCCCTCCCACCCCCACGACTGCCGCCCTCCCCCCCACTAAGGCACGTCACGCTTCTAAGCATGTGTGGCTCCCTCTCCATGCCTGTGGATCTGGCAGGGTCTCATGATTTAATCAGCCAAGCAAGGAGGAGAGAGGTTGGCCTAACGGCTAAGGCGCTCGACCTCGGACCTGGGGATCTGGGTTCGAGTCTCGGTAACGACGCCAAAAACCCCCTGTGATTCTGGGCAAATCACGTAATCTCCCCGTGCCTAAAAAAAAAAAATGAAAGTGTGTCCTCATGTAACGTAACTGGTGCTATGTAAAGCGCTCTGATAACTGATTCGGTTCGGTTCTAGTTCGCGCTATATAAAACTCTGCAAAGAAAAAAAGAAAAACGAGCGCAGGTTTGCAGAGTGCATGCAGACACTCTCCAATCATGTTTCATGTTTCTCCTTAGGAACGTGACATCAGCAACACGCCTAACAATCCTCACAGATTGTGGATTTCATCAGCTGTAAACTATGCCAGGGCATGTGCAAATGAGCAGGCGAAGGCGGAATATTATAATGGTGTACGGAAATGGGATGCGTCTAAATGAATTCTGGCAGAATTTCATGAAACTGTTTTTTGTGCTGCTAGTTTTTGTTCGAAAAACAGCAGCAATGCAGTGTGCCTGGCAGGAGGCCAGAGCAACCGGGCGAAGAGTTTAACATATTTAAATTTGTGAGTGCCATTAATAAGAAGAAATGCACAGCACAGTGATCCGGAGATGTAAGTTAAAAAGGCGCATTATAGCAGGGCTCCTTGGATTAATCAATATTTTGTTCTCCCATTGCCAAAGTTCATCAAAATCTACTTTGTTTAAAAAAAAAAGAGTGGGGCTTCGGAACTAAGCCCTGTAACAAGATCTCTCTCGCTGAAGGAAAGGAAGGGCGGTGAGGGATATTCGAGGAGGTGAAAGAAATATATAGCACAAGATTTGCCTCAGGTGTGTGTGGGTAATCGTGTTTATAGGTTTTTAGGGTGGGTGCAATTAGTTTTAATGGGGTTGTGGGATCTGGGTAGTAAATGTAAAGCAATTTTTCAAAACACACATTCCTTTTCCACGAAAAAACGTGGTAAAAGAATGCGTGGAAAAAAGTCGTGGTTTAGACGAGGTCGTGGTTGCGACCTCGTTGTTAGGGAAGTCGTGGTTGTGGAACTCGTTGTTCCAACATACAACCACGGGGGGAAGGTCATCACATGTGGGACTCTTCACGTTGTTCTGAATGCTCCATGTCCTCTTTGGTCATGCCGGCTCAGGGCATCAGGCTCGCTTAAGGTGTTCTCAGCGCATCCCAAGGTGTTAGTCTGCACTGAGAAAGACAGCATCAATTTGTGTTAACCAGCTATGCTATGGTGAAGCATCATGTCCAACCTTCCGTGCCTGTTCCAATGATCAGGATCCTCTGTGTCGCATAGTAGCCCCCGAGGGCGATGGGAGGATGGTGCACCCTGTTGTTGTAGCTGGGTAGGTGCTGCACGGCATGTATCCCAGACCTGCAGCCTGTAGATTGACCAGAGGGTTTGCTCCTCTTGCCCATGCCCGTCTCTTAGTGGGCATCTCCTTCTGGGGGTCACCAGTGTTATCTAGACCAGCAGCCCTCTAGGCCCGTCTCTGTGATATCTCCCCCTCTTCCACTGCCGACCGGCCCCGGCCTCAGGTGGCCAGAGCAATCCATGGGAGACCACGGCTCCAGATGCACGCAGGCAGCGGCTCTCTGGGTGGGTCATGGCACACTGGAGAGTCTTTCAATAATGGGGACACTCATGCTACACCTCCACAAGTTCAGTGTGGTCCCTGATATTTGTCGGTGCCTTTTATGTGTGTAGGGAGCTGTCAGGATGATGTCAGATGGCCAGTTGGCATCTAGGCCAAATCAGAGCTCCGAGTTAAGGTCATGGAACTTAGAGGTGACTTGAAATATCTGTTTAATGCACAGCAGAGGGGATTTTCTAACTTATGACTCATTGGCTGGACAGATCAATGTGCCCTTTAGTGTGTGTGGGAAAGCGAAGTCGAGTGATGCTTTGAACGTTCAAACTTCTAAGAATGAAAGTGTCACAGTCTTGCCCCCACCCTCCCATGACCCGTAAGGGTTGAATTTCAAACTCCCTGGGCACTGACTCAGTTCAGGGCACCAATACAAATTGTAAACAACATTGAACTGTGTTCATACACCACCCACTATGCAGTGCTGTGCAGGAAGTGTTTTCCGGCCGTTATCATTCCCACTAGGTGATTCAGGGACAAAGTGAAACTCCGTCAACAAGAGAATCACCTTCCGTCTCCTCACCCACGCACACAAAGCCCTACACGACCAAGGCCCGAGCTACCTCAACAACCGCATCAACTTCTACGCTCCCAAACGCCACCTCCGATCAGCCAGTCACGCCCTCGCCGCCGTCCCCCGCATCCGAAGATCGACAACAGGAGGAAGGTCCTTCTCCCACCTGGCCGCCAAGACCTGGAACTCCCTCCCGACCGACCTGCGCCTGACCCAAGACCACCTTTCCTTCAGGAAGAAGCTCAAGACCTGGCTTTTCGAGCAGTAGCAGCACCCCCCCCCCCCCCAAGCGCCTTGAGACCCTCCGGGTAAGTAGTGCGCTATATAAATGTCCATGATTGATTGATTGATTGAACCCTCTTTCATAAGTGAATAACACTTAAAAGTGTAGTGCATAAATTCTGAACGGTAACCACACAGAAGGCGAAAATAAATGTAGTAGTGCATGACATGGTGTAGCGACCGTTTTTTTGGACCAAGTTATCAGCTTACCAATTATAGCACACCCAGCCGCCACGTACCACCACCCTTCTCAGGCCCTATAGAACACAACACCTAAAATACCTACCTGATAATGGGGAAAATTACAATAGACAAGCTTATATAGTTAGAAATACTACTAGAATCTGGGGAAATCCACATTATATCACTGATTTATAGTCTCCCGACTGTATCTTTATAGTCTCCCGACTGTCACATTTATAGTCTTACGACTATCCCTACAATTTGGGTGTCCCTGATGAGAGCCGATCTCCCTTCCACATTGAAAAGGCTCCCGACCTTCCCAAGCAAGAACTATTAAGCCAAATCACTCCCATCTGCAATTATCTCTAATCATGAGTCATGCACCTTTCTGTCATCAGTTACCTGTAAGAAGAGAATCGCCCAGCCTTCTATACGTCAGCACCAGGCTAAAAAGACACTGGGGCTCCTTCTTAGAAACAATATACACATGGAACTAATGCACACTGGGGTCTCTTTATTACACAATGTTAGAATGACAAGAAAGAATCTTTATAATCACACATATGAACAGAGAAGAAATAACTAATGCTCTTTATGACACAATGATAGAATGACAACTAATAAGCAATCACCAACGCATACATTCATATAAGGGCTGAAAAGTAAGGATGGTTAAGCATGAACAGTTATAATGAAAGTATTCTTAGAACACCTCACCCTTAGAAAGGGGATCCAACTCTCTCTCTGTTCCTCTCTGATTGAATCAGGACTCTCTCCATCACCAAGCCACCATCACCAACAGGCCAACTTATGTTGTTCCTCATGGCCTCTGCACTCCACTGGCTCCAACTGCACTCCAGATATAACTCCACCAACTGTCTTTATCAACTCTAAAGAACCATCTCCAGATCTAAGTCCAACTGCCAGCTGCACTCCAAACTCCAAACGGACTTCTCCATCCTTCTGACTCGAACAGTAGCTGGCTCCTTCTGACCACTCTGCTCTTTTGCTCTTCAATAATATAGAACGCTCTCTCCTCATGGAAATTTCCAGTTAGCAGCCTGACTCCCACTGAATTGACGGTTGTTTGGCGGCCTTCTCTTCCACCCCTAACTATTTTCTCTACTGATGAGGGAAGTTATCCCGAAACCCGAGCCATGTCTCGGGCGATATCCAAAAACCAGGGACATGTATCGGGTCTAGAGATCATCAGTTCAACAAGTACCTACTTGCACCCACATGGGTGAACCACTCAAGAACTCCATGTACCAGAGTCCCTAGGGGCGATCCGGAGGAGGGGCTAGCGCTGTGCGGTCCATTGCGTTGGTTTCTACAAATTGGCTCCCTTGAGCTTTGAGCCGACTGGCTCCTGGACGACGCACTTGCGTGCCGTTTCGGGCATCAAGGCCATTGACGGTTGTTTGGCGGCCTTCTCTTCCACCCCTAACTATTTTCTCTACTGATGAGGGAAGTTATCCCGAAACCCGAGCCATGTCTCGGGCGATATCCAAAAACCCGGGACATGTATCGGGTCTAGAGATCATCAGTTCAACAAGTACCTACTTGCACCCACATGGGTGAACCACTCAAGAACTCCATGTACCAGAGTCCCTAGGGGCGATCCGGAGGAGGGGCTAGCGGTGTGCGGTCCATTGCGATGGTTTCTACAAATTGGCTCCCTTGAGCTTTGAGCCGACGGGCTCCTGGACAACGCACCTGCGTGCCGGTGTGGGCATCGAGGCCATTGACGGTTGTTTGGCGGCCTTCTCTTCCACCCCTAACTATTTTCTCTACTGATGAGGGAAGTTATCCCGAAACCCGAGCCATGTCTCGGGCGATATCCAAAAACCCGGGACATGTATCGGGTCTAGAGATCATCAGTTCAACAAGTACCTACTTGCACCCACATGGGTGAACCACTCAAGAACTCCATGTACCAGAGTCCCTAGGGGCTTTCCGGAGGAGGGGCTAGCGGTGTGCGGTCCATTGCAATGGTTTCTACAAATTGGCTCCCTTGAGCCGACGGGCTCCTGGACGACGCACCAGCGTGCCGGTTCGGGCATCGAGGCTATTGACGGTTGTTTGGCGGCCTTCTCTTACACCCCTAACTATTTTCTCTACTGATGAGGGAAGTCATCCCGAAACCCGAGCCATGTCTCGAGCGATATCCAAAAACCCGGGACATGTATCGGGTCTAGAGATCATCAGTTCTACAAGTACCTACTTGCACCCACTGGGGTGATCCACTCAAGAACTCCATGTACCAGAGTCCCTAGGGGCGACCCAGAGGAGGGGCTAGCGGTGTGCGCTCCATTGCGATTGCTTATACAAGTTGGCTCCCTTGAGCCTTGAGCCGACGGGCTCCTGGATGACGCACCTGCGTGCCGGTTCGGGCATCGAAGCCATTGATGGATGTTTGGCGGCCTTCGCTTCCACCCCTAACTATTTTCTCTACTGATGAGGGAAGTCATCCCGAAACCCGAGCCATGCCTCGGGCGATATCCAAAAACCCGGGGCATGTATCGGGTCTAGAGATCATCAGTTCTACAAGTACCTACTTGCACCCACTGGGGTGATCTACTCAAGAACTCCATGTACCAGAGTCCCTAGGGGCGACCCGGAGGAGGGGCTAGCGGTGTGCGCTCCATTGCGATTGCTTATACAAGTTGGCTCCCTTGAGCCGACGGGCTCCTGGATGACGCACCTGCGTGCCGGTTCGGGCATCGAAGCCATTGACGGTTGTTTGGCGGCCTTCTCTTCTACCCCTAACTATTTTCTCTACTGATGAGGGAAGTCATCCCGAAACCCGAGCCATGTCTCCGGCGATATCCAAAAACCCGGGACATGTATCGGGTCTAGAGTTCATCAGTTTTACAAGTACCTACTTGCACCTACTGGGGTGATCCACTCAAGAACTCCATGTACCAGAGTCCCTAGGTGCGACCCGGAGGAGGGGCTAGCGGTGTGCGCTCTATTGCGATTGCTTATAACAGTGATAGAGTGGGATACCTTTAAGGGTCTCACATAAGGCCTGTGCATCAAGATGTAGCACGGTGTAAAACATGCCTTGCGAGCCCAGAACCTCTCCCTTGAACAAACAATATGAACAACGGAAATATATCTGGGGTAGCTGCATGAAACTAGAACACAATCAACCCTCTCCGAAAGGAGTAAAAAGAGGCGGTGGTCAGAATAGGAACACTACACTATCAGATACTAGCATGGCTACTAAGGTTGTTGACCCCAAAGACCCCCAGAAAGGCCAGCAGATCCCCGGTGGTAGAGATATTGAAGTACAAGCAGATATAAATCAGCCTTTCCTGTAGTACCAGACGTCTGTATACCAGGCTGTGTTGGAAGTGCAAGCACCCGAATTAGATGAGTATTTGAATAGACTGTCGATCCCCAGACTTAACCACCTTCAGGGACATACAGCAGACGAAACCCTGACCACTGGGGAAATTGGCTTCATGATTGACTATATCACGTGCAACAAAACTTCTGGGATGGACGGGTTCCCGGTGGCCTTTTACTTCACCTACAGAGCTGTAACGACCAGATTCTCAGACCAAGCAGACTACCAACCGTAGCTAACCCAGTCGTCACGTAACCACACTCTTCTCAGGACGCTATTTACAAGATATCTTGTCTTAGTGTAACACATTGTCATACATGCCAACATTTCATGACAGGGACGTGGGAGATTTAAAATAAAAAAATCGGGAGAATGAAAATTCCCCATTGACTTCTACTGTAGAAAATGCAATTTCAGACGGGAGATAGCTAAAATAAAGCTATTTTTGGCTTGAAAAATCGGTGGTCTCTCACCTGAATCAGGTGTATTGGCATATATGCATTGTAGTGCATCTCACCACATTCCTGCACTAAAGTACATTTGTCACACCTTTTTAGCATTTCTCAAGGGGCTTTCATTGAGGCTTGAGTGCAGCCAGCGTGTATTTGTTTAATCTTATTGTAGTCTTGGCTGCACCAAGAGAGGTGACTGGGTTGTCAGGGGAACGTCTTCTGGGCCCAGCTTATTACAATATATGGGCATTGTTTCTGGTGCACATGCCAGGAAACAATAATCAAAGTGTCTCTGACCTGAGCACATGCTCTGTTCCCACCTCCAGTCCAGGGATGGACCGGCCTGTAGGACAGTGTGGCAGCACCAGGACTGGTCCCACAGGTCAGTATGAGAACCATGGTGATGGCTGCCTGTGGAGCTGTTTCATGGACTGATGGGCCATTTTTTTTACTGTAGATTTTCGTGACATTTATTATCACGTAGACTGTAATTTGTATAGCAACCAAAAGTCTGATCCCAGACACTTTACCTGTATCAATTTTTGGTGTTTCAGCACCCCAGCATGCCTTAATGATTGCGCACCCCTCCAATTTGAAGACAGATGTGTGATCGAGTGGACCTCCCTCAGTTATGGTTTGCTCTCCAAGCCTCAAAGCGATTAAAGCTTTTACAGGAGCTCATGTCCATCAACGCTTTTACAGTAGCTAATTTCCATCCCCTGACCCTTGCTGTTTGTCAAGGCCCGGCGATTCCCGTTATGGGTGAATTGGAGTGGTGGGAGGAATTAAGATTGTTCTGCTGCTGCCTGAAGCAGGGCATTTCCTCATGGCGGTGTGGCCGCAGGCCCATCCTTCACTGGAAGAAGGCCAGTCAGTAAGTTAAGTTGAGGTGTCACTCTCGTAACTGATGGGAGAGGATGTGGCATTAGGGCCAGAGTCATGGACTTTGGAAGCTGCCGCATCCCTGGCTAAAACAGCCTCCCTGAGGGGGGGTTGAAACTCTTTTACCCTAATGGGGACTGCTCACCTGACCACAAACATTGCCTGCAGCAAGCACAAACACGCAAAGTCTCCCATACTTGCAAAACACCCGCTCAGTGGGTCTTTGCCGGACCAAAATGACCCCAATTCTATGTCAGGACCAGAGACGGGGATTATGCATATCTTTCTTCACCTTTATTAACATAGCAGGTTCAAAGGTAAAATAAAACAACAACTTCACAAACTTCATCTCCCATGAACCTTAGGGAGTAACCATAGTAACCAATAGTCCAATCCATTCACAGTCCGACAGTCTATAAAACCCACAATGAAACGTAGTCCATCCTCTTTCTTCACTGCTACGCCATCAGTTAAGTTGCCTTACTTTTCCTTCTTGACACAGTTAGTAGGAGAGTGGGACTTTGTCTGATGCTTTGTTTTTATATTGTGGCTTGCTTCATTGCCTTGAGTGCACTATTATATTGATTGCTTTTTCCCTTGCCTAATTACCTCAGGTTTACTGCACGGCAGGCAAACCACCAGAGAGCTTCCTAGTACCACCAGAGTGCACTGAAGGGCACATTTTGTGCCTTTGATGCATAAACCCATTTTGCAAAGTTCTGGAGCCCTTGGATGCTGCTCTGGCGTGAAACTACACAAAAGACAGGGAATTGTCCTCCCCCTGTTGTGCAGGCCTCAGCTAAACCCGCTAGTGCAAGGGGTTCGCCCTTCTGCGCACGAAGTCCTCAGACCCAAAAGGAAAAGGTTGGCACGGAAACTGGAAATGCAAAACATAGAGTTTATTACACCTCATGAGGTGGCGCTAAAGTTCAGACAGTACCCTTCGGCACTGCGAGAAGTTGCACAAAGGGCTACTGGACACATGGTTTATTTATACCCACACAGGGGTTAAAAAGAAGGCGGTACAAAGCATAAGAGCACATTTTATGTCCATACAAGGTAATATCGAGAAGCACAATCAATCAGTGGGCGGAGCTAACAGTCTTGGGGTCTCGGCTAACACATTCCAATCCAAGCTAACCATTAACAGATGCGGACCATAACGGTCAGTGGCAAAACACAGAGATGCTATTATTAGCCTGTTGCCGGGCAGATTCAAAGGCCATGAGCAGAAAGGTAGGACAACGCACATGGTCGACACGAGGCAGCGTGTGGCAGACAAAATGGCTGCCGTGAATTCAAAATGGACGCCGCTAAATGTCAAGATACCAGCTAGAACTAAGATGTCTTTTGCTAACGTTCAATCTAATCGCTGTCAAATTACAACAGACGGCCCTTTTAGCGTTAGCTAAAGACATATGCTCTTTTTGGGTAATCTGTGCATTCATCTTGTATATCTATACACATTATATTGGCTACCTCCTTATCCAACGATTGTTGCGCTTTTACGGCATTTCGTTTGGATGGTATGCAAGCATTTATGCACATAGAACATAGCATTGGGCCACAATGGATACACATACAACAGGTGAAAATTAACGCAACTGCAATACATAGAATAGTCAGTATTTTCCAACCCTAAGCAGAAATCAAAGCCCAAAACCATCCAGCAAAAGTCCAGGTGCCATTTTTCTCATGAATATCAGCAGCTATCTTGTGCAGTTTAAGAATTGCTTCGTATACAGAAGGCGAATTGTCAGGAATAAATACACAACAACTACTTCCGATAACTTTACATGCTCCTCCTCTATCTGCTAGCATGCCATCTAGAACCATTCGGTTCTGAAGAGTTACAATTCGGGCAACTTGCAGTTCCTCTGTAATATTACCAAGCGCTACAGCAGTTTCATTAGTGACAGCTTCTACAACTCTAGTCAATCGTCGTATTTTCCTACTATTTAATTCAGCACCTACAAAAGGAAACAGGCCTAAATTGAAATCAACATACTGCTGCAGACTAGTATCTGTTTGGTCAATGTCATCAATCCGAATTGTTTGCTTATAACGATTCATAGAAATATTTCTGAACAGTTTAAAATCTCGGTGATATGAAGCAGGTGCAAGAAAAACAGGGGGTAATAGAAAAGACACATAACAAATGCCAGACCACCCTATAGGTAGTCTATGGTACCCATGACTTCCACATACTAAATAGGTGCTATCATTAATTCCATCCTTATTTAATACAACAACACAATCACTAGTTCCTACTGGAATTCGTCCAGTACTTTGTACAAAAGGTCTGCCTTTGTCCTTTTTACAGTAATTACAGATTCATTGCTTGTGGTAGAGTCTCTTGTATGGGTGAAAACATAAGGCGTTGAAGCATTGTCCGGATGATATTCTTCCCATTCCCATATAGTTCCATTCGCTTGAGGATACCCATGTTCATCTTGGTAACACTCTTTATTCAAACGGAAGAGAAGTCCACCTACTGCAGGTTTTCTGTTCGAAAAGAGAAGAGTGTACCAGGCTCGACAAGAACCATTATGCGAAAAAGGAAGTGGAATAAACGGCGTTCCGCCTTTCTTCTGATGAGCTGGAAGCATACCACATATCCAGCAATTTGTAGTGTTAGTTGCAATGTGCGTGTGGTGGAGCATCTGAACAAAGGTATTATTCAAATAGGACTCTCGATGCTTATACTCATGATATGGAAGAGTAAAATGCTGATGCTCTTCCGGGATTGGAGTAGTAGAAATCACAAGAAATTTCCGAGCAGGGATCATTATTTCAACAGACCAAGTGATCACTGCTATAACTGTTAGAACACCAAAAACACCTAATACTCCTAAAATCTTTTTCTTAGTGGTATTCATAGTCACAAAAGTCTTCTTCAAACTAAAAAATAGAAAAAACAAAAATAGTCAATGAGCTCTTTACTCTGGGCAGACATTAGTTTCTTCACCACAGATCAAGACAAGTGTCACTACACTACGCAGGGCTGATCCCCCTCCCTTGTCATATTGGCTCTCCGTTTACACTACCCAGAGCGGTTGCTCAACCAGTCTCGCAACAAAAAAACTGCAAATCACTTTCTTGATCTCAAATTATATTGCTCTGCTCCTGGAGTCATCTGGTCCGGGAAGAACTCCGTAGATCCGTCAGGTGATACAGCAGGGCCTTTCTCCGTGTCAAGATATCCCGATGATCGGTCAGCACTGCAGGTTCCACCAAGGTCGACAATTTATTCCGACATTGGGTGCTATGCACCCAGTTCCTCTTGTTGGTAACCCGGACTGCCGTCCTCGTGGCGAGGCGTACTTGCTCTGGTCCACGCCACCTCGCCTCCAAGCTGCTTGACCTCTCAAATACCTTCACCATCACGAAATCACCGGGGCGGAGTTCATGGCCCTCACCTTGGGATCTATCAGGGAGCGCTTCTCGAACCTGTTGATGAATAGAAACCAAGCTGTCAGTTAATTGTGCCAAATAGTCATTCATTAAAACACAAGGTACATCATACACAGAGCTTGGTTTCGGAACTCCCCAGATGTTCATTGGACGTCCAAAAACCACCTCGTATGGGGTAAGACCCGTTCTAGAATGTGGTACTGATCTAATGGACAACAATGCCAATGGCAGCGCATCTGGCCAAGTCAGATTCGTGGAAGCTTGAATTTTCGCAATTTTCAGCTTGAGAGTAGCATTATACCTCTCCACCAATCCTGCAGATTGTGGATGTAACACAGCATGAAACTTCTGCTTGATTCCTAATCCCTTCAGGACATACTTGATAACTTCCCCGACAAAATGAGGTCCGTTATCATTCCATAAAAGTCTACAAACACCGAACCTCGGGAAGAACTCCTTCAGTAGCACCTTAGCAGTAGTAATATCAGTATTATCTTTCGTTGGGTATGCCTCAATCCATTTACTGAAGGCGCAAACCACCACTAGGACATATTTTAAATTATTACACCGCTCAAGCTGAATGTAGTCCATTTGCAGGACTTCAAAAGGTGCAGTTGGTGTAACAAAACCTCCAGATGGAACTCGTGTCCCTTTTCCAGGATTGTATTGCAAACAAATCAAGCAAGACTGTACTACTCTCTTAGCTGTGCTTGCAATCTCTGGAGGCTCCCAAACTTGCGTAAGCATTTTCGTTATTGCGGAAGCTCCAACATGTGCTAGCCCATGTGCCATCTGAACCATAGGTTGTACGAAAGCTACAGGCAGCTTCCATCGATCCATTTGCTTGTTTCTCCAGCAACCTTCGTCATCTAACTCTCCTTCTTTAGACCACTGTTCACGTTCTTTGTCATAGGCTGTCTTCTGTATCTCTCGCACTTCCTGCCTAGCATCGTGCCATCTTTCAGCTTGTGACTTCACTACATACATAGAAGTGGTATTTCTCTGCATCGCAGTTTCACGTGCTACGCGATCTACAAAAGCATTTCCTTGTCCAATCTTATCTGTTACTTTCTTGTGTGCACTGCACTTTACTATAACAATTTTCTTCAGACATGTCAATGCAGTCAAAAGATTATGCACTAAGTCTCCGTGCATTATCTGTATTCCATGAGATGTAAGAAAGCCTCTTTCCTTTCAGAGTAGGCCAAAATCATGCGCTACTCCAAAAGCATAGCGGCTATCTGTGTAGATGTTCACACACAAACCAGCACTAAGCTCACATGCTCATGTCAAAGCTATAAATTCAGCTGCTTGGGCCGATTTCTGTGGTATACGAGCTGTCTCCACTACTGTCTCAAGCTTAGTAATTGCATATGCGGCTGAGGTCGTACCATCTGGTAATTTCAAACAGGACCCATCAACCCACAATTCACCATCTACATCTGGAAGGGGCGTATCTTGCAAATCAATCCGACCCTTTGTCTGTTCTTCAGTCTGAAAAATACAATCATGCGTTTCTTGTGACTGAGGCTGGGTCACCCGATATGGCAACAAAGTGGCTGGATTCAAAGTTGCCCATCTCTTCAATGTAATGTAGGGGGCTAGCAATGTCAGTTCATATCCTGTAAGACGAGCGCTAGTCAAATGCTGCGTCTTTGTCTGATTCAAAATGGCGTCAACAGCATGTGGTACTAGCACTAACAATTTGTGTGACAAAACTATTCCCTCACTCTGTCGAATTGACACCGCTGTTGCTGCAACTGAACGAAAGCATCCAGGTAATGCTCTAGCAACAGGGTCAAGAACTGCTGAAAAATATGCACCCGGATGTTGCTTATCGCCATGTAACTGAACCAACACTGACAATGCACATCCATCTTTCTCGTGCACGTAAAGTGTAAAAAGCTTCGTGTAATCTGGTGTGCCTAACACTGGTGCCGAACAAAGGGCTTGTCGTAACTATCGAAAAGCACTTTCACATTCTTCTGTCCACAGAAGGGGTACTGGGGTATCTTTCGTCAAAAGTGCTAACAAGGGCTTAACAATGTGTGAAAATCCCAAAATCCACTGTCTACAAAAGGAAGTGAGACCCAAAAATGCACGTACTCTTTTCTGTGTGGTAGGAACTGGTGTGTCTAAAATTGCTTGTATGCGATATGATGTAAATGCACGTCCCTCCTTAGACAAAAGGTGACCTAAGTAGGTTACCTTTGGTCTACAGTATTGCAGCTTCTTCCGAGAGACTTTATGATGGTGTGAAGCAAGAAAAGAAAGTAAAGATAAAGTACATTTTTCACACTGTTCAGGAGTATTGGCCACCAGCAAGATGTCATCGAGATACACGCCTAGACTTTCGTCCAAACAAGCATTGTTCCACATACTCAACCTTTCGCGCATCAAACGACCCATGCGGTGGCCAACGTAACTCAGGATCCTTTTTAGTGTATTTGTGCCACAATGTGCTGTACATTATGGCAGAAAGACCAAACTTCACATACATGTCTCTATTAGGTGTCCCCTTTGGGGGAGCCGGCTGCGATTCCTCAAGTCGTAAACTGGAACCACCAAACAAGCAGCACATCTTTTGAAGTGCGCGCAAAACAGGCATGCTCAAGAATAGTGCAAGATATACACTACTATCGGGAAAGAGCGCTTAAGGTACTTTCTTAGTACGTTGCGCTATACATATTAAAAGTGTAGGAAAAATCCTCGCATGGCCTGCCTATATGGGTTGCAACGCATACATTCTCATATCATGTCATATCATATCATATCATATCATTTGAAGATGGAAACTAGGCACTGTTGTGCCGTTGAGATGGAATCTGATGTTTTGTCCCAGGTAAACAACAACTGAAAATCGTCCGCATAGGCCAGCACCTTCGCCACAAACTCCTCTGCCAGATATATCAATGGCGTAACATAAATGTCAAAGAGGAGAGGGCTAAGGGAGGAGCGCTGCGGGACACCAGAAGTAACCAGCTGAGGGGAGGAGGAGAAAGGAGGGAGCCAAATCTGCTCAACCCGCACCTCCTTGAAAGACCTAGGCCAACCCTAAGCAGCTCTCGACACACCAATCTCTGCTAGTCAGGCCAAGAAAAGAGCATGTGGGACCGTGTCAAACGCCTCTGAGAGGGCCAGCAAGATTAGTGCTGCCCTCCCGCCGGCATCGAGGCACTCCCGGATAGCCTCAGCCACCTCTACTAAAACTGTCTCAGTGCTGTGAGAGGCTCGCAACCCTGATTGAGCAGGTTACAAAAGTGCCTCAGTCTCCACATATTCTTTAAGTTGTTTATTGACCACCTTCTCACAGACCTTGGCAATAGCCGGAAGGAGGGACATAGGCCGATAGTTACCCGGGTTAAGGGGATCCAGATAAGGTTTTTTAAGAAGCGGCAAGATCTTCGCCTGCTTCCACCCCTGAGGAACAGCCGATGTTTGAAGAGACAGATTGACGATGAAGTTCACCTCTGTATGTACACTCTCTGCCACGGCTGCCAAAAGCTTGGCCGGGCAGGAGTCCGAAGGAGAACCGGACTTGAGCCCCCTGAGGATTTTAAGAGATTCCAGGGGGTCGACTGCTCTAAATGCTGACAGAAAGCAAGTGGAAGCAGCAGGTTGCACCGCCAAAGGCCCCTCACGGCAACCATTACCAGAAGGAAATGTAGCCTGGATGGCCTGAATGTTATCTCTGAAACAGCATGAGAGCGTGTTACACCAGGCGAGAGAAGATGGAGTCACACTCGCTTGAGCCAGCCGTGACGTAAAACTCTCCACTATGGCAAAGATTTCTTTAGCATTATTCCTGGCAGAATCAATGCAAGCTGCGAAGAATTGCCCTTTAGCTACGGCAATAGCATTGTAGTAAATTTTGTGCATTACTCTAAGCTTCCTCTTGGCTATGGGGCAGTAACCACTCCTGCGTCAAGCTTGCACCAAAATCTTGCAATAATGCTTAGCAGCTTTAAGATTCAAGTTGAACCAGGGTTTAGAGGGCGCATCTCTGGCAGGTCTGACGGGCCGAAGAGAGGCTACAGAATCAGACGCCCTGGCAACCCAACCAGTAAACCCCGACATACACTCCAATTCATCTGACAAGACGGGCCTAGAAAGTTCCAGAGCCTGTTTGAATTCCAGAGGATCAATTTTCCCAAAAGCTGGCTTCTGGTAGGAGCGCACCTGTGTCTCTGAGTTAGATACCATCCAAGAGAAATAGGATATAAAATGATCAGACCAGGACACCGGGCAAGGATCTCTTATGGAGATGGGGAAATTGGAACAAATCGGGTCCAATATATGGCCGGCCTGATGAGTAGGAAGGCTGACATGCTGACTGAGTTGAGCCGGTTGTAATATATCCAGCAGGTCAATCACCTCCCTGGTATCAGGTTGATCCAAATGGATATTAAAGTCCTACAGAACCATATAGTGGGAAAACCTTAGCGCCCTAAAAACAATAGCGACCCCACAGGTCTGGAGAAATGGACCCGCAGGACCAGGGGGCCTATAGATCAGGGAGGCTCCCAAGGTAAAGATGGCTGGAAAGCGGATGCTAAAATAAAGCACCTCACAGCCTGCCCATGCGGTAGTGTCCAACGAAATTGTCCAGGGGTGCAGAGGAGGAGAGGCCTGTCCAGGGGTGCAGAGGAGGAGAGGCCTATCCAGGGGTGCAGAGGAGGAGAGGCCTGTCCAGGGATGCAGAGGAGGTTGTTGTGAACGTATCTAGGACCCTATTTAAATATTCCCGATTCATGCCCTTATGTGGTTATAACAAATCATATCCTTATAAAGGCATAAGAATCATATTCATATTTAGTCATAGCCAATGCAGTCCAAATACAGCAAGGCTACTCCTATAGACTCCTAGAAAGTACAACGCGTTCTTTAAACAAACCAAGCCTCCAGCAGCCCGGGAATTCCCCCTGCTTTTGTTTTGTTTTGTCCAAGAACTCCTGGAGTCCAGAAAGAACTAAGTTCTTAGTGACGTCTTATGTCCAACCTTACGTCAAACTAGGCACCTTCCAGGTATAAATATACCAGCGTTTGTCTTAAGCAAACACACGGTGGTTTGGAGCAGAACGGCTATCTACTTACCCAAAGTCCAGCTGTAACGAGAGCCGAAGGAAGCCGACCCTCCCATTGACGCACTGAGAGAGACGCTGTCTTTTCTCCTGCCGAGAAATCCAGCTCCAGTGTTTCCAGTCACCCTTGCGGGTTGCTGGGAGATCGAGTCCTGAGAAAGAGATACAAGACCACCTTCATTCTATAACCAAGGTACGGAGCTGATTAGATCCTTAGAGAATTCTTGATTCAGATTCTTGGCAAAAACTATCTTAACTTAAATTGCATCTTACTTACTCCTTCCCACGTACTAGGCTTAGGTTAGGTACACCGGGGTAGGCGTATTTTAGAAACACTAGTTGAGCATGTTTAGTCAACTTTTATCATTGTATGTATTTTATCCATTTTAAGCATCATATGGCTCAGAAATCATATAAATGCTTTTACAGTATTATTTCATAATACTCCTTTTACTGTACGCACTTTACTTTATGACAAGTATTGCAATTGTGGCAATTCACTTCTCTTGCATGAGAAAGAAGACTGCTCAATAAATAACAACTTTTATTGAAAACGCCCGTCTCTCTATTTCTCTGCACTCCTGGTGAAACTAAGCATGCACGATTGACTGAGTGAAATAGCTGTCTATTGTTTTCCGCGACTCTGGAGATATACTCCTTATTCTGGGGGGAGCAAAGTTGTCATGTTTATGCGGTTGTCAGAAACTAATCCCTTCTTGTCTCTTCAGGAAAGTTAACTCCTTCCTGTTCACTCGAGAAAGTTTCTAGTGACCTCTGAGCTAGCTGGCATTCATAATTAAGTCTAACATATTCAGTAGAGACCTAGTCGACCTCAGTCCTACATCTAAACTATCATTTATGTTATTCCAATGCGCAGAGCCTATTGGGAATATAGGAACTACACTACATGGCGCCCAACGTTTGGTAAGGCGATAATCTAACGCTAGATACTAGAGTAACTCAGTCGTGCTTTTCACACAGACCCCTTTTCCCTTAAAAACTCCAATAGACGTCTGGAGTGGCTAAAAGGTTAATATCCGCCAGAACTTAGTAGGAAGAGATTCCTATGTATTAGTTTTTGGTTTAGTCAACGTTGAAGGATGCAGTGTTCCAAAATATTGGGCACCTAATCTTTGTTTCCTTGAAACTTGCTCTGCAACAAAAAACTTTCTGTCAGTAGAATGCCGGAAGGTGATGAAGAAAGAGATGCTTTGGCAACTCAACTTTTATCGGAAGACACAAGTCTCCAGGAAAATGACCCGGAGGCTATAATAATACCAGTCAATGTAAGGAAGAGTGTAACTTACAAACTAATAGAAAGTTGAGTATCACCAAGAGGTGGTACAGTCATATTTGTGGTAGAGGCCCATGAATATCGGCAGACAGAGGTATTCTATTCCTGGATACATTTTTCAGCAGCACATGCTGTGACACATGAGTTTCACTACTACAAAACAGATGAATCTCCAACGGAATACATCCCTTTCGAGGACGTTGAAATTCCACTAACATACCAAGAGCACCAGCTCTGGTTTAATGGCGCCCTAAAACATCGAAATCACTTCACCAGACTCGGTCCACTAGGTAGACCAGGAGCTACATGGCCAGTTCTAGCCGGCTACACACCACATCCCGACATTGAAAAAATGTCAAGCGGACAACTTTTAGTTCAACTAAAGCAACTAATTAAAATACATAGACAATTGGTCCAATATGTCATGCGGACTTTAACAGTCCAACCAGCAATAAGAATTCCACAACACACCCCTCACCAGGGCAATACAAATAAAATCACACCACAGGCTATACAATCAGTCATTGGCGAAATACCCGCAAAACGGGAACAAATTCTGTTCTGGTCAGCTCAACAAATCACTCAAATAGAGGCAGTATTTCCTGATACTACTCCTAATGAGAAATACAGAATTATGACTATCTGTCTTCCAATGGGGATCGCAACACATGTGGAGGACTGTGACACTTGGGGCACAGTCTTTGCTTCGATATACACAAAAACACATGGTGTTCCGTCCATGGCGGTTATACCAGACGTACTAAGACAGATTCAAAATGAATACGGTCCAGAACCTGCTTTAACTCTAGGTATGAAATTACTGAAAGACTTTAAGCAAGTCTCGGCTATACTACTAGCCAACATAAAAGGAGAAGCAGCATCCGTGGCGATCCGCCACAAATTGAAAGAAACAGATATAGCAGAATAACCTTTTGAACTTGCCAGAATAATTGAAAAATCCTATGAAGAACTCGGTAGAGATAGTTTGGGTCTGAAACCACTAAAATCACAACTAACTGAAAATCCTGAAAAAACCTTTATTAAGAATAATCTCAATACTCCAAAAAAGAGGTGGGAGGGTACTAACCAAACCACTCCCAGAAGAGAACACTTTCAGGCCAGAGGAAGGTCTCCTCAGCGGAGAGATAGATCTCCAGAACGAGGAGGCAAGTCTCCACACAGGGACCCTCTGAAAAAAGATACAACCTTAGAAATAGGGATAATTTGAGAAAACCTGACAGATATCAAGATATTGATACACGTCCCTCTCGATCTTTTCAGACTTCCTCACAGAAATTGGAAAGAAGAGGACGGTCAGAACACAAAGAAGAGCACGTCAAGTCCAAAGACAAGGAACATGCTCATCAAAGTAAAAAAATTACAATTTCCAAAAAAAGAAGGTAGCTAGTATTAAAATAAAACATGCTGAGGATTTTGAGGACACAACTGAAAAACAGAGAATGGGCCCAGACAATGCTAGATAGCGCAGCAGAAGTGACAATAGCTTGCAAGATCCTGATGAATCTTCTGGAAACAGTAGACACGTATAAATACATTCAGGTGGAAACTGCAGACACCAGAGTTAGCGTGCCACATAAATTATACGAAATAACACTACGTATAGAAGGGGACACAACTAGGAAAATAAGGGGTCTCTTTTGGGATAACCTATCTAAAGGCTATGATATCCTTCTAGCAGAAAAAGACTGGCCACCAGAGTTTGTCAGGGAGTGCCCACATGGTGAAGAAATGATTATGAACAAATTTGGAGAAAGTTGAATTTCCACTTCCAAGTGGTGGTGTGCACAATTGTACTCAGACCTGTTTTAGGTCTTAATCCATCTTTTTCCAATTAAGTAAATAATTTTTACACCATTGATCAAATTATTTTCCCAGTTCAAACAAATGTATTTTCATCTTTTCTTTCAATTTATCCTTTATGTAAATTCATTCTTTACAAAAAAGCTCTTGGTTATACATACATATAATGAATCTAGAGGAAATTGCACAGATAACAGCAAACAAGGCTGAAACATTAGCTTATACTCCAGAAGAAGTGGAGCACATTTATGGATTAATCAAGGAAACTAGAGCTTTCAGCCCACAGTTGAACACAGTCAATCAGTTACTTAAACAATTGGAATAAATCAGTAAACGAGAAATAAGCCAGCGGTTACACGCAACAACTTTAATACACTATCACAGGAATAAGCGCATACCAAGGGGACTGAGAATAGCTTTAAACCCTATGTTATGCAGGAACAATAAAGCCTTCCTAAACAGATGGTACCAAATTTTGAATAAATGCAGTTTGGATCTGATTTTGTTGATAGTTGAAGAGCTTTCAAAAGAGTTAAGATTAGTGGAGGAAGAACTTGAAGGAATTAAGAGTGAGCTCAACAAACATGATGACTTAGCAACAATACTGGAAGACATAAACAATAAACTTGAGAAATACGCTAAAGAAATTGAAGACAGGAAGATTAAAAAATATAGACGAGACACTATAGACTACAAGCTAGAAGAGGTCTATAGTTGGGTGGAAGTGTATAAACAAAGGAAATGGCAGCAACCATCAACCAATGTAAGTTCATCACAAGAGAGCGTGGTGTCGGATTCAGACACAGCACAAAGCAGAAAAAGCAATGGACACAAATAGTCAAATTGAACGTAAGAACCATCAAGAAAAGGCGGCTTTTTTAGAGACAAGCCCAGCGGCAAACATCGCACCTTCCAAAAATATAACAGGAGAACCCTCAAAACAAGGAGGGGAAAAAGAAAAAACAAAAGAAATGGAGACAGAACGGGAGTTGAGATCAAAGAAAAAGAAGACGACCTTGTCATAAACATATCAGATAAACAGCTAACCACGGCTCAGATGAACTTATTAAACAAAGGCTTGATATTTGTTCCAATATACAAATCAAATGCTCAAGAAACGGAAATATCTATCTTAAAATTTTTACGTACACTACGTCTTAACCCCTTCCATGCTTATGACAGAACGGTTCCGTCATGAGCGACGGTTGAGCTGTGCTCATGACAGAACCGTTCCGTCATCGTTCCATTGGCTCAATGGAACGTTCAGCACAGCGCAGGAATCTGCGCCGCGCTGAAGCGCTTAAAAAAAATGTCAACACTCTTCCACCAATGGAAAAATCAGAAAGCGATCTCAAGGAGTTTAGAACTAAAAGTACGTTTTGCGCACCAACGTCACATAAGACTATTGACGCTTATGAAAGAGTCATCACAGCAGAAATGAAAAAAATCAACTATTCAAGTGGCACCAGAAGTGACTTCTCCAGGAAAGAATGGCACACCTTAAAATCTTTAGTTGACATGAAAGACATAACTATACAAAAAGCGGATAAAGAGGGAGCGATAGTGGTAATGAACATGGAATTTTACACAGAAAGCGTGCGAACACATCTACAGGACGCTAACACATACCACAAACTGGATCAAGATCCCACAGAAGTATTCGCAGCCACACTGAAGGAGATATTGGATAAAGCATTAGAAATGAAGTGGATCACTGCAAAAACATATCAATTTCTGAACATCAAACACCCACGGAGACCTCAGTTTTATATGCTCCCAAAAATTCATAAAAACGTCACCAAACCGTCTTTTAGACCGATAGTCTCTGCATGTGGATCACTTTCAGAACCACTAGGCCAATACCTAGATTGGTTCCTGCAACCGTTGGTACAAAAATGGTGCACCTATATAAAATATATGACCTCATTTTTTAACACATTGGAAACGATTGAAATTGCAGCGAATGAAGAAACATGGTTATGTTCCATTGACGTGACATCATTGTACACCTCCATCCTTCATAATGAGGGGTTAGAAGCTATGGAATGGTGTTTACTGGAGAACGACATTGCAGGGTCTGAGAAAGTTTTCATGTTGGAATTATTACACTTCGCGTTATTTCACAGTTACTTAGAATGGGAAAACGAATTCTATGAACAATGCAGTGGAACGTCGATGGGTTTCGCGGGGGTGCCTTCCTACGTGAATACCTTTATGGCGAAATTCGAAAATGATCATATAATCAACAATCCAAATTGGTCATCTGGTCTCACGGTATTCAAAAGATATATTGATGATATTTTCATAATATGGAGAGGAGCTAAAGAAAAGTTGGTCAAAAATATTCAGGTTCTCAATTTGCAACATGAACGTATAAAATTCACACATCAAATGAGTCAACACGAACTTTCATTTTTGGATGTAAACATTAACATCGTGAATGGACAGCTACACACAAAAGTACACATCAAAGACACTGACAGAAATAGTGGCTTACATTATAACAGCTTCCACCATCACTCTCTTAAAAACATTTACCTTTGTCCCAATTTATTCGTCAGAAAAGAATCACGTCTGACTCAAATGACTTGACAACTACCATCAATAACCAGATCCAAAAATATCTGAAACGTGGTTACCCTAAAACTTTACTAGAAGAAACTAAAAACAAAGTAATGAGTATGAGTAGAGAGTCTCTCATGAAGAAGAAAGAAAAAACTGAGACTAAATTGACAGTGTGTGTGTTGAAACACTCAATGCAGTCTACTCAGATCACCAACATCATGCGAAAACATTGGTCACTGATAACGCAAGAACATGATCTTCAATCAGTTTTTGCAAACCGAATTACATTTGCGTAAAACAGGTCAAAGAACCTAAACAAACTGTTAAAACGACAGAAAATAGTAATGGAAGACAAAACTTACAAAGGAATGCAAAAATGTGAACACTGCACACACTGCAACAACGTTATGACTGGTCAAACCTTCACACACCCAATGACAGGTAAGAAGATCTCTCTGCTCCATTCCAGCACTTGTGACACTAAAGGAGTGATTTATGTCATAAAATGCCCCTGCGGGAATTTACACGTAGGGCAGACTGAGCCAAAAATTAAAGTAAGAATTACGGAACATAAAAGCAGTATTCGACAAAAAAACTCAAAATCGACAGTGGCAATGCATTGGATGGAAGCAGGTCATAACATTTCACAGCTTCGCTTCACCATATTAGAGGTGATTAAACCACAACCAGACAGAGATACACATAAGCAAAGATTGAGATCTGAGTATTTCTGGATTCGAAAAATGGGAAGTTTACAACCTCAAGGACTTAACGACAGGATAGAATTATCCTGCTTTCTATGAACACACATTAGGACTGCATTTATTGTACCCCTGCTTACATTACTTTTTGTAGTGAACATTCAGTTTACCCCATTCCAAAATGGCTGACATGAACTTAACTTCACTGGTTTTCACTTGAAGGTTTTATCACTTCAGCATGTATTAATTTTATACACGATTACAGCATGTATTATCATGACACGCTCATGGAAAATAGAAATTATTATTTTGCTTTGATTTTGTTACATTACGAGTAAATCTTCTTGTCACCGAAAAGAGTGTCTTTAACTTAGAAAATGTTCCCGTAGGCGCTTTAATGTTGAATGAACTCCAGAATATATTTATAATCGTAAGATTGTCAATACTTTTTTTCTTTTTGAATGTAATTCAACTGTGCGAGATAACTGTCACGTGATCGTACAGTAAGCCAATGTGAGGACATAAGAGAAGGGAGGTAATGTTCTAGGTAGCTAGCGGCATTCTGATTGGCGAGAGATCGAGGCGCGAATACTTTTACATTTCCTGTAAGCATAAACACGGAAAAGTTTTTCGTTTCTTTAAACATTGAAACTTGTGTGTACATTGGAGTAAAAACGTTAGTTTTAACTCGACGCTCGGAATTGGGTCAACTAGGACATCAGAGTTTGGCAATATACACAACTGAGTCTAGATACTCGTACACGGTTTAACGTGGATTGATAACTAAGACGCAGAGAACCCGAGTGATTTGGATTAAATAGCACTTGCAGTTTTCAATCGATTGAAACCAGAGTTTGATTGTTTTTATATTGTACTGTTTATGTTTTCACTTCAGTCAGTGTTTTTGAAATGGTGATAAAACCTGATACGGTATACAGCAGCCTTTACATTAGTTTCACTGTGGTTTTGAGTTGTATAATACAGACTGACCTACCAAAACGCAATAAGATATTATGCTTTGGATTGTGTAATTTTTGTTTTACATACTGGAATATGTGACTGAATGGCTCAAAACATTTCCTTGCTTTTTCCTAACAGACCCCTGAGGAAGGGTCGAAACAGACCCGAAATGGGTGGATATGGAATGTATAACCAAGAGCTTTTTGTAAAGAATGAATTTACATAAAGGATCCATTGAAAGAAAAGATGAAGATAAATTTGTTTGAACTGGGGAAATAATTTGATCAATGGTGTAAAAATTATTTACTTAATTGGAAAAAGATGGATTAAGACCTAAATCAGGTCTGAGTACAATTGTGCACACCACCGCTTGGAAGTGGAAATTCCACTTGCTCCAAATTTGTTCATTGAAGACAGTGTTCCTAGACAAAACACTTGGAGGGAGTCGCACAAAAAACGAATTTGAACATTATTGAGGATACGTAAAAATGAGTGCCTGATGGATCTTTAATGAAGAAATCATTATGCCTGCCTTCTCAAATCACATTCTAATTCATAAAAAATACACATATGCTTGAAAATGGGCAGTAGCCCAAGCTCCTGCATTATATAAAAATCATGTAGGATGGGATGAGGATTCTCCTCACCATAAAATTCAGTAAAAAAATCAACCTACTGCACAGAGGCAGTATCCTGTTAAGCAAGAAGCTAAAAAGCAAGTCAGGGAGATCCTAGATCAACTTGAATATCAGGGGGTAATTCTGATACTCGGCACCTTCCAGGTATAAATATACCAGCGCTTGCCTTAAGCAAACACACAGTGGTTTGGAGCAGGTTGGCTATCTTCTTACCCGAAGCCCAGATATAACGAGAGCCGAAGGAAGGCGACCCCCCCATTGACGCACTGAGAGAGACGCTGTCTTTTCTCCTGCTGAGAAATCCAGCTCCAGTGTTTCCAGTCACCCTTGCGGGTTGCTGGGAGATCGAGTCCTGAGATACAAGACCTCCTTCATTCTATAACCAAGGTAAGGAGCTGATTAGATCCGTAGAGAATTCTTGATTCAGATTCTTGGCAAAAACTATCTTAACTTAAATTGCAACTTACTTACTCCTTCCCACGTACTAAGCTTAGGTTAGTTACACCGGGGCAGGCGTATTTTAGAAACACCAGTTGAGCACGTTTAGTCAACTTTTATCATTGTATGTATTTTATCCATTTCAAGTATCATATGGCTCAGAAACCATATAAATGCTTTTACAGTATTATTTCATAATACTCCTTTTACTGTACGCACTTTACTTTATGACAAGTATTGCAATTGTGGCAATTCACTTCTCTTGCATGAGAAAGAAGACTGCTCAATAAATAACAACTTTTATTGAAAACGCCCGTCTCTCTATTTTTCTGCACTCTGGTGAAACTAAGCATGCACGATTGACTGAGTGAAATAGCTGTCTATTGTTTTCCGCGACTCTGGAGATATACTCCTTATTCTGGGGGAGCAAAGTTGTCATGTGTATGTGGTTGTTAGAAACTAATCCCTTCTTGTCTATTCAGGAAAGTTGACTCCTTCCTGTTCACTCGAGAAAGTTTCTAGTGACCTCTGAGCTAGCTGGCATTCATAATTAAGTCTAACATATTTAGTAGAGACCTAGTCAACCTCTGTCCTACGTCTAAACTATCGTTTATGTTATTCCAATGCGCAGAGCCTATTGGGAATATAGGAACTACACTTCAAGGTGAAGCCTGTCCAGGGGCAGAGGAGGTGAGGCATGTCCAGGGGCAGAGGAGGTGAGGCCTGTCCAGGGGGTGCAGAGGAGGAGAGGCATGTCCAGGGGTGCAGAGGAGCTGACTCCTTTCCAGGGGGCAGAGGAGGTGAGGACTGTCCAGGGGTACAGAGGAGGAGAGGTCTGTAAGGGGTACAGAGGAGGCGAGGCCTGTCCAGGGGTGCAGAGGAGCTGACGCCTATCCAGGGGGCAGAGGAGGTGATGCCTGTCCAGGGGTGCAGAGGAGGAGAGGTCTGTCCAGGGGTGCAGAGGAGGAGAGGCCTGTCCAGGTGTGCAGAGGAGAAGAGGCCTGTCCAGGTGTGCAGAGGAGGTAAGGCCTGTCCAGGGGTGCCGAGGAGGAGAGGCCTGTCCATGGTGCAGAGGAAGAGAAGGGTGCAGAGGAGGTGAGGCCTGTCCAGGGGGCAGAGGAGGTTAGTGTGAGAAGTTGGCCTGGCATATGCTGTCCACTAGTTATAGTGGGCACCTTGCACCAGTCCAAACAACCCTTATTGATGTTAGATTAAAGACAACCTTTATTGAAAGCTGTCCTAGTGGTAACTATGGAGAGCAGCCTTCAGTCTAAGTTTTGAAGGATTATGAAGCAGCCTGTTTTAGCAGTCTATAATCTCTTGAATGACCAAATGAGAACCACACCAGGTATATATATATATATATATATATAAAATATATGTATTTATTCAAAAAAACACACCCCTTAGTCTCTTTATGAGCTTAGAATTCGAAGTACACAAGTTACAAGTCAAATACTCACAGTAAATAGCACAGTTTACGATAAGCCCCTGGGGGGACCAAACCATATACTAAAATAGTGGTATAAGAACCACGACTTGACTGGACACAAGGCCTAGAGCCTGTAGAATCGCTGGGCCCCTGTGGAACCACCCAAGGTAGTGACACAGGGAACCCACGGGGAACGCGTGCAGTGTGGGAACACAGCCGCAAGCGCCGTTAGCTTCTATGGGTAAAGTCGCCGTTGGAAATTTAAAGTTTAAGGACACTTAGAAGTTGACTAGGATCAAACCCTTTTGGACTTAGATGGTTCTAGGGCCGACACTCACGGGAGCACCGGAGTAGTTGAGTTACCTAGCCCAGGAAAGCCGGAAGCATAGGTGCCAAATGGTGTCGGGTCACGTTGTTATTTTTAATGGCGAGTTGCTGCAAAGTGCTGCTGCCGGGAAGAGGAGAAGTGTCCGAAGAGATCCAAGCCTGGATCGAAGATGAGAAGAACCTGAAAGCAGAGGGGACAGGGTGTGGGTCACTTGCCAGAGACCGGGGGCATGATAGTCGAATGCCCACCGATGTAGGGTGCTTTAGATGAGATGAGGGGAAGCTTGACTCTTCAGCCACGGGGACCAGGAGGCGTCGATGACAAACAGGAGCTGGATTCGAGCTGTCCCACAAAGGATGTCGAGTGTTGCAGCGTCGGTGCCCGGATTGGATCTATTCGGACACTTCTCCTCTTCACGGCAGCAGCACTTTGCAGCAACTCGCTATTGAAAACGACAACGCGACCCGACACCATTTGGCACCTATGGTCCCGGCTTTCCTGGCTTAGGTAACACAAGTACCCCAGTGCTCCCACGGGTGTTGGCTCTAGAACCATCTAAGTCAAAAAGGGTTTGTTCCGAGTCAACTTCTAAGTGTCCTTAAACTTTAAATTACAGAGAAGATGAGGCCTGTCAGGTGTTAGGGGTGCAGAGAAAATGAGGTCTGTCCAGAGGGGGTGTAGAGGAGGTGAGGTCTGTCTTTTGCTGGGGGTGCAGACGATGTTGTGCCTGTACCGAGGGGGTGCAGAGGAGGTGATGCTTTTCTGGTGGGAGATGTGCAGAGGAGGTGAGGCCTCTCATGTCCAGTGAGTTACAAAGGAGGCCTGTCCAGGGGGGTGCAGAGGAGTTGAGGCCTGTCCAGGGGGGTGTAGAGGTGGTGAGGCTTGTCCAGGGGTGTGTAGAAAAGGTGAGGCCTGTCTGGGAGAGGTGCTAAGGAGGTGAGGCCTGTCCAGGGATGCAGAGGAGGTAAGGCCTGTCTAGGGGTGCAGAGGAGGTGAGGCCTGTCCAGGGGTGCAGTGGAGGTGAGGCCTGTCAAGGTGGGTGCAGGGAAGATAAGTCCTGTCCAGGGGTGTGCAGGGCAGGTGAGGCTTGTCCGAGGGAGTGCAGAGGGGAGAGCTGTTCTGTCCAGAGAGCTGCAGAGGAGGTGAGGCCTGTCCAGGAGATTGCAGAGGAGTTGGGGCCTGTCCTGAGCTGGGGGTGCGGTACAGAGGAGGCCTGCTGGGGTTGCAGAGGAGTTGATGCATGTCCAGTGGGGTGTAGAAGAGGTGAGGCCTGTCCGTGAGGTGCAGAAAAGGTGAAGTCTGTCCAGGGTGATATAGAGTAGGTGAGGCCTGTCTACGGGGTGCAGAGGAGGCGACGCCTGTTCTGGGGGGTGCAGAAGAGGTGAGTCTTGTTGTTCAGTATGCAGAGGAGGTGAGGCCTGTTCAGCACGGGCGCAAATGAGATGAAACCTGTCCTGTCCAGGGGGGTGCATAGGAGATGAGGCCTGTGAAGTAAAACTCCACAAAGAAGATAAGTGAAACTTCTTTATTTAAGATCAATAGAACCGGCACCCTCGGCTTGCTGGTGCCTGCTGATCCTAGTCAAGCGCAGCCTCATCAGCATTCCAAGGCTGCCTCCAATCGGAACATTCTAAGTAGAACCAAAGATGAGCGGGAGGAGGGGTGGGGGAAAGTACCAAGGGGACAAGATATAACACATCTTCCTCCCTGAAGGGAAGAGAGGAAGCCAAGTGAGAGGTAGAGAACAAGAAGTGTGGAAAAGTAGACTGGAGAAAGGAAGATGGAAGAGGATAAGAGGGAATAGGTGGAGGAAAGGGAAAGGGCTAAACAGGCAACAAAGTTCCAATATTTGGTCTTGTGCAGAAGACCTAACAAACACAGAATGTTACAATAAGTATGTCATCCTTCACATATTTCTGTATTCTTTGTGCCAACCTGGAAAGTTTCTTTGCCTTATTCCTCTTCTCGCCTGGACCTCATCAGACCGAGTATTCTGGGCAAGAGGTCTGCTGGCCACCCTATGTTCTACCTCATTCTGGCCTATGGCGACACAATGCATACTCCATTTTTTCCCATCTTCCAAAATGACAACATTCTTTTTAATCTCGCTTATTTTCTCTGGAGCATAATATTTGTCGCCTTTACCACTCAGGCCCTCAGGTTTCCTGATGTAAACATTTTGCCCCGTCTGAGAGACCTGTCTTTTGCACCCCATTTCCTGTCGTACCACTCCTTGTACTTCTTTTGTATGGATTCCACACTCATCCTGAACTCTCCTGGATTGACCCACACCTTATCTTTAGGGCACAGCCAGTTGGGGACAACTTTGAGCCCGCTTCCCCCCCACTCAAAAGTTCAAAGAGAGTATGACCTGTGGTGAGACTTGGTGCAGTATGGTATGACCATAGCGTATCTCTGATAGCTGGTTCAATGGGTTTACCGGACATGACTGCCAGTTGAAAGCACTCTTTTATCATTCGATTAGCCCTCTCAACCTTTCCATTAATCTTTGGACAATACAATGGTGTGCATATGTGGGGTATTGACATGTCCATAAGAAAGTCCTTCATTTCCTCTGACACCAACTGGACGCCATTGTCCGTGACTGTGGTAGAGGGAATGCCCTCCTTAGAGAATACTCTATAAAAACAACAAAGTTCCTTAATTTATAAGGATAGGGGTTAGAGATGCAAATTATAGACAACAATCTGTACTATAAGCAAGGTGTCCAGCCAGACACAAATTTAATCAATGTAAATGAATGAAAATCAAATAAAACGAACAAGAATACAGTGGGATACAATCCTGTATCCGATACATACAACACAACCAAGGAAACAGAAATTACATAAATACAGGCAGTTTTAGCAAGGGGAGGCGCTAGTAGGGTTTAGTAGTCATCTAGCCGACCTCATGTAGTATACACATTAGGTAATCCATTAATTATTACAGTGTTACCACACAATTGTCGACGGCGTTTCGATCCTACATATAATATGGGATCATCATCAGGACTAAAATTAATTGCCACAAAGCAAACTTAGAATGAGCTACGCATGGAGTACAGGAGAGTTGGCACCTTTGAATAGTGCATGCAGGTTTATAGAGAATACGTCACTCAAGAAAACAATTAGGGACTTTGTGTTGATGTTGTTCACAAATATGTAAGTAACCCAGTTTGAATAATAATCAATAAGCACTGATAGGTACCAATCCTGAGGTCCCTCTGCATGTATAGGACCAGTGATGTCAAAACCTAGTTAGTCCCAAGGAGACTTAGGGACCTCAACTGGGATGAGAGGGGTGCACGTGGTTGTTCTGGATTTATCACTCATTCCACATGCATAACAGTCTTTCACTTTTTCTTCCATTAACTGATCCATTCCAGGGAACCAATATTCAGACCTTAATCTTGCCTTGCAGAGACTCCTCCCCAAATGCCCTTCATGTGTAACATCTATTTTTTGGAATCTCAGTCCATCCGGAGGAACTATTTTCCCTGACTTGAGAAGAAACTTCGCCTCATTCGATAGGTCTTCTCTTACGTTCCAAAATGGTTGTATTTTCCCTGGAAGTTCTTTACATTTGATAGGCCAACCATTGATGACATATGATTTCACTTTGCTGATGATATCATCATGCTCCATGTGAAAGTCCTACTGGTCTTTTGTTACAGCTGGAAGCCTTACCTCCAGAACCCCTTTGTTACCTGTGGATTCAACATTTTCCTTTTCCACTGGTGCCCTTGATAGAAAATCCGCTACTTTATTCTGTTGGCCAGGAACATACACCATTTTGAAATTGAATCCTTGTAGCCCTAATGCCCATTTTGCAATGCGGGGGTCATATTCTCCATATCCTTTTTAGTGAACAAGGACAATAGGGGTTTGTGATCCGTATGTACTTCAAATGGTAGGCCCCATGCATTGAATCTGAAGTGTTTTATTGACCAAAAAACAGCCAAAACCTACTTTTTCTACTGTAGAATAATTTGATTCAGCCCCTGTTAGTATTCTAGAGGCGAAAGCCACTACATTCACCTTCTTGTCAATCCTCCAATGCCTTTACCACTTGCATCTGTGGAAATAATAGTGTCTTTATCCACATTGAAGTTCCCAATGGACGGGGCAGAAATTATGGATTCCTTTATGCTCTCTAAAGCTTCTTTTTGTTCTATGCCCCAAATGAGAGGTTGAGATAGCATTGCAAAATTTCTGATATACTTGCCCATATATTCAACCAAATCTAGGAAAGGCAGAATTTCCTCTTTACACGTTGGGGTAGGGGCTCTTCTCACAGTTTCAACGAGATCTATCTTAGGTTTTATGCCCTCCTCAGAGATTGTGTGACCTAGATAGTCCACAGATGTAACACCTAGTTTACATTTGCTTTCTTTTGTAGTGAACCCTACCTATCTCCGTCTTTTGAGGACCATACCAGCATTAGAATTGTGTTCTGTTTCACTTGAACCGTAGATCAAAATATCGTCCTGAAAACACATATTCTTGGGGCAATCTTTAAGTACATGTTGCATTGTACATTGAAATGCCGAAGCTGCAGACGCCAACCCAAATGGCATCCTCAAGCATTTGTAGTTGCCAAATGGGGTGGTGAATTCTGTCAAAGGTTGAGATTCAGGATGTAACTAGATTTGATAATAGGCCGAGGAAAGATCAAGAACACTAAAAATGTTGGTCCTTGTATCGTACTCAACATTTTATTGATCCTCGGTAAAGGATGTCTGTCAACTAAAATGTTAGCATTTAAGGCCCTAAAGTCCACACATAGTCTAATACTCTGACCACTATCCTTGGTTGTGATGACTATGGGTGCCAACCAAGCAGAGCTCTCTATTTCTTGAATTACACCTTGGTTGACCAATTTTTCAATTTCTAATCTTAAAGGTTCTCTCATAAGTCAAGAAATAGTACGTGTTTTGCAAACTATTGGGACAGCACCTTCTTTTAGAGCAATTTTATGCATGTCATTTTTTAACAAGCCCAAATTTTCATTAAAATCATCTGGGAATTATTTAGTGAGATTGGTTCCGATTTCTGGGGGATCAATAAGTAAAACTTGATCATGATTATTGGACTCCAGGGTAATTTCTAATTCTTTCTGATGTTTCCACCCCAGAAGAACCAATCCCTGCTTGGTTATATACACCTTCCCCACTGTGTGTCTATTTTTAAATGAAATTCTTATTCTCACCATCCCTTCTAAGGGTATAGGTTCTCTATTGTACCCAGATGGACTTATATCAGCATTTTCCAACTTGATGTTAAGCTTAGAAAACTTCTCGTTAAAAATGTTCTTTTCCATTAGAGTAAAAGGGGAACATGAGTCTGCATATACCTTGAATTTTCCCCATCAAGACTAATCTCACATGTAGGATACTGTGTTTTTTTCTCCAAGTTTCCTTCCTCAATCTGAAAAATAAAATTATTTTCATCTTCCTTCTCTACCTCAGGGTTTTCAATCACATGTACTTTTAGACTATATAACAGCCTGTCAGGGAAGGGGGGCTGTCCAAAGTAGTTCAGAGGAGGTGAGGCCTGTCCAGAGCTCGGGGGTGCAGAATAGATGAGGCCTGTCCAGGGGGGTGCAGAGGAAGTGAGGCCTGTCTAGTGGGGTGCAGAGGAGGTTAGGAATGTCCAAGGGGTGCAGAGGAGGTGAGACCTGTCCAGGGAGGTATAGAGAAGGTGAGGCCTGTGCAGCATGGTTCAGAGGAGGGGATGCCAGTGCAGTGGGTGCAGAGGACGTGAGGAGTGTCCAGGGAGCTGCATTGTAGGTGAGGCTTGTCCAGGGGGGTGCAGTGGAGGTGAGGCCTGTCCATTGGGTGGAGAGGAGGTGAGGCTTATCCTTTACTGGGTGGTGCAGATGATGTGGGGACTGTCCAGAGGGGGTGCAGAGGCGGTGAGGCCTGCATGAAGGGGCGGAGTGTGCTAAAGAGGTGAGGCCTGTCCAGTGGGATGCAGAGGGGAGGAGGCAATTTCCAGAGGGGGGGCAGAGTAGGTGAGGTCTATCCACATGGGTGCAGAGGAGATGAGGCATGTCGGGCAAGGGGATGGGAGGTGCAGCAGAGGTGATGCCTGTCCAGGGTGGTGCAGAGCAGGGAAGGCCTGTCCAGGGAGTGCAGAGAAGGTGAGGCCTGTCCAGGGGTGCAGAGGAGGAGCGAGGCTTGTCCAGGGTGCAGAGGAGGCGAGGCCTGTCGAGGGGTGTAGAGGAGGTGAGGACTGGCCAGGGGTGCAGAGGAGGAGCGAGGCCTGTCCAGGGGTGCAGAGGAGGAGAGGCCTGTCCAGGGGGTGCAGAGAAGATGAGATTTGTCCAGCGGTGCAGAGGAGGTAAGGCCTGTTCTGTTCTGTCCAGGGGGGTACAGCCGAGGTGAGACCTGTCCAGGTGGTACAGAGAAGGTGAGACCTGTGGAGAGGGGGTGAGGTGCAGATGAGGTGAGACCTGTCCTGTCGGGGGGAGATTAGAAGAGGTGAAGCCTGTCCAGGGGGAGGCACAAAGAAGGTGAGGCCTGTCCAGCAGGTGTAGAGGAGGTGAGGACTGTCCATGGGATGTATAGGGGGTGAGGCCTGTCCAGGGGTGCAGAGGAAGTGGGGCCTGTCCAGCGATGCAGAGGAGGTAAGGCCTGTTCTGTACAGGGAGGGTGCAGCCGAGGTGAGACCTGTCCGGGAGGTACAGAGAAGGTGAGACCTGTGGAGAGGGGGTGAGGGGCAGAGCAGGTGAGACCTGTGGAGAGTGAAGCCTGTCCCGGGGGAGGCACAAAGAAGGTGAGGCCTGTCCAGCAGGTCCAGAGGAGGTGAGGACTGTCCATGGGATCTATAGAGGGTGAGGCCTGTTTGGAGGGAGGTGCAGAGGAATCAAGGCCTGTCCAGGGGTGCAGAGGAGGAGAGGCCTGTCCAGGGGTGCAGAGGGGGTGAGGCCTGTCCATGTGATGTAGAGTGGGTGTGGCCTGTTTGGAGGGAAGTGCAGAGGAGGCGAGACCTATCGGGGGGGACGCAGAGGAAGGGAGGCCTTTCCATGGGGCTCAGAGGAGGTGAGTGAGGCCTGTTCAGGAGGGTGTAGGGGAGGTGAGGTCTGTCATGTGCTTGGGTGGTATAATGGAGGTGGGGCCTCTCCAAGAGGGATGCAGTGGAGATGAGGCCTGTTCGTCCAGACGGGGTGGTCGAGAGCTGAGTTTGTTAATTGTTGTCCCAAGAGATTTGTGGATTGAGTGTAAGTTGCTTGTAAACTGGCCAATTGAAGAGCCACAGAGTAAAACGCCTCAAAATATTGTATTATATTACAAGAGAATAATGCAGATTTACAGACAATATTGCAAAGTCGAAGACCGGGTAAAAGAGGGCGCATCTTTTAGCGCTGCATCCAGAGGTTAGTGCTAAATGTGAGGGGCTGCAGACAAACATTTTGGATGTGATTTTGTTTTATGCAAAGTTCTGTAGTGACAATTTTGTTACTAAGCAGAAAAATATCAAAGAAAAAATAATGAGCGCTCAGACAAAAATGTTCCAGAAGGGTGATGAAATTGATTCTCATGGATTGTATTCTCGTTTTGATTCTGGGTTTGTTGCTGGTGTGAATTTGGATATGCACGGCGTTGGTGTGCAGAGTAATGATGTTCATTATGTGCAAGGAGGAAATGTTGTTCCTCTGGGTCAGGGCCGGACTGGGAACCCAAACCAGGACTGACTATTTTGACGGCCCGGGGCAGGATAGAACGTCAAATTCTCAACAAATGTAAGATTTCAGCAAAATCCTTTTTTGATTAATAATGATTTTCCACAACTTGCATCTACACTTAGAGTTTCTACTGCACTGAATCAGACACAATGACGGTGCCTGAGACGGGAGAAGGATTGCGTGCTTGGTGCAGACCTAGAGGCCAGACTGGGATCCCAAACCAGGCCTGACAATTTTGACGGCCCCTGCCACTTTTGTTGCTGGCGGGCAATATAGCATCACCACAGCAAAACCAGCCCCCCATAACAAATATGTTTCCAAGCCCTGAACAATTGCCCCCCACTGTCCCAGCCTCCCGGGGAAACACCCGAAGCCCGTTACGGCCAGTCCGGCCCTGCTCACGGTATAGGTTTTACTGACAGTGGCAATTTAACTGGCCTCTGTGACGAGCATGTAGAATCAAAGGCAGATATATTGGAACATGCCTTCAGTCCCGATGGCCCTACAGCCCAGTGCAGAATAGAACGCCAAAATTCTTAACAAATTTAGGATTTCAACAAAATTCTTTTTTAATTAATAATGATTTTCCACAACTTTCTCCTACACTAGGAGTTTCTACTGGACAGAATCAGACTCAATGACGGTGCCTGAGACGGGAGAAGGATTGCATGCTTGGTGCAGTCGTAGAGGTCACCCAGAGTGGCCCTTTGAAGAAGAAGTAAATGGGAATCTGGCATCTCTTTTAATCAATAAATGTGCCTCCCGTGCCACAGTCAGACTTACAGGAACGCCCAACCCACCCCTCTTGGGAAAGGAGTGCAGGTTGTAGGCATTTCTATTAAACAACTAATAAGCTGGCAGCAAATGTTCCCGTACAAATTGGGTCAATGATGAATGGCCACAAACTTAAACTGTGATTAAGAGCCCGTTATTATGTTAGGGAATAACCTTGTAAAATGACTTGTGGATTTTAGGGGAAGAGTCACAATTCATTATTCATTTTGGGGGTGTGGTTTATTAAATCACATTTTGTTGTGTCATGCTTTCATGAACATTCATTGATTGTTGTCATTTTTATCTCATCATGAACCATGTCAATAATGTGTTCTCTCTGTCTAAAAACGTATAAAATGTATTATTTTGGGATATTTGCTGGAATTGTTTTATTTTACACTTTTCCTAAAGTCAGACTACATGTCAGTCCTCTTACTGATTTTGTACTTAAGAACTTTTCCTTGATTTTTAACTAAGCAGATTCTATGACAGTTTGCTCTTTGATATTATAGAAAAACGTTTTCTTATTTCTTAGCACACATTTGTTGTGGTGGTCTGTCTATTGACTTTACAGCTAGAGTTATTTCTGATTCTGACTTTTGATATACTTTAGAAGTTACATTTATGTGATTCTCCTGAAAATATTATGATAATTATTTCTCTGACGGAGTAACCATGTTTATGCCTTCAGTAATTATTTGAAACCTTTAATATAGCTTTGAAGCTTGTTGTAGCTCCAAAGGCAAGGGCCTTTACCAAGGGAGCGGTCCTTTAATGGGCAGTATTGCCTGCTATGGCTGACTATAAGGTCTTTACACTGTTTGCCCCATGAGGGTAGAACGTGTTAATAAAACAACGGTGTCCCAGAGACCGAGGGGGTTGAAACACCTCCGGTACTCTGAAACCTTTGTTTCACAGCTGTTGCCTTGAATGTTCAACAGCTAACAGCCGCATGTAGGACCACAGGGGTCAATTGTTGAACATTCACAGCAATAGCTGTGAAAGGAGGCTGAAGTCAGCCCCTGGTTCTCCCTGGGCTTGGCTAAACCTCTTTTCATTATTCAGGTGAGCCGGGGAGATGCAGGAGGTGAGTAGACCCCCCACCCTCCTTCTGAGACGCTAGTGACACAGCGAGCTACCGGAGGAGGAAGGGGGCAGTCTCTTTTGTGCCCTGCTGCAGGCTCTATCTTCTGCCTTCTCCTGCCCAATACATAAATTTTGGAGAGACAGAGGCTGTGTATAAGGACATTGTAATGTTGAGAGCAGCGTGTCTATATCAGGTTGTATAGGCTGCTGCTGCTCCGTTGTCTTCAATGGAGGTCTCAACATTTCAATATTCTAAGCTTTGTCTTGCAAAGGATTTATTCCAAATTATAGTCCTTGGGTCATCGTCCTGTAGGTCTCAAAAGACTCTGACCCTCCACATCACACCTTTAAATAATGTATACATTCAAAGCGCCAACACATTGATGCCTTGTTGCTTACATTGATCAGCATTCGAACTCTGCATCAGCTTGAGCTTGAATTGCAGTTGCTCAGAGAACATGGTTTGGAAAAATCTAAGAGTCTGATTGAATCATTTATGAATGGTAGGCAGAATTATGTACAAGGACTTTAACATACCTTTTGTGAACCAGATTGTTTTGATTCCCAAGTTTCATGGGCTAGAAATGGAAATATGGGGGTTATGAAGACGTGGACTGGGTTGTTGGGGATGGTTCTCTGAAACTGTGAGTGCACTCCATATTAACAGAGACCTTTTCCTGCAAAGGATTCTGGTTCTTGAACCAAAAAAAGTATTTATTCATAACCAGAGTTACTTGGCAATGGCCTCCAGAGAATAAGAGATTCTTTTATTTTGGAAGTTCAGGACTGTTATTTGGAAGACGTGATGAAGTGTGATTGTCGTCTGACGCAAAACTATTTCTTTACTTCCTTTCAAGGTATTCTGGGATGACCAGGTGGTGCAGCGTGGCTGCCACCCTCAGAGGAACAAAAAAGAATATAACTGTCAGGTAAGGATTCCTATAACTCTAAGTTTCCTTTTCCCCTGTTTCTTCTTACTTTATTCCCTTTCTTGAGCTCTGTTGTTTTTGTCTCTTCAACTTCAACATTTGACTCCCTCAGTGCACTATTCTTGTTGTTATCAAACTTCGGATAATCACCTGATGGAGCCATATTCCTCCTGGAACATGTTGGGGGGTGCACTGCAGGCCCAGTTCCTTTTTAAATCAGTTTTGCGCAGCAGTTCCTTAACTATTATCACATTTGTCTCCTCCTCTACACCAGGTGAGACTATCCTCCATCTGTCTGTCTTTCGGCGTCGTTTCTCTCTGGATCTGACTTCCATCTTTTGTGTACTCCCATCCTGTTCTTTTCTGTCTTGTCAACTACAAGCAAAAGACACAGTACATGTGCGTGGGCACACATGCACACAGGACTTGCTTTAGGGTGGTGCGACTGGTGGAGATGCACCTGACTGTGTTTAAAAGTAACTTATGGGTTCACAAGCATCTGCTGCACAGTTTTCTGTGCGGGAAAATGTGATGAGAGTGGAAGGTAGCCTTTTTTCTCTTTCCTCTGTTTTGTGTTTTTCTTTTCTTGACCCTTTTCGGTTTCCTCTAGTGTTGTGCTTTTTTTTCTCTTTTTCAGTTGTTGCAGTGCCCGGGTCCTGTCGAAGGAGCATGATGAGTTCTGGGCCACCAAGTAAGTCCTTATTATCCGCACAATTTGAAACTGTAAATTCCACTGAGCTAACTGGACACAGGGTCAGTCTACAGTAACATTTAAAGCACTGAGTGCAACAAGGCCAATCCCTTCGTTCAATAAAATGTCCCTTCCTAGATCACTGGAAAAAGGAATAGATGAACAGTCTAGGTGGGCAGGGGAGTAAATACCATATGATCATTTATTAAAAGTATTACAGATATCTCATTGTGATGCCAGCCTTTGCCACAGAAATTGTAAATTGATAGTGTTGGCTGCTTCTGAGAATCTGTGTCACAATATATGTGCAACTTGTGTTTCTTTCTTAAATATTAGTTACGTTTGCTCTCACATCCTTGAGTTCCAGTAATACCAAGCTCCCGATCTACACTGTTTCACCACGATCAGAAATGCAACTCAACTGATTTCCTATCTTGTTTTTGTCAATACTTTCTTTGTGCAAAGTATACGGTCATAAATATTTTTTCTTTGTGTTCATTTACAATCTCTGACTCCATTTCTACAGGTGACTGAAGCATGAACAGAAAAAAGAAGGTTTACATTTAGAGAAACACAACAAAAAGGATTATTTCAATGAAAGTTAAAACATTCTCAAACTCTAGAGAAGAAACACATTATATGTGCCAGGAATGGTGAGGATGTTGTAGCGGAAGAAACTGGTGATTGTGAAAGTTGTCAAATCCCTAAAGTAAAAGGACCATAAATACTTACCAAGTGTCAATAACTGAGATTAAGGAGAGCATTGGCCACAATTGATCCCCACGCCGTGCACTTGAGAAAACTCAGTGCTGTAAATTCTGTTTGATGGTTTACGAGAAATGCTTTGGAGACCCAAACCCTCCCCAACAGATCAGCATCCGTAGACGTGTTGTGATGTGACAGAACCGTCAAAAAGACTGATATCCTCGGTTTACAAGTGCAAGCTTTTGACTCCGTCTCCTGGAGACAAGAGGAAGGAAAAGATTATTTAAAAGAAAGTCATTGTAAATACGCTTTCCCAGATGTCGTTACAGTAAAGATGCTGGATTATCGTTTCCAATATAGGAAGATTTTCCCCACCTGCTCTGTCTCTTGGGTTGATCCGAGTGGTTTCAAAGTATCCTGTAACTTCCAAAGTGGATCATGTACCTGTCTTAGCCACTGAGCAAAAATGCATATACTGGCACAGAAAGTATAAAAGGGGCCAGTGTTGCGCTATTGATAATTCATAAACCACCCTGGCATGCCCTAATCATCTGTCATTACTTGTATGTACAAACATACCTTACAGGCAAACACTAAACCCCAAAGGCCTTATTAGTGCTTTTAAAACTCCTAAATCAAATATGAAGAAACTAGAATCTCTAAATGAGACTAATTAAACATGAGAGAATTCACCCGGGCATAACTTGGAGAAAATGAATCCATGAGGAGCATTTTAATAAATACAAGGAGCTCCTCAGTGAAAGTTTATAAGACAAGTTAAATCTGTGCCTTTAAAGGTAGGAAAATGATCTCCAGGTAAAAACTATCATTAGTTAAATACATATATTAAGAAGAGCATCTGAAATGTATTTTAGAAGTTAATGCTGAGTTATAACATAAACAAGTACACAATCAGAAATCCGATTCAGTCTTAAGATGACTTGTATTCAGGAACAAACCCAACTTGGAGAAACAAATAACTCGAATAAGCACAATAAATGTGAGAACAGCTTTAGTTATCAATCCCACCTCACTAAACATGAGAAAACTAGCTCTGGACGAAAACACTATCAGTGTCCTGAATGCCAGAAAGACTTCAGTCTCAAAACCAACCTTACGTTACATGAAATAACCCATACTGGGCATAAAACGTATCAGTACCCTGAATGCCAGAAAAGCTTCAGTAGCAAATCCAATCTCACTTTACATGAAAGAACCCACACTGGACAAAAACCTTATCAGTGCTCTGAATGCTGTAAATGCTTCCGTCAGAAATCCAGCCTTACTGTACATGAAAGAACCCACACTGGACAAAAACCTTATCAGTGCTCGGAATGCTGTAAATGCTTCCGTCAGAAATCCAACCTTAGGGCACATGAAAGAACTCACACTGGACAAAAACCATATCAGTGCTCCATATGCCAAAAAAGCTTCAGTTTTCGTGGCAGTCTGATTCAACATCAGGTAACTCACACTGGACAAAAACCTTATCAGTGCTCTGAATTCTGTAAAAGCTTCAGTAGTAACTCGACTCTCTCTCAACATGAGAGAGCCCATACTGGACAAAAACCTTATCAGTGCTCTGAATGCTGGAAAAGCTTCAGTCAGAAAGGCCATCTAACTCAACATGAAAGGACCCACACTGGGCATAAGCCGTATGAGTGTTCTGAATGCCAAAAAGTTTTCTATCAGAAATCCGGTTTAACTCTACATCAGAAAATCCATACTGGGTTCAAACCGTATCAGTGCTCTGAATGCCAGAAAGGTTTTTATCAGAAATCCGGTTTAACTCTACATCAGAGAATCCATACTGGGTTCAAACCGTATCAGTGCTCTGAATGCCAGAAATGCTTCAGTCATAAAATATCTCTCACTCTCCATGAGAGAACTCACACTGGGCAGAAACCGTATCAGTGCTCTGAATGCCGGAAAGGATTTAGTCAGAGATGCAGTTTAATTGAACACAAGAGAACTCACACTGGACAAAAACCTTATCAGTGCTCTGAATGCTAGAAAAGCTTCAATCGGAAATCCAACCTTACTGTACATGAAAGAACCCACACTGGGCTCAAACCGTATCAGTGCTCTGAATGCCAAAAAAACTTCAGACATAGATCTGGTTTAATTTTTCATGAAAGAACCCACACTGGACAAAAAACGTATCAGTGCCCTGAATGCCAAAAAAGTTTTTGTGACAAATCCAGTTTAACTCAACATGAGAGAATCCATACTGGGCTCAAACCGTATCAGTGCTCTGAATGCCAAAAAAACTTCAGAGATAGATCTGGTTTAATTGATCATGAAAGAACCCACACTGGACAAAAACATTATCAGTGCCCTGAATGCTGGAAAAGCTTCAGTAAGAAAGTATATCTCTCTACACATGAGAGAACTCACACTGGACAAAAACCTTATCAGTGCTCTGAATGCTGGAAAAGATTCAGTCAGAAATCCAACCTTACTGTACATGAAAGAACCCACACTGGGTATAAACCGTTTCAGTGCTCTGAATGCCAGGAAAGCTTCCGACTGAAAAAGACTCTCACTAGACATGAAAGAACTCACACTGGGGAAAGACCTTATTAGCTCTCAGAATGCTGGAAAAGTTTCAGTCGGAAATCTGGTCTTCAATTTGGGAGAACTTACCTGGAAAAAACCTTGTCTTTGTTCTAAATGCCTGGGAAGCGACAGCTGGAGATTCCGTTTCATTCAACATGAGAGAACCCACAATGAGAAAGAAAATGACCCGTGCTCTCAATGTGACAAAAACTTCAGTTGTAAATGTAGCCTTTCCACATAGGAGAGACAATGTGGGAGAATAAAAGGTGCTCACTGTAAACCCTGAGGAGGAGCTTTCAGCATCGCAAAACATTTACATGAAGCAGCCACAAAGCCTCCGCTCTATTGATTGTCCTACAAACTGTCTACTGAGAAAAGCGCACAGCGAGGGATGGAAATGCTTGAATTAACCTCATTCTTTTGTAACTATTTGTGGCCTCATTCCATTCAGTGTGTTTTGCTTCCTGAGTGTTTATAAGCTGTGGCTCTGACTCTCAAAGGCCATGCGATCCTGAACTTTGAGGCCACGCCCCCAAGGGTCTGGAATGCATGTAACCTCGAACTGTTTCCAGCCTTAACGAGCCTCACCAGGGGGCTGAAGCAGGAGTCCCTTTGTCGAACGTCTCTATGAGACCAACATCTGTTCATGTCTGTACCACGTAGGGCTGATCATTGAGAAAAACCTACGGTGATGGATGAACTGGTAGCTAATCTCTGCAATATCCCACCACATCATTCTCTAGTCTTTGTGTGACTACAGACAAGGCCAGCCATATGCAAACCATTCTTGGCTCCACCCTAAATAGTCCTAATGACTTCTGTTCCAATGGGACACAGCTTCATATTACAAAGGTCCACACGAGTGGCCTCTTTCCATCTTCTTTTTGTTTCAAATGGAACCTGCTATCCCCTAAACCATGCCTCAGGCCTGCCACGTTCCATGCTTTGGCTCTTCTCATCAACTTTGAACCATCTCCATAACTTGGAGCTCTGAAGACTTCGCAGCTGTTGTAACTGCTTGAAGTTTCCCGCATGTTGATGGCCGTGGATTCAGGTTCAACTTGATAGCCCAACTCTACTCTGTGGGAATTTTGCACTTCAAGCCACTTCTGTGCATCTCGCCACCTTCTGAGACTGATTCAGCCAAAACCTTGCTTCAAATTCCAGTGTTAATCATCACCAGAGACTAAACTTATCTTTGTCCTCTCGAGCATAGCTACCGAAGTCAGCTACAATTTTGTAGGTGACTTCCTGATTGATTCAGTGGATCTGCTTTTCTTTTTAATTTATTAACCTTTTTGTTTGGTTTTGACAGTTGTTTTTGCTAATTAATAATCCTTAAATCACAGCCCACCTTTAGATTTTGCTTCTGAATAATTATTAAATATTCTTTTTGCTCTAAACTTGGTTTGAATCTTACAGTTCCTTGTCTATTTTTAATAAACTGTATTGAAATTTGTGACTTCCACTGTTTTGCTTTACCTTCGAGCGTCCCTTAGGCCATACTGCTCAAGCCACGTTACCAAAAGCGAGCTAAGAACACTTGAGTAGAAGACACATTTACCTTTGCTGGCCAAAGTTTGGGAAAAGCAAAGCAGGCTGACTCCAGAGAGCACACTAAGGTTACTCTCTTAGGTGGCATCTGCACCACCTGTAGATGCAAAAATCAAAGATTATGAGGGAATATGTTGGTATCTGCGCCCCCAGAATTTGAGTCTGCCACCCTCTCTCAAACAGTTGAAAGAGCTAAAGATCCACCTGTCAGAGATTCATATCTCAGCAACTAAGACTGCTCGCTCCTGCATACAATACCCACACTGTTACGTGAATCACAATCCCTGTGCAATGTACAAACTTTTACATAAACAAGTTGTGTTGTGCTTTGTGAACAGGCTTTCACCCCCCTTTGTATGTAAATGAGTTTATGTGATCAGACACCCCAGGCTCCCATATCTTCTAGTGCGGATGATAATGTGAGAACTGTAACGAGAACGAGATCACAAACAAGGGCTGTATTGAGAAATAATTGTCTTCAAGTCACACAGTAGTTTGTAGTTCTTTATTAGTCTTTTAAATGTACATCCACCCAGCCTGTTCCAAGGTAGAGTATAGCTTACGAAGCGCGACTCTCTTGTGGCCCGCTGCCCAGATTAAGTCCATAAAACCAGAAACAGAGTCCGATTTCCTGAAGAAGCGCAGAGGCGGGTAAACTGGGGGGGTCGAGAAGCAGTATAAATGTATTAACAGCATTTTTGCAACTTCCACTCTACCCATGGGTCGATAGCGGCAGGGAGCCCCAAAATGACAGGGAGTTGCAAACATTGGACATCACCTAAGTTGCCCTGTATAAGTTGTTGTTCGGTGTAGTAAATTCACCCCTAAATACCTGAATATGTAAGGGTGCCACCCCAGTGCTAATTGGGGCAGCACTTCCTGTTCTCAGTTGTGAGTTTGCGCATGGGATATAAGCTGGATTTGGTCCAATTTAGCCTCAGTCCAGAATCCCTACCAAAATCATCTAGAACCTCTATCACCTGAGGTAGATACACCTGCAGATTCCTGAGGTACACAAATGTGTCATCAGCATACAGTGAAATTACCTCCCAATTTTGCCCACTTGGTATACCGACTGCTGGGTCCTGCAAACGAAACTGACCAGCGAACAGGTCCATGACTAGGGCGAAAGTAATCAACAGCAGGTATCTTTGCCACATGCTTTAAAAGAAACTGAGATCTCTGCCTGTCCGGATGCGGGCCAGCAATTTATCAAGTGCGGTATTTCTGCACCTAGATCCATGCACATCAGCACTTTCGTTAAATAAAACTACTCCGGGGTGTCGAAGGCCTTCTCTACATCTACTGAGAGTGTTGTTTATGGAGGCAAATTCTTGAAGATTCTTTTCCATCAGCTGCAGAGGCGCCATAGGTTTAGACACATTTTTCTCCCTGGTACGAAAGCATTCTGGTCTTGGTGCCAATGTAGAGAGGCAGGGGAGCAACCTGTTTGCAAGGACCTTCCTGCGAATCTTGTTGTCGGTGTACGGTGGCCAGTAGGAGCGTAGCTCCAGGGGGTCCCTGTTGGGCTTAGGCAGTACCAATATCATAGCCTCCCATAGGGATCCTGGCAATGTGCCCTCCTGCCAGGCCTGTTGGTACATTTGGAGAAGGTTTGGAGTGAGGGTTGCTCTATAGGTGAAGTAAAAGTCAACCGGGAACCCGTCCATCCAAGTTTTGTTGCACGCGATCTAGTCAATCATGAAGCCAATTTCCTCAGTGGTCAGGGTTTCATCTGGTGAATGTCTCTGAAGGGGGTTAAGTCTGGGGATCGACAGTCTATTCAAATACTCATCTAATTGGGGCGCTTGCACTCCCAACACAGCCTGGTATACAGATGTCTGGTACTACAGGAAAGCCTGGTTTATATCTGCTTGCACATTTCAAAAACTCAGTTATACATAAGGATAAACAGACAAAACAGACCAAAAAATATATGTTCACCAAGTAATTTAATGTACTAGTTTTTCTGGTGAATACGCAAGTAATATTCAAGAGACAGGTAATATTCAAGAATTACCGGTTAAGTAAAGGTTGCTCCAAAAGGGGGGACGTGCTAATAGGATGAGGAGTGCTCAGTGTTAAGAAGGAAAGAAATCAGTGACCTAGGAGAAAACAAGAGATGCATATTATTTTCAAAAACACTATGATCGGTTGTCATTCACCGTCATAAGCAGCCTAGCTCCACATGTATTTGTACACAATTTAAGTCATATGTAAAATTGCAGAATAAAATTCAAAATTTGCATTATAGAGAACACAAAAGGGTAAGTCTAGGCCTATCCAAGAGCATCTACGTTTCGATCCGACTTAGGGCACAAGGGAATTTCACAACCTCAGCCGTGCGGATCTTCTTCAGGACTGGGGTGGTGTGGGGCAACCTGGATGAAGGTGGATAAGTCGCCTAATGGGAATAAAAGCTTGGGTCAGGTCCATTGCTGTATGTAAAGGTGTGCATCAAGAAGCAGTGCGCGTGGTTGAAAAAGGTAAGGCTTACCCTTCGCATGTGGTGAGAAGTCAAGGGATGAGTTCATCAAGCCATGTCGGATTCACTAGTAAATTCCATTTGGGGTAACCATCAAGGAGATTAATGAACTAAGGAGGAAAAATGGGGAGAAAATGCCTTAAGTACTGGACCGGCATCGAGGATAGTGTATACGTCGGTTACAGTGCTGATCAGACATATCTCAGTGTTATTCAGGAATGAAGCCTGGGCAAAGTTGTAAAGGTGGGGGTGCCATCGTGGTCCGTGTGTTAACCACGGTTCAAGGCGATCAGCAGTCTGTGAAGTAAATGTGTGAAAGCTTAGTCATGCTGGCAAGGAAAGGCAGCCGGCTGTAAAAGCATTACAATTACGCCGCGAGTTGTGTGGTTAATTACCTGAAGACAGGGGTCCTCACAGTTCGGTGTCGCAGCAACAAATGAATTGCAAGCGTGACCCCGCCAGGAGGATAATTAAATACCGGAGGCCGCGGGAAAAGGTTACTGAGGACGTGCGCTAATGGCCAGAGTTGAAAGACTCGCAAGGCCATGCGCCGATTACCGGAGAAGGAGACGAAAGCTCCCGTCACGTGTGACAGATGCCTGAGTTATGATAATGCATTAACACTGGCATAATAAACCTGAGACATCATTATTTCCGAGAAGTATATACATTGTGATGAAACACATAAAAAACATTGAAAGCTAATTAGTCCCGAAATACATGTGCTATATACAATGTGAAAGCGGGAAGAATTCAACATGTTTGAACATTCAGTATATGAGGGAAAAACATGTTTGGAGAATACAAGAAAATACTTATAAAATGCGATCATGAGTACTCAAATGGATGCACTATTAAAAGCACGATGCAAAGTTAACAGTTTCACATTGTATATAGCACATGTATTTGGTGACTAATTATGGATATGATTTTTCAGGAGAAAAGTAATTGACACACAGATACAAGTACATGGAAGGTACATAGATGCACAATGGAAGAAAGTACATGTAGACCAAAGATGATTTTTAATTTTTTTTTACAATTTTTTATTAACAACATAATTATTCTACATGTTTATACAACGCAATACACAAAGATAGGTACAGAGGGATAATCTGTAAGTTTCTCTTTGCGTATAGTGCTTCGGTGGGGAAGAGCAAATTCTTGAGTAGTTTTCTCAAGATAAGGTGGTTGTTAGTGGATCTTATGTTGGGGGTAAAGAGTTCCATCGTTTGGCTGCTTGAACAGAGAAGGATGTGCCACCCATGTTTTTTTTGCTGGTATCTTGGTATTTTGAGGCACAATGCCCCTTTAGAGCAGATGTTCCTTTGTTGAATGTGTTTGGTGATTTTATTCCTGTTGAAGAGCGGTCCCATTCCATGTAGTGCTTTGTGGGTGATACAAAGTAGCTTGAACGTGGATCTTCTGGCAACCGGTAACCAATGCAGGGCTTTCAAGACAGGTGAGATGTGGTCTCCTGGTTTGATATGCAAGAGTAGTCTGGCAGCCGAGTTCTGTATCTGTTGTAGTCTTTTGATGGTTGTTAAAGGTGATCCGTGGTAGAGGCTATTGGCATAATCGAGTTTGGACAAAACAAGGGAGATGGTAACTTGGACCTTGTGTGGAAATCCCAAATGAGGGAAAATTTGTTGCAGTGTTGTTATAGTGACAATGCTTAATCTTGCTAGTTTGTCCACTTGGGTATTCATTGATAGCTTGGAGTCCATGGTAATTCCGAGGTTTCTAACTTCCTACGATACGTTAGCCGGTGATTCCAGTTCAACAGGCCAGGAGGAAAGCGGGTCATAATGTTTTAAATCGCCACATGTGGGTATTTCCGTTTTTGGAAGCATTCAATTTGAGATGGCTCCAAGTCATCCACTGATCCATAGCTCTGAGACAACTGAGCATTAGGGATTTTCCAGTGTCTTTGGGGAACTTCAGTTGAAGGAGTATGTGTGTGTCATCTGCATAGTTATAGCACGTGAGGTGAAATGAATTGATCAATACTGGTAATGACTTTATGAAGATGTTGAAAAGCATGGGTGAGATGATAGAGCCTTGAGGGACCCCTGCTTTTGCGGAGTACGGTTTGGATGAGAAAAGTGGGGTGTGGATGACATTAGTTCTGTTACGAAGGTAGGACGCGATCCAGTCTAGAGCAGTCCCCTCTATGCCGGCTTCATAGAGTCTTTGTTTCAGAGTGTCATGGTCAACCGTGTCAAAGGCAGCCGAGAGGTTGAAGAGGAGTAGTTCAGCAACCCCATTGAGGTCTACTGTATTCTTTAGGTCATCCCCGATGGCAAGGAGGGCAGATTCTGTGCCTCTGCCCGGATGGAATCCCGTTTGGAAGTCTGAAAGTATAGCATTTTCGTCAATGAATTGTGACATCTGGGCAAACGCTGCTCTTTCTATCAGTTTGCCCAGGATAGGTTGATTTGTAGTGGGTCTGTAGTTGTCAGGGTTCAGCTGATCCAAGTGGTTTTTTTTCAGTAAAGGGTGTATGTGTGACATTTCGAGTTCTTCTGGAAATAGTCCGGTAGTTAAGGAATCGTTGATGATTCTTTTTACTGGAGTGGAAGCAGAGGTTGATAAAAGAATTGTCTTGAAAGATTGTGGTGGACACGCGTCAGAAGGGCTGCCGGCAGGCCTGCTTGCTTTGATCAGGTCCATAAATTAATTGTGTGAGATGTGTTGGAAGGAATGGAGAGCCTGGGTCATAGTACTCTTGGGTTGTTGTTTTGTACAAGGGTTAGTGCTGGTGCTTTGTCTCTGTTTTAAGTATGAGTCCAGTGTGTCTGCTTTGTCTGTGTAATGATTTGCCAGTTTGTCTGTGAAATCTTGAGTAACAGGATGAATTACTTCAAGGCAATTTGTTTTACAAAATTAAGTATTTGATAGAATTCTTTATTTGCACATTTAGCAGTTTGAATTCTGTCTGAATAATATATTTTTTAAACTTTTTTGATAGCTGACTTGTATAATCTGTTAATTTTCTGTAGGTGAAGTTTGTCTTGTTTGGTGTTTGTTTTGAGCCAGGTACGTTGCAGCTTTCTAATTTATAGTTTTTCATGTTTTTTATCTCTATGTTCCTCCAAGGAGCTTTTTTTCTTTTGTTCTGTTGAGTGGTTTTGAGTTGTATAAGGATGTCAAAAGCTTCCTGTAGCCACTTATATAGTTTTTGAACAGAATGTATTGTTTCCAGATTTGTACTGGATGTTAGTTGTGTTTCTAAATGAATAGGTGGATGGATGTAAGGGAGTTTTAGGTGATTTGCTTAGTGTTGTTTTATGTTGGAAAGCAAGCAAGTGGTGGTCTGACCATGTGACTGGAGTTATAGTTTGAAAGGTAACTAGTTCAGTATTAGCAAAAATGACATCTAGGCTATGTCTGGCGATGTGTGTGGTTTGTGGACAATCTGATGCAGGTTCAGTGCATCTAGGCCAGTAATTATTGTTTTCGGATGGGTCATATTGGGTTTGTCAAACCAAATGTTGAGCAAAACACACAAGATGATGGACGGAATGTTGCACAATGGCAAAACATTCACCCCCAGTCACAGATCTGGGTTTAATACATCGTTATTTTGCTCACCAAGCCACCCCAGTTCAGACATGGCCATATGCATATTAGTCTTGACCCTGTGCCTCATGGGAACAGTCTAGCCCGCACTGCCAAGCCATGTCCTCTCTGGACCGCAATCAACGACTAGGACTGGTTTCTGGCTATCAGCCGTCTTCAGCCAGGATAGCTTGACTCCAGTGGCGTAGTGAGCACGGGATCCACGTCTGGGCATACCCTTCCCACATAGGGTAAACAGCAAAACACACAAGATGATGGACGGAATGTTGCACAATGGCAAAACATTCACCCCCAGTCACAGATCTTGGTTTAATCCATCGTTATTTTGCTCAGCATGCCACCCCAGTTCAGACATGGCCATCTCCAAATCAGTCTGGTTCTGGCCCCTTTTTGCGGAAGCAGATTCTTGATTGCTTGAAGAGGTGGGGGGGGGTTGAGTTGAAGGCTGCTGACAGGTTTCCTCAGCAGGTCACTGTAGGTGGTCCCTGGGTTCCCCTCCCACTGGGCCAGATCAGTGGGCTTGTTCAGTGTTCCTGACACAACTTGGTGGGCAGCGCCTAAACCCTGTCACCCCCAGTGGTATAGGTTTCTGACTAGGCCCTACCTCCTAAGTCTCCTGAGTAGGGTCCCCCAGGTCAATGATGCCCCAACTGACTGGAAAGTTTCCCTCCTTTTTCTTTTATAGTCCCAGGTCAGGTCACCACTCTCTGAGATGGCAGTTGGTGACCACTCCTCTATTCCGGAAGGTTCCAGGAGCTTCCTCACTCTAGCTATGGGCAGGGAAGGCAGGCTGGTATGGCAACAATGTTTAAGGGTTCCAGCCAGCTCCTGGCAACTTGGGTGCTACTATCAAGTCCACTCTGCAGTAGCAGGGGCCTGTGGCAGCCATATTGGTAGGGGAGAACACCTGCACCATAGCATTGTTTAGCAATGGGAAGGTGCCCGGAGACCTAAGGCCAACAAAAAGAAGGTGGGAAAAAATTAGGCAAGGGCGAAAAAAATAGGGAAAGACCACCCTAGGGCTGACAGGTCTAACAAATAGTATGTCTGGTTTTGCATCGGTTAGAAGGTCGTAGATGTGAAGTTTGTTTTAGAGAGGCACCAAGCATTTTGTAATCTTCTGTTCTAGTCTTTTCGGAATCCTTACTATGTGTTCTATTGTATGTTCCATTTAGAATGCTATTTGAATAGTTGTTAAGGTAAGACAGATTCAGAGGTCGAAGAAAGATTAGGGGAGTTAAAGAATGATGTTAAACAGATGAGTTTTCAGCCCCTTCTTAAAGGCCGTGATGGTCGAAGCAGCTCTGAGATGGAAAGGGAGAGCATTCCAAACCCTGGAGGCCTTGACCGAAATGGACTGGCTGCCTAATCGGGAGAGTTTAAATCTGGGAACCCTCAATTGATACTGATTGGCCGAACGAAGGCATCGATTGGGAATGTACAGGGCAAACCTTTACCTCAGGTAAACGGGGCCGGTCAGAGGGACCGCGCGAAAGGCAAGGACAAGAATTTTAAACATAATCCGATGGACAACCGGAAGCCAATGAAGGGTGCGGAGACAGGAGCGGACACTAGATCTCATAGGGAGATTAAACAGCAGCCTTGCGGCCGCATTTTGGATGACCTGGAGACGTTGGATCATGAAAGATGAAATACCACAGAACAGTCCGTTCGCGTAGTCGAGCCTGGAAAGTATTAAGGCTCGCAAAAGCCTTTCTTTAGCCTCTCTCAGAAGGAGGGGAAAAAACCTACGGAGAGCCTTGAGAGTGGCAAAACAGACCCCCGTAAGTTTTTTTATATGGTCTTCAAACTTAAGGTCATTTCCAAACCAAACTCCAAGGTTTTTTGCAGGGCCCCCGATGGATTTTGGACAAGGCAGGTCGCGTGGCCATAGATGATCACTAAATTTATCCGGAAAGGAGCCATAGAAGATCATCTCAGACTTGTCTTCATTACACTTGAGCTGAGCAAGTGCTAGCCAGCGGAAGACAGATGAGAGGCAGAGTTGGACCGCCGACGCATCCAAATTGTCCTTAGGCCAGGCGAACAAAAGTTGGGTGTCATCGGCGTAAGCCATAATTTTGGCCCCCAGTTGTTCTGCCAGATAAGTCAGAGGGGTCAGATAAACATTAAAAAGCAGGGGGCTCAGCGTAGACCCCTGGGGGACTCCTGTAGTGAGTTTCTTAGGGAGGGAGGCAAAAGGAGGCATCCAGACCTGTTGTGTCCTATTATCCAAAAAGGACGTCTGCCAGTCTAGTGCAGAGCCTATGATACCAACGGCCGCTAGTCTAGTGAGGAGTAATGAATGGGGTACCGTGTCGAAGGCGGCAGGGAGATCTAATAAAATCAGAGCTGCTCTGCCACCTCCGTCCAGACACTCCCGAATAGCCTCCGACACTTCGACCAGTGCCGTTTCGGTACTGTAAGCGGCCCGGAATCCTGATTGAGCAGGGTGCAATGCTTGAGAAGATTCAATGAACTTATCCAGTTGCTTAAAAGCGATCTTCTCGCAGACTTTTGCTAAGGCAGGCAATAACGAGATGGGACGATAATTAGAAGGTACAGCTGGATCAAGGCCAGTCTTTTTTAGAAGCGGCAGCAATTTGGCTTGCTTCCAACAGGAAGGGACGGTGGCAGAAGAGAAGGAAAGATTAATAATCTGGGTAATCTCTTCGCTTTCTGTTTCAGCTACCTCCCCGAGGACACTGGCATGGCAGGGATCGGAGGGAGACCCTGACTTCAAGGCCATGAGGACTGTGGTAATGTCGGACACGGTCGGGGGGAGAAAGAAGCAAACTGCTCAGTTGACTTCAGCATAGCAGTGGGGAGAGGAACAGGAGAAGACTGAAAGCCGTCGCAGATGGTACGTAGGTCTTCTTGGATTTTAGCAAGTTTGTCAATAAAAAAAGAAGAAAGCTCTTCACACCACTGTTCGGATAAGGGCAGTGTAGGTTGCGCGGCACATGGTAATAGGAAGCTTTTTACAATCGAAAAAATGTCCTCACTATTGTTGTTAGCATTTGCGATTCGCCCTGCGTAGTAGCTGCTCTTAGCAATTCTAATGGCAGCATAGTAATTTCTTTGCGCCGCACGCAGGTCACTCTTAGCTTTAGGTTGGTAGGTTTGTCTCCACACCCATTCGAGCTTCTTACATCCCAGTCTCTGCTCCCGAAGGGTGTGGGTGAACCATGGTTTGGAGGGAATAGACCGCATCCTACGGATACAACCCTTATTGATGGATGCAGCAGACCCAAGCTCCACCCAAGTATTAAAGGTGTTAACCGCCGCTTCAATCTCAATCTCCGGGGGCAGTTTTGGGTGGGTTAGGGACAGAGAATCGGCCAGGATGACTAGATTAATTTTCTGTGAATGGGCAAGTGAGGGGCCACTCTCCTTTACCGCATCCAAGGACCCGGAGAACCTGACCAGCTTATGATCAGACCAAGTCACACTCTCAGGGGTTGCCATATCAATGTCAAAGTTAGAGCAGACTAAGTCGAGAAGATGGCCACCATCATGGGTTGAGGAAGCAACCCATTGTTTAAGGTGGGCCATAGAGAGGGCTTCTCCGAGGCGGAAGGCCTCAATGGAGTCTAAGACATCGATGTGTATATTAAAATCTCCAAGAAGGAGATATCTTGAATATATCAGGGCACGCGGAATAATGACCTCCTCAAGATTCCCAACAAAGTTCCCAACATGACCCGGAGGTCGGTAAACCAATGTGCCTCCTACTGAAAAATGTGGATTAAACACAAACGAGAAATGGAGCACTTCCGTATCCCCGAGATAATCCTGGGGCTCGCAGGCGAAGACCCATTGATCCCTATAGATCGCAGCGATGCCGCCCCCTCTGCCGAGCGGGCGGTCTGCCCTCGTGATTTTAAAACCGCAGGGAATGGCTAACTCCACCACCGGGGCACATGAGGCATTTAACCAGGTTTCTGTAATAAATAAAAGATCGAACTGCTTCTCTGCCAAAAGCTCGAAGATATCGGCAGCATGCTTGACCATAGACCTGGCGTTAATTAAACCAGCTCTGATCAGCATGGGGCCGATACTGGGTCGAACCTAGCAGCTTAATGTGGGGTGGAAACAGAAGTTACAAGCAGTGCACTCCCGGGAAGAGCTATCAGCCACCTCCCAGGGATTATCTCTCCCACAGGGCATGACATTCAGGGCAATAAGGTCATCACGTGAGTACTTAAAACTGGTAGGGTGAAGTTTCCTATGAGTACTGGCAGGGGGACTGGCACTGAGCACGACCGGAGCACGGACGGGCCCTCCTTTGGCACTCCTTCGGCGCATAAACGGCGCGCCCGCTGCGCGTGGCCGCTGCGCGTCCTGAAGTGCATCACTATTTATGCCCCAAGCCCCTCCCTTAGCTGGACCGCTAACTCGGGTCCCGCAGGGGACCGGGACTCACTCAAGATGGCGCCCGACCTGGCCCTCCACAACAATTGGCACCAAGAAGCCGTGGTGGAACGGGGCACAGGGAGACCGGGTGCAGTTCTCAGGGGGATTGTTTAAAAAGGTACAGTTAAAAATATACACACAACACAATTCTTAAATCAATTGTTTGTTATTTTTAAAAAGATCGTAGTGCGATACCACGGGATAAAAGAAGTAGCAGAGGAGAGTCCCTCGCAATCTGCTTGCCTAAAAAACGATGTAGCAAGGTGCTGCCACCACCTTGAGCTATCGCAGCACACTATGGCAGCATAGTAGTCCCACTCACAGAGTTAACCTCCAAGAAACAGCCAAAGAAGGTGCGCTGGACCCCCTCCTGCCAAGAGGCGTTAGAAGCTTTAAAGACCGCCATGTGCACTGCCCCAGTACTCCAGGCCCCCGACTACTCTCGGGAATTTGTGGTTCAAACTGACTCCTCCGAGCATGGCATCGGGGCAGTCCTATCCCAGCTAAACGAGAAGGGCATAGATCAGCCAGTCACATTAATTAGCCGGAGGGTACTACCTCGGGAGCAAAGGTGGAGTACCATCGAGCGGGAGGCCTTCGCAGTAGTTTGGCCCCTGAAGAAGCTGAGGCCCTACCTGTTCGAACTCACTTCCGGGTCCAAACCGACCATCGGCCCTTACGGTGGTTAATGCAGATGAGAGGAAAGAACCCCAAGCTGCTGCGGTGGTCTATTTCCCTCCAGGGGATGGACTTCACTGTAGAACACTGCCCTGGTACTGACCACGCCAACGCGGATGGCCTGTCCAGGTTTTTCCACCTCAGTGAAGAGAACCCCCAAGGGGATGGGTAGTTCTCCCTGCCTTTCAGCTGGGGGGACGCGTGTTGGACCTGGCCTCGTGGTGTGGTTCTCCCCGACCCTCAGCGCCCCGACAGTTACCCCTGTGCAGCAGAAACCCCCGGTCATCCCGTCCTCTGTCTGCCCCGCTCCCTCCATGACCCTACAAAAAGGACGACCACCCCCGCATCCCGCCATCTATCCTCCTGGTACCGGCCGCCCATAACCCGCATCACCCCAAGGGCTTCCGGTAGCCATCCCCCTTCCCTAAGGTCCCTGGCTCCATAGCCCCCTGCAGGACCCCGGCCCCAGCGAAACTTAGGCACCAGACGCACCATGTCCGGCTGGGGGGTGGAGGGCTTTCTCTGAGTGAGATAGGGCAGAGTAGTTTCGATCACCCCTCTGGCCTCCTCTTGAGGACTAGTTACGATCGCACCTCCGGCCTCCCCGAGAGCCGGCTCCACTCCCTGCTGGGTGTCTGGAAACCCCCAGACCCATCTTCAAGGGATCAAAGGGCCGAAGGGCAGGAAACCCCGACAATAAGCCCCGGGCACCAGATAACCGCCTGCGAGGGCTGGGACTTCAAAGGGAAAGAGGACTATAACAGGGCCCCCTCTGGAACTAGCGGGCAGTTGAATCCTGGACGAGAAGAGCCCTGCTGACCTGGTCCCGGCTCAACCATCTTGAAAGAAGATCGCTATCCGAACTTGGGAACCTTTGCGAGCCCTGCTGACGTGGTTGCGGCTCATCTTGGCGGAAGGAACATACCCGTCTCAATCTCTGCTTGAGCCCTGCTGACTTGGTCGCGGCTCCCTGTAACGACCTCTGCTGGAGCCCTGCTGACTTGGTCGCGGCTCCCCCTAACAACCTCTGCTGGAGCCCTGCTGCCTTGGTCGCAGTTCCCTGTAACAACCTCTGCTGGAGCCCTGCTGACGTGGTCGCGGCTCCCCAAGAACTGAAGGACACTCCGCTCACTACTACTTGAGCCCTACTGATCCGGTCGCGGCTCGAGGGTACTCTGGTCCGGCTGGACCAACGGCACTACCAAAACAACGTGGTTCGAGGAGGGTGAGTGGAGCACCCAGTATGATCAACATCTACGGCAGCCCCGTATCCCCCGGCTCGAGGATTGAGAGCTGTGCGCCGGATACGCCCATCTTGGCCCAAGGACCGTGACTGTCCTGCTTCCCACACCCCTACAATCCAGATCTTACGAACCCTTGAACTAATTGTAAATATATAACCTTTTGACCCGAAAGAAAGTAATAACTACTGCTTGATAAAGAACTTGTTACTCAGTACACAACTGTGTGGTGTCTATTTATCGAGTGGTAGAATCTCTGCACGTACGATCCTAAATGCGAAGTCCCCTCCGGTGAGGGTCTTACGCCTGTGCTCAGCAGCGCTCCTGGGAGAGGTGGGTTCCGGGGTGGTCCGGAGAACGTCCTCTGTCCCCCCCTGAGATCACCCCTTCTAACACCAAACAGTTAGTCGACCCATCCTAGTGCAACGTAATCATATAAATCTAACCTTTCACACCGTAACAGCAACCATCATTGTACTATCTTGGGAATTAATTGTTTCAAAGATATATTGCTTTATTTTTGTCAGTGAATCTTTGTTGAGAGAGGATGGTGGTTACTGTAAACAAAAAAACAAAGCCTGCAAGAGACCGCTATCCTAATATTTTAGGAGACAGTTGTGCTCTTAAACCAGAATCTCAAAACCTAATTAGATCCTACAATTCAGTCTTGTTCGAGGATATAAAACCGTATTAAGTATAAGGAATAAGCCACAGGCACAGGAAAATTAAAATTAAGCTGTTCCTTCAATTGTCGCTTTGACACATGTCCTATGCCGCATTGTCACTGATCTGGTGTCTTAAACTCCATGGTATTTACCTCTGTTTACTTTGCTATCTAGGACGTTGTGGATTTGGAAAACTGCAAATAAATTATTTAAAGGAATAAATAAGCTGCCCAGTTTAATTGGAAAACTGACCAATATGCTCAGATATATTCATTGAAATACAGATATATTCATTGAAATACAGATATATTCATTGAAATAAAGACTGTCATTTCCAGTTATCACCTTTCTGTAAATACACTTTAGTCCTTTACATCAGTGTTTGGAAGATGCTCATCTCAAGTGAAGCTATAAATACTTTTTACAGCAGCAACCAAGTGTGAGGCCCTGTAGTTGAGCTGTCTGACCCTTAAAAACATTCACGTCTGTGACATCTGAAATCCCAGGTCTTTACAGGCACCAATGCTTGTTTGTGTGAAATGTATTCACTGCTGGAGCCTGGAGTCGGAGGTTCGGTCAGCGGCCACCAGAGGGCGCTCCTCGCCTGCTGAAGAAACCCTCTGAGCTGCACTTTGTGTGAAAGGGAGAAGGGTTTCCTTTTCCGGGTCAGCGATGGCAGAGACAGCACCAGTCGCAAGTGCTGACATCACTTCCTCCCTGTGCTTTGTGTCCAGCCTGTTGCAGAGGAGGAAGGAGCCCTCACAGACCCCCCATCTGACCCCAGATCTGCCCATGCCCCCCCCCCCCCGCCCCAGGAGGAGGAGAGAGCCAGGACAGGTTTCTGATCAGGTAGGAGAGCTGCCAACTCACTTGGCTGCAATTTATTGATCCATGGATCTTCCTCCTGCTGAGCCTGAGTAGGGGTGCAGAGGAGGTGAGGCCTGTCCAGGGGTGCAGAGGAGCTGAGGCCTGTCCAGGGGTGCAGAGGAGGTGAGGCCTGTCCAGGGGTGCAGAGGAGCTGAGGCCTGTCCAGGGGTGCAGAGGAGGTGAGGCCTGTCCAGGGGTGCAGAGGAGCTGAGGCCTGTCCAGGGGTGCAGAGGAGCTGAGGCCTGTCCAGGGGTACAGAGGAGGTGAGGCCTGTCCAGGGGTATAGAGGAGGAGAGGCCTGTCCAGGGTCAGAGGAGGAGAGGCCTGTCCAGGGGTGCAGAGGAGCTGAGGCCTGTCCAGGGGTGCAGAGGAGGAGAGGCCTGTTCAGGGGGTCAGAGGAGGTGAGGCCTGTCCAGGGTCAGAGGAGGAGAGGCCTGTCCAGGGGTGCAGAGGAGGTGAGGCCTGTCCAGGGGTGCAGAGGATGTGAGGCCTGTCCAGGGATGCAGAGGAGGTGAGGCCTGTCTAGGGGTGCAGAGGAGGAGAGGCCAGTCCATGGGAGCAGAGGAGGTGAGGCCTGTCCAGAGGAGCAGAGGAGGTGAGTCCTGTCCAGGGGTGAAGAGGAGGAGAGGCCCCCTCCAGGGGTGCAGAGGAGGAGAGGCCAGTCCAGGGGTGCAGAGGACGAGAGGCTTGTTCAGGGGGTCAGAGGAGGTGAGGCCTGTCCAGGGGTGCAGAGGAGGAGAGGCCTGTCCAGGGGTGCAGAGGAGGCGTGGCCTGTCAAGGGTGCAGAGGAGGTGAGGCCTGTCCAGGGGTGCAGCGGAGGTGAGACCTGTCCAGGGGTATAGAGGAGGAGAGGCCTGTCCAGGGTTGCTGCGGAGGAGAGGCCTGTTCAGGGTCAGAGGAGGAGAGGCCTGTCCAGGGGTGCAGAGGAGCTGAGGCCTGTCCAGGGGTGCAGAGGAGGAGAGGCCTGTTCAGGGGGTCAGAGGAGGTGAGGCCTGTCCAGGGTCAGAGGAGGAGAGGCCTGTCCAGGGGTGCAGAGGAGGTGAGGCCTGTCCAGGGGTGCAGAGGATGTGAGGCCTGTCCAGGGATGCAGAGGAGGTGAGGCCTGTCTAGGGGTGCAGAGGAGGAGAGGCCAGTCCATGGGAGCAGAGGAGGTGAGGCCTGTCCAGAGGAGCAGAGGAGGTGAGTCCTGTCCAGGGGTGAAGAGGAGGAGAGGCCCCCTCCAGGGGTGCAGAGGAGGAGAGGCCAGTCCAGGGGTGCAGAGGACGAGAGGCTTGTTCAGGGGGTCAGAGGAGGTGAGGCCTGTCCAGGGGTGCAGAGGAGGAGAGGCCTGTCCAGGGGTGCAGAGGAGGCGTGGCCTGTCAAGGGTGCAGAGGAGGTGAGGCCTGTCCAGGGGTGCAGCGGAGGTGAGACCTGTCCAGGGGTATAGAGGAGGAGAGGCCTGTCCAGGGTTGCTGCGGAGGAGAGGCCTGTTCAGGGTCAGAGGAGGAGAGGCCTGTCCAGGGGTGCAGAGGAGCTGAGGCCTGTCCAGGGGTGCAGAGGAGGAGAGGCCTGTTCAGGGGGTCAGAGGAGGTGAGGCCTGTCCAGGGTCAGAGGAGGAGAGGCCTGTCCAGGGGTGCAGAGGAGGTGAGGCCTGTCCAGGGGTGCAGAGGATGTGAGGCCTGTCCAGGGATGCAGAGGAGGTGAGGCCTGTCTAGGGGTGCAGAGGAGGAGAGGCCAGTCCATGGGAGCAGAGGAGGTGAGGCCTGTCCAGAGGAGCAGAGGAGGTGAGTCCTGTCCAGGGGTGAAGAGGAGGAGAGGCCCCCTCCAGGGGTGCAGAGGAGGAGAGGCCAGTCCAGGGGTGCAGAGGACGAGAGGCTTGTTCAGGGGGTCAGAGGAGTTGAGGCCTGTTCAGGGGTGCAGAGGAGGAGAGGCCTGTCCAGGGGTGCAGAGGAGGCGTGGCCTGTCAAGGGTGCAGAGGAGGTGAGGCCTGTCCAGGGGTGCAGAGGAGGAGAGGCCTGTCCAAGGGAGCAGAGGAGGTGAGGCCTGCCCAGGGGTGTAGAGGAGGTGAGGCCTGTCCAGGGGTGCAGAGGAGATGAGGCCTGTCCAGGGGTACAGAGGAGGAGAGGCCTGTCCAGGGGTGCAGAGGAGGAGAGGCCTGTCCAGGGGTGCTGAGGAGGTGAGGCCTGTCCAGGGTCAGAAGTGGAGAGGCCTGTCCAGGGGTGCAGAGGAGGTGAGGCCTGTCCAGGGGTGCAGAGGAGGAGAGGCCTGTCCAGGGGTGCTGAGGAGGCGAGGCCTGTCCAGGGGCAGAGGAGGAGAGGCCTGTCCAGGGGGCAGAGGAGGTGAGGCCTGACCAGGGTGCAGAGGAGGGAGGCCTGTCCAGGGGTGCAGAGGACGAGAGGCTTGTTCAGGGGGTCAGAGGAGGTGAGGGCTGTCCGGGGGTGCAGAGGAGGCAAGGCCTGTCAAGGGTGCAGAGGAGGTGAGGCCTGTCCAGGGGTGCAGAGGAGGAGAGGCCTGTCCAAGGGTGCAGAGGAGGTGAGGCCTGTCCAGGGGTGCAGATGAGGTGAGGCCTGTCCAGGGGTGCAGAGGAGGAGAGGCCTGTCCAGGGGGACATAGAGGAGGCGAGGCCTGTCCAGGGGTGCAGAGGAGGAAAGGTCTGTTCATGGGGTCAGAGGAGGTGAGGCCTGTCCAGGGGTGCACAGGAGGTGAGGCCTGTGTCCAGGGGTACAGAGGGGGAGAGGCCTGTCTAGGGGTACAGATGAGGTGAGGCCTGTCCAGGAGTGCAGAGGAGGTGAAGCATGTTCATGGGTGCAGAGGAGATGAGGCCTGTCCAGGTGGGCTGAAGAGGTGAGGCATGTCCAGGGGTGCTGAGGAGGTGTGGTCTGTCAAGGGTGCAGAGGAGGAGAGGCCTGTCCAGAGGTGCAGAGGAGGTGAGGCATGTCCAGGGGTGCAGATGAGGTGAGGCCTGTCCAGGGGTGCAGAGGAGGAGAGGCCTGTCCAGGGGGACATAGAGGAGGTGTGGCCTGTCCAGGGGTGCAGAGGAGGAAAGGTCTGTTCAGGGGGTCAGAGGAGGTGAGGCCTGTCCAGGGGTGCACAGGAGGTGAGGCCTGTGTCCAGGGGTACAGAGGGGGAGAGGCCTGTCTAGGGGTACAGATGAGGTGAGGCCTGTCCAGGAGTGCAGAGGAGGTGAAGCATGTTCATGGGTGCAGAGGAGATGAGGCCTGTCCAGGTGGGCTGAAGAGGTGAGGCATGTCCAGGGGTGCTGAGGAGTTGTGGTCTGTCAAGGGGGCAGAGGAGGTGAGGCCTGTCCAGGGGTGCAGAGGAAGTGAGGCCTGTCCAGGGGTCAGAGGAGGTGAGGCCCGTCCAGGGGTGCAGATGAGGTGAGGTGTCCAGGGGAGCAGAGGGGAAGAGGCCTGTCCAGGGGTGCAGATGAGGTGAGGCCCGTCCTGTGTTTGGGTGGTTCATAGAAGGTGGGGCCTGTCCAGGAGGGATGCAGTGGTGATGAGACCTGTTCGTCCAGGCAGGGTGATTGAGAGCTGAGTTTAAGTTTGTTAATTGTTGTCCCAAGAGATTTGTGGAATCAGTGTAAGTTGTTTGTAAACTGGCCAATTGAAGAGCCACAGAGTGAAGCGCCTCAAAATATTTCATTATATATTACAAGAGATTAATGCAGATCTACAGACAATATTGCAAAGTCGAAGACCGGGTAAAGGAGGACGCATCATTTAGCGTTGCATCCAGAGGTTAGTGCACATATCCAGCAAAATGTGAGAGGCTGCAGACCAACATTCTGGATGAGACTTTGTTGTAACCAAAGTACTCTAGTGACAATTTTGTTACTAAGCAGAAGAAGATCAAAACTGGGAACCCAAACCAGGCCTGACAATTTTGACGAACCAGCTCCCTGCCTCTTTTGTAGCTGGGGGGTGTTATAGCAACACCACAGCAAAACCAGCCACCAGTGACCAATATGTTTCCCAGCACTGAACAATCAGCCCCCACTCTTCCAGCCTCCCGGGGAAACACTGGAAGCCCGTTACGGCCAGTCCGGCCCTGCTTAGGGTATAGGTTTTACTAACAGTGGCAATTTAAATACCTCAAACACTAATAATGTGCAGAATAAGACATGATCCTTGCGATGTTTGCAGGAACCTGGGAAAATGGAACATGAATCAGATGGCACCGAATGGGATGTCTCAATTAATGGTCCCAGCCCAACTGGCCTCTGTGCCGAGCATGCAGAATCAAAGGCAGATATATTGGAACATGCCTTCAGTCCAGATAGTCACACAGCCCAGTGCAGAATAGAACGCCAAAATCTCAACAAATTCAGAATTTCAACAAAATCCTTAAGTGATTAAAAAGGATTTTCCACAACTTGCATCTATACTAGGAGTTTTTACTAATTCTACAAATTGGGTCAATGATGAATGGCCACAAACTTAAACTGTGATTAAGATCCAGTTATTATGTTAGGGAATAACCTTGTAAAATTACTTGTGGCTTTTTGGGGAAGAGTCACAATTAATTATTCATTTTGTAGGTGTGGTTTATTACATTACATTTTGTTGTGCCATGTTTTCATGACTATTCATTGATTGCTGTCAATTTTACCTCATCATGAACCATGTCAATAATGTGTTCTCTCAGTCTAAAAACGTATAAAATGTACTGTTTTGGGATATTTGCTGGAATTGTTTTATTTTACACTTTTCCTAAAGGCAGATTACATGTCATTCCTCTTACTGATTTTGTACTTAAGAACTTTTCCTTGATTTCTAACTAAGCAGGTTCTATGCTAGTTTGCTATTTGATATTTCTTAGCACACATTTGTTGTGGTGGTCTGTCTATTGACTTTACAGCTAAAGTTGTTTCTGAATCTGGCTTTTGATATACTTTAGAGGTTACCAATATGTGATCCTCCTGCAAATATTATGATAATTATTTCTCTATCTGAGTAACCATGTTTATGCCTTCAGTAATTATTTGAAACCTTTAATATAGCTTTGAAGCTTGTTGTAGCTCCAAAGGCAAGGGCCTTTACCAAGGGAGCGGTCCTTTAATGGGCAGTATTGCCTGCTACGGCTGACTATAAGGCCGTTGCACTGTTTGCACAATGAGGGCAGAATGTGTTAATTAATAAAACAATGGTGTCCCAGAGACCGAGGGGGTAGAAACACCTCCGGTACTCCGAAACCTTTATTTCACAGCTGTTGCTGTGAATGTTCAAAGGTTAACAGCCGCAAGCTGGACCACGGTGGTTAATTGTTGAACATTCACAGCAATAGCTGTTAAAGGAGGCTGAAGTCAGCCCCTGGTTCTCCCTGGGCTCGGCTAAACTGCTTTTCATCATTCACGTGAGCCGGGGAGATGCAGGAGATGAGCAGAACCCCCCCTCCTTCCGAGACGCCAGTGACATTGCAAGCTACGGGAGGAGGAAGGGGGGAGGCTCCTGTGTGCCCTGATTCCAGCCTCTATCTTCTGCCTTCTCTTGCCCAATCCAAATATTTTGGAGAGGCAGAGGCTGTGTATTAGGACATTGTATTGTTGAGAGCAGCGGGCCAATATCAGGTTGTATATATAGGCTGCTGCTGCTGCTCCATTGTCTTCAATAGATCTTAACATTTCAATGTTCTAAGCTTTGTCTTCTGAAGGTTCAATTCCGAATTCCGTCTTGTGGGGCTCACTAGACACTGACCCTCTGCATCATCCCTTCAGATAATTTTTAAATACAAAGCGCCAACACATTGATGCTTTGTTGCTTCCATTGCTCAGCATTCGAACTCTGCATCAGCTTGAGCATGAATTGCAGTTCCTCCGAGAGCATGGTTTGTATAAATCTAAGAGTCTGGTTGACGGATTTATGAACGGGGCAGAATTATGTACAAGGAATTTAACATACCTTTGCAAACCAGATTGTTTTGATTTGCAAGTTTCACGGGTTGTAAATGGAAAGATGGGGGTTATGAAGACATGGACTGGGTTGTTATGGTTTGTTCTCTGAGACTGTGGGTGCACTCTATATTCACAGAGACCTTTTCCAGCAAGGGTTCATGGTTCTTGGTGAACCAAAAAAGTGTTTATTCATACCCATATTTGCTTCACAATGGCCTCCAGAGAACAAGAGATTCTTTTGTTTTGTAAGTTCAGGACTTTTTTTGAAAAATGTGATGAAGTGTGATAGTCATCTGACGCAAAACTATTTCTTTACTTCCTTTCAAGGTATTCTGGGCTGACCAGGCAGTGCAGCGGGCTGCCACCCTTGGAGGAACAAAATATAATATAACTGTCAGGTAAGGATTCCTATAACTCTTAAGTTTCCTTTTACCCTGTTTCTTCTTTCTCTATTCCCTTTCTTCATCTCTGTTTTGTTTTTGTCTCTTCAGCTTCAACATTTGACTCCTTCTGTACACTAACCTTCTTGTTATCAAACTTCTGATAATAATATGATGGAGCCACATTCCTCCTGGAAATGTTGGGGGTGTAGTGCAGGTCCGATTCCTTTTTAGGTCGGTTTTGCCCAGCAGTTCGTTAACTATTGGTACATTTGTCTCCTCCTCTACACCACGTGATACTCTCCCCCTCTGACTGTTCTTTTGCCGTCTTTCTCTCTTGATCTGACTTCCATCTCTTTACGTCCTCCTAAACTATCCTTTTCAGTCTTATCTACTACAAGCAAAAGACACAGTATATGTGTGTGGACACACATGCACACAAGGCTTGCTTTAGGGTGGTGCAACCGGTGGAGCTGCACCTGGTGCTGACCTTGGGGGCACTGTCTTTAGAAGTAACCTATGGGTTCACAAGCACCTGCTGCACAGTTTCCTGTGCTGGAACATGTGGTGCGAGTGGAAGATAGCCTTTTATCTCTTTCTTCTGTTTTGTGTTTTTCTTTTCTAGACCCTTTTTGTTTCCTTTACTGTTGTGCTGTTTTTTTCTCTTTTTCAGGTGTTGCAGTGCCTGGGGCCTGTCGGAGGAGTGTGATGAGTTCTGGGCACCAAGTAAGTCCTTATCATCCGCACAATTTGAAATAGTGAATTCCACTGAGCTTACTGGACACAGCGTCAGTCTATGGTGGCATTTAAAGCAGTGATTACAACAAAGCAAATACCTTTGTTCAATAAATTGTTCAATAATTGTTCTAGATCACTGGAAAAACGAATAGATTAACAGTCTAGGTGGGCAGGAGATAATTAATTAAAAGTATTACAAATATCTCTTTGTGATGCCAGCCTTTGCCACAGTAGTTGTAAATTGATAGTGTTGGCTGCTGCTGAGAATCTGTGTCACAATATATGTGCAACTTGTGTTTCTTTCTTAAATATTAATTACGTTTTCTCCCACATCTATGAGTTCCAGTGATCCGTAGCTCCCGATTTACAGTGTCCCTGAGCTGTTTCACCACTATCAGAATTGATACTCAACTGATTTCCTGGCTTGTTTTTGTCAATACATTCTTTGTGCAAAGTATAAGGTCATAAATATTTTTTCTTTGTTTTCATTTACAATTTCTGACTCCGTTTCTACAGGTGACTGAAGCATGAAGAGAAAAAAGAAGGTTTAAATTTAGTGAAACGCAACGAAAAGGATTATTTCAAGGAAAGTTAAAACATTCTCGAGCTCTTGAGAAGAAAACACATTCTATGTGCCAGGAATGGTGAGGATGTTGGTGCGGAAGAAACTGGTGAATGTGAAAGTTGTCAAATCCCTAAAGGAAAATTACCATAAATGTTTATCAAGTGTCAGGAAACTGAGATTGAGGAGAACATTGGCCACAACTGATACCTACACAGTGCACTTGAGAAAACTCAGTGTTGTAAATTCTGTTTGATGGTTTATGAGAAATGCTTTGGAGACGCAAACCCTCCCCAACAGATCAGCATCCGTAGACGTGTTGTGATGTGACAGAACCATCAAAAAGACTAATATCCCTGGTTTACAAGCGGAAGCTTTTGTCTCTGTCTCCTGAAGATGAGAGGAGAGAAAAGGTTGTTTAAATACACTTTCTCAGATGTCTTTACAGCAAAGATGCTGGATTACCACTTCCAATATAGGAAGATTTTCCCCCACCAACTCTGTCTCTTGGGTTGATCCGAGTGGTTTCAAAGTGTCCTGTAACTCCAAAGTCGATCATTAACCACTGAACAAAAAAGCATATTCTGGCACAGAAAGTATAAAAGCGCCCAGTGTTACGCTATTGATAATTCATAAACCACCCTGGCATGCCCTAATCATCGGTCATTACTGGTATGAACGAACATACCTAACAGGCAAACACTAAAGCCCAAAGACCTTAAAACTCCTAAATCAAATGTGATAAACTAGAATCACTAAATAAGACTAATTAAACTAGAGGGAATTCACCCGGGCATAACTTGGAGAAAATGAATCCATGAGGGCATCTTAATCAATACAAGGGGCTCCTCGGTGAAAGTTAATAAAACAAGTTAGATTGGTGCCTTTAAAGGTAGAAAAATGATCTCCAGGTAAAAACTATCATTAGTTAAATATATGTTAAGAAGAGCATCTGAAATGTACTTTAGAAGTTAATGCTGAGTTGTAACATAAACAACTACACAATCAGAAATCAAATTTAGTCTTAAGATGGCATGTATCCAGGAACAAACCCAACTTGGAGAAACAAACAACTCGAATAAGAGCAATGACTGTGAGAACAGCTTTAGTTATCAATCCCACCTCACCCAACATGAGAAAACTAGCACTGGACGAAAACCCTATCAGTGTCCTGAATGCCAGAAACTCTTCAATCACAAATCCAGCCTTACGGTACAGGAAAGAACCCACACTGGGCATAAACCTTATCAGTGCTCTGAATGCTGTAAAAGCTTCAGTAGCAAATCCAATCTCACTTCACATGAAAGAACCCACACTGGGCAAAAACCTTATCAGTGCCCTGAATGCCAAAAAAGCTTCAGTTTTAGTGGCAGTCTGATTCAACATCAGGGAACTCACACTGGCCAAAAACCTTATCAGTGCTCTGAGTGCCAGAAAAGCTTCAATCATAAATCCAGACTTACTGCACATGAAAGAACCCACACTGGACAAAAACCTTATCGGTGCTCTAAATGCTTTAAAAGCTTCAGTCATAAATCTACCCTTACTGTACATGAAAGGACCCACACTGGACAAAAACCTTATCAATGCTCTGAATGCTGTAAAAGCTTCAGTCATAAATCTACCCTTACTGCACATGAAAGAACCCACACTGGCCAGAAACCGTATCAGTGTTCTGAATGCCAAAAAGGTTTCTATCACAAATCCGGTTTAACTCAACATGAGAGAATCCATACTGGGCTCAAACCCTATCAGTGCTCTGAATGCCAGAAAAGCTTCAGTCGGAAAATAATTCTTACTCACCATGAGAGAACTCACACTGGGCAAAAACCTTATCAGTGCACTGAATGCTTGAAAAGCTTCAGTCATAAATCCAGCCTTACTGCACATGAAAGGACCCACACTGGACAAAAACCTTATCAGTGCTCTGAATGCTGTAAAAGCTTCAATCAGAAATACAACCTTACTGTGCATGAAAGAAACCACACTGGGCAGAAACGGTATCAGTGTTCTGAATGCCAAAAAGGTTACTATCACAAATCCGGTTTAACTCAACATGAGAGAATCCATACTGGGCTCAAACCGTATCAGTGCTCTGAATGCCAAAAAAGCTTCAGTCAGAAATCCAACCTTACTGTGCATGAAAGAACCCACACTGGGCATAAACCATATCAGTGCCCTCAATGCCAGAAAAGCTTCAGACTGAAACAGACTCTCACTCACCATGAGAGAACTCACACTGGGCAAAAACCTTATCAGTGCTCTGAATGCTTGAAAAGCTTTGGTCAGAAATCCAACCTTACTGTGCATGAAAGAACACACACTGGGCTCAAACCGTATCAGTGTTCTGAATCCCAGAAAAGCTTAAGATTGAAAACAACTCTCACTAGACATGAGAGAACTCACACTGGGGTAAAACCTTCTTAGCTCTCTGAATGCTGGAAAAGTTTCAGTCCGAAATCTGGTCTCACTCAATTTGGGAGAACTTACCTGGAAAAAACCTTGTCATTGTTCTAAATGCCAGGGAAGGGTCTGCTGGAGATTCAGTTTCATTCAACAAGAGAGAACCCACAACGTGAAAGAAAATGATCCGTGCTCTCAATGTGACAAAAACTTCAGTTGTAAATGTAACCTTTCCACATAAAAGAGACAATGTGGGAGAATAAAAGGTGCTCACTGTCAACCCTGAGGAGGAGCTTTCAGCATCACAAAACATTTAGATGAAGCAGCCACAAAGACACCGCTCTATTGATTGTCCAACAAACCGTCTACTGAGAAAAGTACACAGCGTGGAATGGAAATGCTTGAATTAACCTCATTCTTTTGTAACTATTTGTGGCCTCATTCCATTCAGCGTGTTTTGTTTGCTGAGTGTTTATAAGCAATAACTGACCCACAAAGTCCATTCGATCCTGAACTTTGAGGCCACGCCCCCAAGGATCTGGAATGCTTGAACCTCAAACTGTTTCCAGCCTTAACGAGCCTCACAGGGGGCTCAAGCAGGAGTCCCTTTGGCATAGGTCTCTATGGGACCAACATCTGTTCATGTCTGTACCACGTAGGGCTGATCATTGAGAAAAACTAAACGTGATGGATGGACTGGTAGTTAATCTCTGCAACATCCCACCACATCATTCTCTAGTCTTTGTGTAACTACAGATGAGGTCAGCCATATGCAAACGATTCTTGGCCCCTTCCTAAATAGTCGTAATGACTTCTGTTCCAAAAGGACACAGCCTTGTATTACAAAGATCCACATGAGTGGCCTCTTTCCATCTTGTTTTTGTTTCCAATGGAACCTGCTATCCCCTAAACCATGCCTCAGGCCTGCCAGGTTCCATGCTTTAGCTCTTATCATCAACTTCGAACCGTCTCCATAACTTGGAAGCTCCGAAGACTTCGCAGCTGTTGTAACTGCTTGAAGTTTCACACATTTTGATGGCCGTGGATTCAGGTTCAACTTGATGACCCAACTCTACTCTGTGGGCATTTTGCACTTCAAGCCACTTCTGTGCAGCTCGTCATCTTCTGAGACTGATTCAGCCAAAAACCTTGCATCAAATTCCAGTGTTAATCATCACCAGAGACTAAACTTATCTTTGTCCTCTCGAGCATAGCTACCAAAGTCAGCTACAATTTTGTAGATGACTTCCTGATTGATTTAGTAGAACTGCTTGTTTTTTATTTATTTACCTTTTTGTTTGGTTTTGACAGTTGTTTTTTGCTAATTAATAATCCTTAAATCACAGCCCACCTTTTGATGTTGCTTCTTAATAATTATTAAATATTCTTTTTGCTCTAAACTTGGTTTGAATCTTACAGTTCCTTGTCTATTTTTAATAAACTGTATTGAAATGTGTGACTTCCACTGTTTTGCTTTTCCTTTGAGCGCCCCTTAGGCCATACTGCTCAAGCCACGTTACCAAAAGCGTGCTAAGAACACTTCAGTAGAAGACACATTTACCTTTGCTGGCCAAAATTTGGGAAAAGCAAAGCAGGCTGACTCCAGAAAGCACACCAAGGTTACTGTCTTAGGTGGCTTCTGCATCACCTGTAGATGCAAAAATCAAAGATTATGAGGGAAGCTGTTGGTAGCTGTGCCCCGGGAATTTGAGACTGCCTCTCAAACAGTCTCAAACAGTTGAAAGAGCTCAAGAGGCACCCGTCAGAGATCCATGTCTCAGCAACTAAGACTGCCCGCTCCTGTCATACAACACTCACACTGAATCACACTCCCTGTGCAATGTTCAAACTTTTACATAAACAAGTTGTGTTGTGCTTTGTGAACAGGCTTTCACCCCCCTTTGTATGCAAATGAGTTTCTGTGATCAGACACCCCAGGCTCCCATCTCTTCTAGTGCAGATGATAATGTGAGAACTGTAACGAGATCACAAACAAGGGCTGTATTGAGAAATAATCGTCTTCCAAGTCACACAGTAGTTTGTAGTTCTTTATTAGTATTTTAAATGTACATCCTCATCCCGTTCCAAGTTAGAATAAAGTTTGCGAAGCGCGACTCTCTCGTGGCCCGCTCCCCAGATTAAGTCCATAAGAACAGAAACAGAGTCCAATTTCCTGCCTGAAGAAGCGCAGAGGCAGGTAAACTAGAGGGGTCGAGAAGCAGTATAAATGTATTTACAGCATTTTTGCTTTTCCACTCTACTCATGGGTCGATAGTTGCAGGGAGCTGCAAACCTTGGATATCACCTAAGTTGCCCTGTACACGTTCATTTTCATGTGGTAAGTTCATCGCTTAATACCTGAAGATGTTAGGGTGCCACCCCAGTGCTAATTGTGGCAGCACTTCCTGTTTTAAGTTGTTAGTTTGCGCATGGGATATAAGCTGGATTTGGTCAAATTTAGCCTTAGTCTAGAAGCCCTACCAAAATCGTCTAGAACATCCATCACCTGTGGTAGATACGAATGCACGTTCCTGAGGTACACAAATGCATCATCAGCATACAGTGATATGTCCTCTCAATTTGGCTCACTCGGTATACTGATTGCTGGGTCCTGTGACCGAAACAGGACAGCGAACAGATCCATGGCTAGGGCAAAAGTAATCGACAGTGGGCATCTTTGCTGCATGCTTCAAAATAAACTGATATTTCTGCCTGTCCGGATGCGGGACAGCGGGTTGGTGTAGAGGAGATTAATCCAGTGTAATATTTCTGGGACTAGTTTCATGCACATTAGCACTTTCGTTAAGTAAAACTACTCCAGGGTGTTGAAGGCCTTCTTTATATCTAGTGAGAGTGCTGTGTATGGAGGCAATTCATGAAGATTCTTTTCCATCAGCCGGAGAGGCGCCATAGGTTAAGATATACTTTCCTCCCAAGTACGAAACCATTCTGGTCTTGATGCCAATGTAGAGAGGCAGGGGAGCAACCTGTTTGAAAGGACCTTCCTGCAAATCTTTTGGTTGGTGTACAGTGGCCAGTAGGAGCGTAGCTCCAGTGGGTCCCTGTTGGGCTTAGGCAGTACCAATATCATAGCCTCCCATAGGGATCCCGGCAATGTGCCCTCCTGCCTGGCCTGTTGGTACATTTGGAGTAGCTTTGGCGAGAGGGTTGCTCTGTAGGTTAAGTAAAAGTCCACCGGTAACCCGTCCATCCCAGAAGTTTTGTTGCACGCGATCTAGTCAATCATGAAGCCAATTTCCTCAGTGGTCAGGGTTTCATCTGATGTATGTCCCTGAAGATGTTTAAGTTTGGGGATCGTCAGTCTTTTCAAATACTCATCTAATTGGGGTGCCTGCACTCTCAACACAGCCTGGTATACAGACGTCTGGTTCTACTGGAAAGCCTGTTTTATATCTGCTTGCACATTCAATATCTCTCCCACCGGTGATCTACTGCCGTTTCTTGGGGTCTTTGGGGTCAACGACCATAGGAGCCTTGCTACTATTTGATAGTGTAGTGTTCCTAGTCTGACCATCGCCTCTCTTTACTCCTTTCAGAGAGGGGTGATTAGGTTCTCGTTTCATGCAGCTATCCCACATATATTTCCGCTGTTCATATTGTTTGTTCATAGGAGAGGTTCTTGGCTCACAAGGCATGTTTTACACCGTGCTACATCTTGATGCACAGGCCTTATGTGACACCCTTAAAGGTATCCCACTCTATCACTGTCGTAGAGTGTAGGAAGGTGGCTACCTGACTATGGTTACCCCAGATTTTTTGCCTGTGTTTAGCTGTTTTTTTTTGACTTAGTTGACCTGGTTCCCTGCTAATCAGGGCCCCAGGCCATCTGCTCTCTCTGTAAAATGGATTCCATGTACCCTAGGTACATACCACAATTGGAAATGGACTCCTTGTCAGCCCCTGTAGAATGCACTATAGGTGCACAGGGCATAGGAGCCACTAAGGCCTACCAGGGGCTGCAGCATATCTTTTGCCACCCCTGGCTGGTTCTTAAATTGACACAACTGGCTGATCACTCAGCTGGGGTAAGGTGGTGTACACACCCCTTGCTTAGATATAGTATACCTATGTCTAAACCTATATCTGGACACATGTAAACCTGTGAGCCACTCCTATAGAAAGGCCTCATCAATCCTGGAGGCTGAGTGCGTGGTTTTATGTGAGATGGAGCTCTAGCATGAGCTGAGCCTGTCTACAGCCGTCGGGAACAAATCCCTAAGCTGTTTCAGGATAATGCCATACCATATACTATTAAGTGCCTTATAATCCTCGCGGTTATTTAGCAACTTTGGTTTGGCTTTATCAAAACATGTTGTGTAAGGTGTCATACGCTTTGGAATACCATCCCCTCGCCAGTTCTGGCGACGGGGATGGCATTCCACCCCTCTAGAGGGGTAAGACATGTTACTTTACTTTAATGCGGTTGATTTCTCCAAAGACCTTAAGATCCACAAAATGGATGCCTCTGCCACAGACAAATGTCTGGACCCCTGGAGCTGACCGAAACTCAGTCAAGGGGGTCCTGGACAAAGGGTTTCCTGTCACAGGAGGGTGTCACCGCCCTCCAGACAGGAGATAGTGTATTGTAGCAGGGAGGTTTGAAAGAAACCAGACACTGCTTGGGGCGCACAAGGCTGCCCCTTGCATAATCCGGCCAAACCGGTTCTGGGGCACTCCAGCCCTCGTGCCAGGGCGGCCTGGATCAAAGGAAAGGGGTGTATCCACCCCCTTCCTGGGTCCCACCCATAGGGAGGGACCTAGCAGGTAATCACGCCCCCCAGATTGGAATAAGAGTGGGAGCAGTGCCAATGCACATCAGATTTCCTGGAAGAAACATTTGAAACGAAACTCTGGACCCTTGGACCTCCATCTCAACGTGGAAGCCCGAAGAATCTCCCTTGTGGTCAAGGAGTGACCACCCTGCAGCAGCAGGCACCATCCAGCCCTCGATGTCTACTTAGTTGCAGTTCCCGCCGGAACTCAAGCGACTGAGATCAACGAGATCAAGCCTGCCCAGCTTCTAACAGCCCGATCCACAGTCCATGCAAAGCTGAGACCCGTGGAGGCGACCGGAAGCGTGGGGCACGCCATCTTGAAGTGACCACGAGACGCTGACCGTGCAGCCCACGAGTGACCCTCGAAGCTGTACACCGGGGTTTGAGAAGCCCCCACCCTGAGCTACTCCTGAGCCGAAGTTCAGCCCTCCACACTCGACGAGTGCTGCGTGGGGCCCTTTGGCACGATTTGGCTCAACGCGTTGGCCCGGTCACTTGCCAGCTGGCTTGTGGTCCCTGTGCCGACGAACTACCAAAGAAGACTCGTGAATCTGGTTGCTCCAGATCCACACCAGCTCCCCTGAAAAGGAGCCCCGACTCTGACCTTCCTGGTCCGAGTGAGAAGCAATCTTCCGATCCTGCATGGATTGCTCTTACCAAGGCTTGTTTGCTCCAAACCTGAAGCCGACTGCACCGACGGTGAGAGCCTGCGTGGGACAGATCGTGACCTGCTCCTGGACGTCGCAGATGCCCCAGAGCCCACGTGACAGCGGAGAGAAGCTCCTCGACGACCACCTGATTGCGCCCGACATTGCCTGGTTCCGTCCTGGTTCCACCCTGGTCACTGCTGAGTGACCCAGACTCTGTCCCCTCTGCTTTCAGGTACTCTACAACTTGAGTCCACCCTTGGACTCCACCGGACACTTCGTCTTCACCCTGCCTGCAGCCCTTTCAGCTTCAAGCACCAAGAGCCTGCGTGTCAAAACCCGACGCCACTTCGACCCTGTGCACCCACTTCCTGTGGGTGAGGTAACTTTGCTCCGCCGGTGTTCCCACACTGGTGCACACCTCTAGGGTCTGTGTGTTAAGTTTTGTTCCTCTAGGTTCAGCGGAAGTGTCCTTAAACTTTAACTCTTTGACTTTTACGCACCATTGGTTAACATTGGTGCATGCGTGCGCTTTCCGCACATCTCCCGAATCCCGAGGGCCATTCCCGACTTCAGCATTGCTTGTCCTGACTGCTCCCAGCGATTCCCTAGGCCCTAGGCCTAACCACTGTTCGAGTGGCCTCTCTTATACCACTTGTTTAGTATATGGTTTGAGTGGCCCCCCGCCCTCATCCATAATTGTGCAACTTGTATGTTTAAACAGTGCTTTTTGATTTAACGCTTGTGCCCCTTTATTCATAAAGAATACTGGGGATTGTTTTTAGTAATAAACACATATATTTTTATAATATATACTTGTGTGGTGTCCTTTCATTTGGTATTACAGGATTGTATGTGGTAAAACAGCTCGCTTAACACGACCTCTTAAGTTAAGCCTTTAGGCTGCTTAGTCCATGCTACCCCTAGGATAGCTTGTCTAATAAGGTTGACTTACAACCAGACACCATAAGGGATTGTTTGGTCAGGTAGTAGGTGGTTCCAGAATTGGAAACATCCCCTACCAGGCCAACTTCTCACATTGGTGAGCAGCGGTGCGGATTTGAGCTTGCTGTTGTTTTACCATTGCAATCTTTATATCAAATTGAAAGATCACATCAAGTACCTCTAGGTACATATAAAATCAAAAGCTTAGCATATTAAGTTCTACTGAACTTAGTAGTTGTAGGTTGAAGGGATTAGCACACCCTGACTACAACTCACTAGCAAGGTACAGTAGGAAAACACTTAGTGTAGGTAAGTGCACCACTTACACCTCACTAGTAACCATGTCTGACACAGGAAAAGCCTCAGGGTCTACTCCTGTGACAGTTGACCCTACCCAGGCAACTTTTGGATATGACAAACTAACCCGCAGAGACTTGATTGCCTTGTGCAAAGCAAGAGGGTTAAAAAGGGGCAGAAGCCCCACCTGCCAAATCCTGGTAGAAATCCTAGAACAGGATGACTTAGAGAAGGCAAAGGCAGCTTCCCTAGACACAGGAAATGGAGGGAACCCCCCTGAAACTGATCTCCCTCAGGAGGAGGAAGATGATGATGACTTAGATGAGGACTCAGATGTTGAGGACTTAGAAGTACAGGATCAGGGTAGCCAGAGTCCAGTTGGCAGGCTTAGCCAGGCCAACTTGGACCTACTGGGGAATGGAGAGGGCCAGCACCTCCCCAGAACCCACCATGGTATTCTCCCAGGCAACAGAAGGGTGAGATCTCCCTCAGGGGACTCTCATATTTCTAGTGCCTCCAGAGAATCAGAGAGAGGCATGACTGCTTCTCAGAAGATTGAGCATAGGGCTAGAATGAGGGCTGTCAGACTCCAGATAGAGAGAGAGGAGTTAGCCCTGAGTCAAGCTAAACTTACCTTAGCTCAAGCTAAACTTGCCTTGGCAAGAGAGCAGAAATTGTGTGGCTTAGATGCCACTGGTGGCAGCAATATTCCTAAAGAGAAACCCAGGTCCTATGATAGTAGAAACCTGACAAAGATTGTGCCCCCCTACAAGGAAGGGGATGACATCCACAAGTGGATAACTGCTCTTGAGAGAGCCTGCATGGTACAGCAGGTTCCTGAGGAACAGTGGGCAGCAATCTTATGGTACTCCTTTTCAGAGAAAGGGAGAGATAAGCTCCTCACTGTTAGACATGAGGATGCAAACAATTACAAAGTCCTGAAGAGTGTTCTGATAGATGGGTTTGGCTTAACCACTGAACAGTACAGGTTGAAGTTCAGAGATACCCAGAAGACACAGACTCAGGACTGGACTGATTTTGTAGATTGTGCTACTAAGGCTCTGGAGGGTTGGCTACATGGCAGCAAAGTACATGACTTTACAGGATTGTATAATTTGATTATGAGGGAGCAGATCCTAAGTAATTGTCAGAACCAGCTCTTACACCAGCACCTGGTAGACTCTGATCTGACCTCTCCCCAAGAATTGGGAAAGAAGGCAGACAAATGGGTCAGAACCAGGATTAGGCCTAAGAATCAGGACAGTAACCAGAAGAAGGAGTCTACCAAGCCTCAAGATAAGGGTGGGGATAAAAATAAAGAAAAGACTTCCCCAGGGCCCCAAAACTCCAAGGATGGGGGTGGGTCCCAAGACACTTCTTCAACTGAGAAAAAGCCTTATTGTTATGCCTGTAAACAGGTGGGGCATTACAAAACAGACAGCTGTTGTCCCAAGAATAACAATAAAGAAAATATACCTCCAAAGCCAGCTTCAACACCTCCTGTTACTGTCAGCAGTAATCCCCCAGGAAGTGGAAGCACACCCAGGAATCTGGGTGGGTTTACTTTTGGAAATCAGGTGGACCCTGGCCTATCCAGGTCCCCATCACCCAATGATCTTGTTTATGAGGTTGGCATGGGGTTTGCCAACTTCTCTGCTTGCCCAAATACTTTGAGCAAGTATAGACAAGAACCCATCATCAATGGTTTGAAAGTTGAGGCTTTTAGAGACACAGGGGCTAGCATCACCATGGTGGCTGATGGCATAGTCCCCTCTAAGCAACTTTTACCTGGTGCCACATACCAGGTTACAAACATTGATGGAATCCAAACAAATCATCCCATGGCAGTAGTAAGTCTCAGCTGGGGAGGTGTCATTGGCCCAAAGAGAGTGGCAGTGTCACCAAACTTGCCTGTAGACTGCCTACTTGGTAATGATTTGGAGATCTCAGCCTGGGCTGAGGTTGAACAGGAAACCCATTCTAGAATGGTGAATTCCAATGGAAAGGTTAGTGGGGCTGTAATGGCTACAGCCCCAATTCAAGATGTCCTTCCTGAAAAGGTTGGTAGGGCTGAGAAACTCTCTGCCCCATCTTTAGCAAAAGCTCTTCCTGAACAGAATAGCAAAGCTGTTATGATAACAGCAGAAACCCAAACTGAGTCTCCTCCTGAAAAGGTTGGTGGGGCTGTGATGGCCACAGCCCAAACTCAAACTGACACGTGTGTTGTGAAACCTGAAATGATGGATAACTCCACACAAACTGAGAGCATGGAGGAGGAAGAGAAATCTCCCCCTCACCAGACTTTAGGACAGGATCAGCCTCCTCCGGGAACTGATCTTACCCCTGATGAAGGAACTGCCCCAGAGGTGGTTGGGCCTAGCCTGACAGAACCTCTGATGTCAGTGGACCCTTCTCAGGTGGGACCCAGTCTGGAGCAGGTAACCTGCCCCTCTCTACCTTGCCTTAGCCAGCCCAGGGCTGCAGAGGACAAGAAGGACAGTGAGACCCAGAGGGCCCCCTGTCAAATAAAGCACCCCCATCAAAAGATTAGGTGCACCAAAACTAGTAGCCCTAGTAAGGTGAAAACTTTAAAAACTCCTGAGGGAGCCCCCTTAAAAACAGTTAGGGACCTCCCACAGATGGATTCTGTTGGGCACAGCCAAACCTGGGACCCAAGGGGCCCAAACCTGAACTGTCCCTCCAGCAAGCCAAACAGAGGGACCCAGCCTCCAGCTTTAGGTAGCCAGAGGTTGACCCTGAGAGCACAGTGCAACTCAGTTAAAGAGAGAAAGGCACACATGGTGGAAGATAATTGGAGGAAGCTAAGCCCTAAATTAGTAGAGCCTCGCTTCAATACTCCATATCCAAACCAGCCTTTAACTTTGCATAAACACACCCAAGGTAGTGATTCCCTATGGTGGAGACCCTCTAATACCCAAAGGGTGAGGGACTGCTTAGTGGACCATGAGACAGGGGGTACCCATGCTAGTGCAGGTACTTCCTTATATGGCCACTCAGGCAATATAGGCTTACCTGGCCAAGGATAGCCTTATCTCCTTTCGTTTGGGGGGGGGTTATGTAGGAAGGTGGCTACCTGACTATGGTTACCCCAGATTTTTTGCCTGTGTTTAGCTGGTTTTTTTGACTTAGTTGACCTGGTTCCCTGCTAATCAGGGCCCCAGGCCATCTGCTCTCTCTGTAAAATGGATTCCATGTACCCTAGGTACATACCACAATTGGAAATGGACTCCTTGTCAGCCCCTGTAGAATGCACTATAGGTGCACAGGGCATAGGAGCCACTAAGGCCTACCAGGGGCTGCAGCATATCTTTTGCCACCCCTGGCTGGTTCTTAAATTGACACAACTGGCTGATCACTCAGCTGGGGTAAGGTGGTGTACACACCCCTTGCTTAGATATAGTATACCTATGTCTAAACCTATATCTGGACACATGTAAACCTGTGAGCCACTCCTATAGAAAGGCCTCATCAATCCTGGAGGCTGAGTGCGTGGTTTTATGTGAGATGGAGCTCTAGCATGAGCTGAGCCTGTCTACAGTCGTCGGGAACAAATCCCTAAGCTGTTTCAGGATAATGCCATACCATATACTATTAAGTGCCTTATAATCCTCGCGGTTATTTAGCAACTTTGGTTTGGCTTTATCAAAACATGTCGTGTAAGGTGTCATACGCTTTGGAATACCATCCCCTCGCCAGTTCTGGCGACGGGGATGGCATTCCACCCCTCTAGAGGGGTAAGACATGTTACTTTACTTTAATGCGGTTGATTTCTCCAAAGACCTTAAGATCCACAAAATGGATGCCTCTGCCACAGACAAATGTCTGGACCCCTGGAGCTGACCGAAACTCAGTCAAGGGGGTCCTGGACAAAGGGTTTCCTGTCACAAGAGGGTGTCACCGCCCTCCAGACAGGAGATAGTGTATTGTAGCAGGGAGGTTTGAAAGAAACCAGACACTGCTTGGGGCGCACAAGGCTGCCCCTTGCATAATCCGGCCAAACCGGTTCTGGGGCACTCCAGCCCTCGTGCCAGGGCGGCCTGGATCAAAGGAAAGGGGTGTATCCACCCCCTTCCTGGGTCCCACCCATAGGGAGGGACCTAGCAGGTAATCACGCCCCCCAGATTGGAATAAGAGTGGGAGCAGTGCCAATGCACATCAGATTTCCTGGAAGAAACATTTGAAACGAAACTCTGGACCCTTGGACCTCCATCTCAACGTGGAAGCCCGAAGAATCTCCCTTGTGGTCAAGGAGTGACCACCCTGCAGCAGCAGGCACCATCCAGCCCTCGACGTCTACTTAGTTGCAGTTCCCGCCGGAACTCGAGCGACTGAGATCGACGAGATCAAGCCTGCCCAGCTTCTAACAGCCCGATCCACAGTCCATGCAAAGCTGAGACCCGTGGAGGCGACCGGAAGCGTGGGGCACGCCATCTTGAAGTGACCACGAGACGCTGACCGTGCAGCCCACGAGTGACCCTCGAAGCTGTACACCGGGGTTTGAGAAGCCCCCACCCTGAGCTACTCCTGAGCCGAAGTTCAGCCCTCCACACTCGACGAGTGCTGCGTGGGGCCCTTTGGCACGATTTGGCTCAACGCGTTGGCCCGGTCACTTGCCAGCTGGCTTGTGGTCCCTGTGCCGACGAACTACCGAAGAAGACTCGTGAATCTGGTTGCTCCAGATCCACACCAGCTCTCCTGAAAAGGAGCCCCGACTCTGACCTTCCTGGTCCGAGTGAGAAGCAATCTTCCGATCCTGCGTGGATTGCTCTTACCAAGGCTTGTTTGCTCCAAACCTGAAGCCGACTGCACCGACGGTGAGAGCCTGCGTGGGACAGATCGTGACCTGCTCCTGGACGTCGCAGATGCCCCAGAGCCCACGTGACAGCGGAGAGAAGCTCCTCGACGACCACCTGATTGCGCCCGACATTGCCTGGTTCCGTCCTGGTTCCACCCTGGTCACTGCTGAGTGACCCAGACTCTGTCCCCTCTGCTTTCAGGTACTCTACAACTTGAGTCCACCCTTGGACTCCACCGGACACTTCGTCTTCACCCTGCCTGCAGCCCTTTCAGCTTCAAGCACCAAGAGCCTGCGTGTCAAAACCCGACGCCACTTCGACCCTGTGCACCCACTTCCTGTGGGTGAGGTAACTTTGCTCCGCCGGTGTTCCCACACTGGTGCACACCTCTAGGGTCTGTGTGTTAAGTTTTGTTCCTCTAGGTTCAGCGGAAGTGTCCTTAAACTTTAACTCTTTGACTTTTACGCACCATTGGTTAACATTGGTGCATGCGTGCGCTTTCCGCACATCTCCCGAATCCCGAGGGCCATTCCCGACTTCAGCATTGCTTGTCCTGACTGCTCCCAGCGATTCCCTAGGCCCTAGGCCTAACCACTGTTCGAGTGGCCTCTCTTATACCACTTGTTTAGTATATGGTTTGAGTGGCCCCCCGCCCTCATCCATAATTGTGCAACTTGTATGTTTAAACAGTGCTTTTTGATTTAACGCTTGTGCCCCTTTATTCATAAAGAATACTGGGGATTGTTTTTAGTAATAAACACATATATTTTTATAATATATACTTGTGTGGTGTCCTTTCATTTGGTATTACAGGATTGTATGTGGTAAAACAGCTCGCTTAACACGACCTCTTAAGTTAAGCCTTTAGGCTGCTTAGTCCATGCTACCCCTAGGATAGCTTGTCTAATAAGGTTGACTTACAACCAGACACCATAAGGGATTGTTTGGTCAGGTAGTAGGTGGTTCCAGAATTGGAAACATCCCCTACCAGGCCAACTTCTCACATAGAGGCAGTCCCTTTGTTCTCCTCAAAGATGGCGATATGTGTACTTATAGTATCACAGAAGTCTCTGTCCTGTAGGGCCGGGGCTTACCGCCTCCTAATAGGTACTGGTGCATGTCTTCTGCTCCACTGAATCATCGTTTTGAGGTGGTTGTGGTCCGAAAGTTGGTGGCCTAAACATTCACGTCACAAGACCAAGGAAGCCACAGAGGAATTGCATAGGAGCAAGCCGATTCTGATGTGCAGCTAGTGTACTGTGAGAACTACAAGTACTTTTATGTATGAGGATGTATTAGATCTGGGGGTCTCTAGTTGGCAATGGTATTCACCTTTGTCCAAATAGGGACCCTTACTTCTAAGTCAGAATAAGGGGTTTACACTCCTTAATAACCCCTGTTCATCCCCTATGTAGCTTGGCACGAGAAGACAGGCTTATCTCAGAGGCAGTGTGTTAAGCATTTATGAATATACACAGTAATGCAGTGAAAAGACTACAGATTAACACAACACAGGTTTTAAACAAGACCACAAATGACAAAAATCCACAATACTACACTTAAGATGACTTAAAAGATGATGCAAGTTGCTTAGTTCAAGTTGTTGGTAAATGCAACAAAGTTCTCAACAAAGTACCTGGATGCGCTACGCAAAGTAAACAAAAGGCTCACAAAAGGGGAGTTGCGTCGGTTCCGTGTTCCGGGGGAACGGTTGCGTCCTGCCTCAATGCTTGCGCAGGGTAGGTTACTCGTCGTGAGCCTTACTGGAGCGAAGGTGATGCCTAGATTCACGGCTTGCGGGCCCGTTGCGGTGCGCAAGATGGCGCCTTGATGCAATTATCTGGTTGCGATGCGAGAAGATGGCGCCCTTGATGCGGCGATGGGATGACGATGCAATGACGCCCTGGCAGCCTTGTGACGACTCTGTACTTTGGAGCCGCGACAGGCCCTGTGACACTCTTCTCCGGTAATGCGATGGCGACTCTCTCGATGGTGTCACGTTTCTCCGGTGATGCGACAGCAGGCAGCTTTGATGAACACACGCTTCGAGAGAGATGCAACGAAGTTTAGCTTCTCCCACATTGCGATAATTTCAGCTGCGGCGGCTACACGATTCTTCTCGATGCATGGCGCTTCCAGCTTCCAGTGACTGGAGTCAGAATTCCCAGCAAGGAAATTGAGGAGGGAGCTGGAGGTGAAGTCTTTTGTACCTGAGACTTCAGCAGGAGGCAAGTACAGTTCAAGCCCTTGAAGAATATTCTGTAGATAAAAGTCCTTACAAAGTTCCTTCTCCTTTCCCTCGGCAATAAAGCAACCACTGCCAAGAATTGGGAAAGAAGGCAGACAAATGGGTCAGAACCAGGATTAGGCCTAAGAATCAGGACAGTAACCAGAAGAAGGAGTCTACCAAGCCTCAAGATAAGGGTGGGGATAAAAATAAAGAAAAGACTTCCCCAGGGCCCCAAAACTCCAAGGATGGGGGTGGGTCCCAAGACACTTCTTCAACTGAGAAAAAGCCTTATTGTTATGCCTGTAAACAGGTGGGGCATTACAAAACAGACAGCTGTTGTCCCAAGAATAACAATAAAGAAAATATACCTCCAAAGCCAGCTTCAACACCTCCTGTTACTGTCAGCAGTAATCCCCCAGGAAGTGGAAGCACACCCAGGAATCTGGGTGGGTTTACTTTTGGAAATCAGGTGGACCCTGGCCTATCCAGGTCCCCATCACCCAATGATCTTGTTTATGAGGTTGGCATGGGGTTTGCCAACTTCTCTGCTTGCCCAAATACTTTGAGCAAGTATAGACAAGAACCCATCATCAATGGTTTGAAAGTTGAGGCTTTTAGAGACACAGGGGCTAGCATCACCATGGTGGCTGATGGCATAGTCCCCTCTAAGCAACTTTTACCTGGTGCCACATACCAGGTTACAAACATTGATGGAATCCAAACAAATCATCCCATGGCAGTAGTAAGTCTCAGCTGGGGAGGTGTCATTGGCCCAAAGAGAGTGGCAGTGTCACCAAACTTGCCTGTAGACTGCCTACTTGGTAATGATTTGGAGATCTCAGCCTGGGCTGAGGTTGAACAGGAAACCCATTCTAGAATGGTGAATTCCAATGGAAAGGTTAGTGGGGCTGTAATGGCTACAGCCCCAATTCAAGATGTCCTTCCTGAAAAGGTTGGTAGGGCTGAGAAACTCTCTGCCCCATCTTTAGCAAAAGCTCTTCCTGAACAGAATAGCAAAGCTGTTATGATAACAGCAGAAACCCAAACTGAGTCTCCTCCTGAAAAGGTTGGTGGGGCTGTGATGGCCACAGCCCAAACTCAAACTGACACGTGTGTTGTGAAACCTGAAATGATGGATAACTCCACACAAACTGAGAGCATGGAGGAGGAAGAGAAATCTCCCCCTCACCAGACTTTAGGACAGGATCAGCCTCCTCCGGGAACTGATCTTACCCCTGATGAAGGAACTGCCCCAGAGGTGGTTGGGCCTAGCCTGACAGAACCTCTGATGTCAGTGGACCCTTCTCAGGTGGGACCCAGTCTGGAGCAGGTAACCTGCCCCTCTCTACCTTGCCTTAGCCAGCCCAGGGCTGCAGAGGACAAGAAGGACAGTGAGACCCAGAGGGCCCCCTGTCAAATAAAGCACCCCCATCAAAAGATTAGGTGCACCAAAACTAGTAGCCCTAGTAAGGTGAAAACTTTAAAAACTCCTGAGGGAGCCCCCTTAAAAACAGTTAGGGACCTCCCACAGATGGATTCTGTTGGGCACAGCCAAACCTGGGACCCAAGGGGCCCAAACCTGAACTGTCCCTCCAGCAAGCCAAACAGAGGGACCCAGCCTCCAGCTTTAGGTAGCCAGAGGTTGACCCTGAGAGCACAGTGCAACTCAGTTAAAGAGAGAAAGGCACACATGGTGGAAGATAATTGGAGGAAGCTAAGCCCTAAATTAGTAGAGCCTCGCTTCAATACTCCATATCCAAACCAGCCTTTAACTTTGCATAAACACACCCAAGGTAGTGATTCCCTATGGTGGAGACCCTCTAATACCCAAAGGGTGAGGGACTGCTTAGTGGACCATGAGACAGGGGGTACCCATGCTAGTGCAGGTACTTCCTTATATGGCCACTCAGGCAATATAGGCTTACCTGGCCAAGGATAGCCTTATCTCCTTTCGTTTGGGGGGGGGTTATGTAGGAAGGTGGCTACCTGACTATGGTTACCCCAGATTTTTTGCCTGTGTTTAGCTGGTTTTTTTGACTTAGTTGACCTGGTTCCCTGCTAATCAGGGCCCCAGGCCATCTGCTCTCTCTGTAAAATGGATTCCATGTACCCTAGGTACATACCACAATTGGAAATGGACTCCTTGTCAGCCCCTGTAGAATGCACTATAGGTGCACAGGGCATAGGAGCCACTAAGGCCTACCAGGGGCTGCAGCATATCTTTTGCCACCCCTGGCTGGTTCTTAAATTGACACAACTGGCTGATCACTCAGCTGGGGTAAGGTGGTGTACACACCCCTTGCTTAGATATAGTATACCTATGTCTAAACCTATATCTGGACACATGTAAACCTGTGAGCCACTCCTATAGAAAGGCCTCATCAATCCTGGAGGCTGAGTGCGTGGTTTTATGTGAGATGGAGCTCTAGCATGAGCTGAGCCTGTCTACAGTCGTCGGGAACAAATCCCTAAGCTGTTTCAGGATAATGCCATACCATATACTATTAAGTGCCTTATAATCCTCGCGGTTATTTAGCAACTTTGGTTTGGCTTTATCAAAACATGTCGTGTAAGGTGTCATACGCTTTGGAATACCATCCCCTCGCCAGTTCTGGCGACGGGGATGGCATTCCACCCCTCTAGAGGGGTAAGACATGTTACTTTACTTTAATGCGGTTGATTTCTCCAAAGACCTTAAGATCCACAAAATGGATGCCTCTGCCACAGACAAATGTCTGGACCCCTGGAGCTGACCGAAACTCAGTCAAGGGGGTCCTGGACAAAGGGTTTCCTGTCACAAGAGGGTGTCACCGCCCTCCAGACAGGAGATAGTGTATTGTAGCAGGGAGGTTTGAAAGAAACCAGACACTGCTTGGGGCGCACAAGGCTGCCCCTTGCATAATCCGGCCAAACCGGTTCTGGGGCACTCCAGCCCTCGTGCCAGGGCGGCCTGGATCAAAGGAAAGGGGTGTATCCACCCCCTTCCTGGGTCCCACCCATAGGGAGGGACCTAGCAGGTAATCACGCCCCCCAGATTGGAATAAGAGTGGGAGCAGTGCCAATGCACATCAGATTTCCTGGAAGAAACATTTGAAACGAAACTCTGGACCCTTGGACCTCCATCTCAACGTGGAAGCCCGAAGAATCTCCCTTGTGGTCAAGGAGTGACCACCCTGCAGCAGCAGGCACCATCCAGCCCTCGACGTCTACTTAGTTGCAGTTCCCGCCGGAACTCGAGCGACTGAGATCGACGAGATCAAGCCTGCCCAGCTTCTAACAGCCCGATCCACAGTCCATGCAAAGCTGAGACCCGTGGAGGCGACCGGAAGCGTGGGGCACGCCATCTTGAAGTGACCACGAGACGCTGACCGTGCAGCCCACGAGTGACCCTCGAAGCTGTACACCGGGGTTTGAGAAGCCCCCACCCTGAGCTACTCCTGAGCCGAAGTTCAGCCCTCCACACTCGACGAGTGCTGCGTGGGGCCCTTTGGCACGATTTGGCTCAACGCGTTGGCCCGGTCACTTGCCAGCTGGCTTGTGGTCCCTGTGCCGACGAACTACCGAAGAAGACTCGTGAATCTGGTTGCTCCAGATCCACACCAGCTCTCCTGAAAAGGAGCCCCGACTCTGACCTTCCTGGTCCGAGTGAGAAGCAATCTTCCGATCCTGCGTGGATTGCTCTTACCAAGGCTTGTTTGCTCCAAACCTGAAGCCGACTGCACCGACGGTGAGAGCCTGCGTGGGACAGATCGTGACCTGCTCCTGGACGTCGCAGATGCCCCAGAGCCCACGTGACAGCGGAGAGAAGCTCCTCGACGACCACCTGATTGCGCCCGACATTGCCTGGTTCCGTCCTGGTTCCACCCTGGTCACTGCTGAGTGACCCAGACTCTGTCCCCTCTGCTTTCAGGTACTCTACAACTTGAGTCCACCCTTGGACTCCACCGGACACTTCGTCTTCACCCTGCCTGCAGCCCTTTCAGCTTCAAGCACCAAGAGCCTGCGTGTCAAAACCCGACGCCACTTCGACCCTGTGCACCCACTTCCTGTGGGTGAGGTAACTTTGCTCCGCCGGTGTTCCCACACTGGTGCACACCTCTAGGGTCTGTGTGTTAAGTTTTGTTCCTCTAGGTTCAGCGGAAGTGTCCTTAAACTTTAACTCTTTGACTTTTACGCACCATTGGTTAACATTGGTGCATGCGTGCGCTTTCCGCACATCTCCCGAATCCCGAGGGCCATTCCCGACTTCAGCATTGCTTGTCCTGACTGCTCCCAGCGATTCCCTAGGCCCTAGGCCTAACCACTGTTCGAGTGGCCTCTCTTATACCACTTGTTTAGTATATGGTTTGAGTGGCCCCCCGCCCTCATCCATAATTGTGCAACTTGTATGTTTAAACAGTGCTTTTTGATTTAACGCTTGTGCCCCTTTATTCATAAAGAATACTGGGGATTGTTTTTAGTAATAAACACATATATTTTTATAATATATACTTGTGTGGTGTCCTTTCATTTGGTATTACAGGATTGTATGTGGTAAAACAGCTCGCTTAACACGACCTCTTAAGTTAAGCCTTTAGGCTGCTTAGTCCATGCTACCCCTAGGATAGCTTGTCTAATAAGGTTGACTTACAACCAGACACCATAAGGGATTGTTTGGTCAGGTAGTAGGTGGTTCCAGAATTGGAAACATCCCCTACCAGGCCAACTTCTCACATAGAGGCAGTCCCTTTGTTCTCCTCAAAGATGGCGATATGTGTACTTATAGTATCACAGAAGTCTCTGTCCTGTAGGGCCGGGGCTTACCGCCTCCTAATAGGTACTGGTGCATGTCTTCTGCTCCACTGAATCATCGTTTTGAGGTGGTTGTGGTCCGAAAGTTGGTGGCCTAAACATTCACGTCACAAGACCAAGGAAGCCACAGAGGAATTGCATAGGAGCAAGCCGATTCTGATGTGCAGCTAGTGTACTGTGAGAACTACAAGTACTTTTATGTATGAGGATGTATTAGATCTGGGGGTCTCTAGTTGGCAATGGTATTCACCTTTGTCCAAATAGGGACCCTTACTTCTAAGTCAGAATAAGGGGTTTACACTCCTTAATAACCCCTGTTCATCCCCTATGTAGCTTGGCACGAGAAGACAGGCTTATCTCAGAGGCAGTGTGTTAAGCATTTATGAATATACACAGTAATGCAGTGAAAAGACTACAGATTAACACAACACAGGTTTTAAACAAGACCACAAATGACAAAAATCCACAATACTACACTTAAGATGACTTAAAAGATGATGCAAGTTGCTTAGTTCAAGTTGTTGGTAAATGCAACAAAGTTCTCAACAAAGTACCTGGATGCGCTACGCAAAGTAAACAAAAGGCTCACAAAAGGGGAGTTGCGTCGGTTCCGTGTTCCGGGGGAACGGTTGCGTCCTGCCTCAATGCTTGCGCAGGGTAGGTTACTCGTCGTGAGCCTTACTGGAGCGAAGGTGATGCCTAGATTCACGGCTTGCGGGCCCGTTGCGGTGCGCAAGATGGCGCCTTGATGCAATTATCTGGTTGCGATGCGAGAAGATGGCGCCCTTGATGCGGCGATGGGATGACGATGCAATGACGCCCTGGCAGCCTTGTGATGACTCTGTACTTTGGAGCCGCGACAGGCCCTGTGACACTCTTCTCCGGTAATGCGATGGCGACTCTCTCGATGGTGTCACGTTTCTCCGGTGATGCGACAGCAGGCAGCTTTGATGAACACACGCTTCGAGAGAGATGCAACGAAGTTTAGCTTCTCCCACATTGCGATAATTTCAGCTGCGGCGGCTACACGATTCTTCTCGATGCATGGCGCTTCCAGCTTCCAGTGACTGGAGTCAGAATTCCCAGCAAGGAAATTGAGGAGGGAGCTGGAGGTGAAGTCTTTTGTACCTGAGACTTCAGCAGGAGGCAAGTACAGTTCAAGCCCTTGAAGAATATTCTGTAGATAAAAGTCCTTACAAAGTTCCTTCTCCTTTCCCTCGGCAATAAAGCAACCACTGCAGGCCAACCCAGGAAACAGCACACTGGCAGAGGGGCAGTCCAACTCCTGCAGCTTCCTTGGTTCTTCTCCTAGGCAGAAAGATTTCTTGTTTCAGTAGTGATCTAATTTCTTGGGATCAGGGTCCCAATATTTATAACCCCAAATCCTTTGTTCTCTGAAGGCAGAGAGGCCTCTGCCTAGTCCAAACCAGTTCCTGAGCACTTTGTTTAAATGACTCTCTTCTTCTTTTCACTGTGCAGGGCAGAGACATCAGATGCCCCACAGGAGGTGGAGCCAGCACAGGGGAGGGAAGATACAGCTCTGGGGCACTCTGTTGACATGATTCCTCCTCTCCTTTCACAGTGCAGGGTCGAGACATCAGACAGGCCACAGGGCCAGCATTGTAGAAGGAAGGCCCAGCCCTATTCAGGTCCCAGGTGCAACTCCTCCCGCCCATCTAGATGTAGATCTCTCAATTCACCACCGGGCTACCCCAGCCGGTCTCCTGGAATTCCCCAGCCCTATCACTCACAAACCCAGACAAGGAATACACAACCCAGCAGAGGCAGGCTCAAATGGTTAGGCAAGCAAATACCTACTTTCTAAAAGTGGTATTTGCAAACACAGAATATTAAAATAAACTTTACTAAAATATGTATTTTATTATTCTGAGTTCAGGCATACTAAATTCAAATTTCTACTGTGTTCCCTGAGTCAGTTAGGATTATAAGAGTGTAATATTCTAGCTGCTCATTCTGGCCTATGAGAACAGGTAGCCTTTAATAGTGAAAAACGAAAATGGCTGTAAATCACTATTAGAACATGCTACACCCATCAGAGCATTCCTACCTTATACTTACAATGCACCCTGCCCTTGGGCCTACCATAGGGGTGTCTAATATGAAGCAAAGGAAAGGTTTAGAGACTGGCAAGTGGGTGCACTTGGCCAAGTCGACATGGCAGTGCTAGGCTGCACAAAGGCTTTGCAATGGAAGGCCGTAGACACACATTACAAGCTGCTTCTGTGGGTGGCACAACCAGTGCTGCAAGCCCACCAGCAGCATTTGATTTACAAGCCATGGGCACACATGGTGCACTGTACTAGGGGCTGACAGATAAATCAAATAACCCAATCATGAAATCCAATCAGTACATCAATTTAACATAAGGAGCACTTGCACTGTGGCACTGATTAGCAATGCCACAGTGCCCAAAGCATATAACCAGCAAAAATATATCAACGCAGAGGAGGCAATCAGAAAAAATGGAAGGGAGACTCACGCCAATGATGCCAGGTCTAACACGTGTCCCCTCCAGCTGAAATGTGGGGAGACCTACCCTTCCCCTTGGGAGTTCTCTTCACTAAGGCAGAAAAATCTGGACTGACCATCAGCATTGGCGTGTTCTGTACCAGGGCGGTGTTTCACCGTAAAGTCCATACCCTGTAGGGAAATGGACCACCTCAACAACTTTGGGTTCTCACCTCTCATCTGCATCAGCCATCTGAGGGGCCTGCGGTTGGTCTGAACCCGGACGTGAGCCCCAAACAAGTATGGTCTCAATTTCTTCAGTGTCCAGACCACAGCAAATGCCTCACGCTCAATTGCACTCCACCTCTGTTCCCGTGGGAGTAACCTCCTACTGATGAAGGCTACAGGTTGGTCTAGGCCTTCTTCATTAATCTGTGATAGAACAGCCCCCACACCATGCTCTGAAGCGTCTGTCTGAACAATGAAATATTTTGAGAAGTTGGGCGCATGAAGCACGGGGGCTGTACCCAAGGCAGTCTTCAGGGGTTCAAAAGCCTTCTGACAGGTGTCAGTCCAGTTCACTTTCTTGGCTGCTTCCTGGAAGTCAGCTCAGTCAAGGGTGCAACAATGTTGCCATACCCCTTGACAAACCTCCTGTAGTACCCTGTGAGTCCTAAAAAGGCTCTCACCTGTGTCTGAGTCTTTGGGGGTCCCCATGCCAGGATGATATCAATCTAGGGTTGTAGGGGCGCCACCTGGCCGCTTTCTACCTGGTTACCCAAGTACACAACAGAACCCTGCCTGATCTGGCACTTACTCACCTTGATAGTGAGGCCTGCCTTGCGCAGTGCCATCCACACTTCCCAGAGGTGCTGCAAGTGCTCTTCCCAACTGGCGCTGAACACTGCAATGTCATCCAGGTAGCCGGCACTGAAATCCTCCAGCCCAGCCAACACCTGGTTGACCAACCTCTGAAAGGTAGCAGGGGCATTCTTCATCCCAAAGGGCATAACCCGGAATTGGTAGTGCCCATCTGGTGTGGAGATTGCTGACCTCTACTTAGCCCCACCAGTCAAGGCAATCTGCCAGTACCCAGACGTCAAATCAAAAGTGTTGAGGTACCGTGCAGCCCCTAACCGATCAATGAGCTCCTGGGGATGGGGTGTGCATCAGTCCTGGTTACTGAATTGAGCCCTCTGTAGTCCACACAGAACCAGAGTTCGGGTGTGGCGCCTGGCGAGGCAGCCTTTGGGACCAAGACCACTGGGCTGGCCCAAGGACTGTTGGAGGACTCAATGACCCCTAAAGCAAACATCTTGGAGATTTCCTCCTTAATGTAAGCCCTAACCTTGTCAGTCACTCTGTAAGCCTTGTGCTTGACAGGAGGACTGTTGCCAGTGTCCACATCATGGACGCACCACTCTGTGACACAAGGAACCAAGGAAAATAGATCAGAGAATTGCCCCAACAGCTGGCGACAATCTTGCTGCTGATCAGGGTTCAGTGTGGTAGAGAAGCTGACACCATGCACTGACCCATCTTGCTCTGTTGCAGACAGGAGGTCAGGAAGAGGCTCAGTCTCCTCCTCCATTTCACCATCTGTCGCTAGGAGCATGCCCACTTTGGACCTTTCTAAGTGGGGCTTGAGGCGGTTAACATGCAGAACCCGCAAGCGGTTCCTGGGAGACCAAAAGTTCACCAGATAGGTGACATCACTCTTGCATTCCACCACCTCATATGGACCGGTCCACCTGTCCTGGAGCGCTCAAGGCTCCACAGTGACCATGACATAAACTTTCTGTCCAGGCTGAAGCTCAATCAGAGTGGCATTCTGATCGTACCACCGCTTCATTTCCTCCTAGCTGGCTTCCAGATTCGCCTGAGCAAGATCTCTGAAACGCTGAGTCTGGTTCCTGAAGGCCAGCATGTAGCTATACTATTTTGAAAAACGGGGACCCCTACAAAACAATAATGTATCTTGCTAGCTGTAGGGCACAATATCTGAAATGGTAAACAATATGCTTGATACAAGATCCAAAACAATTACAAACAGTGACCTGGCTTTGTTCACTGTTTGTAATTGTTTAGGATCTTGAATCTAGCATATTGTTTACCGTTTCAGCATGTAGCTGTATACATCTTGGGGAGGTTTCCTGGGAGATTGCTCCCAGCCTTCCTTGACCAAACTCAAAGGTCCTCTTACCGGGTGACCATACAAAGGCTCAAAAGGACTGAACCCTAGAGACTTCTGTGGCACCTCTCGGTAGGCAAACAGAAGGCATGGCAAGAGGACGTCCTACTTACACCTCATTGGTTCCTCAAGACCCATGATCATGCCTTTAAGGGTCCGGTTGAATCTTTCAACCAGCCCATTACCTTGTGGGTGGTAAGGAATGGTGAACTTGTAGCGAACACCACACTCCTTCCACCGAGACTTCATATAATTAGAAATGAATTTTGTACCTCGGTCAGACACAACCTCTCTGGGGAACCCCACACGGGAGAAGATCCCCATCAGTGCACGTCCCACCACGGGTGCCGTCACTGTCCTGAGCGGAATGGCTTCTGGGTACCAGGTAGCATGGTCCACCAAGTCCAGGATAAACCTGTTGCCCATGGCTGCCTCGGGGTCCAGTGGCCCCACAATGCCACTCCCTACCCGTTCAAAGGGGGTACTGACTATAGGGAAGGGTTGGAGAGGGGCCTTGTGCCTCCTCCTACTCTTCCTACTTGCCTGACAAGTTTGACAGGTCCTATGATGAGTATCTGAACTCTTCCGCATCTGGGGCCAATAAAAGTGGGAGACAAGCCTTTCAAAGGTCTTATTCTGCCCCAGAATAAGACCAGGCTCCAGGGTCTCTTGAACACCCTTAACTGCCATAGACTGAGTGGTCACACATGCCCACTCAGGCAGACCAACATCTCTAAATGCGACTTCCTCTACACCTTAGCCCAAGGGGAGCTTCTAAATCGTTGCCTAACAGACAGCCAACAGGCATGGATGGCCTCACAGCTACTTGAAGAGTACCAGAGACCCCCCCACACTCAAAGGGAACTTGAGCCACCTTGCAATGGCTCTCTGTTTTGTCAGCGGCAACAACTGGAAGAATGCATTGGGGACTACCTGCTCTTCAGAGACCAAGTGACACTTGACAGATGTCACACTTGCTCCTGTGTCTCTGAGAGCCTCCACATTATGGCCAATCATGGTTACCCACTGCCTGTATTTTTTAGTGTTAGCAGGCAGCTGAGTTTGAGGGACCACCTCAAAGTCTCCTAATGAGACAAGGGACATTTCTGCGGGACCCCACCCACCTTGGGCACCCATCTCCTCCCCACCCAGGGCTACACTGGCCATCTGACGGGGTGGTGCACGGGGTGGCACATACTGTCCTTTCTGAGGACACTCGGGATCATACCAACGGTGTCCCACCTGCTTACACTGAAAGCAGGTAACAAGCCCCCTATGAACATGTTTACCCTTTGGGGGTCCTGACTTCTTTTCAGGGGGAAGCTGGGAACCCTTACCCTGGTTCTCTTGGGAATTACTATGGGGACCTTTTTGTAACTCCCTCTGTTTACCCTTTGCCCCACCACTCCTCTGCTGGGGACCCTGCCCCCCTTTGGCAGAGTCTCCCACAAGACCCTTGTGGACCCTTGTACTGACCCAGCGGTCCGCCTCTTCAGCAAGTTTTCTAGGGTTACTCAACTTGCTATCAATAAGGTGTTGGCGTAGCTCTGGAAAATAATTAGCAGACAAGTGTTCCTTAGCAATCAAGTCATAGAGCTCTTGAAAATTATCAACATTGCTACCCCTCACCCAACCATCCATAGCTCTGCAAAAGAAAGACACATAGTCTACCCAAGTGGTTCCCTCCAGTTTCTTACAATTCCTGAACCTCTGTCTATAGAGCTCTGGAGTTAATCCATACCTTGTCATCAGTGCTTCCTTCATGTGGGCATAAGACATCCTGTGAGTACTGGGCAAGTCTAACAAAGTATCCCTACCTTCAGTTAAAAAGCGACCCTCAACCCCGCTCCCCAATCCTTCTCAGGGACCCGGTGGGCCAACATTGCTATCTCATAGGCTGCAAACCACTGCCCAATATCTTCATTCTTGTGAAAATCTTTGATGACATCCTTGGGAATATGTACTCCACCTTCTGAAGGCACAGATGGTGCGCTGCCACCAGAGGAACTGAGTTCTAAGCCCTTGGCCTTGATTTCTAACTCCCTCAACATTCTCTCATGCTACATTCTCATTCTCTCTCTTTCCAAAGGCAACCTGTTATTCTCTGTTTCCCTCTGACTCCATCTTAAGCTTAGCCAACTCCAGCTTTAGTGCCCTATTTCTCTCCCTGTCTTCCAGCTCTCTGGGAGACAGTTCTTTGCAAGAGATGCTGCTGCCAGGTAGGGACGGCACCCCTCCCCTGGCTGGAAACTCTGGCCCATCAATTTGCCCATCTGCATCCCCAACTGGCTGCTCTACAAGATCAGGGGCAATTCTTGCTTCTACCCAGGCCCTCAGCGCCTTCTGGTAATCTTCCTTTTTAGAAATGCCTGGTGTAGCAACTTTCAATTTCCTGCAGAGATACTTGAGCTGTTTCACAGTGTAGGTTGCCAACCTTTCTTCCTCAAATTCAAGATCCATAGATGCAAAAGATGCTGGTTTAATCATGGTACAGTATCAAAAAGTGTGGTCGCGGCAGCAAACAAAACTTTTCATGCAAATATAGTAGCACAAAACACAACTCAAATTTATGTGGTCTAAGTCCACTTCTTTGACTTTATATCGTTCAAGGATATCTGATGCAATTCAATTCAAAGTATTTACAGATAGGAGCCATACAATTGCACATTGAAACAAATGTGCAATATTTTACAGTGCTCTGGGTGAGGTAGGAAAAAGGAATGCTACTATAATTGCATGAAAAGTTTTGTTTGCTGCCGCGACCACACATTTTGATACTGTACTCATTGACCCAGGCCAGGTAGTATATATGGGTTACCCCCTTTATATAGAACACGGTTTACTCATGGTAGTAAAAATGGGAAGTTTTCATGAAAAACTAACAGTCCAAGGAAAAAGATTCTAAACAAAGTATGTGGTCGCGTTTGGTCTTTACTCACTAGTAGTGTACACCAATCACTGTATATGAACACAAATGCAAAGTCCAAATCCTCACTGCTGACCACCAATGTTAGATCTGGGGGTATCTAGTTGGCAATGGTATTCACCTTTGTCCAGATAGGGACCCTTACTTCTAAGTCAGGATAAGGGGATTACACTCCTTAATAACCCCTGCTCACCCCCTTGGTAGCTTGACACGAGCAGACAGGCTAATCTCATAGGGAGTGTGTTAAGCATTTGTGAATATACACAGTAATACATTGAAAACACTACAGATGGACACAACATAGGTTTTATAAAAATAAGTGTTCTTTATATAGACTTAAACACAAGACCACAAACAACAAAAATCCACAATATCACACTTAAGATTACTTAAAAGATGATTAAAGTCTCTCAGTTAAATAATATAACAAATCTTTATTCGGTTTATCACAAGGAAAAGCATAAAAGAGACAATTAGCAATACAATTGATAAAAAGGTGCAGGTTATACAGTGATTTTTTTTTTTTAAAAAGGTTCATACAAAAGACAGTATAAATTGAATATAAGCAGGCATGTTAAAATAGTAATGCATTTCAATGTTATTACTTTATCAGGAAAAATATTTTAAAGATTTTTTCTGTGATTCATGATACATTTTAAAAAGTTTAGAGCTACATAACACACTTCTTCGGTCTTTAGCAATTGCAGTCGATAAAATGCTGGTCGACACTGTCTGAGACCCCACCGCCTAAATGTGGGAAGAAGCCAACATTTTCTGTGCGGATGGTAAAATTTACAGAATATGATCACATGTATGTTGGACTGTATAGATTTCCCATCACATGGACATGGGGGCAAAGTTAATTCCCAGCCTTTATTTGTTGGAAAAACAACCAATCTAAAAAAAGTATCCAGTCTGAATCTGGTCATCAGCATTCTCTCGTATGTTTTAATCTGTAAGGTTAAATACGGTTGAATGCCATATGGTGTCTGGACCAGGTTCGCGTGGATAACTGATGGTTTTGTGGCCTCTGATGTCAATCTCAATGTTTCTAAGTGATGGAGGGCTAGCTCCTTCAGACTCTTCTTCGACAAGCCAGCCATCGAGTCAGGTTGCAAATAGTAGTTCTCAAGGCCAAGGTCTGTGAAGAAGTTTCTGATATAGCGGAGCCACTTTAGCTTTGAGGACTGGTCAAGTGACATTGTATCAGCCACAATTGACTGTGTTAGCGCATTCGTGTCGGATGACCAAATGCGCCTCCACAGCATTAATGGCTGAATTTTAAGAAGGTCCTCAAGGTAGGGAGTTCCCAGTTCCATGTGGGAGACGTAGGTTGATGTGCCTTTTGATGTTGCTAAGAGAAATCTTATAAATGTGTTTTCAATTACCTGGAGGGCTCTTGTGTCTGTGTGACCCCACACTCCTGCTCCGTAAAGAGCGATGGCCTGGCACTTAGCTTTATAGATTGTCAATAACTCCACTGGGGCCCTCCTCCCCAGTTTCTGTGAAAAAATCTGTAAGGCCGCTATCGATCTTTTAAACAGATGGCATCTCGTCTCCACTGCTGGTTTCCATGTCAGCCTGTCATCTATCATGATCCCTAGGTATGGGTACTGGGCTGTGGTCTCGAGGCTTTGATTGTCAAGATATATCTTTTTTGTGCCTTTCTTCGCACCCCCCGAGATCATGACAAACGTTTTTTTTTACATTCACCTTTAGATCCAGACTACTCATGAAATTAGTGTATCTGTTCAGTGAGCTCTGGAGTTCGCGCGGGGTTCTCGCCAGGATGACGGCATCATCCGCATAGAGCAGAGCTGGGATCAGGCGCTGGTTTACTCTTGGGAGGTCCTGGGCCCCCCTCAACATATCCCCCTCCAGGCCGTTGGTGTAAAGTGAGAATAGGAAGGGGGCCAGGACACAGCCCTGCCTAACTCCCCGCTCCACTCCGAATGACGCCGTCAGCTTGCCGTTTCTTCCAAAGCGAACTCTCGCGGAGGCACCTGAATAGAGCTCTCTCAGGAAGTCTAGTAGGGAGGGATCCACGTCCATTTGTCTTAAAACTGTCCATAGTTTTGAATGCGAGACGCAGTTGAATGCGGCGGACAGGTCCACATAGACCATGTACACCGTACTCTTCTTTGCCTGCATGTATTTGCCCATTATCAGGCTGAGGTTAAGGGCCTGCTCTACCGTCCCAAAACCTTCTCGGAACCCAAACTGCAAGTCCGAAATAATGCCTCTTTCCTCGCCCCACTGCTGAAGTCTCTCCAAGATGACCCTCCCCACCACTTTGCCCAGAGAGTCCAGGAGTGAAATGGGGCGATAACATTTCACGTCCTAGCGGTCCCCTTTCTTGAAAATGGGGACCATAATTGACTTGGTCCAAGAATCTAATACGCCCTCACTGGCTGCAGCTATACACACTCTTGTGAGAATAGGCGCCCATAGATCTAGGTTAAATTTAAAAAGGTCCTCTGGGACACCATCAGGGCCAGGCGCTTTACCAGTCTTACTTTTTTCTAGGGCCACTAATATATCGGGGATGTCAAAGGACAATTGAATTGGGTATTGTACCTTGGCGTGGAGGTTCGTTAGCCCATCTACGCACACATGATCTTTAAAAATATTTGCGAAATGTGCTACCCAGGTGTCCTCATCTATGGCTACCTCTATCCTGGGGGAATTGTTGTCTGTAAAGTAGGGGTATCTGACCGTTCGCCAGAAGGCCTGACTATTTTTTGAGAGAGCGCTCTTATTTAGATCTTCCCAGAGCTTCTCTTTCAGTTGCTGAACTCTTAGCTTGCGTTCTTGAGTGTAATTGCGTCTAAGGAGTTGGATAAAGCCTGCATCTCTCGGTTTATTGTGGAGAGCGGATTTTAAATCAGATAGGGCTCTGGTGCAATTGTGGTTAAACCACCCTTTCTTCCTGGGGTGTTTAGTTATTGTTTTCGTCGTGAGCAATCCCTTAGTTATTTCTAGGATTTCTATAAAATTGTTTAGAACCTCTTTATGGTTTGCCGCAAGGTCCAAGCATTTAATTATGTTTGGATATGCCCGGTCCACTAACTTTTTCGTGAGTTCATTGGGATTAACTTTTTCCCATTTTATTGAGAATCCGTTGTTTTTTGCTAGCTCTAACCTGTTTTGGGTGAGAGTGTTGGCTATTTCGGTGAACTTGGATTTGGATTCAATAATATGAATGTCCATTTTTAATGCGGAATGGTCACTTAGTGGATTAGCGATGACCTGGTAGGCTTTGGCCATCGGAAGCAGTCCTGGAGACAGAAGAATATAGTCGACTGTCGTTTGATGGCCTCTGCCCACATAGGTCGGATAGAAAAGATTTTTTTCCAGATTTGGGCTATTAGCAATTACCAGGTCAAAGTCGGAAAGTATATTATTCATTATATTTCCCGATTTGTTGTGGATGAAATGGGCTAATGAAATCTCATGTTCGTCCACAAACCCACAACATTGGGAGTTAGCCATAGAACATGGGTGAAGGTTAAAATCACCTCCCCATAGGAGGTGAATCATTCCGGGGTGCTCCTTCCACTGATAAACACTTCTTAGTCTCTCCTGTATGTTTCTGACAAGAATCAAAAAGTCATTCTCGTCTAGATTATTATACATATTTACTAGGAGGATAATGTCCTTGTTTGGAAGAGAGAGGGATAAAATCTGGCAGTTAGGATCAGTGAATACATTAAACACTTTTAAGAGGGTAAGTGTGTTCGCTATATATATTATTAGCCCTCCTTTGGGCCCACCTATTGTACTACGGGTAGCTGGAGAGGAATAAGTTTTATAGCCCAAAAGATGGAGCTCTGTTATGGACCAAGTCTCCTGGAGGCAAATTATTTCCCCCTGCTCCAGGAAATTCAGGGCCACAGCGTCCTCAATCTTTGAGCGTAGACCCGCCATGTTCCAGGAAAGGAGGGGTATAATTAATGCGTCAGTTTTTGGAATTGCTGTTGCTGGAGCCCGCGCCGTGTTTTCTCTTGGGGGTGGGGTGTGTGGTGGGTTGGGATTGATGTACTCCGTATCCCTTGATGGTCAATCAACCATTTCTAATGCACTAAATCTGTTTGTTAGCGGGATGTTATGCCAGGGGTCCCATCGGGGCGGTTCTCTGTAGGCCATCCTCTGCTGTTGTTGTCCCCATTCCTCCCAGTTCCCTCCCTGGTGACGTGGTCTTATTACATGCCAGGGATTCTCGTACTCACGGAAGCGGGGGGCTCCGTTTTGTCTATTGTCGTAGAGTGTGACCTGACGGGAGGGTGGTTCACCCCAGGGAAAAACTGGATCCTCGAAGAAATTATTGTTGTTCGGTAGGGTTATGGGATAGAAGAAAGACAGCGGTTTAATTCTAATACCCCCGTTTACATTAGATTGATCCCAGGAGCTAATGTAATCAGCTACCCAGGGATCTTCGAAGGTGATAACTATGCAATCTCCTGGAAGCAGTTTTCTGCCTTTTCCCACCCATGGGGTCCTGCGCAGTGAGGAGATCCTTCCATGCCAATTTGGTGGCATGGGACGGTTTGTCTGTAGCCAGTGTTGTACCTTATTTTTTAGTGACCAAGGAGGTTCCGCATTATTGGGAGCTAACTCAGGTACACCAGTCATGACCGCTACATACGGTGCAGCCTCTGGAGGTAACTCTACAGGGGCTCTGACCTCTCCGGGACCTCTTAACGCGTTTCTATTGGTTGGTTGTGGAAAGAAATTTTGCGCCGAAGTTTTGGGGGCTAGGTTCTTTCTTGCCACTGGCTGCGACAGGGTTGTTATTGATGGTACGGTATTGCCCTGTTTCGCTGTAGTTACTACGTTAGTGGTTGGGTTTGGTGTGCTCGAGGTAGACGTTACTAAAGACGTTGGAATGGGAGTCGGTGCTGTGGATCTTACAGTCTGTGGTGAATTCATTTGGGGAGTAACAGGTTTTGGGATGACACCCAAAGGGTTCAGAAGGGGATGCTGGACGGGATTGGTTCTCCCTCTTTTCTGTGGAGCGGGCACCTGATTGTGTTGTGAAAGTGTAATAAGCTTTGAAATCTGACTCTCCAATTTTGCTAGTTTTTGTTCTACTGGTTGTAAGGATAGTTTAAGGAGGTCGGCAATTTTGTTTAGGATGATTGCATTATCAGGGTCTATCGGACCCTTGTCAGTAGATACTAAGATTGGTGAGTCTGTTATTACATGAGTGGCACCTTCCTGGTCGTCCTGATGTATTAATGCTGTAACGGCATGTTGGTCTAATCTTGGGAGTGGGATATGTGGAGTGCTAGGGAGGGGTTCCGTCATAATTCTGTTGGAGTTTGTTTGATTAATCTTTCTTTTGCTTACTGCTCCTTCCCTCCTTCCCCTAGCTTGAATTCTCTCTATAGTTGACGTTTGTGAAGGGGATTGAGGGGGTAACTCAGGGTTTTTTTCTATATCTGAGCTTAGGGGTGAATCTGCGAGCTCAGATACAGACATGTCTACGTTGTTGGGTAAGCTACGTCTTCCCTCTCCAGCTAACCTTGACCTTTCTTTATTACTACTCGGGATAGGTGTTCTAGCTTCTGCGAGATTTCCCAGGGAAGATCTTTTAGCAAAATCTAAATCTAGTGAAACCCTTTTCTCCATTAGTGAGATGCTTTGATCAATGAACGAGTTCGCTTTAGTGATGAAGTCGTCCATGGGACCTAGCAGTTTACCTACACTCCCTGGAGCCGCTATCTTCTTTCCTCTGGTAACTACCATAATAAAAAAGTAAAGGAAGAAAAGCACAGAGGATAGCAGCACGTAAAATCTTATCTAGTTAATACATTTATAAGAGTGTTAAAATACTTTACAAAGGGAGTGGACCAGTCCAGTCTCTCAGGTCCTCGAACGGCCTCAAACGGCCCGCTCTTTGCCCGGTCTTCGCCCCGTGCTTTGTCCCGCGTGCGTCCCGCTTCGCGGTTTGAGCAAGGTCTGTTAAGTACTCACGGGCGTGGGGGTGTGTCCGCCGGGGGAAGAGGCACCAGCAGCGTTCAGTGATGGATGCTGGGCCTCGCAGTCCCCCGGTAGGGCGCCTTATGAACCTGGGTCTTTACAACCACTGGGAGCGTACTATCAATCCGCCGATTGCGGACGATCTCCCACCAGCGGTCGGACCTCTCAGGGCAAGTAAACAGCGTTCTGACCCCTCCAGGGGAACGATAAAACACTCCTTTTGGCTCGGCAGAGGCAGGGAATAATGAGCGGCACCCGCGGAGCGGGTGTCGCGCAAGGTATTCAGCAGGCGAACGTGGGGGCGTGTCCGCCGGGGGAAGAGGCACCAGCTGGGTTCAGTGATGGATGCTGGGCCTCGCAGTCCCCCTGTAGGGCGCCTTATGAACCTGGGTCTTTACAACCACTGGGAGCGTGCTATCAATATGCCGATTGCGGACGATCTCCCACCAGCGGTCGGACCTCTCAGGGCAAGTAAACAGCGTTCTAACCCCTCCAGGGGAACGATAAAACACTCCTGTTGGCTCGGCAGAGGCAGGGAATAATGAGCGGCACCCGCGGAGCGGGTGTCGCGAAAGGTATTCAGCAGGCGAGCGTGGGGGTGTGTCCGCCGGGGGAAGAGGCACCAGCTGCGTTCAGTGATGGATGCTGGGCCTCGCAGTCCCCCGGTAGGGCGCCTTATGAACCTGGGTCTTTACAACCACTGGGAGCGTGCTATCAATCCGCCGATTGCGGACGATCTCCCACCAGCGGTTGGACCTCTCAGGGCAAGTAAACAGCGTTCTAACCCCTCCAGGGGAACGATAAAACACTCCTTTTGGCTCGGCAGAGGCAGGGAATAATGAGCAGCACCCGCGGAGCGGGTGTCGCGAAAGGTATTCAGCAGGCGAGCGTGGGGGCGTGTCCGCCGGGGGAAGAGGCACCAGCTGCGTTCAGTGATGGATGCTGGGCCTCGCAGTCCCCCGGTAGGGCGCCTTATGAACCTGGGTCTTTACAACCACTGGGAGCGTGCTATCAATCCGCCGATTGCAGACGATCTCCCACCAGCGGTCGGACCTCTCAGGGCAAGTAAACAGCGTTCTAACCCCTCCAGGGGAACGATAAAACACTCCTTTTGGCTCGGCAGAGGCAGGGAATAATGAGCGGCACCCGCGGAGCGGGTGTCGCGAAAGGTATTCAGCAGGCGAGCGTGGGGGCGTGTCCGCCGGGGGAAGAGGCACCAGCTACGTTCAGTGATGGATGCTGGGCCTCGCAGTCCCCCGGTAGGGCGCCTTATGAACCTGGGTCTTTACAACCACTGGGAGCGTGCTATCAATCCGCCGATTGTGGACGATCTCCCACCAGCGGTCGGACCTCTCAGGGCAAGTAAACAGCGTTCTAACCCCTCCAGGGGAACGATAAAACACTCCTTTTGGCTCGGCAGAGACAGGGAATAATGAGCAGTTAAAGTTGCTGTTAAATGCTACAAAGTTCTCAACAAAGTACCTGGATGCGTAACGCAAGGTAAACAAAAGGCTCGCAAAAGGGGAGATGCGTCGGTTGCGTGATCCGGGGGAGATGATGCGTCGTGCCTCAATGCTTGCGCAGAGTAGAGGATGCGTCGTGCTTCTTACCGGTGTGGAGGGGATGCGTAGATTCTCGGCCTGTGGGCCTGTTGCCATGCGCAAGATGTCGCCTTGATGCGATGCGATGATCCGGTTGCGCTGCGAGAAGATGGCGCCCTTGATGTGGTGATGCGATGATGATGTGATGACGCCCTGGCAGCCTTGAGACGACTTTGTACTTTGGAGCTGCGACAGGCCCTGCGACACGCTTCTCCGATGATGCGATGGCGACTCTCATGATGGCGTCATGCTTCTCCGGTTTTGCGACAGCAGGCAGCTTCGATGAACACACGCTTCCAGGGAGATGCAGCGAAGGCTCGCTTCTCCGGCGTTACGATGATTTCAGCTGCTGCGGCGACACGCTTCTTATCGCTGCATCGCGCTTCCAGCTCCCAGCGGCACGCAAGTGACTGGAGTCAGAATTCCCAGCAAGGAAATTCAGGAGGGAGCGGGAGGTGAAGTCTTTTGTCCCTGAGACTTCAGCAGGAGGCAAGCACAGTTCAAGCCCTTAGAGAATATTCTGTAGATGGAAGTCCTTACAAAGTTCCTCTCCTTTCCCTTTCGCAATGAAGCAACCACTGCAGGCCAACCCAGCAAACAGCACACTGGCAGAGGGGTAGTCCAAACTCCTGCAGCTTCCTTGGTTCTTCTCCTTGGCAGAAAGGTTTCTTGTCCAGAAGTGATCTAATTTCTTGGGATCAGGGTCCCAATAGTTATACCCCAAAATCCTTTGTTCTCTGAAGGCAGAGAGGCCTCTGCCTAGTTCAAAACAGTTCTTGAGCACTTTGTTTACATGACTCTCCTCTTCCTTTCACTGTGCAGGGCAGAGACATCAGCCGCCCCACAGGAGGTGGAGCCACCACAGGGGAGGGAAGATACAGCTCTGGAGCACTCTGTTGACATGATTCCTCCTCTCCTTTCACAGTGCAGGGTAGAGACATCAGACAAGCCACAAGGGGTGGAGCCAGCATTGTAGAGGGAAGGCCTAGCCCTATTCAGGTCCCAGGTGCAACTACTCCCTCCCATCTAGATGCAGATCTCTCTATTCACCACGGGGCTGCCCCAGCCTGTCTCTTGGAATCCCCTAGCCCTGTCACAGCCAAATCCAGACAAGGAATACACAACTCAGCAGAGGCAGGCTCAAATGGTTAGGCAAGCAAATACCTACTTTCTAAAAGTGGTATTTGCAAACACAGAATATTAAAATAAACTTTACTAAAAGATGTATTTTATTATTTCTGAGTTCAGGCATACTAAATTCGAATTTTTACCAGTCAGTTAGGATTATAAGAATGTATTAATCTTAACTGCCCATTCTGGCCTATAGAGAACAGCTGGCATTCAATAGTGAAAAACAAAAATGGCTGTAATTCACTATTAGAACATACTACACCCATCAGAGCATGTCCTACCTTATACTTATAATGCACCCGGCCCTTGGGCCTACCATAGGGGTGTCTAATATGAAGCAAAGGGAAGGTTTAGAGACTGGGAAGTGGGTGCACTTGGCCAAGTCAACATGGCAGTGCTAATCTGCACACAGGCCTTGCAATGGCAGGTGTGAGACACACTTTACAAGCTGCTTCTGTGGGTGGCACAACCAGTGCTGCAAGCCCACCAGCCGCAATTGATTTACAAGCCCCGGGCACACATGGTGCACTGTACTAGTACTAGGGACTGACAGTAAATCAAATTCCCCAATCATGGAATAACCAATTAGTACATCAATGTAACATAGGGAGCACTTGCACTGTGGCACTGATTAGCAGTGGCACAGTGCCCAAAGCATAAATCCAGCAAAAAAAAATCAAAACAGAGGTGGCAATCTGTAAAAAATGGATGGGAGACTCACGCCAATGATGCCAGGTCTAACAATTTACCCCTGAAGCCCTGATGTGGAAGAAATGATGCTCATTTCCATCATCATTCAATCAAATCTGAGGAGACAAAGAAGTTTAAACATTTTAGTTATTAACAGGTTTCTGAAATCTTGACGGCTCGGTAAAAATTGAATCTTGAACAGTAAAAAATTCCTGGGCTTAGAAGCTAGAATACAGACCTACTGACTCTCTGCTTTACAGTTCTGGTCCCTTGGCCTAGAACAGAAAAATCTGGATTCAAAAGAGAAGGAGCATGAATGATATTTATTCCTGACACAAATAATATTCTGGGTTTGTGTTTATGAGCAAAACGGAACCCTCATTTTACATAAACCCTGCTGGTGTACGCTGCCCTCTGAGCAAACAAAGCTGCAACTCTGTGATAGCTAGGCCGAGCTCAAGGCTTCACTTCAGAAGAGTGCAGGATCAAAAATGAAGGTCACAGAGCTGCAGCTGTGTGATAACCAGGCCGAGCACATCTCAGAAGAGTGCAGGATCAATAATGAATGTCGCAGAGCTGCAGTTCTGTGATAGCCAGTGCATTGGACTTGGCCCTTCTGGCAGGTTCACCCCTGAACTTTTTGCCTTTTAAGGTTACCTCATTATAGTGATTTCTGGTCTTAGCGCACTTTAGCACCGTGGCGCAGTATAACGTGTGTGCGCTCTCTGAGTGCGTGTTTGAGAGTGGCCTGCCCTCCCATAGGAATGCATGGGGAATATGTGTGTCTCTGGTAGTTCCTGATGCCTGGGGAGTGCAGGTGCGAGTTTGGTATGTGCGGACTCGTGTGATTAAGTGCTGCGAAATGATGTGTGCGGCATAAATGTGTCTAGTGTGGAAGTGCCACTACTAGAAGCTGGCATGTATGTGTAATTTATGTGAATTGGCTGTCTGGCTTGTGATTGGCTGGAGCTGGCTGGTGTGCCTGGCTCCAGGAGTCAGGATGGGTCTGCCCCGGTAGTGAATGGGAGATCTACTTGTTGATGGCTGGGGTGGAGTGCACCTGGGACCTGAATAGGGCTGGGCTTTCCCTACACAATGCTGGCTCCACCCCCTGTGGTGCGACTGATGACCCTAGCCTGGCCAGTGAATGGGAAGAGGGGCTGAGCAACAGAGTGCTCCAAAACCAGCTGCGTCTGGTTTTCGCCCCACACTGCATCCTAGAGACAAAGAGATTTTATGTATAAAAGGAGGCTGTGACCTCCTGTAAAAGGTTTTGTGCTCAACTTGAATCTACAAGGGGCGTGCTGCTGCTGGGGCCCAGGGGAAGGCTTGCCTTCCTGGGCCCTGCCCAGCCCCTGGATGCCTGGATTCCTGGAGTTCCTGCTTGGGTCCTAATAGGAGGGGGTTGCTGCTGGTGGGGCCCAGGAGGGACCGCCATGGGGGCTGTCTCCTGCCCTGTGTGCTGGCCTCTGGTCCCTGCATTCCCCTCCTGATGCCCAGGACCGCTGGGACCCCTTTTTGCTTTAGGGGGGTTCCCCCTTCTCGGGCCTTTGGTGGTTTCTAGGCCCCCAGCACCTCGTGAGTGCTGTATTTCTATTTTTAGGGAGAGTGCTGGCATTTTCCCAAGGGAAGCTCTTCTGCCCTTTTGCACCCCTCGCAGGTGCCCACCCTGCGTTATGCCTGGTCAGTTGCTTAATTCTAGAGCGGGTGCCCACCCCGCTTATTTGGGTAGCTGGACGGGTGCCCACCCCGTTTCTATGTTTATTTTGTGCACCGAGGGAGCCTACCCCTCATTATTGCCCCTGACACAAGATGCCGCCGCCACCCGCGGCCCGCCTGACTGTGGGCAAGGCGCCGGACGCGGCAACCAGGAAGTGCGGCCGGAAGAGGAGGTCGGGAGCAGACTCCGCCTCCTTGAGCTCCAGAGGGAAGGAGAGAAGTCCCCACGCGGCCCGGGGCTCACATGAGCTGTGGAGAGCCCCGGGGCTGCCAGCAGGAGAAGAGAAGCCGCCGAGCTCATCTCTGAGTCCCGGTCCCGAGATGGGGGATCGGGTGAACAAGGGCGCTGTTGGGCGGGGCTCCCAGGGATTCTGAGAGCCCCGCTACTGCCGCTGATTAAGTACTTCTGCCTCCACCCGCCCCAGCCGGTGAGTCAGCCAGGGAGTCCGGGTGGGGAGAGGCAGAGAGGGAGTGGTCCCGCCAGGAGAGCGGGTCACCCCAGAGTGGCACAAAGTCCTTCCTGATTGTTTGAGCGGGCCCGCGGTACGCTATTTCACTGTGTGACACTCCACTCTATGCCACTTTCCTCTTGACCACTCCACTGTACGCTATTCTACTGTTTGCCACTCCACAGTACGCTATTACTCTGTACGGCACTATAGTCTACCCCACTCCACTGTACAGCACTCCACTACACTGTGCACTACTCTATGCTATTCCACTTTCGCCGACTCCACCCTATGCCACTCCCCTTTATTCCACCCCGGTGTTTACTATTCCACTGTACGCCACTTCCACACTATGCCGACTCAACACTATAAGTCACTTCAGTGTATGTCACTCCACACTATGCCACTCCACTCTAAGGCATTTCAGTGTATGCCACTCCACTCTACATTACTCCACTGTTCCCTATTTTAGTGTGTGATTCTATACTGTAGGCTTTTTCACTGGAAGTCACTCCCCTCCACACAACTCTACTCAACACTATTCCACTGTAGGTAACTCCACTCTACCCCACCCTACTCAATACTATTCCAATGTACCTCATTTCCTTCTACCCCACTATACACCACTCTACTCTATACCACTCCCCTTTACTCTATGCTATTCCACTGTAGGTAACTCCACTCTGACCTCTCCTTGGCCCCACTCTGACCGCTGACTGCCGATTGCGGTGTGCTTCAGGCTTCAAGGAGACATGAGGAAGGACTCAGAGACGCCGATACTCCGAAATTGTTGCCTTGCGCTTCCGTGGTTTCCAGGTCCCAGTTTCCCAACCCTGCTGTGGCACTGGGGCAAGCTGAGCTGAGTGAGGCAGATAATGCAAAGAGGAGCAGGGTTGTGAGGTGCGCGGTGGGGCTGAGTTGGTGTTGGTGTTGCACCAGCATGAGTCGGCCCGAGCCCTCTGTGCCTTGAAACCACAGCAATAACCACAGACTACCGCAGCCTGCCATGGACAGCATTGTGCACTGAGCGGATCTGAGAGCTGAGAGGCTCTGTGAGGTATGGTGCAGCGCAGCGGGGCACCGGTGAGGAGCTGGCAGCAGCGAACAGGGTGTAGAGCTCACAGAGGGCCATGAGAGAGTGAGGAGGAGAGCGTGACTACCTCTAGTGGAGGTCACAGAGTGAAGAGCCCAGGCATGCCCACATAGGTCAGGTGAGGCTTGTGGTGCTTCCAGTGAGCCCTGCTCTCCCCCTCTCTCATTATCTCCCTATCTCCAGGCCGGACTTGACGGGACTCCGCCTGCCAGTCAGCAGACAGTCGCACAGCCGGCGGTGAGGAGGAAGACGCCATTGCGGCTCCCGGTTCTCACCTGAACCGCGGCTCGCTGCATCACTGCATTGCATTGCGGACCCTGGTTATCGCCAATTTGCGGCTCTTGTCTTCGTGGAGGAAGGCGCCAATGCAGCTGAACCGCGGCCCCACGGCCCCTGGCTGAACACCGGATCCCGGTTTCTTTGGCTGATCTGCACCGTTTCTCTGCCCTCCAATTAGTGGGGGTTTTTGTACAACTTCTGGAGCCGCGAGTAGCCGGGTGCTAATCGTGAGTGTGGCTGTGGCTGCGGCTGCCGGTGGTGTATTGCTGACCTCATCCAGAACACCAGAAACAGCAATGATGGGGGAGCACAGGTGAGCTTTGAAAAGGCAGACGGCTAGTGGCATATTGCAAGCAGCAGAAGTAGAGACTGTGGCAGTAGTGTCTCTGCGTATCCTGTGTGCCCCGTGAGCTGGTTTCTTTTTCTTTCTTGTTGCTTATCCTTTTAAGGAAAGAGTATGTCCTCATGTCCATCTCCCCCTGTGCTCCGCAGTAAGAGACCTCTTCTTGCTGCCTCAAAAGGAAAAACACAGGGGAGAGCTACTAAAAAGAGGAAGAGTGGAGGGAAGAAGGGGTCCATCCAGCATGTTCAAAGTGTGTCGTCAAGCGAGGTCCCACGCTCACCCCTAGCAACCTCTATAAGGAACTTTGTATTTACGCATTACCATAATGGAGCTCAGCGGTTCTCAAAGGGGGTGGCAAAGACCGCCCACAGGCACCTCTGTCCTCCGGCTTCAGTTATAGATGCCTCACTCTTAGCTCTGGATGAAGTGCAGCCAGTTTATCCTTCAGTGGATCCATCTAAGAATGAAACGGCATCTGTGAGAGGGGGTCCAAGATTGTCCTCTTCTCCCTGCTTGAACTTTTCGTTACCATCATTTAGTCCCGATGACTCCAGCTCATCCCAGTCACCTTCACGAGAAGACCATCAAGGAAGCTCAACGTTAGTATATAATACCTCCATGGTTGGGGAGCCAAACTCTACACTTGTATTGCTGCGGAGGTCTTTATCATTCCAGCCCTCCTCCTCGTCATCTTTGTTGGACGTTATGTTACTTATGCAGATCACCTTGCCTGGGATTCTAGAAGCTCTGGTATCAATAAGGACAAGCCAAGTCGACCAATTAAATTATTTGAATAACATTCGACATGAACTGAAACCCTTAAAATCTTTTAAAGACAATCTGGGTGGCTCTGTGAAAACTCAATTACCTCCTGTAGTAATGGCTACAGCGTTTGGGTTGCATAGTGTAACATCAGAGAAAGGTGAATGCCAGTTAGGTATGAAGAGTTCGTTTTATGTTTCTAAATACCCTATGCTTGTCAGGAAAAGGCAGCACGGTTTTATGCCCTCAAAATTTACCGAAAGGTCATACCGTACAATGGGGGTTGGGTCCTGCACTGGATTGCCTGGGTGATGTGCCCCACGTGTATGCAAAAAGAAATGCAAGCATAAAAAAGGGGAATATAGTAGTAGTATTTGTTCCCAAGCCCAAGGCCAACATCCCAGACCTCAAGGTGGTAGTACTGTAAAAGTGCCTCAATTCAAAAAGATACATAAAAAGGCACATAACTGCGTAAAACTTAGTGTGAAACCCCGTCCTAAAACCAGTCCTGATTCTTCTTCTATTTCCCCAATAGTCCGCTCTACCATCCCTAATAAGGAACATATGGTAGCCCGTAATAAGATGGTTGAGCCTCGGCCCTTAAATAAATTGCCCCTAGAACACCCCTCAGCTAAGGAATCCTTTATCAGGTCGCAATTAGGAAGTACAGAACTTCTGCTCGATATTATTCGTTGAGGAAAAAAAGCAAAGAAACTTCGACCCCTGAATCGCTCCAAAATCCTTCAGTTATTCCAACAAATCCCCCCTCTTTCAGGGATAACCTCGTTAGACTTAGAGTCTGTGGGTTTTCAATTGGGCGATCAAGGTAGAGAAGTTTCCAGAGTTTTTTCATATCTCCTTGTAGTGCTGACCTAGTACTTAAGGCGGACGAAGACCTGACCAAAGTAGCTCTACAGGCCTTAATATCCGTAGAAAAGAGCCCTCAATTAATAATACCTCAGCCAGGTTCATTTCCTTCCGCTATTTTAAACATGCACAGTGGGTTATCCGCAACTCAATGGGAATGATCCTTATACATCCCGTCCCAAAGGCCCGAAGCTACACAACAAAGTAGCCATCTACCCACCGACCTGAGAGTGGTTACAGTAAATGATAGGCCAATCTCACAATCTAGACAATTAGTATGTGCTCAAAGTAATAGGTTTGCCCCTCTGCGACACTTGCCGGCGGAAGTTAACTGGAATATTAGGCCCACCTTACTCTAGAATGAGGAGTCCTCTCAAAATCTAAGAATCCTAAGTTGGAATATCCATGGATTTGAATGCTTGAAGAACAGCGGTGAACTGGAAGAAAGTTTGAAACCCTTTCATCCGGTATTCCTTCAGGAGTCTTGGCTAAGAGAGAACCAGTCAGTTGAAGGCTTTATGGCCTTGAATAGCAAAGGTCATTCCCGGGGTACGGGGAGAGCATCTGCAGGTCTACTAACATTAATATCGACTAAGGTGATTAAGAGACCGTTAGAGGTCATAAACGTTTCAAGTGGTCTGCAGTTATCTGTTGTCGAAATAGTTGTGGGTAAAAATGTCCTCTGTTATTTTTTTGCTTATAAATGTTTATATTCACAAAGAAGATCATCGCCAAATGAATCAATGGCTGGAATTATTTTAATCCTCTTTCCAGCATTTTGAGGCAAAATACCCAGAAGCAGTTATAATGGCGGGGGATTTAAATGGTCGTTTATTCCCTGTACAGCTAGACCAACACTTGGAGGGTGTGAAACCGATTAAAAAAAGGGAGCGGTATAGACTCGATACATTACAGGCTTATAAGCCTATTGGATATTTCACTAAAGATATTCTCCAAGATTATTTTAGCCAAACTTGAAGAATGGGCCACTGAAACCAAGAGAATTCCTTTAGAACAAGGGGGCTTTTGGGAGGGTCATTCCACCACAGACCACTGCTTTGCTTTGTGGGCTATTACTCAATAGGCTCTGGAGGAAAATCATAGATTGTGCAGTTGCTTTGTAGATTTCCGGACAGCCTTCGATTCTGTTGACAGGGATATTATGGGGAAAACCTGCTGCTTGGAACGTACAACAATACCTTCTTGGGGCTCTTCAATCCCTGCACTCTGGCAATTGGGCCCTGGTGCAGTTAGATAAGGCAGGACGGTTGTCCCAAAGAATCTCTCTCGACAATGGCCTGCGTCAGGGGTGCGTTTCAGCACCCCTACTTTTTAGTCTATTTTTGGACGACCCCCCCAACAGTTATATCCCAAATAAAGTCTTTCTCGCCTAAAATTAGGGACTGGCATATTGCTTGTCTGCTTTATGCAGATGATTTGGTTTTATTGGACTACACTAATGTCTGAACCGGGGTGGCTTGGTGAGCAAAATAACGATGGATTAAACCCAGATCTGTGACTGAGGGTGAATGTTTTGCCATTGTGCAACTTTCCGTCCATCAATTGTTGTTTTTTTATTGGACTACACGCCAATTGGTTTGCAGAGGAAACTTAACACATTGGCCTCTTAAGCAGAACAAGCTTCGCATTAATCTGGAAAAGACGAAAATTATGATTTTTGGGAAAAAAGTGCAGAGTTTTTCCTGGTATCTTGATTCTCAGTTGGTGGAACAAGTTGCTCAGTATAAATACCTGGGTTTAACTTTTAGGAAAAATCTGAATTAGGACGCGCATTGGGATGCCACTAGGCATAAGGCCCTCTTGCCGGCAAGCTGTTTATCTGGATTCAATGGCAGATTTGGGGGCCTATCCCATATCCCATTATTAAAGCCTATGAAGGGAAGATCCCACCAATTGACCTGTATGGAGGAGAGATATTTTCTCTTGATCCAACCTATGAATGGGACAGACTGGAAGAGGTAGTGCTTAAAAGACTTCTTTCACTCCCACAAGACACCATGATCCAGGCTATAAGGAGAGAGTTCAGTCTGGTATCTTGGAACAAGGCAGCCGCCACCCAGGCTCTAAGATACTTCAACACCCTGCTGGAGAATGATGAGGTGGTTAAAGTATCCAGACTGTGTTGGGAAGAGAGCCAAAGAGGAGAAAGGATGTGGGCAAAGGCTGTTAGAACCAGAATGACTGCAATGAAGAATCTCCATTTAAATAGTGGTACAGTCACATCCTGGTTCACATTCCCAGGCACACGAATATTGAGAGATTCTGCTGCTATGGTGTCACAACAATGTGATGTATTAAATTTAAAGAAGAAATCATCTATTAGCTTCTTGTTAGCTTCACTTGCCAGAATTTTGTGTTCCCTTATTTATCACAGTCACCAGATCCAGGTTTGAGAAAAGAAATCCTAATGGGCTCGGGGGGAATGTAATCCAATCTATTCATCCAACCCATATAGGACAGGGGTGCAAAATAATAGTGGTCTTTGTCTCTGCCCTTTGAAAGCCAAATGCACTATTACGCATATTCTTATGGACTGCGTTTTTTATCTTGCAAATCTTATCAAGCTTTTAAGACCTTTGTTTTTTAAATATGATACTCTTCATAGGAAAAAAGCGGTGGAGTTACTTTCTGAGATGCGATATTTAGATGTGGCAGTTGGGATTGCTCGGCTCTTACGATTTGTTAAAAAGAATAAAAAAAAATGAAATGTAATGGAGATGGGGTGGTGAGGAGGGGGGTTTATTTTAAGGGTTTTAATTAATGTGTATTTTCTTTATAATGTTTTATGGACAATTGTCTAAATAAACTTGTTTTTAAACCTAGAACCACTCTACCCCACTCCTCTCTAAGGCACTCAAGTGTATGCCACTCTACTATACGCAATTGCAGTGCATACCACACCATACTCCACTGTACAGCAATGTAAAGCCACTACACAGCACTCTATTTAATGCTATATCACTTTACGCCAAAAGACCATCTCCAAGAGTATTTATCAGTTCATGTTCGGTTATTTAGTTCAAAAGCAACTACAAGGGGTACCAATGTGTTCACTAGTCGGGTAACAGAAACATAAGTAGGAAAAAAAGACCAGAAATGTGCCACAACAAACAGGTTCTTTCTCATCAAGAACTCTGTTGCATCAAGAACAAACGAGCATTGGCATAGCCAATAGGTCTTGCCTTTGGGACCTTATAAGTGTTTAGCCATGCAACAGTTGATGTTGTTGCACCAAGGATATTGTGCTGCATAACTAAATACTTATTAGGTCCAAAAAGCTAGACCTATTGGCCATGCCAATCGCTGTACTACAATACCTAAGGAACCCGACGTGGATGAAAGGCAGAATGGGACATCATATGTCCCATTCCAACTGAAAACAAATAGGCCATAAAACGTTACTAGAGAATTGGAATGAACCCAATGGTGAAATGATCCGTAGGAAGAAAAAACTCACCAGCAAAGGACACAGAGTCCCCAAATTCTTAAGCAAAAATCAGAAACCGGTAAGGGGACACAGGGATGCGCAGTAACCTGATCAAAAGACAGAAAACAATACAGTTGGAATATGCTACCCTGTAAAAATGCAGACCAGAGTAGTGAATACGAGAGCCTAGGAATACTTCTATAATTTAACAACAAATGCGTGACTGCTACCTGTGAAAGCTATTATGAATGGAGATTGGCTTAACCCGAATCTAATCCCACATGGCAACAAATGTGAAAACAAGACCAAGTCATAGTAGTGAAAAAGTATCAGAAAAAAGGCATCTGTGACCGCCATCCATATATAACCCGAAACCAACAAAGTAGTCAATGAACGCAAGAAAACATAGTGTGTTTATGTAGAAACCGGATGTAAAAACATGACGCGAACGTCATAATCTTGGTCGACCTTAAAAGTGCAGTGCTCATTTCTACCAGTGCGCTGGCTCAAAGCCTGAATAAAGTTGTATGAGCTTGTGAATGGTGAGTGAGTCTCAATCTGCAAACATCAAAGAATAATTTAAGCATATGAAAAATGCATCCGCAAAGAATAAACCTCAAAGTGTAAAGGAAGGGAAAGTGAAACAAGAAGCGCGAGCAAGATGGAGAGGCAGAGCGAGGCGCGCGCTTCGGAGAGTAGTCTGCTCTTTTTCGAAGGACACACTCCTGCTAGTGGCGTGCCCCTGCGCGCTCCCGCAAGGTGTATGCCGCCACAAGCACGAGTGCAGTGCTTAAAAAAGAGCTGAACGACGGCTAAAGGTCTCCTATGCAGGGCATGTGCGCTGCGTAGGCGAGACCTAAAAACACACCCCAAAAAGTGTACAACACCTGGAGCCCCTGGGCATGAAGAACACCACAAGATGTCCAGTGTACCTGTGGAAAAGTCCCCACCTATGAAACATCCAAGTGGTTGAATTCTGGTCAGTTCTATCCAAAATCAATCCTCACAATCTGTATTTCATAAAGAAATGTTCAATCCTTTAAAACAACTGTTTTACACCATGAAATATACAATCACACTTAAAACTCCCATCCTGGATTAATGTAAGCATTCTCATAATCAAACTGTATATACATAATACATAAATACCATCTGGGACACTCTCCCAAAACAAATATTATGTAACTCTGTGTTTAAATGTTAGATTGTGCACGAGTCAGGCTACCACTCAAACCCGCTTTAAAACAGACCAGCCAATGCAATTAGGAAAATACATTAACACAACCGAGATTCCCTAAAATGAATAATTCCTAAAATTAAAACAAACTGCATATCCATCGCACTGACAGCCTAGTAATGCTGCATCTGTGTGGCGTGCTGGATTGTAAATGCTGAGTTTGTATTGTGTGTCTTAAGACCATCCATGTCTGTGACTAGTGTTGCCATCTCAGATGGTTTTAGGTGTCAACCCTGTCTGTAACATCTAAAAATCTAAAACCCCAAGTCTTTACAGGTATAAATGCTTGCTTATGTGAAATATTCAATGCTGGAGCCTGGAGGCGGCTGTTCCATCAGCGGCCACCAGAGGGCGCTCCTCACCTGTTGATGAATCCACTGAACTGCACATTGGATGAAAGGAAAAGGGTTTCCTCTTCCGGGTCAGCGGAGGCAGAGACAGCACCCGCAGCGGCGGTGATATCACTTCCTGTCTCTCATGGTGTGTGCAGCCTGCTGCCGAGGAGGAAGGAGCCCTGTCTGTGGGGGCCGTGACCTTCATCTGCAGACCCTCACAGACCCCAGATCTGCCCCCCTCAGATCCCAGATCTGCCCCTGCCCCCCTCCCCCAAGTCCCAGGCGGAGGAGAGAGCCTGGACATGTCTGCACAGGTCTCTGCTCAGGTAGGAGATTGTCAGCACCTTCTGCTGTGTTTGTAGAAATAGACTGAATAATCCTGGAGGGAATCTCTGCAGGAGCCGGGCTGAGCTGGACTCTTCTATCCAGGGGCCCCTGGGGCTGAGCTGCGCTCTTCTATCCGGGGCCCCTGGGGCTGAGCTGGGCTCTTCTATCCGAGGGCCCTGGGGCTGAGCTGGGCCCTTCTATCCGGGGCCCCTGGGGCTGAGCTGGGCTCTTCTATCCGGGGCCCCTGGGGCTGAGCTGAGCTCTTCTAACCGGGGGCCCCTGGGTCTGAGCTGGGCTCTTCAATCCGGGGTCCTGGGGCTGAGCTGGGCTCTTCTATCTGGGGGCCCCTGGAGCTGAGCTTGGCTCTTCTATCTGGGGACCCTGGGGGCTTTCCTTCCGGCCCTGGGGGTGTTTATGGGCATCATGTGTGTTAAAGAGGGGATCTGTGTACTGCTGCACTGCATCGTACCGCACTATGATTAAACTGTGCACTGCCTCTTAATGCACTCTACGGAATCTCGGCATACTGGACTGTATATTACTGCACTATGACAAATATGTTCCACTGCATCTTCCTGCCCTGTGAGGAATCCGTGCATGCTGCTCTACATACTGACGCACTGTGAGGAATCACTGCCCGCTGCACTGATCTGTACTGGACTATCCATGCATTCTACACCGCATCCCACTGCACTGTGAGACACCTGTGCATGCTGCACTGCTTTTTACTGCATTGAGGAATCTGTGCACACTGCTTTTACTACACTTTACAAAATCTGAGCACGCTGCGGTGCATCATACTGCAATATGAGGGATCTGTGCACACCGTACTGCATCTTACTACACTTTAAGAAATCTGTGCACGATGCACTGCATCATACTGCAATATGAGGGATCTGTGTACACTGTTCTGCATCTTACTGCACTTTAAGAAATCTGTGCACGCTGCACTGCATCTTACTACACTTTAAGAAATCTGTGCACGCTGCACTGCATCATACTGCAATATGAGGGATCTGTGTACACTGTTCTGCATCTTACTGCACTTTAAGAAATCTGTGCATGCTGCACTGCATCTTACTACACTTTAAGAAATATGTGCATGCTGCACTGCATCATACTACAATATGAGGGATCTGTGCACACTGTACTGCATTTACTACACTGAGTAATCTGTTCACACCACACTGTTTTTTCTGTGTGACGGCAATATATGGGCTGCACTGTTTTTTGTTGTACTGATGAATCTGTGCACACTGCACTGCTTTTTACTATGCTCTGTGTACACACTTCATTACTTGTAATTGACTATGATAAAGCATTGCATGCTGCTGTTTACTGCACTATGAGAAATATGCGCACACTGCACTACTGTTTGCTACACCTTGAGAAATAATGGGAGGCTGCAAAGCCTTTTACTACTCGAGGAGAAATCTGTGTACACTTCAGTGATGTTTACTGTACTCTGGAATCTGTACACACACCGCTGCTGTATGAAAAATATGTGCACAATAGATTGTGCATTCTGAACTGTTGTTTAATACACTTTGAAAACTCTTTTAACACTACTGAGATTTGTTCTGATCAATTAGTAATGTGTGCGTACCTCACTGCTTTTCTGCTAAACTGTTGGAGCACTATTAGCACTAGGAAAAATCTGTTATGCCCTTTGGTTTGAAAAATGCCCCTGTCACCTTCCAGAGGTTGGTGAATCAAGTCCTGACTGGGTTGGAGTCCTTTAGCGCAGCTTATCTTGATGATATTGCTGTCTTTAGTTCCACCTGGCAGGATCACCTGATCCACCTTGGGAAGGTTTTAAAAGCCCTACAAACTACAGGCCTAACCATCAAGGCATCCGAATGCCAGCTAGGGCAGGGCTCTGTGGTGTAGTTGCGCCACCTTGTTGGTGGAGGCCAGGTACAACCCTTACAGCTCATGAGCAAGGTTATCCTGGACTAGGCATCTCCAACAACCCAGGCCCAAGTCAGGGCATTCCTTTGCTTGACTGGGTACTCCAGGAGGGTTGTGAAGGGATATGGGTCCATTGTGACTCCCCTCACAGAACTCGCCTCCAAGAAAATGCCCATAAAGGTAAACTGGACAGTTAGTTGCCAAAAGGCTTTTGATACCCTGAAAGAAGCAATGTGCTCAGCACCAATTCTGAAGGCTCCAGATTATGCCAAGCAGTTCATAGTGCAGACTGATGCCTCTGAGCTAGGGAAAGGAGCGGTCCTATCCCAGACCAATGATGAAGGCCAAGACCAGCCTGTTGCTTTTATAAGTAGAAGGCGTCTCCCCACGGAGCAGCGTTGGAGTGCCTTTGAGAGGGAGGCCTTTGCTGTGGTTTGGTCCCTGAGACCATTCTTGGTTGGTACTCACCTCCTAGTTCAAACTGATCACAGACCTCTCAGATGGCTAATGCAAATAAAAGGAGAACATCCTAAAATGTTGAGGTGGTTCATCTCTCTACAGGGAATGGACTTTGAAGTGGAACACAGACCTGTGACTGCCAATGCTAATGCAGATGGACTTGTCAGGTTCTTCTACTTAGACAATGAAGACTCTCTAGGGAAAGGTTAGTCTAATCTTCTTTCGTTTGGGGGAGTTGTGTGAGAACGTGCTCTCTTTCTTGCATGGTACGCCCCCAAGTTTTGCTGAATTGCTGATGTTCTTTGACTGAGTGTGCCCTGGGCTCCTGCTAATCAGGTACCCGGGGCCTATGTTTCTTCCCTAAAACTGTTTTGAAGCCTAACCCCAATTGGCATCTCTGGCCACATGCAGCCCTAATAAATGGTACCACAGGTACCAAGGGCACTGTGACCAGAAAAGACCCCTAAGGGCTGCAGCACTTATTGTGCCACCCTTAGAGGCCCTGTACCCTGACACCCATACACTGCCCTTGCAGGCTGCGTGTCTTGGTGCAGAACAAAGTGAAGAGTCGATATGGCACACATCCCTGTGTGCCACGCCCACAAACCACTGCCCTGGCATAGATCAGTGACCCCTCTAGCTGGCTGCCCTATGCCAGTGGTGAGGGTACAAGTGCATGAGCCCTGTGCCCCTACAGTACCCAGGGCCATTCCAAGGCTCTGTAAGTGCAGTGCTGCCATTAAGAGTATATGGTGCTGGGAGTTTGTCATCACAAAATCCACACCACCATAATGGCTACACTAAAGACTGAGAGGTTTGTTACCAAACTTCTCAGCACATAAAACCCACACTGATGCCAGTGTGGGATTTAATGTAAAATGCACCAAAGAGGGAATCCTAGAGATGCCCCTGAAACTCGACCAACTCCTAGTGACCTGACTGAGTGGCTGCTTAGGCTGCCACCAATTGACATGTTTCGTGACCCCTGGGTCGCGAGCTCGCTGCTCTCGTGGACCTGAAACAATGCACATCCTGGGACGAGGTACCAAGCCTCCTCCCCCAGGATAGGCAGGGTTCACAAAGGAGAAGATTCAACGGCATACCGCCTTTGTGAGCCTCTCCAGACAATTTGCTGCTTTCAGCAACTGGTCCCTAGTGGTTCTACCTCCCACTTTGGGCGGGAAAAACAAGTGAGGAAGAGGGGTGTTGCCAACTCCACCCCTCAGGTGGGGGAAGTGGGTTGAAGCACAGCCTCGAGCCCCCGACATCTTGAGGATGGGGAACCCAGCCAACCAGGGACAGGCTCCAGCCGCCCTCCCACTGGAGAGGGGCAGAATAGGGGGTGTACCCACCCCAGGGAATGGTCCCAATGGTCCATTCCCTTTACCGACCTGTAATATCCCTAAATCTAGTATTAAGGGGGCACCCTGAACCTCGCTTCCTCAGATCCAGAAACGACAAGAAAAGAAGATAAGAAGTAGGACCGAAGAGCTGTGCAGAGCTAACAAGAGGACAGCGCCCACTAACTTGCCCCAGTCCTACAGGCCTGCCTCCCATCGAACCTGCTCCTGAAAAATCCCAGCAACCTCAAAACCACAGAGGACCTGCCTGCCTACACTTCAAAGACTGAATCTCCCGTGAACACTGGACTTGTTCAAACAGCAACCCCTGGCAGCAGTCAGGGACCGTAAATACAGCCCACTCTGCACCCGCCGAACCAGGCCCGAACTCGAGTGGAAAAATACCACAAGGAGGTCACCCCGGCGATCCTGACCCGAGATCCGGCGACCCCTGACCTGCCTCAAGCCTCCAGCTGACGAATGCAGCCTAAATCCAGAAGGCCCTCTTAAACGCGACCAGGAGCTGGTAAGAAGATCCGATCCCAGAAGTCACCCCTGCACCCGACGCCCCGCGACCTTGTGTGCCCAAACCGACGGTGCCTAACCAATCCTTATTTTCCCAACTTACCTCTCCCAGTGGTGGCCGCAACCAGAAGTCCTTCGTCTCCCTGCCTGAGGTTCTCCATAGAAAAAAACAGGGCGCCTAACGTCGAATCAGCACTCTGCACCCGGCCGCCCCAGTGCCGCTGAGGGTGCACCTTTTGTGCTACTTTGTTCCCCCATTTGCCCTGACCTTAACCCTAGGAGCTTTGCTCTCACAACCCAGTGACCTGCTTGCCATCCGGAGACCACGTGTCCCCCTTTGGATAACAGTGGGCCTCAACACTCTGCACCCCACCGCCCCAGTGCCGCTGAGTGTGTAACAACAGTGCAACACTGACCCTGGGGGACCCCTGAGTCTAACCCCAGAACCTTAACCTTTTGTTTAAGTCACTTTGTGTGATCTTTAAAGCATTGCATGGCCTGGGCCCCCACTGCCTGACCCCTCTCTTCCAGTGGTACAAGCCAGCCCGAGCGTTACGATCAGCCGAGCAGGGGCTGGTTGTCGTCCCGAAAATTAGGAAAACTCGCTGGGGAGGCAGAAGTCTATCCCTAGGCACCGCCAAGGCTTGGAACGCGCTGCCGGCCAGTCTAAGACTGACCCCCGACCTACTCAAGTTCAGGAAGGCTCTCAAAACCTGGCTTTTCTCTCGCTAATGTCCCTGCCCACCCCCACAAGCGATCAGCTAGCGCCAGGACACCTTCGGGTAACAGCGCGCTCTAAAAATGTCAACAATAAATAAATAAATAAATAACTCCCACAGTCGATTACTTACCTATGGACTGTTAACCTGTTTTCTCTCCATAGGATAACATTGAGACTTTTTCTCCAAAAAGATTCTAAGTATGAATTTTTGAAACATAAAAATATTCTTTAAAAATCATGTGAATAACCAAAACGTATTTACGTACCTGTTTCCAGGAAATTTCCCAGTGTTGAATCTAGGTATCCAGCTTTGAGTAAGAAGAGTAACGTAGAAAGTAACTTACCTGTAATTTACTGAAAAAGCATATTCATTTCAATGTACTGTATTTGCTAACTGTTTCATCCTTCTGTATACCCTGTAAATCAAACAAAGTACAATATCTATTGCATTTTCAAAACTGTTCTATATCCAGTAACTTATTACTGAAAAGTATTTAATGCATACCTGTGCCAGGCTTACTTGGTTCTAAAAATAAAACAACAGTATATATTTTTATACAAATACAATTGGCCTAGAGTTCAGTTGCTGACTGAGTGTGTACATCAAATGCTTAACACTGTCCTATGATACTGCCTTACTGCTCGACCACTCTACCACAATTAGAGAGTAAGGTGCTATCTAACTTTAACCTCTGCCTACCTCTGGGTTCACTTAGTCTCTATACACACTATACCTCATTCTGGTGTAGTATATATAGAGCCAGTTTCCTACATTTTGGCATTGAGTGTTTTTGCTACAAGTGATGGATGGGACGGAAGTCTCTGTAGGGTTTGCTTCCAGAAGCATGAAAGATTTGGAAACACAATATTCTGTAATAGAAAGTGAAATGTTGGAATGCGTTTGGGGTGTCGGCAAGTTTAAGCCTTATCTCTTTGGGATAAAATGTAGCTTGAGGACCAATCAAGGACCACTCGTTGGTATTTTGTCTAGAATCCAAATTAAGATCCTCAGCCAGATTATCTATCAAATTATTGGAGTTTTAGTGTGCTTCAAATTGCAGGAGGAAAGAACATTAGAATGGACTTTCTGTCTTGGTTACCATTAGATGTGTGTTAAGTGGATGTACAGGAAGAAATTGAGGCATGTATCATTGCCTAAGTTAAAGATTTGGTAATTTGTTCCGATATAATGGTATTGTGTGATCGGTTGAGGGAGGATACTGTATTGAACAAGATCATGAATTTTGGGAAATTTGGGGGGCAGAGGGAAATACTTTGGAGACTTCTTTGCTATCTTATTGCAAGGTGGCGGATGAGTTATCTTTGGAAGGAGGATTGTTGGTAAGAGGTGATAAGTTAATTCCACAAGGATGTTTCCACCAAAAGATTTTGGAGACAGCTCATGTAGGCCATCTGGGTATGAGTGCCTCTAAGCGTAGGATAAGAAATGATTTCTGGTGCCCTGGAGTGGATGTGGAGGTAGAAGGATTAGTGAGAAGTTGTGCACCATGCTGTTTGACTGCTAACCATTTGGTGACCTCTGTGCCTTCTGATGGGCCTGTTTCATGTCCTGGTAAGGTGTGGCAGAGAGTTGAGGTTGATTTTTTCCCCCGACCCTTTTCATATATTACCTTCTAATATGAGACACTTTATTGTCATGATGGATCATCTTTACAGGCGGGTGGAAGTACGTGGTATAGCCGAACCCAACACAAACTCTGTGATTCCTTTTGGTTGTGAAGTGTTTACAAGAGAAGGGACTCCCGAGGAGCTGCTCACTGACAATGGAGTTCAATTTACTTCTTCCACCATGACAGAGTTTTTAGGCAAATGTAGAGTGAAAAATGTATGCACGCCATTGTACTGCCCTCAGGCAAACTAAAAGTGGAGAGATTCAACAGGTTTATAGTGGAGTGTATCCAGAGCGTGGTGACATCCAGTGTTGACTGTGAAGTAACTACCAGAGATTTTGGGTGGGATTATAGATCTACACCTCATTCGATCTCTGGTAAAGCACCTTTTAAACTCATGAGGGGGAGGAAAGAGGTGACCTCGTTGTGTCCTTTTTGAAGATGATGGGTCAAGGCTGTGATGAATGTCCACAGCAAGTGATGATGTCGGGAAATTGAGAGACAAACAGTTGTGCTCGGTGTCAGAGGGACGTAAGGTGTAAGGAAAAATATGTCCAGGAGGTCAAATTCGAAATGGGTGATTTGGCACGTATCAGGAAGACACCATTTTGTTAAGAAAGGCATCTTCGAAATTTTGAGATCCTGTTAGAGTCATCAAGGTTAGAGGCATCGCTGTTCGTGTTTCGAATGGGCAATGGTGCAATATGGCAAGAGTTGCTAGAAATGGAAAATGTGATAATGAAAGTGAAAAAACATGTAAGTGACAAACAAGTGTCTGTTGCAGGGAATGCTGCAGAGTTCTTGGTTAAGAAGGAGTTCTCGTGTTATAAAAGTACCTAAAAGACACTCTCCTCTTACATGTTGTGTGGCGTCTGGTTAGTTTTTCATATTTACTTTGGGTATTGCTTTTCTGTGGTTCTCTGGGTTGAATTATTGTCCTGATTTGTGTGTGGTTTTGTCTCTGTGGTGCAGTGTGTGTGTGTGTGTGTGTGTCTGTGTGTGGTGTTAAAAAGGGGAGAAGATGTGTAGCCTCTGCAGATAGGATGCCTTTACTGTTTATTGTTATATGATGTAATATGGCAGTGTACAGACATTGGTCATGTTGTGTTCTGTTATGGAATTTATTATGTGATGGTTTGAATAGTGTTACAGATGCAAGGATTCGCTGGGCCTTCTACATATCTGTAACTGGCACTTCTGGAACTTCTCAGAACTCTACCCCACCCCCCACCCCCACCTTGGGGATTGGAGTTACTTCCACATTGTTTCTACCGCTCTGTTCTGGGGGTTCTTGCCTGTCCTCCCCCATGGCCTCCGCATGTTTGCCGCCACTGACCCATACAGTAAATAGTGGTGGGAGGGGAGAGTATATTTGTTTACTTATACTTTACTTATATTTGTTTACGAGTTCCACAAAGTTCCTTTGTTTTCCTCCTTTTACCAGCTCCATAGCACATTCCTACCCTTTCTCTCCCGCAACCCAGCCCAATATCCCTCATCCAAGACTTGTAGTAATGCGACCGTGTGAGGTACTTCGCATACAGAACCATCATTTGTGTTCGGTGCAAGACCCAGGCCCATTGAAATTGCAGGGTATCCAGCAAGAGACCAGAATATTTAACGCCTGTTTGAGCATTAGGGCTAATTAAGCTGGCCTATGGCATGGTACTGGTGGAGAGAAAGTATACGCCAGTCACTATCATGCCCCCTCCCCCATCAACAATGTCTTCAGTAAGCTGGCCATTTCGGGTGCGCCGCCAGGCAATAAAGCTCCAAGTCAGGGACCGCTAACCCACCTCCATCAGTGGGGAGCCATAGTTTGGTTAATGCCAGTCTACGACGTCCTGTGCCTTATATGAGGTATATCAATAGGCAGTTAATCTCCCAAAAGATGGATTTTGTGAGCCAAATAAAGCGAGCTACAAAGTAAAGCAAGAAACTGAGAAGGAAAACCATCTGTGCAGTATGACCCTGCCTGCGACGGATAGAGGAAGCATTAGCCAGAAATTTATGGATGTCTGCAAAAATCATTGACTGTTGAAGATTGCTCAAGATCGGCCAAGTTGTAGTAAATATGAATGCCCGGGAAGCATAATGTGACTGGTTCCGAGTAGAGATCCTGCGCCATTTCCTGCAGAATAGTGGCTGGTGCCAGAGCATGTATCGGGAATGCATTTGACTTATTCCAATTCACCTGGACTCTCGACGTCTGGCTAAAATCATCCAAAGCGCTAAATGCGTGATCCACATTTGCGTGTTCCTCACGCTGGGACACTTATAGATCATCCCCGTATAGGGATATATAGATGGGGTGTTCGTCAATCACTGTTCCTCGATAATGATGGGTGGTGTAGAGTATGAGGGCCAGAGTTTCAACAGTCAAGGCAAATGGCACTGGGGACAGTGGGCAACCCTGTGTGGTATCGGTCTTTAGTTTGAGGAGTTTTTCCCTTTCTGCTCTCAGTGTGTCATGCAGCACCTGTGCTCCCTCCGTCGGTAGATACAGTTTTATTAAGAGGTGCTCCAAGTGTTTGATCTCAGTATGAAGCTGGGACCGAGTACCTACTACTGCTGAGATGCTGTGACCACGTACCACTAGTTTGAATGCCTCCCACTCCGCTAGTGTGGAAGTCTTACCTGTATTCTCCATAAGTAATTACTGTTCACTTTCCCTAGGGTAGATCTGAAGACTAGGTCATCAGCTTCGCAGTATTGAGCTTCCATGTCGCAGTGCGGGGTCTGGACAACGCTCAGACCAGAATCCGTAATAACGGGTGGTGGTCACAGTATTTTTCGGCAGACATTCGACCCTTCTAGCTCTCGTATGTACGCTAGCCGAGCATAAGAAAGTATTTAAGTGTACTGCTAGCTTGTGCATACCCAAGTAATAAAAATCGAAGCTGCCCTCCGGAGTTAAGGTCTCAAGGTATCAACAAATCCTCAATTGTTTATCCAACATCGAAATGCGTGGGCAGTTTTATGTAGTGGGGATGTGGGCAGTGGGGGTTTGATCTATCTAAAGTGACATCAGCCATGCAGTTAAAATCTCCTCCAAGTAACATAGAGTAATAATGTATTTTTGTGACAAGAAAGGTTGGGGAGAATAGGAATGATAGTTTGGCCCACATTGGGGACATAACTGTTCACTAAGGCTATGTCTTTACCATCCAGTTTAACTGCTAATATCACATAGTGACCTTCTGGTTCAATGATCTTCATCTGTGAGAGAAACAGGGAAGGAAGGATACAAACCAGCACCCCCACCAAAGGCGGAGTACATGGTGGCAAAGATTTCCCCCCTTCATCGCTTCTGCAGCACTGGGCCCACAAAGCAGTTCTGTTTGAGGTATCTGTGAGGGATGATGCAGATATATCATCTGCGGTCCCCGTGCCCACCCACAGTTGTTGTTTCAGTCGTACCCAATTGGTGCGTTCCGGATCTGTGGCAGAATGATATGCTTCCTGTGAGAGCTGATGGGCCATATGATATATTTCCATCTTTGGAAGTCTCAGTCCGCCTGAAGTAGCGGCTTGGAGTTTGGACATGGCCAGTCCGCATGTCTCACCTTGCCAGAATTATGTTTTAATGGCTGCGTCTATTAGGCATAGCTCTGATGCCAGGACCAGTATAGGCAGCATGCTGAAAATGTAGTTAAACCTTGGGCTATACTATGTTCATAGTTTGGACTCGTCCCCACAGCGACAAATGCTGTTTTATCCATTTAGTAAAACCCCTGTGCATTTGATAAGTCAGTGCAGTCATATTGTCTTTGATCATCATTGGAAAATCGGTAGGAATCAATACTCAATAATCAATACTCGTAATATTTCATCTTGGTGGCGATTTACCAAAATGGATGTGCACGGAAGGCTTCCCTCGTGGTATAGACCATCAAGGGTTCTAGCCTGAGCATTTTTCTCCCTCCTGAGGCGGAAGCCGGGAGGTTCTTGCACTATCCCTTATCTTGCTTCATTTTAGCGTACCGATTGTACCCTGTACCCTGCTTGATCGAAAAGGCAGTGTATTTTACCTTGGACTCTGGGGCACTTTTAAACTTACTTCGAAGCTTCTCCCCCCTCCTCCGCTACTCGGGCCACTCTCAGCTGAGCATAGACGCTGGGAGATTGGTCCCGAGTAGACGAAGGGAAACGCGGCGGCCATCTTGGGGGTGGTAAGCGCTGTGACGCGCTCTAGTTTACTATATAAGGGTTTCTCATGCCTCGGCGCCTGTTCTAGCCTGAGCATTTTTCTCCCTCCTGAGGCGGAAGCCGGGAGGTTCTTGCACTATCCCTTATCTTGCTTCATTTTAGCGTACTGATTGTACCCTGTACCCTGCTTGTTCGAAAAGGCAGTGTATTTTACCTTGGACTCTGGGGCACTTTTAAACTTACTTCGAAGCTTCTCCCCCCTCCTCCGCTACTCGGGCCACTCTCAGCTGAGCATAGACGCTGGGAGATTGGTCCCGAGTAGACGAAGGGAAACGCGGCGGCCATCTTGGGGGTGGTAAGCGCTGTGACGCGCTCTAGTTTACTATATAAGGGTTTCTCATGCCTCGGCGCCTGTTCTAGCCTGAGCATTTTTCTCCCTCCTGAGGCGGAAGCCGGGAGGTTCTTGCACTATCCCTTATCTTGCTTCATTTTAGCGTACTGATTGTACCCTGTACCCTGCTTGATCGAAAAGGCAGTGTATTTTACCTTGGACTCTGGGGCACTTTTAAACTTACTTCGAAGCTTCTCCCCCCTCCTCCGCTACTCGGGCCACTCTCAGCTGAGCATAGACGCTGGGAGATTGGTCCCGAGTAGACGAAGGGAAACGCGGCGGCCATCTTGGGGGTGGTAAGCGCTGTGACGCGCTCTAGTTTACTATATAAACTGACGTCCACTCTCCGCGTAGCGGACGCGTCTTGCGGACGCGCCGGACTCACACCGGAGTCATGCCAGAGTCCTGCCCGTCTGCGCCCGTCCGCGTCACGGAGGCGGACGGGGTGGGATGTGTTGCGGGTTGTAGGATTACATATTCAGCGGCTGAGCTCTTGACATTTAGGAAATATACGACCACATGTCAGATGGTCTTTCCGGCGAGGTATAGAGGTAAATGCCAGTGTCCTGGTTGTGGATGGTTTCCTTGCACCCTTCCGGTGCACGGGACCTCTAGCCCTAGGACCTCTGTCAATTATAAATACCTTTTACTCAATACTCGCTCCCTGAGCAGACATGCTCTTGATATTTATGAACTGCTAACGGTCGAAAAACCGGTATGCCTTATGCTCACTGAAACATGGCTAGGGGTGTCCTCTAACCCTGACATTGCAACTGCTATTCCTCCTGATTATGTTATTCACAGACATGATAGACCTATCGGGAGGGGTGGAGGGGTCGCGATTGTGGTTTTAAGATCTACCCCATGTGTGGTTGTCCCTATGGCGTCCATCTCTGGCTATGAATCCTTGGCTTTTTCTATTGCCCTATCTGCCCATCAATCCTTCTCTGGGCTCCTGGTTTACAGACCACCTGGTCTGCGTGGATCTTTTTACGAGGAGCTGCAGGAGTCAACCGCGGCACTCTGCTTAAAAACTGAACATTGTATTGTGCTTGTGGATTTTAACATACACATGGACGTCCGGTCGGACGGCGATGCAATTAAAGTCAATGACATCACCGCCCCCCCTGGGCCTTATTCCCTATCTGTCTGTTCCGACCCATAACAAGGGCCACACTCTTGATCAGGTATTTTCCACCTTTCCTCTTGTTATGGCTAGTCCCGCCCCAGTCCTCTGGTCGGACCATTATCTGATTTGCTCTCAGATTCAGGGAACTAGCAAATTACCTGGCGGAAAATCTAATCATCTTAGGCACCCCAGGCGGGCCTATCATCTGGTTACCCCTGAGATTGTCGCTCAGGCTTGTCTGGAGCATCCCTGTTCCCTATCAGGTGACTTAGAGAGTGATCTTGATGTGTTACAGAAGTGGCTAGTAGAGCGGTTAGACGAACTTGCCCCGCCTTTTGCGCACCGGACATCTACAAGACGGATTTCAGCGCCTTGGTTTACGGAGTCTCTTGCTTTGTCCCGGCGAAATTTCAAGGCTGCTGAGAGGCTTTGGCGCCAGCAGTATGATCCGGAGGCCAAGGCCGCCTATAGGGCCACCTTAAAGGCTTATCATGCGGACATCCTGGCCAAAAAAAAGAACTATTTCTAAGTTAGAGTTGAGACGGCGTCAAGTTCCTGTAGAGAACTTTTTACCATTGTTAAGGAGTTTGTCACCCCTAAGGCTAGTGTATCGCAGCATGACTTTTCTGAACCATGGGTGGTTTCATTAGCGAATTTTTTTACTACTAAAATAAAGCGAATTCAAGATTCCTTCTCCTCCTTGAACCCTTGCGCTGATGCCATCCCAAGGGATCAGCTGATCTTGACAGACGAAACTGGTCCTTTTCTATCGGAGTTCCCAGCGATCTCTGAATCCATCTCTCAGGACCTCCTCTCTAAACTTAAGTCAGCTTCCCCCTTGGACCCCTGCCCTGCTTCCTTCTTGGCTAGGGCTGCGGAGGTTTTGAACCCTCTGATCAATCCGATCCTTAATCTGTCATTGACGAGTGGTGTTGTCCCTATGGTCTGGAAACGAGCCATGGTTGTTGCACTCCTTAAAAAACCTGGTCTTGACCCTGAAAATCATGCCAATTACAGGCCAATTTCCCTTCTGCCTGCTCTTGCAAAGATAGTGGAAAAGCATGTTCACTCTGTGCTCTCACCTTTTCTTGAAACCCATGGCTTGTTGCACTCCACCCAGTCGGGCTTTCGATCCAATCTAAGCACCGAGACTGCACTTCTGGAGGTTAATGAAGCCATTAAGGAAGTGCTGGATTCAGGTGGAAGAGCCATGCTAGTAATGTTACATCTGTTGGCGCCTTTCGACACCGTCCCTCATGAGGCTCTCCTCAGCAGACTTCATGAGATCGGTCTGAGAGGGACGGTGTTGAGCTGGTTTAGATCTTATTTAGCTGGTCGCCGGCAGATGGTCTGGGCCCCCCCTCACTCTGCCGAAGTGCCGCCTTTGGAGGTCGGAGTCCCACAGGGGTCGGTGCTTAGCCCGACTCTGTTTAATATCTTCATGACCCCTCTGGCGGTGCTGGCGGAGTCTTTTGGGGCTCAGATCATGTCATACGCCGATGACACCCAGCTCCTTTTCACTTGTGGAAGGGGGGCGGAGTTCAACGGAGAGAGCATCCGCGGGTGCCTTGGGGCTGTTTTTGACTGATTTCAGCTGAACAGCCTCAAGTGCAACCCTGATAAATCTGAGGAGCTCTTCTTTGGGTGTCAGGCTGACCCCAGCTGGCAGGATTGGTGGCCTGTGAACATGTTCCCACCCTCGTCCTCCTCCCTGGTTGCCAAGAATCTTGGGGTCAAAATTGATAACAGCCTATATCTTAAGCCCCAGATTCTAGGCCTGACCGGCACCTGTTATGGTCTTCTTAAAATGTTGCGCAAGTTTCTTCCCTTGCTCCCTTTGGCGCATAGGAAGACGACGGTCCAGGCTCTCATCTGCTCCAGGCTTGATTACTCAAATGTTTTATATTTGGGTCTTCCGGACTATCTATTACAAAAGCTTCAGGTAGTCCAAAACTCGGCGGCACAGGCGATTTCTGGCCTACCTCGTTGTGCGAAAGCCTCTGACCTGCTTCTTTCCCTACATTGGCTCCCTGTTAGCAAGCGGATTGTTTTTAAGGCACTCACACTTGCGCATAAGGCACTTCATGCGGTCGGAGCTGAATATATCCAGAAACGCCTTGCCTTCTACAAACCCACAAGATCCCTAAGATCGGAATCTCTTGGTTTGGCTATTGTCCCTGCTGTTAGGAAAGCAAGGGTTGGGGGACGTTCTTTCAAACATCTGGCTCCTCAGCTATGGAATACCCTCCCCCGTTGCTCCGCTGTACTTGCAACCTGTTGGCCTTTAGGAAAGGTCTGAAAACGTGGCTCTATGGACAATGATTGATCTTTTTTTTCTTCGCCCTCTTTTCTGTTTCCTTGTAGTTTTGCTGTGGGTTAGAAAGCGCCGGGACACTCCTTGGAGTAGCCGAGCGCTATATAAGACACCCATAACATTAACATTAACATTAACAAGGGTAAGACTTCACTTATGGTCCAGTTCATTATGTACCTGAAAAAGTGCTGTACAGTCTGATATGGTGAACGTCGGTGCTGGCAGCGAACGTTCTGGAGAGTATGTTGTCCGCATACAGCTTAATTTTTAGGTCTCCGGCTATGATTTCAGTTTCCCAAATGTCTTCCGAGCAGCATATGCTGAATGTGAGGGTTCTAAGGTTAACAGAAAGAGTGCCACAACCATTGAGTTTCTTTCCCTCCCTTTCCCTTTAGCTCTTCTCCACTTCTTTTCTTGCCTGCTATCTGTTTGTTCTCATCCAAATGCCCACTTCACATTATGTGTTGTATGCATGCTCAGAATTTAGATGTTCCTAAGTTTAAAGATTCAGAAAGTCTCAACTATTATGCATTTCATTCCTAGCTTTATCAGCATCCACGTTAAACACAGTTATAAAAAGACTGCATTATCCAGACCCCATTGGGATGCCTGACTACGGAAAACCACACCTGGTGCACCGTCATGACACACTAGATCTCATTTTTAATCCTCCCATGCATGCAACAAGTCTTCTCTAAAAATGCGCATTGAAAATAAGAATCATTGGCTTTTCTGTTTTCAGTTTCTATGGGTTGTAAATTGTGGTTTTTTTCATTGTTATCCAAACTTTTAAAACATTTTCTTTAATTTTTTGCTCTGTAAAAATCACAGGGCTAGTGAGTTTATTTCCTTCTCTTGCTTGCCCCTTTTGTCATTTCTAATTTCCATCTATCTTCTCCTAACTATTTTTATGAATTTGCTCTTTCAGGCCCTGTTTCAGTGTTTTTCTCACCTTCCCATCGATCTCTTTCCGGCAGTCTAGTCCCAGGATGTGCAGGGTGGAGGTATGTTTGCATCTCATTATCTCATAAATATTTGATTGCGTTTTTTTATTCTTGTAAAACATCAACAAAGAGGAAACGCTTTGAGCGATACAGGTTGCAGGGAACATCAATGACATAATATATGCGACATATGTAGAACACATCCTGGTTGGGAAGCATTGCCAGTTACATCACTGGCAGAGCAAGATCTACTAACTTCTTTCACTCTTTGGACGTACTGGTAGCGTCCAAGGTTGTGGCGCTCCGGTGCTAAGGATGTAACTGTTGCGTCCAAGGCCCACTATTTCGAAATCCCTCAGCTGGAAACAGCAGAGGAATTTCCTTATTTTTTTTCCAGCCTTGGGAACTGGTGAAGAGCTTTCCCAGCTGCCCGAGGCACTTTTATTTCAGTGTACTGACGTGCGGCGTGCATGGCTTGCTGACGTCACTACAGTGAAAGTGAAATAAGCTGAAAGCTTCATTTCACTTTCACTGCCTACATACCCCTGGGGCTATCTCAGTCCACCGAGCACGTAGGCAGGCAGGAGCAGTTTCATTGGGAAGGGGAGAATCTAGTGGATCTCTGCTTGGGGATCGCCCCAGGAGGGCGATCCCTAAGCAGGGATCTACCAATAGACACCAGGGAGGGGGAGCGGCCCCTTGGACAAGGGCCTTTGTTCCCTCATAAGAATTTGTCCATATTCAGTCCTTCAGCCCCTCCCCCCCCCCCACAGGAAGGTGGGGGGGGTTCAAAAGTACAGTGTACAACAGGGATTTTATTTTTAAACATAGTGGTAGGGGCTGCCCTAAATGGGCATTATACTGCCCCCAGCTGTCTAAAAATAATCAGTCTTTCTACTCCCCTCACCCTGGGGGGCAGAAAGGCCACTAGACGCCAGGGATTTTTTTTCCTCTCTGAAAGAGAAGTCGGGGCTTCCCAGAATAGGCATGCTAATATCTCTACACCCCAAAACAGTCTTTCTGTCTTTATTACCACTGATCTGCCCCCGGGGGGTGGGGGGGGGTGAGTCCAACAGACACCAGGGATTTCATTTTTGTTGAAAAAAAGGGATTGTAGCTACCCACAATGGGCAAAGCCATGCCCCATTCACAATTGTAAACATAGAAGTCTTTCTGCCGCTCCTCAGGTTCAATTGAGGGTACTAGCCCACGATCTGACCCCAGGGTGGCAGAAAGCCCACTAGGCCCCAGGGATTTCTTGTTTTCAATATGTGTGCCAATGACCCCACCTCCGAACAAAAAAATGGGACAGTCTTTCTGCCCGCCTTGAAGGGGCAGATGGGGGTAATTGCCTTTGATTTCTCCCTGGAGGCAGTATTCCTATTAGACACCAGGATTTTTTTTATTAAAGATGGCTGCTATGCAAATGCCCCCTAAAAATAGCAATAGCCCCATATCTGCTCACTGGAGGGCAGAAAGCCCACTATGAACCAGAGAAATGTTTATGGGCTTAGGCAGGGTTTATCATCTTTTTTGTGAACACATTTGTGCTATTCCTGCACCCCCCCCCACCGCCCCCACCACCCTCTTGGGGGCAGATCAGCGATATTTTTAGGCTAATCTGCAGAAAACCTCGAGACCTTATCTTCAGTGTGTGTGAACTGGAGTGCGGCTGATGGTCCGTTTTTGCTGGCATTTGGCTGACTGTGTGTGAACCTGCATTTTGCTGGTGGTGTGTGTGGATTAGTGCTTGGCTATCGGTCAGCATGGCTGGACCATGTCTTGCGATTTGTGTGTGGACATTCGCTTTGCTGGTGGTAGGTGTGGGCTGTCGCTTGGCTGGTGGTGTGCATGGATGGTGCTTGGCTGGTGGTGTGCATGGATGGTGCTTGGCTGGTGGTGTGCATGGATGGTGCTTGGCTGGTGGTGTGCATGGATGGTCCTTGGCTGGTGGTGTGCATGGATGGTCCTTGGTTGGTGGTGTGCATGGATGGTGCTTGGCTGGTGGTGTGCATGGATGGTCCTTGGCTGGTGGTGTGCATGGATGGTTCTTGGCTAGTGGTGTGCATTGATGGTCCTTGGTTGGTGGTGTGCATGGATGGTGCTTGGCTGGGGTGTGCATGGATGCACTTGGTTGGTGGTGTGCATGGATGGTGCTTGGCTGGTGGTGTGCATGGATGGTGCTTGGCTGGTGATGTGTGTGGATGTTGTGTTACTGGCGGTGTACATTGATGGTGCTTGGCTGCTGGTGTGCATAAATGGTTGTTAGAAAGGCGAACCCGGGGGAGGCAGAAGATGTCTGACTGACCCCCCCTAGATCCACCCCTCCGTCGAGAAGTAGCCGAGCGTTATCAAGAGGCCTCCTGGGTGAGGGTCCTCTCCTAGGATCGTACAGCAGAGTAACCACCCACTACAAATGGACACCACACAAGAGGATAAGTTCTTAGGCTTTATCAAGAATAAAGGTTGCTTGTTCTCAGCGATATGTACAGGCAGATCGAGGGATCTGAAAAGTCTCGTAAATAAGGGATAGGGTAGCGGGACAGTCTCAGTACCGGTGAAGGAAGGGATACCCTGCGCACAGCTCTCAATCCTCGAGCCGGGGGGTTCCGAGAGGTCGAGCCGCGGCAGCGCCAGCAGGACTCGACAGGTGGTCTTTAACGGAGAGGGGGCCATGGCAGCGCCAGCAGGCCTCAAGGTGGTTTCGGCGAAGATGGGCCGCGGCAGCGCCAGCAGGCTCCAAAGATGGTTCAGCGAGGATGGGCCGCGGCAGCGCCAGCAGGCTCCAAAGATGGTTCAGTTAAGATGGACCGCGGCAGCGCCAGCAGGCTCCAAGGGTGGTTCAGCTAAGATGGACCGCGGCAGCGGCAGCAGGCTCCAAAGATGGGTTCAGGCTTCAGGGAAATGAGTTCTTCTCGGGGTCAGCCGCGACAGCATCAGCAGGGCTCTTGACTCCAGGATAAAACTGGCGTCCGACTCCAGGGCTGGCCCAGAAATAGGACTGGGGTCCTTTGATGTCCGGACCCTCGCGCCTGGGGGCCAGAGGGGCCGGGATGGTGGTGTCCAGACACCCAGCAGGGGGGTGGAGCCAGCGCCCAGGGAGGCTGGAGGGCGATTGATACCAGGCGTCTGGGGACGGCTGGAGGGCCATCGAAACTCCCCTCCTCTTAGATCCGTCGAGTGGCCACTCTACCACCCGGGGGGATCTTGGTGCCTCGATGTCGGGGCTGGCCGGGGCCGAGGCCACGTGCTCGGGACGTGATGGGCCCAAGATGGAGTCGGGCGAGGCCGCGTGCTTGGGACGTGCTGGGCCCAAGCTGGAGTCGGCCAGTAAGGGTGTTCCGGAGTGGTGGCCGGACCGGCAGTGGTGGGGCGTGCAGGGTACGCCATGTTCCCGGGGGGAGAGCTGTGGTTTGCCAGGGTGGTTGCTCTCGTCTGTAGTTCGTGTAGGGTCGTGCCCGAGGGTGACCGTGGCTCGATGGAGGGCCGATGTCGTCCTGGGCCCGCCATGCGGGAGGGGTAGGACCACTACTTGGTGCCCCAGATAGGTCACGGATCCCTGGCCTATCTGGCACTTGCTGGCTTTTATTGTCAGTCCGGCCCGCCGGAGGGCCGTCAGGACCTCCCAGAAGTGTGTCAGGTGCTCGTCCCAGTGGAGGCTGTATACCGCAATATCGTCCAGATATGCGGCACTGAACTCTTCTAGCCCCGGTAGCACTTGATTCACTAGTCTCTGGAAGGTGGCCGGAGCATTTTTCATGCCAAAGGGCATTACTTTGAAGTGGAAGTGGCCGTCGGGGGTCGAGAAGGCAGATCGCTCTTGGGCACCAGGGGTGAGGCCGATCTGCCAATAACCGGCCGTGAGGTCGAAGGTGCTGAGATACTTGGCGGCCCACAGGCGATCGATCAGTTCATCTGCCCGGGGGATGGGATGGGCGTCGGTCCCGGTAATCGACACAGAACCGGAGCTCCAGGGGTGCGCCGGGGGCGGCGGTTTTAGGGACCAGGACAACGGGACTGGCCTAGGGACTGTTTGAGGGTTCGACTACCCCCAGAGCTAGCATCTTGGCAACTTCGGACTGAATGCAGGCCCGAACTCGGTCGGGAACTTGAAAAGCCCGGTGTCGTACGGGCAGGCTATCCCCGGTGTCTACATCGTGGACACACCACCGGGTGACTCCGGGAGTGAGGGAAAATAGGTCTGCGAATTCCCCCAGCAGTTTCCGGCAGTCTTGGTGCTGTTCTGGGGTCAGGGTAGAGGAGAGTGTGACCCCTTCGACGTAGCCGTCCTACTCGGTGGTGCTCAGGAGATCTGGGAGGGGCTCGGAGTCGTCTTCAGCTCCCTCATCTGTAGCTAGCAGCAGGCTCAGTTCAGTGCGGGCAAAGTGAGGCTTGAGCCGGTTGGCGTGCAGGACGCGGAGGGGGTTCTGGGGGGACTCCATGTCCACCAAGTAAGTGACGGGGCTCTTGCGCTCCACCACTTTGAAGGGCCCCGTCCATTTGTCCTGGAGGGCACAAGGTTCGACCGGGGACATGACCCAGACCTGCTGTCCTGGTTCGAGCTCGATGGACGAGGCGTTCTGGTCATACCAGCGTTTCATCTCCTCCTGACTGGCCTCCAGGTTGGCCTCGGCAAGCTCCCGGAACTTCCGAGTCTGGTTGCGGAGGGTCAGGAGGTACCGGTAGACATCCGGTGGAGCCTCTCGGACAGTCGTTTCCCAGCCTTCTTTGACCAGGCTGAGGGGACCTCGGACAGGATGCCCATACAACAGTTGGAAGGGGCTGAACCCCAGGGACTTCTGGGGCACCTCTCGATAGGCAAACAGGAGGCAGGACAGCAGGACATCCCATCTGCGTCGTAACGGCTCTTCCAAGCCCTTAATCATCCCCTTCAGTGTTCGGTTAAACCGTTCTACAAGTCTATTTCCTTGGGGGTGATACGGGGTGGTGAATTTATATGTGACCCCGCACTGTTGCCACAGGGACCGCATATATTTAGATATAAAGTTTGTGCCCGATCGCTCACGACCTCTCGGGGGAAGCCGACTCTGGAGAAGATCCCCATTAGCGCTCGGCCCACCACGGGTGCCGTGATGGTTCGGAGGGGGATGGCTTCCGGATAGCGGGTGGCATGGTCCACCAGAACGAGGATGAAGCGGTGTCCCTGAGAGGTGTGGGGGTCCAGGGGCCCCACTATGTCTATCCCCACTCACTCGAAGGGGGTGGTTACCACAGGAAAAGGCTGGAGTGGGGCCTTGACTTTCCCCCCGCTCTTCCCGCTGGCTTGACAGGTCGGACAGGTCCTGCAGTGGTTGCTTACATCGTTGCGCATTTTCGGCCAGTAAAAATAGGTCACCAGGCGGCTTTAGGTTTTGTCCTGCCCCAGGTGCCCGGCGAGGGGCACGTCGTGTGCCAGGTTCAAGAGGAAGTCTCTGAATCGTAGGGGGACCACCAGTACTCGGCTGGCCCCTAGTTCGGCAATCTTCTGCTCGCTGTATAGGAGATAATGGTCCCAATAGACCCAGTGGGACCCCGATGGTTCTCCGGCGGCTTGCGTGGCGGCTTGTTGTCGAATTCCCTCGAGGGAGGGACACGTTTTCTGTTCCTGTCGGAACTGCTCGCGGGTGGGGCCACTTTCTTGGCGCCATTGGGCTAGTTCGGGAAGGTGGCCGAGCTCGGTGAGGTCTTCGTGGTTGGGCCCCGGGGGCCTGGGTTCAGGGCCGGCGATCTCGGGGATGGCGGGCGGCGGAGGTGCGGGCCACTCCGGTTCTTCAGGCGGGGTGTCCTCGTTCGGGGTGGAGGCCCGGGCGGTCATGGATCGAGTGGTCGCACAGGCCCACTCAGGAAGGCCTAGCATGCCCAGATGCTCTCTCCGCTTGATGTGGGCCCAGGGGGAACTTTCCAGGTCGTTCCCGAGGAGGCAGTCCACGGGCGCATCGTCCCGGACGGTCACCTTCAGCATGCCCGACACTCTTCCCCATTCGAAGGGGATACGGGCCATCTGGCACAAGCTCTCGGAGTTGTCCGCCGACCGTACTGGGCACAGGACGTTGGGCAAAATTTGTTCAGGGGTCACCAAATGGCAGCGGACCGCCGTCACGCTGGCTCCAGTGTCACGGAGGGCTTCGGCCCGGCGTCCATTGATGGTGACCCATTGGCGGTACTTTTGTGTGTTGCCTGGAATCGGGGCTCGGGGGATCATGTCTCTTTCGCCCAGGCACACCAAGGACATAGCGGCGGGCTCCCACTCGACCGGCTCGGGGTCGTCGTCTTCTTCCTCGCCTCTTTCTTCCCCCAGGGCGGCGGCCGCGATCTGGCGGTTGGGAGGACCGGTGGTGCCGGGTCGCTGGTTCATCGGGCAGAGGGGATCATTAGCATAGTGACCCGGCCGCTGGCATCTGTGGCAAGTAACGTTCGGGCGGGGCCCCGGTCGTGCTGGAGGGGCCCCCCTTCGGCCCAGGGCCGGCGAAGTGGAGGTAGGGGAGGACCCCGTGGGGGCGTCTCGGCCCCGGCTCTGGCCTCCTCCGCCGCCTCGTGGTCGGTGGTTCCCCGGGGATCCCCGGCCGTAGGCTCCCATCGGGCTCCGGGGGACTCGGGTGCTCACCCATCTATCAGCCTCGACAGCGAGTTTGATGAAGCAGTTGTTGGAAAGATGTTCCCAGATAATGAGGTCGACCAACTGCTGGTAGGTGGTGACATGACTGCCTTTTATTCACCCCTCGAAGGCTCTGCTATAAAAGTTCACGTATTTCACCCATGTGGTACCAGGGATTTTTTTACAGTCTCGGAATCGCTGCCGTTACATTTCGGGGGTGAGTCCGTAGCGAGTGAGGAGGGCGGTTTTCATGTGTTCGTACGAGGTCATCTCGGCATCGCGGAGCTCTAGCAGGGCATCCTTCCCTTCGTTGACGAACTTCCCCCACAGGCCGGTGCCCCAGTCCTTGAGGGGTACTCGATGGGCGGTCATGGCTACTTCATAGGCTTTGAACCACTGTTGGATGTCGTCGTTCTTATAGTACTCTTTGACGACATCCTTGGGTATGTGCACCTTCGTGTCCACAGGAGGGGGCGAGGTCTTGCCCCCGGAGGCGCTGGCCTCACTCGTTTTGGCCTTTATTTCTAGTTCTTTTAAGCCACGCTCATGCTCGAACGTGAGTCTCTTTTCTTCGAGGTCTCTTTGTCTTCGTTTCTCCTCCAGGTCTCCTTCCAGCCGTAGTTGCTCGAGGGCTATTTTTCTTTCCGCCATCTGTATTTCTCCGTCTAGCCGGAGTCGGGCTAGCTCCAGTTCGTGGAGCCGGTTCCTCTCTCGTTCTAGGGCGTCTTCGTGGGAGAGGCCCATGTCTAGGTTTGCGGGTCTTTCCCCTGTTGGGGACGCGTCGGTCTCCGGGCGTCCGTTCTGGTCCGGGTCATCTTCATTTTGGGGTGGCGTGTCTCCGGCTTCCACCCATGTTTGCAGGGCCGATTTAAAGTCTTCCTTGGTGCTTAGGCCCGTGGTAGCGATGCCCAGGTCTTTGCAGAATTGTTTCAATTCCTTATGACTGTACTCTTCTATTTTCTCTTCCTGGAATTCTGCAGTCGGTCTGGTTTCTTGAGTAGTCATGATCGCAGTGTGTTTTTATCGATAGCGGGTAAATCACTCTCTGTACGATCTGCGTTGGCTCGGATCCCACCGCTGCCACCAATGTTAGAAAGGCGAACCCGGGGGGAGGCAGAAGATGTCTGACTGACCCCCCCTAGATCCACCCCTCTGTCGAGAAGTAGCCGAGCGTTATCGAGAGGCCTCCTGGGTGAGGGTTCTCTCCTAGGATCGTACAGCAGAGTAACCACCCACTACAAATGGACACCACACAAGAGGATACGTTCTTAGGCTTTATCAAGAATAAAGGTTGCTTGTTCTCAACGATATGTACAGGCAGATCGAGGGATCTGAAAAGTCTCGTAAATAAGGGATAGGGTAGCGGGACAGTCTCAGTACTGGTGAAGGAAGGGATACCCTGCGCACAGCTCTCAATCCTCGAGCCGGGGGGTTCCGAGAGGTCGAGCCGCGGCAGCGCCAGCAGGACTCGACAGGTGGTCTTTAACGGAGAGGGGGCCGCGCCAGTGCCAGCAGGCCTCGAGGTGGTTTCGGCGAAGATGGGCCGCGGCAGCGCCAGCAGGCTCTAAAGATGGTTCAGCGAAGATGGGCCACGGCAGTGCCAGCAGGCTCCAAAGATGGTTCAGTTAAGATGGACCGCGGCAGCGCCAGCAGGCTCCATGGGTGGTTCAGCTAAGATGGACCGCGGCAGCGCCAGCAGGCTCCAAAGATGGGTTCAGGCTTCAGGGAAATGAGTTCTTCTCGGGGTCAGCCGCGACAGCGTCAGCAGGGCTCTTGACTCCAGGATACAACTGGCGTCCCACTCCAGGGCTGGCCCAGATATAGGACTGGGGTCCTTTGATGTCCAGACCCTCGCGCCTGGGGGCCAGAGGGGCCGGGATGGTGGTGTCCAGACACCCAGCCGTTTGGGTGGAGCCAGCGCCCAGGGAGGCCGGAGGGCGATTGATACCAGGCGTCCGGGGACGGCTGGAGGGCCATCGAAACTCCCCTCCTCTTAGATCCGTCGAGGGGCCACTCTACCACCCAGGGGGATCTTGGTGCCTCGATGTTGGGGCTTCGCTGGGGCCTTGGCCGGTGCCGAGGCTATGTGCTCGGGACGTGATGGGCCCAAGATGGAGTCGGGCGAGGCCGCGTGCTTGGGACGCGCTGGGCCCAAGCTGGAGTCGGGCCAGTAGGGGTGTTCCGGAGTGGTGGCCGGACCGGCAGTGGTGGGGCATGCAGGGTATGCCATGTTCCGGGGGGGAGAGCTGTGGTTTGCCAGGGTGGTTGCTCTCGTCGGTAGTTCATGTAGGTTCATGCCCGGGGGGTGACCGTGGCTCGATGGAGGGCCGATGTCGTCCTGGGCCCGCCATGCGGGAGGGGTAGGACCACGCCATGAGGCCGGGTCCAACAATGGTCCTTGGCTGGTGGTGTGCATGGATGGTGCTTGGCTGGTTGTGTGCATGGATGGTGCTTGGCAGGTGGTGTGCATGGATGGCGCTTGGCTGGTGGTGTGCATGAATGGTGCTTGGCTGGTGGTGTGCATAGATCATGCTTGGCTGGTGGTGTGCATGGATGGTGCATGTCTGGTGGTGTGTATGGATGGTCCTTGGCTGGTGGTGTGCATGGATGGCGCTTGGTTGGTGGTGTGCATGGATGGTCCTTGGCTGGTGGTGTGCATGGATGGTGCTTGGCCTGTTGTGTGCATGGATTGTGCTTGGCTGGTGGTGTGCATGGATGGCGCTTGGCTGGTGGTGTGCATGAATGGTGCTTGGCTGGTGGTGTGCATGGATGGTGCTTGGCTGGTGGTGTGCATGGATGGTGCTTGGCTGGTGGTGTGCATGGATGGTGCTTGGCTGGTGGTGTGCATGGATGGTGCTTGGCTGGTGGTGTGCATGGATGGTCCTTGGCTGGTGGTGTGCATGGATGGTCCTTGGCTGGTGGTGTGCATGGATGGTTCTTGGCTAGTGGTGTGCATGGATGGTCCTTGGTTGGTGGTGTGCATGGATGGTGCTTGGCTGGGGTGTGCATGGATGGCACTTGGTTGGTGGTGTGCATGGATGGTGCTTGGCTGGTGGTGTGCATGGATGGTGCTTGGCTGGTGATGTGTGTGGATGTTGTGTTACTGGCGGTGTACATTGATGGTGCTTGGCTGCTGGTGTGCATAAATGGTTGTTAGAAAGGCGAACCCGGGGGAGGCAGAAGATGTCTGACTGACCCCCCCTAGATCCACCCCTCCGTCGAGAAGTAGCCGAGCGTTATCAAGAGGCCTCCTGGGTGAGGGTCCTCTCCTAGGATCGTACAGCAGAGTAACCACCCACTACAAATGGACACCACACAAGAGGATAAGTTCTTAGGCTTTATCAAGAATAAAGGTTGCTTGTTCTCAGCGATATGTACAGGCAGATCGAGGGATCTGAAAAGTCTCGTAAATAAGGGATAGGGTAGCGGGACAGTCTCAGTACTGGTGAAGGAAGGGATACCCTGCGCACAGCTCTCAATCCTCGAGCCGGGGGGTTCCGAGAGGTCGAGCCGCGGCAGCGCCAGCAGGACTCGACAGGTGGTTTTTAACGGAGAGGGGGCCGTGGCAGCGCCAGCAGGCCTCGAGGTGGTTTCGGCGAAGATGGGCCGCGGCAGCGCCAGCAGGCTCCAAAGATGGTTCAGCGAGGATGGGCCGCGGCAGCGCCAGCAGGCTCCAAAGATGGTTCAGTTAAGATGGACCGCGGCAGCGCCAGCAGGCTCCAAGGGTGGTTCAGCTAAGATGGACCGCGGCAGCGGCAGCAGGCTCCAAAGATGGGTTCAGGCTTCAGGGAAATGAGTTCTTCTCGGGGTCAGCCGCGACAGCGTCAGCAGGGCTCTTGACTCCAGGATAAAACTGGCGTCCGACTCCAGGGCTGGCCCAGAAATAGGAATGGGGTCCTTTGATGTCCGGACCCTCGCGCCTGGGGGCCAGAGGGGCCGGGATGGTGGTGTCCAGACACCCAGCAGGGGGGTGGAGCCAGCGCCCAGGGAGGCCGGAGGGCGATTGATACCAGGCGTCTGGGGACGGCTGGAGGGCCATCGAAACTCCCCTCCTCTTAGATCCGTCGAGTGGCCACTCTACCACCCGGGGGGATCTTGGTGCCTCGATGTCGGGGCTGGCCGGGGCCGAGGCCACGTGCTCGGGACGTGATGGGCCCAAGCTGGAGTCGGCCAGTAAGGGTGTTCCGGAGTGGTGGCCGGACCGGCAGTGGTGGGGCGTGCAGGGTACGCCATGTTCCCGGGGGGAGAGCTGTGGTTTGCCAGGGTGGTTGCTCTCGTCTGTAGTTCGTGTAGGGTCGTGCCCGAGGGTGACCGTGGCTCGATGGAGGGCCGATGTCGTCCTGGGCCCGCCATGCGGGAGGGGTAGGACCACTACTTGGTGCCCCAGATAGGTCACGGATCCCTGGCCTATCTGGCACTTGCTGGCTTTTATTGTCAGTCCGGCCCGCCGGAGGGCCGTCAGGACCTCCCAGAAGTGTGTCAGGTGCTCGTCCCAGTGGAGGCTGTATACCGTAATATCGTCCAGATATGCGGCACTGAACTCTTCTAGCCCCGGTAGCACTTGATTCACTAGTCTCTGGAAGGTGGCCGGAGCATTTTTCATGCCAAAGGGCATTACTTTGAAGTGGAAGTGGCCGTCGGGGGTCGAGAAGGCAGATCGCTCTTGGGCACCAGGGGTGAGGCCGATCTGCCAATAACCGGCCGTGAGGTCGAAGGTGCTGAGATACTTGGCGGCCCCCAGGCGATCGATCAGTTCATCTGCCCGGGGGATGGGATGGGCGTCGGTCCCGGTAATCGACACAGAACCGGAGCTCCAGGGGTGCGCCGGGGGCGGCGGCTTTAGGGACCAGGACAACGGGACTGGCCTAGGGACTGTTTGAGGGTTTGACTACCCCCAGAGCTAGCATCTTGGCAACTTCGGACTGAATGCAGGCCCGAACTCGGTCGGGAACTTGAAAAGCCCGGTGTCGTACGGGCGGGCTATCCCCGGTGTCTACATCGTGGACACACCACCGGGTGACTCCGGGAGTGAGGGAAAATAGGTCTGCGAATTCCCCCAGCAGTTTCCGGCAGTCTTGGTGCTGTTCTGGGGTCAGGGTAGAGGAGAGTGTGACCCCTTCGACGTAGCCGTCCTTCTCGGTGGTGCTCAGGAGATCTGGGAGGGGCTCGGAGTCGTCTTCAGCTCCCTCATCTGTAGCTAGCAGCAGGCTCAGTTCAGTGCGGGCAAAGTGAGGCTTGAGCCGGTTGGCGTGCAGGACGCGGAGGGGGTTCTGGGGGGACTCCATGTCCACCAAGTAAGTGACGGGGCTCTTGCGCTCCACCACTTTGAAGGGCCCCGTCCATTTGTCCTGGAGGGCACAAGGTTCGACTGGGGACATGACCCAGACCTGCTGTCCCGGTTCGAGCTCGATGGACGAGGCGTTCTGGTCATACCAGCGTTTCATCTCCTCCTGACTGGCCTCCAGGTTGGCCTCGGCAAGCTCCCGGAACTTCCGAGTCTGGTTGCGGAGGGTCAGGAGGTACCGGTAGACATCCGGTGGAGCCTCTCGGACAGTCGTTTCCCAGCCTTCTTTGACCAGGCTGAGGGGACCTCGGACAGGATGCCCATACAACAGTTGGAAGGGGCTGAACCCCAGGGACTTCTGGGGCACCTCTCGATAGGCAAACAGGAGGCAGGACAGCAGGACATCCCATCTGCGTCGTAACGGCTCTTCCAAGCCCTTAATCATCCCCTTCAGTGTTCGGTTAAACCGTTCTACAAGTCTATTTCCTTGGGGGTGATACGGGGTGGTGAATTTATATGTGACCCCGCACTGTTGCCACAGGGACCGCATATATTTAGATATAAAGTTTGTGCCCGATCGCTCACGACCTCTCGGGGGAAGCCGACTCTGGAGAAGATCCCCATTAGCGCTCGGCCCACCACGGGTGCCGTGATGGTTCGGAGGGGGATGGCTTCCGGATAGCGGGTGGCATGGTCCACCAGAACGAGGATGAAGCGGTGTCCCTGAGAGGTGTGGGGGTCCAGGGGCCCCACTATGTCTATCCCCACTCGCTCGAAGGGGGTGGTTACCACAGGAAAAGGCTGGAGTGGGGCCTTGACTTTCCCCCCGCTCTTCCCGCTGGCTTGACAGGTCGGACAGGTCCTGCAGTGGTTGCTTACATCGTTGCGCATTTTCGGCCAGTAAAAATGGGTCACCAGGCGGCTTTAGGTTTTGTCCTGCCCCAGGTGCCCGGCGAGGGGCACGTCGTGTGCCAGGTTCAAGAGGAAGTCTCTGAATCGTAGGGGGACCACCAGTACTCGGCTGGCCCCTAGTTCGGCAATCTTCTGCTCGCTGTATAGGAGATAATGGTCCCAATAGACCCAGTGGGACCCCGATGGTTCTCCGGCGGCTTGCGTGGCGGCTTGTTGTCGAATTCCCTCGAGGGAGGGACACGTTTTCTGTTCCTGTCGGAACTGCTCGTGGGTGGGGCCACTTTCTTGGCGCCATTGGGCTAGTTCGGGAAGGTGGCCGAGCTCGGTGAGGTCTTTGTGGTTGGGCCCCGGGGGCCTGGGTTCAGGGCCGGCGATCTCGGGGATGGCGGGCGGCGGAGGTGCGGGCCACTCCGGTTCTTCAGGCGGGGTGTCCTCGTTCGGGGTGGAGGCCCGGGCGGTCATGGATCGAGTGGTCGCACAGGCCCACTCAGGAAGGCCTAGCATGCCCAGATGCTCTCTCCGCTTGATGTGGGCCCAGGGGGAACTTTCCAGGTCGTTCCCGAGGAGGCAGTCCACGGGCGCATCGTCCCGGACGGTCACCTTCAGCATGCCCGACACTCTTCCCCATTCGAAGGGGATACGGGCCATCTGGCACAAGCTCTCGGAGTTGTCCGCCGACCGTACTGGGCACAGGACGTTGGGCAAAATTTGTTCAGGGGTCACCAAATGGCAGCGGACCGCCGTCACGCTGGCTCCAGTGTCACGGAGGGCTTCGGCCCGGCGTCCATTGATGGTGACCCATTGGCGGTACTTTTGTGTGTTGCCTGGAATCGGGGCTCGGGGGATCATGTCTCTTTCGCCCAGGCACACCAAGGACATAGCGGCGGGCTCCCACTCGACCGGCTCGGGGTCGTCGTCTTCTTCCTCGCCTCTTTCTTCCCCCAGGGCGGCGGCCGCGATCTGGCGGTTGGGAGGACCGGTGGTGCCGGGTCGCTGGTTCATCGGGCAGAGGGGATCATTAGCATAGTGACCCGGCCGCTGGCATCTGTGGCAAGTAACGTTCGGGCGGGGCCCCGGTCGTGCTGGAGGGGCCCCCCCTTCGGCCCAGGGCCGGCGAAGTGGAGGTAGGGGAGGACCCCGTGGGGGCGTCTCGGCCCCGGCTCTGGCCTCCTCCGCCGCCTCGTGGTCGGTGGTTCCCCGGGGATCCCCGGCCGTAGTCTCCCATCGGGCTCCGGGGGACTCGGGTGCTCACCCATCTATCAGCCTCGACAGCGAGTTTGATGAAGCAGTTGTTGGAAAGATGTTCCCAGATAATGAGGTCGACCAACTGCTGGTAGGTGGTGACATGACTGCCTTTTATTCACCCCTCGAAGGCTCTGCTATAAAAGTTCACGTATTTCACCCATGTGGTACCAGGGATTTTTTTACAGTCTCGGAATCGCTGCCGTTACATTTCGGGGGTGAGTCCGTAGCGAGTGAGGAGGGCGGTTTTCATGTGTTCGTACGAGGTCATCTCGGCATCGCGGAGCTCTAGCAGGGCATCCTTCCCTTCGTTGACGAACTTCCCCCACAGGCCGGCGCCCCAGTCCTTGAGGGGTACTCGATGGGCGGTCATGGCTACTTCATAGGCTTTGAACCACTGTTGGATGTCGTCGTTCTTATAGTACTCTTTGACGACATCCTTGGGTATGTGCACCTTCGTGTCCACAGGAGGGGGCGAGGTCTTGACCCCGGAGGCGCTGGCCTCACTCGTTTTGGCCTTTATTTCTAGTTCTTTTAAGCCACGCTCATGCTCGAACGTGAGTCTCTTTTCTTCGAGGTCTCTTTGTCTTCGTTTCTCCTCCAGGTCTCCTTCCAGCCGTAGTTGCTCGAGGGCTATTTTTCTTTCCGCCATCTGTATTTCTCCGTCTAGCCGGAGTCGGGCTAGCTCCAGTTCGTGGAGCCGGTTCCTCTCTCGTTCTCGGGCGTCTTCGTGGGAGAGGCCCATGTCTAGGTTTGCGGGTCTTTCCCCTGTTGGGGACGCGTCGGTCTCCGGGCGTCCGTTCTGGTCCGGGTCATCTTCATTTTGGGGTGGCGTGTCTCCGGCTTCCACCCATGTTTGCAGGGCCGATTTAAAGTCTTCCTTGGTGCTTAGGCCCGTGGTAGCGATGCCCAGGTCTTTGCAGAATTGTTTCAATTCCTTATGACTGTACTCTTCTATTTTCTCTTCCTGGAATTCTGCAGTCGGTCTGGTTTCTTGAGTAGTCATGATCGCAGTGTGTTTTTATCGATAGCGGGTAAATCACTCTCTGTACGATCTGCGTTGGCTCGGATCCCACCGCTGCCACCAATGTTAGAAAGGCGAACCCGGGGGGAGGCAGAAGATGTCTGACTGACCCCCCCTAGATCCACCCCTCTGTCGAGAAGTAGCCGAGCGTTATCGAGAGGCCTCCTGGGTGAGGGTTCTCTCCTAGGATCGTACAGCAGAGTAACCACCCACTACAAATGGACACCACACAAGAGGATAAGTTCTTAGGCTTTATCAAGAATAAAGGTTGCTTGTTCTCAACGATATGTACAGGCAGATCGAGGGATCTGAAAAGTCTCGTAAATAAGGGATAGGGTAGCGGGACAGTCTCAGTACTGGTGAAGGAAGGGATACCCTGCGCACAGCTCTCAATCCTCGAGCCGGGGGGTTCCGAGAGGTCGAGCCGCGGCAGCGCCAGCAGGACTCGACAGGTGGTCTTTAACGGAGAGGGGGCCGCGCCAGTGCCAGCAGGCCTCGAGGTGGTTTCGGCGAAGATGGGCCGCGGCAGCGCCAGCAGGCTCTAAAGATGGTTCAGTGAAGATGGGCCGCGGCAGCGCCAGCAGGCTCCAAAGATGGTTCAGTTAAGATGGACCGCGGCAGCGCCAGCAGGCTCCATGGGTGGTTCAGCTAAGATGGACCGCGGCAGCGCCAGCAGGCTCCAAAGATGGGTTCAGGCTTCAGGGAAATGAGTTCTTCTCGGGGTCAGCCGCGACAGCGTCAGCAGGGCTCTTGACTCCAGGATACAACTGGCGTCCCACTCCAGGGCTGGCCCAGATATAGGACTGGGGTCCTTTGATGTCCAGACCCTCGCGCCTGGGGGCCAGAGGGGCCGGGATGGTGGTGTCCAGACACCCAGCCGTTTGGGTGGAGCCAGCGCCCAGGGAGGCCGGAGGGCGATTGATACCAGGCGTCCGGGGACGGCTGGAGGGCCATCGAAACTCCCCTCCTCTTAGATCCGTCGAGGGGCCACTCTACCACCCAGGGGGATCTTGGTGCCTCGATGTTGGGGCTTCGCTGGGGCCTTGGCCGGTGCCGAGGCCACGTGCTCGGGACGTGATGGGCCCAAGATGGAGTCGGGCGAGGCCGCGTGCTTGGGACGCGCTGGGCCCAAGCTGGAGTCGGGCCAGTAGGGGTGTTCCGGAGTGGTGGCCGGACCGGCAGTGGTGGGGCATGCAGGGTATGCCATGTTCCGGGGGGGAGAGCTGTGGTTTGCCAGGGTGGTTGCTCTCGTCGGTAGTTCGTGTAGGTTCATGCCCGGGGGGTGACCGTGGCTCGATGGAGGGCCGATGTCGTCCTGGGCCCGCCATGCGGGAGGGGTAGGACCACGCCATGAGGCCGGGTCCAACAATGGTCCTTGGCTGGTGGTGTGCATGGATGGTGCTTGGCTGGTTGTGTGCATGGATGGTGCTTGGCAGGTGGTGTGCATGGATGGCGCTTGGCTGGTGGTGTGCATGAATGGTGCTTGGCTGGTGGTGTGCATAGATCATGCTTGGCTGGTGGTGTGCATGGATGGTGCATGTCTGGTGGTGTGTATGGATGGTCCTTGGCTGGTGGTGTGCATGGATGGCGCTTGGTTGGTGGTGTGCATGGATGGTCCTTGGCTGGTGGTGTGCATGGATGGTGCTTGGCCTGTTGTGTGCATGGATTGTGCTTGGCTGGTGGTGTGCATGGATGGCGCTTGGCTGGTGGTGTGCATGAATGGTGCTTGGCTGGTGGTGTGCATGGATGGTGCTTGGCTGGTGGTGTGCATGGATGGTGCTTGGCTGGTGGTGTGCACGGATAGTGCTTGGCTGGTGGTGTGCACAGATGGTGCTTGGCTGGTGGTGTGCATGGATGGCGCTTGGCTGGTGGCGTGCATAGATGGCGCTTGGCTGGTGGTGTGCATGGATGGTGCTTGGCTGGTGGTGTTCATGGATGGCGCTTGGCTGGTGGTGTGCATGGATGGTGCTTGGCTGGTGGTGTGCATGGATGGTGCTTGGCTGGTGGTGTGCATGGATGGTGCTTGGCTGGTGGTGTGCATGGATGGCGCTTGGCTGGTGGCGTGCATAGATGGCGCTGGGCTGGTGGTGTACATGGATGGTGCTTGGCTGGTGGTGTGCATGGATGGCGCTTGGCTGGTGGTGTGCATGGATGGTGCTTGGCTGGTGGTGTGCATGGATGGTGCTTGGCTGGTGGTGTGCATGGATGGTGCTTGGCTGGTGGTGTGCATGGATGGCGCTTGGCTGGTGGTGTGCACGGATGGTGCTTGGCTGGTGGTGTGCATGGATGGTGCTTGGCTGGTGGTGTGCATGGATGGTGCTTGGCTGGTGGTGTGCATGGATGGCGCTTGGCTGGTGGTGTGCATGGATGGTGCTTGGCTGGTGGTGTGCATGGATGGTGCTAGGCTGGTGATGTGCATGGATGGTGCTTGGCTGGTGGTGTGCATGGATGGTTCTTGGCTGGTGGTGTGCACGGATAATGCTTGGCTGGTGGTGTGCATGGATGGTGCTTGGCTGGTTGTGTGCATGGATGGTGCTTGGCTGGTGGTGTGCATGGATGGCGCTTGGCTGGTGGTGTGCATGAATGGTGCTTGGCTGGTGGTGTGCATGGATGGTGCTTGGCTGGTGGTGTGCATGGATGGCGCTTGGCTGGTGGTGTGCACGGATAGTGCTTGGCTTGTGGTGTGCACAGATGGTGCTTCGCTGGTGGTGTGCACGGATGGTGCTTGGCTGGTGGTGTGCATGGATGGCGCTTGGCTGGTGGTGTGCATGGATGGTGCTTGGCTTGTGGTGTGCATGGATGGTGCTTGGCTGGTGGTGTGCATGGATGGTGCTTGGCTGGTGGTGTGCATAGATGGTGCTTGGCTGGTGGTGTGCATGGATGGTTCTTGGCTGGTGGTGTGCATGGATGGTTCGTGGCTGGTGGTGTGCATGGATGGTGCTTGGCTTGTGGTGTGCATGGATTGCGCTTGGCTGGTGGTGTGCATGGATGGCGCTTGGCTGGTGGTGTGCATGGATGGTTCTTGGCTGGTGGTGTGCATGGATGGCTCTTGGCTGGTGGTGTGCATGGATGGCGCTTGGCTGGTGGTGTGCACGGATAGTGCTTGGCTGGTGGTGTGCACAGATGGTGCTTGGCTGGTGGTGTGCACGGATGGTGCTTGGCTAGTGGTGTGCATGGATGGTGCTTGGCTGGTGGTGTGCATGGATGGTTCTTGGCTGGTGGTGTGCATGGATGGTTTGTGGCTGGTGGTGTGCATGGATTGTGCTTGGCTTGTGGTGTGCATGGATGGCGCTTGGCTGGTGGTGTGCATGGATGGCGCTTGGCTGGTGGTGTGCATGGATGGTTCTTGGCTGGTGGTGTGCATGGATGGCGCTTGGCTGGTGGCGTGCATAGATGGCGCTTGGCTGGTGGTGTACATGGATGGTGCTTGGCTGGTGGTGTGCATGGATGGCGCTTGGCTGGTGGTGTGCATGGATGGTGCTTGGCTGGTGGTGTGCATGGATGGCGCTTGGCTGGTGGTGTGCATGGATGGTGCTTGGCTGGTGGTGTGCATGGATGGTGCTTGGCTGGTGGTGTGCATGGATGGTGCTTGGCTGGTGGTGTGCATGGATGGCGCTTGGCTGGTGGTGTGCACGGATGGTGCTTGGCTGGTGGTGTGCATGGATGGTGCTTGGCTGGTGGTGTGCATGGATGGTGCTTGGCTGGTGGTGTGCATGGATGGCGCTTGGCTGGTGGTGTGCATGGATGGTGCTTGGCTGGTGGTGTGCATGGATGGTGCTAGGCTGGTGGTGTGCATGGATGGTGCTTGGCTGGTGGTGTGCATGGATGGTTCTTGGCTGGTGGTGTGCACGGATAATGCTTGGCTGGTTGTGTGCATGGATGGTGCTTGGCTGGTTGTGTGCATGGATGGTGCTTTGCTGGTGGTGTGCATGGATGGCGCTTGGCTGGTGGTGTGCATGAATGGTGCTTGGCTGGTGGTGTGCATGGATGGTGCTTGGCTGGTGGTGTGCATGGATGGCGCTTGGCTGGTGGTGTGCACGGATAGTGCTTGGCTGGTGGTGTGCACAGATGGTGCTTCGCTGGTGGTGTGCACGGATGGTGCTTGGCTGGTGGTGTGCATGGATGGCGCTTGGCTGGTGGTGTGCATGGATGGTGCTTGGCTTGTGGTGTGCATGGATGGTGCTTGGCTGGTGGTGTGCATGGATGGTGCTTGGCTGGTGGTGTGCATGGATGGTGCTTGGCTGGTGGTGTGCATGGATGGTTCTTGGCTGGTGGTGTGCATGGATGGTTCGTGGCTGGTGGTGTGCATGGATGGTGCTTGGCTTGTGGTGTGCATGGATTGTGCTTGGCTGGTGGTGTGCATGGATGGCGCTTGGCTGGTGGTGTGCATGGATGGTTCTTGGCTGGTGGTGTGCATGGATGGCTCTTGGCTGGTGGTGTGCATGGATGGCGCTTGGCTGGTGGTGTGCACGGATAGTGCTTGGCTGGTGGTGTGCACAGATGGTGCTTGGCTGGTGGTGTGCACGGATGGTGCTTGGCTTGTGGTGTGCATGGATGGTGCTTGGCTGATGGTGTGCATGGATGGTTCTTGGCTGGTGGTGTGCATGGATGGTTCGTGGCTGGTGGTGTACATGGATTGTGCTTGGCTTGTGGTGTGCATAGATGGCGCTTGGCTGGTGGTGTGCATGGATGGCGCTTGGCTGGTGGTGTGCATGGATGGTTCTTGGCTGGTGGTGTGCATGGATGGCGCTTGGCTGGTGGTGTGCATGGATGGCGCTTGGCTGGTGGTGTGCATGGATGGCGCTTGGCTGGTGGTGTGCATGGATGGCGCTTGGCTGGTGGTGTGCATGAATGGTGCTTGGCTGGTGGTGTGCATGGATGGTGCTTGGCTGGTGGTGTTAATGGATAGTGCTTGGCTGGTGGTGTGCATGGATGGTGCTTGACTGGTGGTGTGCGTGGATGGTTCTTGGTTGGTGGTGTGCATGGATGGTGCTTGGCTGGTGGTGTGCATGGATGGTGCTTGGCTGGTGGTGTGAATGGATGGCGCTTGGCTGTTGGGGTGCATGGAAGGTGCTTGGCTTGTGGTATGCATGGATGGTGCTTGGTTGGTGGTGTGCATGGATGGTCCTTGGCTGGTGGTCTGCATGGATGGTACTTGGCTGGTGGTATGCATGGATGGCGCTTGGTTGGTGGTGTGCATGGATGGTCCTTGGCTGATGGTCTGCATGGATGGTGCTTGGCTGGTTGTGTGCATGGATGGTGCTTGGCTGGTGGTGTGCATGGATGGAGTTTGGGTGGTGGTGTGCATGGATGGTGCTTGGCTGGTGGTGTGCATGGATGGCGCTTGGCTGGTGGTGTGCACGGATAGTGCTTGGCTGGTGGTGTGCACAGATGGTGCTTGGCTGGTGGTGTGCACGGATGGTGCTTGGCTGGTGGTGTGCATGGATGGCGCTTGGCTGGTGGTGTGCATGGATGGCGCTTGGCTGGTGGTGTGCACGGATGGTGCTTGGCTGGTGGTGTGCATGGATGGTGCTTGGTTGGTGGAGTGCATGGATGGTCCTTGGCTGGTGGTGTGCATGGATGGTGCTTGGCTGGTGGTGTGCATGGATGGTGCTTGGTTGGTGGTGTGCATGGATGGTTCTTGGCTGGTGGTGTGCATGGATGGTGCTTGGCTGGTGGTGTGCATGGATGACGCTTGGCTGGTGGTGTGCATGGATGGTCCTTCGCTGGTGGTGTGCATGGATGGTGCTTGGCTGGTGGTGTGCATGGATGACGCTTGGCTGGTGGTGTGCATAGATGGCGCTTGGCTGGTGGTGTGCATAGATGGTGCTTGGTTGGTAGTGTGCATGGATGGTCCTTGGTTGGTGGTGTGCATGGATGGTCCTTTGCTGGTGGTGTGCATGGATGGTGCTTGGCTGGTGGTGTGCATGGATGACGCTTGGCTGGTGGTGTGCATAGATGGCGCTTGGCTGGTGGTGTGCATAGATGGCGCTTGGGTGGTGGTGTGGTTTGTGTGAAACCTCCAGCGTTTTACTACCCAGAAGCTCCTGCAAACTTTCAATTTAGCTAAAAAGTCACAGTTTCCTCACATTTCTGAGTGGAAAAGTTGTGGCCTCATCGTGCCGGCACAAATTTCCCACCAACGAGCGTACTCCTCGGTTTCCTGATAAAAAAAAATATACCTCAATTGTGTTGGTGCCCAAAACAGAGAACCTAAAAACGTATCTAAGGATCAACTGAGGGGGACCAAAGAGGGTCCAAAAGGGCAGTTATTTTAATATAAGTTATTAGGCTGACTCTGCTTTGGGCACCCACACAAGTGAGGTATCATTTTTATCAGGAGACTGAGGGGAACGCTGGATGGGGGGAAAGGTGTGCCGGCGCAGTGATCTCACAAACTTGGCTCACAGAAATGTGAGGAAAATGTGACCTTTTAGCTAAATTTGAGCTTTGCGGCGGATTCTGGATAAGAAAACTTTGGGAGATCCATGCAAGCCACACATCCCTGGACTCCACTAGGTGTCTAGTTTTCAGAAATATCTATTTTTAGTCGGTTTCCATTGATGGCATGCGAGCCAGGACCAAAAACGCAGGTGCTCCCGATCTATCACAAAACAACCTATTTTTGCAAAGGAGTTTTTGGTCCCGGGCTCAGCAGCCATCTATGGAAACACCGGGTGGAGACCAGGGAGGTGTGGTTTGCATGGGTCCCCCAATGTTATCTTACCCAGAATCCCCTGCAAATCTCAAATTTAGCTAAAAATTTTAATTTTTCTCACAATTCTGTGTCGTATGTCACTGAATTGAGTGGTAAAATAAAATCTGGATCTCCAGCTGACCCCATGAGGCCACTTCACTTTGTTGAATCTCTGACGCTGTTTCAGCAGCCAATTTGCCAAATACTGAACCTATCCTTCACAAGGGCTATGGTCCCAGTAGCATGGAAAGAGGCTTGGGTGTCTCCTAATATTAAGAAGGCCACGCTAGACCCTTTAAAACCTGAGAATTTTAGACCCATCCCCCTTATCCCTTGGGTAGCTAAGATCGCCGAAGCCCATGTTAATCACACTCTATCTCAATTCTTGAGCTCCCATAACATCTTGGACCCATCCCAGAACGGTTTTCGGCCTGGCCACCGCACAGAAACCGCCCTGCTTGCCACCACAGAACATCTGCGGACGGTTTTGGATGCTGGTCAAAGTGCAGCGCTGATCCTGTTGGATCTCAGCGCTGCCTTTGATACGGTATCTCATTCCATCCTTCTTTACCGTCTGGAGGCAGCAGGGGTGACCGGGACAGCGCTGAGGTGGTTCAGGTCCTTTCTAACTGATAGATCCTTTCGGGTGTCGGCTCCTCCGTTTTTGTCAAAATCCCATTCCATCGGACAGGGGGTACCCCAGGGCTCAGCTTCAGCCCCTCTCTGTTTAATCTGTATGTACAGCCTTTGGCTGCGGTTGCTAAAAGATGGGATCTCACGATGGTGTCCTATGCAGATGATACCCAGCTGGTTATCACCTTAGCGGAGGGACCATCGGTAGCAGCCACCAGATTCAGAGAGGGGCTGAGAGCAGTGGCGCAGTGGATGACAGATAACTGTCTTCAGCTCAACGCAGGCAAGACCGAGGTTTTGTTGGTGGGTAAGAAGGCTACCCTTTGGAATGAACACTGGTGGCCAGCATCCCTTGGTCCTAGGCCACCTCCTAAAACAGTGGTAAAAAATCTTGGGGTCTGGATGGACTCCACTCTTAGCTTCCAGACCCACACCAAGAGAGTAGCGGCTACAAGCGTGGGGCTCATAAGAGGTTTAAAACCTCTCCTGAAATATTTCGACCCGGCAGTGCGTCAGCTAATCATGCAGTCCACAATATTATCCCGCTTGGATTATGCCAGTTCATTGCTTCTTGGAGCCAACAAAGCGGAGATACGGCGTCTTCAGCGAGTCCAGAACTCTGCTGCGAGAGCGCTGGTGGGCCTCCCTCGCCACTGTTCTGTGGGGGTCACCATTCAAGAATTACACTGGCTTCGGATCGACAAGCGGATCCAGTTTAAAGCGCTATGCTTGGCGTTCAAAATCCTAAAGGTAAATAGTCCATCACTCCTTGGTGGTCTTCTGAATCCCTACGTGCCTCATCGACAGCTGCGCTCTTATGGACAGCATCTGGCGTTTGTGCCACGTTTTAATCACTCTAGGGCCGGAGGATCCTCATTCCGGTTCCAAGCTGCTAGGCTGTGGAACTCTCTACCATTATGTATTCGTGCCTTGGATGATTTGCTTGCTTTCCGGAAAGCTATCAAAACCTTTTTGTTTTTATCTGTATAGAAACTGACCTAGACTCTCGCTCAGTTTTCTCTGGAAACTTTTGTCTCAGTTCTGTCAGCACCGGGACGCCCCGTTGCTGGGGCAGCTGTGCGCTCTAGAATTCTTACAACATAACATAACTGAACCATTTGGAGTCTGTAGGAGCGTAGGATCAGCGATGAGGTCAGCTGTCTCGTATGTCACTGAACATGTTGGAGTCTGTAGGAGCCCAGGATCAGTGATGAGTTCAGCTGTGGTTCAGAGCGGTAGCCAACAGCTCCCTGAGCTGGTTTGAAGTGGAGTATGCAAGGAGGGCACCAAATCTGCCCTCCCAGCAGACCATGTGGCGCTGGCAAGCGCCTCCACCCCTGCCTAATACACTAAATCTTGTCTGGGAGATGGTCACACCTCCCTATGACAGGAAGCCTATTGTCCTACCTTCCCCTTCTCGGGCTTGGCCCAGCAGCAGGAGGGCAAAATAGTGTCTGTTGTAGGCAGCAGGCCTAAGTTGCTTTCAAGGTCTGTAGGATCGGTCCCAGGAGCCTGGTATGCTTCCCCGAGGAGCCCTACCGTGGATGGAATCATACCTCCAACACCAGATACAGTGTTGGGGTATGATTCCAACATGTCTGATACCAAATATGCCCAGGTTCGTTCCAGCCAGTTTAGAGATAGTCTTGCTGTCTCATAATGGCTGATTTACGTACAATGCCTGGAGAATGGACTTCGGGGTTTGTAGGGGTAGGCTGCTCATGCAGGGCCACCCTCACATTCGGAACCAATCACCCAGCCTTTGGGACTGAAAGGCCTGCTAAAGGGGTGACTTATAGGTTTCAAGTGCAGGGATGCTAGATATAAGGAAACAAATCTTTCGTGAGAGATGCATGCACCAACTCACACAGGCTACAATGGCAGGCCTGTGGTCAGAATTTGGAGGGTCCCTCATAGTCATAGTCATACATTCTTATATAGCGCACAGTTCACCGTAAGGTCTCAAGGCGCTAGCAGCTAAAGAATGGAGGACAGGGACGGTGCATTGCGGCTAGTTGGTGGGAGGGGGGAAAAGCCAGGTTTTAAGATTTTTACGGAAACATTTATGATCGGTTATGGAAGAGATACGGACCGGTAGTTTGTTCCACAACATTGGGGCCAGATAGGAAAAGGAACGGCCCCCGTTGTGCAGAGTCCGAAAACGGGGCTAAGCAAGGAGGAATTTGGAGTTGGACCTTAGAGATCTACCAGGGATGTACCTAAGGAGCTTGTTTTTTAGGTAGTTAGGGCCGGCGTCATGCATTGTCTTATGGACCAGGCTTAGGATTTTAAAGTGACATCTCTGGCAGATTGGGAGACAAGGAAGAGTCGGTAGGTTCGAGATGGATGAGGATCTACTGGATCTACTGGGGCGATTGAGGACAAGCCTAGCTGCCGGGTTCTGAAGAATCTGAAGCTTGGAAAGCAGATTGGCATTTAGGGCAGTGAACAGGGCGTTTCCGTAGTCCAAAAGGCTAACGATAAGGCCCTGCACCAGTGGTTTCCTAGCCTCAATAGGGAGCCACTTAAAAATCTTACGGAGAATGCACATGATGCCGTAGCAGACCCCAAGAACCTGATCTATGTGGGGCTTCATGGGCAAGGGGGCGTCTATGGTAATGCTGAGGTTTCTGACAGATGGTTTGGGAGGGGGGCCCAATCCTAATTCCGCAGGCCACCAGTCAGATGACCAGACCACCTCAGCTCTTCCAAACAAGATGATCTCGGACTTGTTGCTGTTCAGTTGTAACTTGCTGGCGCTCATCCATTCATTTATTCGGGTCATACAACTCCTAAAGCGAAGCCGGGTGCTGACGAGATCGGAGTCACAGGTGACAAGTAACTGAGTGTCGTCGGTGTAGGACACGGTTTCAAAACCATATGATCTAATGATGGCAGCTAATGGAGTGGCAGCTCATGGGTGGCATAACACATGCTGCAGCCCATGGAGGGTCCCCTGGAGTACCTAGGCCCTAGGTACCTTGTACCATATACTAGGGACTTACTAGAGTACATCAGCAGCCAATAAGGAATGTACCAAGGCACTCACCATAGCCAATTTAGGAAGGAAGCCCAGTGAGTGGGGTCCTGATTAGCAGGATCTGACGCTGACTAGTCAGAATACAGTATGACACTAGTAAAGAGTGGGGGAAACCATGAAAGCAGATCCTACCTTCCCACCGCCCCACCCATTCTCCCCACTCCTCTAGAGAGTAGCATGTGTAGTGTGTTGGTCTCTGCTCGTGCACAGTGCAGGGGAGTATGCAGCCACCTCTTAGTGTCCGGCACAGAGGCCACTTTCCAAAACATTGCTTTTGTCACTTGTAAAGTACGTATCCAAGGTCTATGAAAGCAGTGTAAATGTTTGCCCCCCTTTGCTTTAGGGCAAAGGCATAGCAGGCATGCTATCTCAAGCTCTAAAGTTAGAGGTGGGACAACTAAACAACAGACCAGCCAAGCTCAATCTCCTTGTCCAGCTGGGAAACTCCCACCCCAGTGGATAATACCGACAAACTTAAAAATATATGTGAGAGAAGTAAAACCACAAAGTAAATACAATCATTAAACTGCTGCTCTACTGCATATTGTGGGTGTAGTGGATGAAGCCAGGCACCTCTGCGAGCAGCAATATTTGATTTATGGCGCAACATCCTGATGTCCACCCTTCTGTCTCGAGTCTTCCTGATCCATCTCGCATCTCTTACTCAATGAGCTGTTCTTGTTTTACTAAACCATGACCATTTGCCACTACCTAAAGCTGTAACTAGTGTATGAGTGCTATGCGAGGGCCCTTTTTTTTTTACCAACTTACTCATGAATAATTACGATGTGACATATTCAAAGCAACTTTTATGTAAATTTCTGTGTATGGTTAAATATGCCTTCATAAGTTTCAAAAATGGTAATCAAGAGATATTTATACAATCAATAAAAAATTGTGTGTGCACATTCCGTTATGTTTCCCTTTAAGTAATTTGAAATCTTTTTACATCTGACAGAAAAAAATCTTTGATTGTACGAAATGTTTCAAAATAAGGAAGATAACACTGTAAATCTGCAAAGACGAAGTCCGAAATATTGAGTTCCAGTATTCAGGAAAATATAAGTGCGGTCAGAGCCAGCCAAACCCGAACATAAACTGAGACATCCTGAAAGAAGGGAGAAGGGACACGAGAAATTCAGTGATTCCACGAGTCTCAGCTGTGCACCTCCATGCCTCAAAACTAAGAAATAACCTCTAGAAAATTAAGACAACACTGATAAACATCCTCTTGTGTAAACATGTCCAATAACAGCTTTGATCATTAGGTCGGTATGAGGTGGTTACAGCAGTGCTCTGCTTTCTTAAATAATACCAGGCCACCTTTCAGTGCTAGAGGTGTATTGCAAACTGTTTCAGACCAATTCACAGCAACCATTGAAAAGCGCAACGGAGTGGAGTCAGACAACTGAAGGTTAAAAGAAATAGGGGTTCTGCTGTCTAAAATACAGAGCACTGTCCCAGTGTGCACCGACCAGAAGGACAAGGAATCTTTACCCGCAAGCTTGCAGAACCATTATCCAGTCTAAAGACACAATCGCCCACGAAGAAGCCTTACACACGTTATGAGATTGGGAAGTAGTTGGTGACCATTGCACTGTAATCTTTAATCGGAAAACAAACGTGCAAAATACGACTCATACAGGGAATGCAAGAATAACACAAGTGCTTTATCAGTCATGTTGGCCCTTCAGGAAGTACAGTCAATGGATGTAAACAAGTATATACCAGAGCCAGAGACGCTAACCAAGAGAGAAGTCTCAGACACATGCAGTGAGAGCTTTAGTTTGTCATCAATATTAAAACCCCATCAGCAAACACACACAGGGAAAAAACTATTCAAATGCACTGGATGTGTAAAGAGCTTTATTCAGTTATCAGGCCTAAAACGACATCAACGAACACACACAGGGGAAAACCCATATCAGTGCACTGAATGTATGAAGAGCTTTAGCCAGCTATCAGGTCTCCAGAAGCATCAGCAAACACACACAGGGGAAAACCCATACCATTGCAGTGAATGTGGAAGTTGTTTTAATTACTCTTCAACATTAAGGAATCATCAGCGAACACACACAGGGGAAAAACCATTCAAGTGCAATGAATGTGGGAAGAGCTTTAGTCAACCAGAAAACTTAAAACGGCATCAGGGAACACACACTGGCGAAAAACCATATCATTGTAGTGAATGTGGAAGTAGTTTTAGTGATTCGTCAACATTACGGAATCATCAGAGAACACACACAGGAGAAAAACCATTCAAGTTCAGTGAATGTTTGAAGAGCTTTAGTCGATTATCAGACCTAAAATACCATCTGAGAACACACACAGGAGAAAAACCATATAATTGCACTGAATGTGTGAAGAGGTTTAATCGATTATCACACCTAAAACAGCATCAGCGAACACACACTGGGGAAAAACCATTCCAGTGCAGTGAATGTGAAAGAAGTTTCAGTGATTCATCAACATTAAGGAAACATCTGCGAACACACACAGGGGAAAAACCATTCAATTGCAATGAATGTGGGAGGAGCTTTATATATTTATCAGGACTAAAACTGCATCAGAGAACACACACAGGGGGGAAACCATTCCAGTGCAGTGAATGTGAAAGTAGTTTTAGTCAATCTTCAACATTAAGGAATCATCAGCGAACACACACAGGGGAAAAGCCATTCCAGTGCAGTGAATGTGGAAGTAGTTTTAGTCAATCTTCAACTTTAAGGATTCATCAGCGAACACACACAGGGGAAAAGCCATTCCAGTGCAGTGAATGTGGAAGTAGTTTTAGTGATTTGTCAACATTAAGAAATCATCAGCGAACACACACAGGGGAAACACCATTCAAGTGCAGTGAATGTGTGAAGAGCTTTTGTCAATCATCACACCTAAAACAGCATCAGAAAACACACACCGGGGAAAAACCATACCAGTGCAGTGAATGTGAGAAGAGGTTTATTCGATTATCAGACCTAAAAAGGCATCAGAGAACACACACTGGGGAAAAACCATTCAAGTGCAATGGATGTGGGAAGAGCTTTATATATTTATCAAGCCTAAAATGTCACCAGAGAACTCACACTGGGGAAAAACCATTCCAGTGCGGTGAATGTGGAAGAAGGTTTAGTGATTCATCAACAGTAAGGAAACATCTGCGAACACATACAGGGGAAAAACCATTCAATTGCAATGAATGTGGGAAGAGATTTATATATTTATCAAGCCTAAAACAGCATCAGAGAACACACACAGGGGGAAAACCATTCCAGTGCAGTGAATGTGAAAGTAGTTTTAGTGCATCTTCAACATTAAGGATTCATCAGCGAACACACACAGGGGAAAAACCATTTAAGTGCAGTGAATGTGAAAGTAGCTTTAGTCGATCTTCAACATTAAGGATTCATCAGCGAACACACACAGGGGAAAAACTATTCCAGTGCAGTGAATGTGGAAGTAGTTTTAGGAATTCGGCAACATTAAGGAATCATCAGCGAACACACACAGGGGAAAAACCATTTAAGTGCTGTGAATGTGGGAAGAGTTTTTGTCGATCATCACACCTACAACAGCATCAGAAAACACACACCGGGGAAAAACCATACCAGTGCAGTGAATGTGAGAAGAGGTTTATTCGATTATCAAACCTAAAAGAGCATCAGAGATCACACACTGGGGAAAACCCATTCAAGTGCAATGGATGTGGGAAGAGCTTTATATATTTATCAAACCTAAAACGTCATCAGAGAACACACACTGGAGAAAAACCATTCCAGTGCAGTGAATGTGGAAAAAGTTTTAGTGATTCATCAACATTAAGGCAACATCTGCGAACACACACAGGGGAAAACCCATTCAATTGTAATGAATGTGGGAAGAGCTTTATATATTTATCAAGCCTAAAACGGCATCAGCGAACACACACAGGGGGAAAACCATTCCAGTGCAGTTAATGTGAAAGTAGTTTTAGTGAATCATCAACATTAAGGATTCATCAACGAACACACACAGGGGAAAAACCATTCAAATGCAGTGAATGTGAAAGTAGTTTTAGTCAGTCTTCAACATTAAGGATTGTGTGTTCCCCAGCGAACACACACAGGGGAAAAGTCATTTAAGTGCAGTAAATGTGTGAAGAGCTTTTGTCAATCATCATACCTAAAACAGCATCAGAAAACACACACCGGGGAAAAACCCTACCAGTGCGGTGAATGTATGAAGAGGTTTGTTCGATTATCAGACATAAAACAGCATCAGAGAACGCATACAGGGGAAAATCATTCAAGTTCAGTGAATCTGGAAGTAGTTTTAGTGAATCTTCAACATTAAGGATTCATCAGTAAACGCACACCGGGGAAAAAACATTCAAGTGCAATGAATGTCTGAAGAGCTTTAGTCGATTATCAGACCGAAAGTACCATCAGAGAACACACACAGTGGAAAAACCATACCATTGCAGAGAATGTAGAAGTAGTTTTAGTGAATCATCAATATTAAGAAAATATCAGCGAATACACACTGGAAAACCTTTCAAGTGCAAGGAATGTGACAATGGATATATATACATATATATATACATATATATATATATATCTGGTCTAAAACGGCATCAGAAAACATGCACAGGAATCATTCAAGTGCAGTGAATGTTGAAGTAGGTTTTATGAATATTCAATATTAAGTACTGATCAGCGAACACACACGGGAAAAGCCATGTCATTGCAGTAAATGTGTGAAGATCTTTTGTCAACTTTCAGAGCTTCAAAGACGTCAGCCTCTCTTCAGAAGAGTGCAGGATCAATAATGAAGGTCACAGAGCTACAACTGTGTGACTGCCATGCCAAGCACACTTCAGAAGAGTGCAGGATCAGTAACGAAGGTCACAGAGCTGCAGCTGTGTGACAGCCAGGCCGAGCACACTTCCGAAGAGTGCAGGATCAACACTGAAGGTCACAGAGCCGCAGCTGTGTCATAGTCAGGCCGAGCACACTCCAGAAGAGTGCAGGATCAACACTGAAGGTCGCAGAGCTGCAGCTGTGTGATAACCAGGCCGAGTACTTCACTTCAGAAGAGTGCAGGATCAATAATGAAGGTCGCAGAGCTGCAGCTGTAAGATAGCCAGGGTGAGCACAAGGCTTCACTTCAGAAGAGTGCAGGATCTATAATGAAGGTCTCAGAGCTGCAGCTGTGAGATAGCCAGGCTGAGCACACAGTGTCTGTTCACCAGATACGGATTATCAATGAAAGTCTCCAACCTGCATGCTGTGTGATGGACAGGGTAAGCACGCGGCTTCTCTTCAGGACAGTGAGGAATCATTTATAAAAGTCACTGAGCCAAATGTTGTGTGATAGTTAAGCAAAATCACCATTTTACATTCTTGGACGATGATTTTTTGATGGCTAATAGAGCCGAATATTGACATGATGGTTCCACAAAAGAAATGAAAAAAAAGATTGATTGCACAAAAATAATATAAAGGTAGAACCAATCACGATGCTATAAAATGTACACAATAATGACTAAGCTTTACATATTAAAAAGAAAGGCATGTTTTTAAGATATGTACTAGAATAAAAAAATGATTTGGATTTTGGTATTTTACTGCTGATTTTAAAGAAATGATATTGCGCCCCTAAACTCAAGATAATTTGTGCTGTCAGCAGGGAGTCTAGCAGAGGTGGCATTAGAAGGGGGTCCGGTCTCGACAGTGTGACTGCCCTCAGCAGGGAGTCTGGCACAGGTGGCATTAGAGGGGGTTCCTGTCTTGACAGTGTGACTGCTCTCAGAATGTATGATGGGCTGACCTGAGATGGCAGAACATAAAGTGTGGCTTGTGTCTGCTCTCTTGCAGCACGGCTCTGAGCAGGGACACTTCCACAGAAGAAAAGTTTGAGTGTGTGGTTAAGGAGGTTAATTTGCCCTAGCACAGAACTTTTCCTGTGTTTCTTGAGGTATGTTACGCTGCTAATGCTGGTCAACACACGAGGAGTGGCAGGTGCAGCTAAAACTACATTTAGGTAAAGTTTTGTCAGCAGGCTCATTTGTTTTTTAAAAGTGTTGACGTTTGTCCATTAGCTTTTGGATGGGATTCGCCTTTGCAAGGTCATCTCTGTCCTTCCCCTATCGCCCTGATTAAGGATTCTGAAAAGAAGAGCAATCCAAGTTGAGAATGCAGTCCGAGAAGAGATGTAAGCCATATTAGTGCAAATGATCCTGCTGAAAACTGCAAATGTGGAGATGATCAGTAGAGGGTTATTATCATGAACAAAATGTCACCTTTCAAACCACATATTAAATCAAAACCTAAATAAAAAGTATGACTGGGTGGGGGAAAAATAGAAAATCAAAAAGCATTTTATCTTGCTTTTTAAACTACTGGGAAGTGGCTCAATGTCATGTAAAATCATCAGTCTGTCTTGGCTTTTGAAACATTATGGATTCAAATTCCCTCACACGCAAAGTGAGGTTGGCTAAAACAACAGGAAGGACTGAAGATGTCACATATGAAATGGAGTCACTCATTTTACAAAGCAGTCCAGTCAATTTCTAAAACTGTTTCATATGCAAAATCAAAAGTAAACTCTGTTGACCTATTGTGTCAAAGTTCATTCTTTGGCATCAGGCATTGATTATTGGCAATCCCACTCATGTTGGTGTTTGTGGAACGAAAATATATATTTCAGCCTTCACCAATAGTGCAATTAGCTTCCCCACCACAAAGAATAGATAGAAGTCAGGAGGCAAGAGCATCAGGGGCTGTGGTGTGGGCAAAAGGTACTGTCATGTGCATGGACGATGAAAAACCAGGTAGCAACAGGGCGAGCTTTCTCCCTCTCAGAACAAATACAAGATGGGAATGACAGGACAGGAAGGGGGTAGAGAAAAGGAAAGGAGAACAGACAACGTGGGAGGAAAGTGACACAAGCTGAATGGAGAATACAGGTGGGGTGAGACGATGCAAAAAGAGGGATGAAGAGCTAGAGGTGCAGGACAGAAGGTAGAAGAATGTGAGTTGCAAGAGGGTGGGTGAAGAACTGAGTTGCATGAGGGTAGGTGAAGAAATTAGTAGAGCCGAGCAGAGCTAAGGGAAGAACGCTTGTCAGCTTTATCGAGGCGACAGGGGGCCTGGACCAATCACAATCTGGGTTCAGGCCCAACCACAGCACTGAATCAGCCCTTCTTTCTGTGACGGATCAGATCAAAATGTCACAGGATAGAGGTGGCTCCATGATTCTAGTGCTGTTGGACCTGTCTGCAGCCTTTGATACCGTGTCTCATAACATCCTTCTCAGCCGTTTGCAGGGAGTAGGAATTGGAGGCCTAGCATTGTCATGGTTGGAGAGTTTCCTTTCCGGGAGATCACAATCTATCAGCTTGGGCCCCTTTCGTTCCATCTCCAGGGGGCTCACGAAGGGGGTGCCACAGGGCTCATGCCTTAGCCCTACATTGTTTAATGTATATGTGGCCCCCCCTTGCTGAGATTGTGCGGAAGTATGGGTTCACACCGATTTCCTACGCTGATGACACCCAGCTCCTCTACCCTTTCAGCTCCCTTGACTCTAAAGTCAAGGAGAACTTTGCTGAGGGTATGAGGGCGGTGTCACGTTGGATGGCGATGAACTGCCTCCAATGTAATGTAACAAAAACGGAGGTCATGCTCTTTGGCAAAGCAAGTATCCTTTGGACCCCTGCCTGGTGGCCAATAGATCTCGGCCCAGCACCTACATCTAAACATCATGTAAAGAATCTTGGGGTGAAGTTGGACCAAAAGCTGACCCTGAAGGAACACACCAATTACATCGCAGGAATGTGCTTCCACACTATTGGCCTACTTAGACGTGTCTTTCCATATCTCCCTGCCACCTACAGAAAGACACTTGTGCAGGCATTAGTGACCAGTCGTCTGGACTACTGCAACGGCCTGCTGACATTAGCAAATACTGATGCGGTAGGTCGCTTGCAGGTGGTCCAGAACACGGCAGCAAGACTGGTCATGGGTGCACCAGCTAGGACTCCTTCTAAACCCTTGCTGAAGGAATTGCATTGGCTCCCTATACGGCAGCGCATCAACTTTAAGATCTGCTGCACGGTTCATAAATGCATTTATGGAGCAAGTCCTAAATACTTGTCTCAATCCCTGGAGCTATATCAGCCCAGTAGGTCTCTTCGTTCAAGCAACCAAGCCCTTCTAAAACCCCCGGCCACAAAGAAATCCAGACAAGGAGACCGGGCCTTCTCCTCAGTTGGACCTGCCTTGTGGAACAAACTTCCCCCCGATGTCAGAACAACTATCAATTATCTATCCTTCAGGAAAACATTAAAAACCCTCCTTTATCAAGAAGCATTTCTGTCCACTTAATCTCTCTAAGATGTACTGCCTGATAATCCTATAGCTGGCACAGCGCGGAGATACCCTTACGGGATTGATTCCAGCGCTATAGAAGAAATTAAAATAAATAAATTTATCAAATATTTTGCCTCAAATTAGCCCTCAGCTCTAATAAAGCCACAGTTAGCGAAAAATTGCGATCTACAAATGTGGGGCACTTTTTTGGTGTCCCCGGGCCTACTTCTGGTCTCAGTTTATCCCTGGTTCCTTGCTACGTAACACTTTAAACATACACAGATGCCTTCAGTGAATTCATGTGATATTGAACACCCCTTCAGCGAGTATTTGTCAAAAAGCAACTGATCATCCACCAGGAAACAAGGAAGATAATTACTGCCTGGGTTAAACGCAACAACCTGAAAGCTAGTGCTTAATTTGTAAAAGAAAGTATGCCGTGCCCGAAGCTCAGCGGCCGGTTTAATAAAACGGGGACGTGCCGAGTGCCAGGCTGGTAGCCTTAAATACCCTACCAGACACCCTCACCCCCTCCCTCCCCCTTGGCCCTTTCTCTAACTCTAGATGGTTCCTGCTTTCTCCCTAAGTTATGGTTCTTTCGTCTTTCTGATCTGTGTGTTTTCCTCTATTCAGCTCAGTAAAAATCAGATGGATCATAAATAGGTACAGGTGGCCCCCACCGGAAATCACCGGCTCAAATTAAGCCCTGCAAAAGCTTGTTTCATGTACTCTTCTGCTAACATGACCTCCTTGGCCTTGCAACTTTCCTTCTCTGACCTTGCTAAATCAAAAATATGTAAGAAAGCGAATAGTACCCTCCGTGTCAAGCAACAAATGTGTGAACAATTTACTGCAACTTGGGAAGTAAACAAAAGAAGCATGTAATCAAACCCAGTGAAATAAAATTAAATAGTTCACATTCTACAAATTGTGAGTAAAACGATTTACAATAAAGCACAAATACATTATTTTACATTCTCCCAGTGTCCCATTAGCTACAGGGAAGGATTTACTCAGTCTGGGGCCTCGTAGTTTGATCTAGATTCCAGGGCGTAAAACTTTTTTTCTAAATGTTAGAATGTCACAAGCCTGTTCTCTGATTGTCACAAGCTTCTACCCTTGGCTTACCACTGTTAACACAGATCTTTTCCCAGAACTGTGTATCCACACAGCCATTGCAGTTCTCAGTGGATCGATGTAGAAGAAAAGCGGACAAACGGATGAGAATTCTTCCTGCAAAATCGGATTGATTAAATTCCCTGAGCTGTAGAAAAATATCCCATGTCAGTGTTTACCTTTAAAGTGTACGAGTGCATGACTGAAGGAAAAGTTTGCGAGCCTGTTTGTGGGAGCAGCACGAACGTTCGCAAAATGTACCAAAGTGTTCCAGACTCGTGCACAGCATCGAGGACGCTTGGATGAGACCCCTAAAACTGTCCAAAAACCCTCCAGCAAACTTGACAAGTGCGCCACGGCTAATTAAATCCAGATGGCCCTGCACACCTCTGCTGGCTCCCGAGAGCAAATCGCTCTGGGAGTAAACCTTTTAAAAGAAGCTGGGACTTCCACACACCTTTGGCCAATTGTGTGCTAAAGCCAGAAGCAATGGCCAATGGCATGTGAGCCCCACATGCATGAGCTTTTAGGAAAGCTGTGCTGATAGCAAGAGGTTGTTTTCCTAGTGCTGCGCATGCGCTGCACTAGGCTCGACATAAAAAGGAGTGATTACCCTCATTGCTAAAAAAGGCCAAAATCACAACTGTATCGAGTTCCTATCGAGTAGACTTTTAATCACACACCTCCAGAGAGGTGATGACCCCATCCATGTAGTCAACATATATGGCCCTAACACCGACTTACCGGAGTTCTGGGAGAAGGTCTCCAGTAATCTTGAGAGCCTTCCGCAGGATGACCTCATCATAGTGAGAGGGGTCTTTAATTTGCCGCTAGACCCACACATAGACCGCGAATCTAAATGCAAATACCGGCCCTCCCGCTCACATGAAATCCTCAAAAAAATATGCTCTAAATATAGCCTAAGGGATTTGTGGCGTCTCCAACACCCTGAGGCAAGAGACTATACATTTTACTCGGCCCCTCATAACCCCTACTCTAGGATTGACTACATCCTACTCTCAAGTGCTTTCACACACCTCATAGACGAAACAGATATAGCCCCCAAACTAGTCTCCGATCACTCTTGCATTAGTGCCAAACTCGCAGGTACACACTCTATTCTTCCCCCAAAGAGATGGCGATTCAACAATGACATCCTCTCTGACCCAGCAAACAAAACAAAGATCGGATCCGCAATTAAAGAATACATTGAACTAAATGACCGTCCTGAAACGAGCTCATCTACTTTATGGGACGCTCTCAAAGCAACTATTAAAGGTATCATTATCAGTATTAAGATGCAAATTAATAAAAAACTAAATCAAGAACTGGAGTCGCTAGAGAAAGAAATAAAATCACTTGAGGTAAAACACTCTGCGAATATAGATAATAAAGACATCCTTGACCTTTTGATCAAGAAGAAATATGAATACAACAAGATAATGAGTAAAGGCGCGGGTGTGTGGATTAATACATTTAAAGCACTAAAATGATGTGAGGGAAATAAGGCAGGCAAATTGTTAGCTTCGTATCTCAAGCACAAACAGAAACAATTCACCATCCCATTGATTAGAGATTCCAAGAACATTGTCCAAACTAAACATAACGAGATACTAAAGGCATTCCAAAACGTCTATGAGGAACTTTACAAAAATAAACAAACAATAGATCTAGAGAGCTGCACAAAATATCTAGAGACATTGAGCCTACCAAAATTAACTGAAACTGAGAGCTCAGCGCTAGGGAACCCCATTTCTGAAAAGGAACTCTATATCCATTAAATCCCTCAAAAGCAATAACCTCCCAGGCCCAGACGGCTTCACGGCCTCCTTTTACAAAGAATTTGATATGTCACTAAAACCCACCTTACTAAAACTGTTCAACTCTATTGCTAAGGACGGCTGTGTAACCAAATCAATGGGTGAAGCCAACATCATCGTTATTCCCAAAGATGGTAAGGACTCCCTTTTAACCAAAAATGACAGGCCAATCTCGCTTATCAATCTTGATTGCAAGCTCTATGCAAAAATCCTAGCCAATAGCCTAAAGGCGATTCTGCCAAAGCTGATTAGTAATTTGCAGGTGGTGTTTCTCAAGCATCGCTTGTCTAATGATAATACGAGTTTACTGTGCCACATCCTGGAAGAAGCTAAGATAACGCCCATCCCTTCCATCGCCGTTACCTTAGATGCAGAAAAAGCGTTCGATAGAGTATCATGGTCTTTTTTAAAACAATGCATGTCATCTTTTAATCTAGGTGAGGCATTTATCAATATGGTCCTGGCCCTGTACTCTTGCCCTACTGCCCGAATAGCTATTATTGGCACCCTGTCAGAACCCTTCCGCTTAGAACATGGAACCAGACAGGGTTGTCCCCTCTCTCCTGCATTATTTATTTTGGCCTTGGAACCACTGATCATGGATATCAAACGTAATAGCAATTTAAAGGGTGTGTCATTCGGAGATTCCATAGTGAAGCTGGTCGCTTATGTTGATTATATCCTAGTGGTTACAGAGAAGCTGAGTGATTCCATCAAAGCACCTATGTCCACCATTGAAAGATACTCTAGTCACTCTGGATTCAAATTAAACCGCGACAAGTCCGAAGTCAAACCTCTGAACATCCTTGGTACCCGAGATATGTTAGGGGACTCTGGGCTTGCTTGGCAACCTGGTTACATAAAATATCTGAGGATTGAATTTGGCAGTCCGATCCTCGAGACACTCCATCGCAACGAGGCTAACACCCTAGAGAAAATTAAATGTCTCCTTGATGCATGGTCCCCAAGATTCATAACATGGTGGGATAAGATTGAGACCATCAACATGATGATCTCGCCCCTAGTTACTATATAATCACCATGCTCCCCCTCCATTTAACTGAGGACTTCCACCATAAATTAGATGCCCTGCTCTCCAAATTCCTGTGGAAAGGGAAGAAAGCGAGAATTAGCATGAAGAAACTTAGATTAGATAATTCACTGGGTGGGATCAATCTTGCAGATTTCAAACTCTCCAGACGGCTTTTTTAGCAAAACAAGGCTCCTATTGGCTCGTTAAATCAGAGGACTACACCCCAGTTTGGCTGGACATTGAGAAATCAGTCCTCATGAATCTCTCCCCTGCGTCCCTGCTGACCACGAATCTCAAGGCGGTTACATGCTCAAAGTCCTTGTTTAAGAACACAAAATTGGCCCTACTGAAGATCGATACATTTCTGGACAACAGTATTAAGAGCTCCTAACTTGAATCACTTTGGAACGATCATAAAATACTCTATACAATGACTCCTGGGTTAACAAGGGCATCTTTTTTCCACCCCAACTCTTCAACGGCGCTTACCCCCTCTCGTTTAAAGAAATACGAGCTACTTATAACCCAGAATCAATTGAGTTGTATAACTTCCTAAAAATAAAATCAGCATTAAATAAAGCATTAAGTTACCTCTCCTCTCTCCTTCGCTCCCACATTATCTCTCAAAGTTAAATAGGCTAGGTCATCAGGTCTCCTGGCTCTATAAGCTAATACGCCCTCAACAATTTTCCCTTAATAAGAAGATGGTAACCTTTTGGGGATCGCAGTCCTCCTCCCTGATAGCTAGATTGGTCCAAAACTTGGGCCTCTATCCTGAGAAATAAAATTAGCCCGGTACTCTCCCAGACAAAGTTTTGGCTCTTGCACAAGGCCTACTGGACAGGAGCCCGACTCCACTCACCAAAATGAGGGAGGCCCCATCTGCTGGAATTGCAAGGAGAAAGTTGGTGACCTTGATCATCTCATACTCCAGTGCGTTTGTGTGACACCATTCTGGGATAAGATCTTCGACTTCATATCTAACCTTTTCTCTTACTCCCCTAGTAGAGATATCTTGTCGCTAGTTTTTGGTTTCCTTAGAGCAGAAGCACTGACTGAAAAGTGAGGAAAATTGAATTTTGCCTTGTCATATGTGCCTACGTGTTCCCCATCCTATGTTGTATGTGCATGATCGATATGCATATATCCCCCTATGATCGATTAAAGACGCAATTATAGTTGTGCCCAACTCTAGTATGCCAGTTTCCAGTTCTCGTGAAAGCAACGAGTATTAGGCCTATGTTGCCACGTTTTACAGTGTGCACGTTATATTCCCCGCATTATCCCCGTTTCTAGGCCTCGAAAGGGCCTCAACACCAGATTCAAGCTCCAGTCTCCTGAACCCACTCCGAGGAGCGATGCAGCCCCCACCTGCATCCCTGACCCTTCACTTACTTCCTGCCGCGCAGCGCGGTGCCCGGCCTGGCTCTGCCTGCCTGTCTGCCAAGAATATGTTATGCCTCTAGTTATCAGTTCAGCTCTTCGTCTTCACATTCCTAAGCTAGCGAACCACATAAACAGCTTCAGCTATAGTCTAGTCTTTCTGTCTCCATGCAAGAGAATTACTGTATTAATATTCATGGAAGATTCATAGTACACGCAATACATGTAGAATATATGCATGCACCAGCCTTAGTGTCAAGTAGCCTTTGCCCTGATAACTTTTAGGTTCTATCAACATGTACTCCAAACACCAGATACCAGATATGCTATAGGTACATGTCGTCCTGACACCGCAGACTTTAGTCTCCTCTTCTAGTGCAGAAGTCATAGCCCCCAGTTCTCCCCGGTAACACGTCATTGTCCGTTTGCGCGCACCACTAGGTTAAAGGTTCCAGCTGCTCAGGTAGCCCCCTCCATGTATCCACCCATTTATGACACTTCTGTGACGTTCTCATCACATGTCTACGTGCACGCCCTGTGCACGCCTTCTTTTTTACGCCCATGTGTTCTTATCTTATGCTTGTCACTTGTTACGCCTACTGTATGTAATGTAATTGTGATGTTTTACTATATATACCTTGTACTGTTAATGAGACGTTGCAGCTGCCTTCTATGCCATTCTATTTCAGGCTGTCCTGATCCTGTCCCTTCCCTTGTGCCTGATTAAAGCTTGTTAGACTCAGATTCCCCGGATCCTGCCTCTTATTTATTGAGCTATCTGTTATTATTAATGTATTCAAAAACAGTACCGGTAATTAATTATTTATTTACCACATAAATGGCGCCCGAACAGGGATGAGCCCCTTCCCCATGCGCCGGCGATGTAACGCAGGCCCCCTGACCCTTCTACAGCCATGACGGAACTCTACCGTGCACGTGTAGATATTTCTGCTTCAAGTCTCCCTCAGGCCCACGGAGGAGACGGAAACTGCGGTCCGGCATCCAGACGAGGCGGTGAGGAATGCGGTTCGTCCCGACCAGAGCCCAAGCCGAGAGAGCAAGGTCCGAGGTATCCGGAGGCCCACCTGTTTCTGAAGTCCGAAGTTCGCAGTCTGACGTCGTAGCAGTCCAGTCCAGTCCGAGGCCTTCAGTTTCTGCTTCCCGGTGAGTACCGTTGCGGGGGAAGTATCTAGACAGGTTCATTAGTTTGTTCCTGGTCCGATGGGTTTGGGTACACAGATCCAGTCCGAAGTATTCACCTAGGTGGATACGGTATGACGAGACCGGTATGTTCTGTACTGTTTTAGCAGTGCATCTAGTAATTCTAGTAAGTCGGTTCTCGAGAAATTCAAGTGTTATGTTTTCAGTGTATCAGGTAGTATTCTGTTCGAACTGTTATTAATGTATTTCTATGTCGTGGTATGAGTGATTTGTTTGCCATTTCATTACTGTGATTATTGTGTATTGTGTTCGCAAGTACAACTCAGACATGCCTCTGTTTTCGAAATTACGTCAGATAAAAACCAGAAAAGGGTTACTCGAAGAAGCAGTTCCTGTCCCTCCTAGGGACAGTCCTGGACATTTCATGTATCACAAGCATGGCTTGGATGCCATATTATATCTAGACTTATGGGTGGATTACACGAAGGATCTTGAAGAGAAATATAGATGGCCTGTATCAGGTACATGGGATGCCGAGTGCATCATGCGAGTAGAAGAAGCATTATGGAAAAAGAAAGCCAGACAATCCCAGAAAGATGCCATCGAGTTATGGCGCAAAGAATCTCATAGAAGAACCGAAAAAGAATTCAGAAAAACAGAATTAAGTAGGGAATCCTCAGAAAAAGCCCAAGAAAGGGAATTAATCGAAGAAGGTGAACGAGTTAGAGCAGAACAGTCAGACAGACAGAGAAATGCCCTTATTAAAGGTATGTATCCTCTTCTTGCCGAGGGCTTGCCAAAGGCAACCCCGGAAGCACCCTGTAATTTACCGCTGTAATTTACCGGCACCATTGGTCCCGATTAAGCTACGTCATAAACCGACCGCAGCTGAAATTTTTCTTTCGTCCTACTTGGACGACACAGTCCCAGCATATGCAAATCGTATTCCGCCCGCTCACCCTCAGCATCCTGTAAATAATGTAATTCCTGTTCCTCCAGCCACTGGTCCCGGGGACCAAGTTAATGTGCCAGTACCCCCGGACCAGCCCACATTAAATGTACCCGGTTTGCCAGTCACTTTACCAGCACGTACAGTATTAACTGACGATTCCAGTTCAGGAGCCGCGGGGGGAGGTGCTCCTATCACCCCGCCTCAAGTAAGACGACTGACGCCGCGAGAAGCAGCGTACGCCAAAAGTGGCTACATACACAGACCTCAAGCGACTTCTTACTGACTGTATATATGATCCAGTTCCAGGCGAAGATCACATGGTATTATATTCAGTACGTTTAAGAAGGGTTGCCAACTTTTTGGTCACCCTGCCCGACATGAAGGAACATCTAGACAGAATATATCGTTTTGTCCGTACAGGGGAGGATCCAGGAAGTATTCACGAAGCTACACCGGAAAGCCGAGATTCAACATATGATTTTACAGTTCTTGATTAACTGTTTAATAAGAGAGCAAGATTATCCTGATAAAGACAAAGACGAGATGAAAGGCCTGACCAGGTGGAGTGACAATATAGCCGAGGGAAAACACAAGACACAAGGTAGTGTAGAAAGTATGTACAAGAAAATTCGTAAGGAAATTATAAGTATACACCAGAAGGAGGAAGCAAAAAGAGGAACCGAGAAAGAGAATGACTCTTCTAGTGAAGAGGTAGACAGCGAGAATCCCTCCAGAATAGCGTATGTAGGTAGAACTAGATTTTCCGACAGACATTCACGCCTAGATTACAAGAAAGTTTTTGCTCCTCCAGTACCAGAACAGTGTTCTCTTGAACAAGTATTCCAGGCCACCGATCAAATTCTGAAATCACGAATAGGTTATAGCGAGCTTAGTACAATGCATGAACAAGAACTAGCCCGATCGGCAGTCCGATGGACTAGTGATTCTACCACGTTTCCAGATGAAATAGTGGCCCAAACGTTTCTGAAACTGCCCCCAGCCGAGCAGCATCTGGTGGGTACGTATATGATCCAGCACCTCATTACACTGTATGTGGATCAGCATTCTGATCCAGGTCCTTTACATGACGTACTGAACGAGTTACTCCTAAACAGATGGAAAGGTCTAGGTACCGATTTAATTAGTGTCATATTAGAACAGCGCCACAAATACAGAACGTTCCTGAATCCACATTTTGTTCCCGTCCCACCCCCAGAAAGAAAATCATTCTACATAGACAGACAGAATCCGTTACGAGAAGTACATCCAGTTAAGGGAGAGGGGGGTGGTCTAGAACGAGTATTTGTTTACACCCCTATCACGAAAATAGAACTTCTGGAAATGAAAAAGTTAATACCCTGTCACGATAAAGACCCAGCAGGGTTCCACCGTGAATTAAAGGACATGCTCCGTATGGGAGAATACACGTATCCTGATATCATTAAAATGTTAAAGGTCCTGTTGCCTGCGGGCACATATGAAAAACTCAAAGAAAAGGAATGGGAGGTGGGAGAGAAAAAGATAGATTGGACCACATTAGAAACTGAAGATAACACACGAGTTCCAGGTACCGGTCTTGGGGATAAAGCTAAAGCATTGCCCGAATTATTAATACAAGTTTTGCCAAGATTACTAGCCACGAAAAAGGAAGACTGGGATGCCATCTCAGCCTGTAAACAGAAACAAGACGAAGATACTAGTGATTTTTATTCTAGATTTGAGAAATGTTTCATTATTAATAGTGGTCTGAAAACAAGTAGTGAATCGTATCCACATCTTTTTGTTACCAAGCTAGTTGAGAATTCAAGTCCACAAGTTAAAAATCGAGTACTGAAAGTCGAAAGTACCTGGCAAGCTAATACTCCGTCACAGATGCTCCAGATGCTACAGTACCATCAGAACAGAATTAGGGAAGAGCAGGAACACGAAAGGAGACGTATGAAAGACACGAAAATGAAAGTATTAGTTGCACAGTCTGTTCCGCAAGACAGTCAGAAGAGGGGTCCGAATCAAGCCAGTCATCCTGCAGCTCTCGTTAAAGGGACATGCAATTACTGTAAACAGCCAGGTCATTATATAAACGAATGTGCAGTTCTGAAACACAACATAGCTACTGGTAAGACAAAAGAGAGACCACGTCCGCCTAGACAAGAACAAGTTTCACAGACTTCCCAGCCACCGCAGAATGCACCACAGACAGTTACAGTACCGCAGCCTATAGCTGCAACACAACACGTTACACAGCAGATGTACCAGTACGCACAGTCAGAGTATCCAGATTATCAGCCGTATTCATGAAACAGCCTAGAGAGGGAGGTTGGCTTGCCTCTCATCGAGATTCCTGTAGATCAAGAGGGTCCCTATGTACACAGTCAAGTATTAGGGAAAGACAGAAAGTTTCTGATTGATACAGGGGCAAGTAGGACTACCATCAGTCATGACGAGGTTCCAGGGGCTCCACTCTCAGGCTCTAGAAATGTTTCCCTTGGATTTTCAGGAAAGCCTATTGTTAATGAAATATCGAAACCAGTTACTCTAGAAGTTGGTCCATTGTCCCGAACTACAGACTTGTTACTCACGAAATCATGTCCAGAAAATTTACTAGGCATTAAGACTCTGAAAGAATTAGGAGCAGTTATATGCTGTTCCCCAGAAGGGGTGCGATTGTTTTTGCGAGATTTTAAAGGTCATTATGTATTACGTGATTTTGATCCAAGATTATTGAATGTACCTCAGCATTTATGGGCGCAAGGTCCAACTGATGTAGGTTGTATGCACATCACACCTCATCGTGTCACTCTGAAGAAAGGTGTTGTATTACCACGAATCCGACAGTACAAATTGCCACCTGAGGCTGTAGCAGCCTTATCGAAAATTATTGACGAGCTCATTGCTCAAGGAGTAGTTGTAGAAACTGACTCCAATGTATGTAATTCTCCTATCATTCCGATTCTGAAACGTACTGTCCAATGCACCTCCAGTTTATCGATTAGTGATTGACCTTCGAGAACTTAATAAATGTATCATACCCCAGTACCCAGTGGTTCCAGATATTTCTTCCCTATTGACTGCCATTGATTCTGAAGCCACGTTCTTCACTGTTATCGATCTCAAGAACGCATTCTTTAGTGTCCCCATTCATCCAGACATCCAATTCCTTTTCGGATTCTGTTTAAATGGAAGAAGCTATAAATTCACACGAGCTCCTCAAGGTTTCACAGAAAGCCCTAGCATTTATAGTCAAGCACTTAAAAGACAGCTAGACAATATTCACATGCCAACTGACACTGCTCTGCTCCAGTATGTCGATGATCTATTGATCACAGCCCGTTCTGAACGTGACTGCGAACGTGCGTCACTTACAGTTTTGTATTTCCTGGACGAGATGGGGCACAAGGTGTCCCCTTCCAAATTGCAATTCTGTGTCCAGCAAGTGGTCTACCTTGGACACTTACTGTCCAAGAGGGGTAGGCAGTTGACACCTGACCGTATCCAGTTAATAGCACATCTTCCACAGCCCAAGACTCAGAAGGAGGTACGAGCTTTTATCGGCCTCACTTCTTACTGCAGACAATGGATTCCTCAGTACGCATATCTAGCCAAGCCACTGATACAGTTAACGACACAGGAGGCAGCCGTATCGACTGTCCTCCCTTGGACCCAGGAACATACACTTGTTTTCAATGAGTTAAAGAAAGCTTTATGCCAAGCACCTGTTCTAGCAACGCCGAACTACAGTAAGCCTTTTACACTTTTTGTCACTGAACGTGATGGTACTGCATTATCTGTTCTCACACAAGATCAAGCAGGACAATACAAGCCCTGTGCTTATTTTTCTAGCACATTAGATCCAGTGGCCCAGGCTCTGCCTGCGTGCCTGAAGTCCGTTGCAGCCACAGCTCTAGCTATCAGACAAAGTGATTCCATAGTGTTAGGACACTCCCTGACAGTACAAGTTCCACACTCCGTGGAAGTACTTTTAAACCGAACACAGACACAGCACTTGACAATTGCACGTTTAACAGGTTATGAACTGACACTGTTTCAGCCACACATAGAAATCAGACGCTGCAACATTTTAAATCCCGCTACACTGTTACCGTCGGTTACCTCAAATCCTGCCACACATGACTGTGTGGAAGTTGTTAACACCATGACAAAGCCAAGACAAGACTTGACAGGCATTGCATTACCTGATCCCGACCTGACACTTTATGTGGATGGTTCATGTATGAGAACAAGTACAGGAGAACTAGTAGCCGCGTATGCAGTGACTACTGACACCGAAGTTATAGAAACACATCGTATTGACACCCTGTCTGCTCAAGCAGCAGAGCTTGTCGCTCTGACTCAAGCCTGCATACGAGCTAAGAACCTGAAAGTAAACATATACACAGATTCACGTTATGCATTCGGAGTCGTACACGACTTTGGAGTGCTCTGGCAAGAAAGAGGTTTTATGACTTCTCATGGAACCAAGATTCAGCATGGTCCCCTCATTCAAGCTCTGTTAGATGCAATACATTTACCGACAGCTATCGCTATCATGAAGTGCAAGGCACATACGAAAGTCACTGACATCATTTCCCAGGGTAACGATCTAGCAGATCGAACAGCCAAGCTCACAGCTCAGACTCCAGACATTCCAGTTAACACGACACAGACAGACATTCCAGATCAGACTACTTGTATGACAGTCAAGGACCCTATACAAGACGTACTAGATATACAGTCACATGCTACTCCCGATGAAATCAAGAAATGGTCCGAAAAAGGAGGGGTCCAGACAGATCAAGGATGGTTGACGAAGGGAAAAGCCACATGGTTTCTCCCCGACTCTATGGTTCAAGTCATTATTAACACTGCACATAGTCCAGCACACTTGGGAGAAAAAGCCATGTTAGACAGTATTCAGAACCTTTGGTTTAACAAGCATTTACGAGCAGCAGCCAAGCAGAAAGTGCGTACCTGCATGATCTGTTGTCAGTTCAATCCAGGTAAAGGTGTCCCGGTGGAACAAGGTGGATTCCATCCTCCTGACCACCCTTTTGAAGTCCTCCAGATGGATTATATTCAGATGGAGCGATGTCGAAGTTTCAAGTATGTCCTCGTAGTTGTATGCGCTTTGTCCAGATGGACAGAAGCATATCCAGTTCCAGATTACACCGCCGCGACCACTGCCAGGCAGTTGGTTCGTGAGTTTTTCCCCCGCTATGGATTACCTAGGGTCGTGTATTCAGATAACGGCCAGCCATTCTCATCCGAACTCATGAAACAAGTATCTCTTCTGTTAGGGTACCAGTGGAAGTTCCACTGTGTACGACATCCCGAAGCAGCCGGTCTCGTAGAGAGACATAATCAGACTCTGAAAATCCGCATTGCCAAAGTATGCGCAGAGAAAGGCGTAGATTGGATAGTAGCACTGCCAGTCGCCCTTTTCTATATGAGAATGGTCGCTCACTCCCGTTCAGGTCTGTCCCCTTATGAGGTAGTGTTCGGTCATCCCCCAAACATGTGGGGTACACCTAGACCACGTACAATTACAGATGTTGACAGTAATATGCTGACAGATTACCTGGCTTCCTTGATGTCTGCACTACTCTCTTGTCGTTCACAGGTTGCCGCTGCTTTTCCAGACAACACTCAAGTGAAACCGCATGAGGTCATACCAGGCGACCTAGTCCTCGTGAGGGATTTTGATCGTTCAAGTCCGCTGGAGCCCCGCTGGAAGGAGCCAAGACTCGTATTGCTAACAACAAGGACGGCCATCAAGGTGGAGGGCCGCAAGGGGTGGTTGCACTCCAGTCATGTGAAGCGATTCCATGGACTTCGGCCAAAAACTTTTTTCAAAGACTGCCCCGTTCTCAAGGACTGCCCAGATACTGACTCTAAGCTTCCCCTGTTAGAGAAAACTCCGCAGCAGGAGTATAAAGAAAAGTTAAGGTCTAGTAAGTCAGCCAGTTTAATTGTCTAAGTCCCTCTCGGGTGAAACGGTTAGACAGGTTCCTGACATGTATGAGATAGACCCACACAGTGAGAGAGTTAGTCTAAACTCTAAGAGAATACGTTATTGTAAGAATCTTCGAAGTAGATGTATTACTACTCTATTATTTATGATACTTCTGAGTCTTATGGTTACCTGCATAAGTTATGCCTTACATTTATGTTTTCCTATTAATTCACATGTACATTTTTCCTCTAATGTTACAGTAGAGCACACTTTTAGTGACCTGCCTCCTCACGAGTTATCCTATCGTCTTGCCATGCGCAATTATACGTTTATTCGAATGTTACACTATTCACATCAGACCAGCAATGCCACTAATTGTTGGGTGTGTGGTCGACTCCCCCCTTTCCAGACACCGAAGGGAGTTCTGCCACTCTTTCCCTATCCGTTTTCACATAATGGTTCGTGTGGAGCATGGTCCACGTTAACGTCATCCTCAAATGATATGTCCCTTCTGAATAGAACATGTTTCCCAGACAAGGAAGGTCTTTCCCATAGAACAGGGTTAGATCTAGAAAATGAAGTATATGATCTAGGTAATTATTCCTCGAATTTCATGGTTTTGAATGTTCAGTCCGAGACTACTCCAGATTTGCCTGCTATTTCAGTTCTACCCGTGAAAGGCGAATTATGTGTCAGAAAGAATGGTTCCGCACATGTAGGTCATAGTGATTGTACCACTGTGGTCGAGTATAGTGACAGTGGGAAATCTATTTTCAAAGCTTCACGTCATTCTTATTTTGTGTGTGGTCAGACCGCATATGTTCGTCTGCCCCTCCATTGGGATGGAACATGTTACATTGCCTTCCTACTGCCACCAGTTTTCCTAGCCCCATCCGATTATCACAGAAACACACATCTAGTACACGTTAGACATAGAAGGGAGACTGAGCCCCCAATTGTCGATCAAACTGAAACTGCCTTAGAACAGTATCAAGATTTCAATAAAGGTTTCTTTTTCTTCATAGGTCCTGTCCAGAATAGTAAGTTAATACGTAGGCTAACCAGAACCCTTGAAGCAGTAGCGAATGAGACTACTTCCGCTCTAGGTAACTTAACTGAAGAACAATCTGCTATGAGATTTGTCGTGCTCCAAAATCGTCTCGTCCTTGACGTCATACTGGCCGACAGGGGAGGAGCTTGTAGAGTCATCGGATCTAGTTGCTGCATTTTCATTCCTAATAACGCACCGTCTGTTTATTCAGCTATAACCAGACTTCATAAAATTGCCCATCAGTTACACCAGAATCATGGCACTTGGGCATGGTCAGGTTGGCTCTGGAGTATAATATCTGCCTGGGGATGGAAAGTATTGTCATTCCTAGGTATAGCAGTAATGATTATATTCAGTTGCTGTCTCTGTTTACAATGTGGCCCTACGATTTGCGGCTTGTGTGCTACCTCTTGTATTCCTAGTCCTAAGTCCCGTTCCAAGAAAATTCAAGACGAGCAAATGATGCTATATGAACAGATAGATGGTATCATGAATATTGATGTTCCCTGATGGAAACGTAGGGCACAAGGAGGGAATGAGGAAAATTGAATTTTGCCTTGTCATATGTGCCTACGTGTTCCCCATCCTATGTTGTATGTGCATGATCGATATGCATATATCCCCCTATGATCGATTAAAGACGCAATTATAGTTGTGCCCAACTCTAGTATGCCAGTTTCCAGTTCTCGTGAAAGCAACGAGTATTAGGCCTATGTTGCCACGTTTTACAGTGTGCACGTTATATTCCCCGCATTATCCCCGTTTCTAGGCCTCGAAAGGGCCTCAACACCAGATTCAAGCTCCAGTCTCCTGAACCCACTCCGAGGAGCGATGCAGCCCCCACCTGCATCCCTGACCCTTCACTTACTTCCTGCCGCGCAGCGCGGTGCCCGGCCTGGCTCTGCCTGCCTGTCTGCCAAGAATATGTTATGCCTCTAGTTATCAGTTCAGCTCTTCGTCTTCACATTCCTAAGCTAGCGAACCACATAAACAGCTTCAGCTATAGTCTAGTCTTTCTGTCTCCATGCAAGAGAATTACTGTATTAATATTCATGGAAGATTCATAGTACACGCAATACATGTAGAATATATGCATGCACCAGCCTTAGTGTCAAGTAGCCTTTGCCCTGATAACTTTTAGATTCTATCAACATGTACTCCAAACACCAGATACCAGATATGCTATAGGTACATGTCGTCCTGACACCGCAGACTTTAGTCTCCTCTTCTAGTGCAGAAGTCATAGCCCCCAGTTCTCCCCGGTAACACGTCATTGTCCGTTTGCGCGCACCACTAGGTTAAAGGTTCCAGCTGCTCAGGTAGCCCCCTCCATGTATCCACCCATTTATGACACTTCTGTGACGTTCTCATCACATGTCTACGTGCACGCCCTGTGCACGCCTTCCTTTTTACGCCCATTTATTCTTATCTTATGCTTGTCACTTGTTACGCCTACTGTATGTAATATAATTGTGATGTTTTACTATATATACCTTGTACTGTTAATGAGACGTTGCAGCTGCCTTCTATGCCATTCTATTTCAGGCTGTCACGATCCTGTCCCTTCCCTTGTGCCTGATTAAAGCTTGTTAGACTCAGATTCCCCGGATCCTGCCTCTTATTTATTGAGCTATCTGTTATTATTAATGTATTCAAAAACAGTACCGGTAATTAATTATTTATTTACCACAAAAGGACAGGACACTCCTAGTCTTACTTCTAACTGCGGCAATTAAGATTATCCTCAACAATTGGAAAGACACATGAAAAGCCTCCTTTAATTGCTGGTTAAACTGGGTCATCAATCTTAGAGGCGCCGACAATATATCCCTCCAGAACTCGCCATGGAAATCTTCTACCAGACACATGTGGGACACTCTCGACTCATATCTTAGCTCACACAAACCGCCCTGATTCACCTCAATCACACTAGGCCGGCTCCCCTCAAAGATCTGACTATCGCACCAAGACCTACTAGCGGCACCGGCTATCTTAAGCCCCCGCTCTCTGTGATACGCCTCTCCAACCGGGTATCTGTTCACACCTCCTGACGCTACTGTCATGTCGTTCACCTTAAGGCACTCTCCCCTGACACTACATATGCCTCGAAATTGTGTTAAGTATGTATTAGTACTGTTTGTATCTATGATTTTCTACTGTACCATTCTGCACATTGATGTTAACTACGATACCTTCGCACTTGTTACTTTCTTATATGACTAGTTGATGTTTGTCCTTCTGTATATATCCTTGTATGTCTTTATATGATTTACCGTATGTAATTTTGTCTGGAAACAACCAATAAAAACTTGTTTGAAATCAATAAACCACTAGGACAGTGGCTGATGTCAAACTCTTGAAGGGGGAAGAGTTGCGTTCCCTAAACCGCTGGAGTTTGAGCTGACCCTAGGAAACCACCCAAACTTCACGCAACTTGGCCTTCACTGGTTCTTTTGGTCAGGCACTGCCAGAACCTCCTTTAGGCTTACTTCAGGAAGTAGTGGGTTTGAAACTCTGTGACTTGGATTACAGTCCGTCTTTGTGTAAGTAGTCCTAAAGTTGTAGGGTGCTTCATAGGGTTAGCATTAGAGTTGGAATAAGAATGTCCCCTGCATTTTTTTCAGAGTTTTATTAAGCTCGCACTCGACCCGAAGGTATCGGGGATCATAGTGCTTTATATGAGCCCCAGTTGCGTTACAGATGAACACATTCATTTTTGTTAAGCACTGGGATATTGAATGATTTGCCCAGAATCACAGGATGTCTCACGTGACGGATTAGAGTGCCATGCCCGAACGTAGCTAAACCAGAACCCCTAAATGTGCGCTGCCAGCTTTGCTCATTTTGACTTCTAATTATTATAGCAGCGCTCCAGCAGTTGACAGCTCAGGAAGCCATAAAAATGTGTGTCTTTGCATTTCAGTACGGTGATGCGGACCACCACATTGAAATGTGTTAGTCAACCCCCTGATGCGTGGTACTTGTCAGGCCTGTTCCCCTCAACGCAGGCACCCTTGCACTATGGTGCAAGGCTGCCTGCATTGGCGCTAGGCAGCTAAATTTAGCACCAGCACAGGGTGAAATGCAAAGCTGCACCGTATTCTTGTAAATACGGTGTAGCCCTGCATTTCAGGAGTGGAGAGCGTGGCGTTAAGCCAAGGAGGCCAACAGCGTGCTCCACCAATTCCTTGTAAATATGCCCCTTAATGTCAACAGCCTGACCTATTTTATCAAGAGGCAGAAAATTCTCTCATTTCAGAAGATGCACGGCCTTGATGTAGCATTGCTCCAGGACACACACCTGTCACCTATTGAACATGATGAACTCAGAAGGGATTGGATGAGTACGGTACTACATGCCAGCAGGATCCAGACTACCCTTACACACCCATCTACTCCTTTGGAACAGGGGGAGAGTGGGTTGGACATCTGTTCTCACAAATTCCTGGAGGTTTGCACACTGTGGACGTGGCAGGACCCCCCCGGGCAGATATATTTTTGCCAAGGTTTAGATACTCAATGAGTCTTTGTGTGTGGGCTTTATCTATGCCTCGGCGGCTGACCAAACTCCTGCTCTCCTTTGGACAGCCAGGGTATTCATGAGGGAGGTGCTGGAATATGGCACCTTGACGAGTCCAGAAACCATACGACCAGGCAGCTCCGCGACCGGTTCATCCTCCTTGTCATTATTGACGATCATGCCTTGATGGATCCATGGTGATTGACACACCTGAGAGACGCGGACTATACTTTCACCTCCTGCGTCCATTGTAAACGTTTACGCCTTGATCCTCCCAAACTGTACCTCTGATCATGATCTTCTAGAGCTCGACCATAAACTTCGCCGGTTGCAAACCCCTCAGGCCCGTTGGCTTATGTATACAGCACGGTATAAAGCCCCTGAAAACAAACACAGACGGTTCCAATATCTGAGCCAGTACTTGGAGGACAACGCTGGGTCCATCTCCTCTGCACAGGTGCTGGGAGCGGGCAGGAATGCCGATGAACGATTTGGCTGCCTATAAGTGCCACTGTGAGGCACAACAGCATTGGTTGACTGACCTCATGCATCACCTGGCTCAGACGTATAACGCATTGCTGATCCCTGCTCTTCTCAAGGAGCTGCTTGGGGCCAAGTATGATCTGAACTCCCAGTACACAGTGGAGGGCCAGAGGGATACGCTCTGTGGACGATATAGTAGGGGACGTTGGGTTGACCCCCTTTGCTACACTCATGCGTGATTATGGGCTGCCACAGTCGCATCACTGACGGTACCGACAGCTCATGCAGAGCCTGCCACACATGCTGGGTGCTCCCCTTTATGATCTAGAGACTGACCCAATGTTGCGTTATATCCTGATGTGGAAAGGATTCAAGGACACTATGGTGGGATTGTATGTTACAGCTGCGGACAGCCTTTTTTTAAACACCACTGCCCACAATTTATGCTGTTTGTGGGCGCAGTGGCTGTGCCTCTCACTGTCTGAGCAGGATGGGCACGACCTTTGGAAAGAAAATATACTGAAATTCCCCCGTGGTCAATTCGTACTTTCTTATATGGAAAAACTCATAGAATTAATCAGTTAGACTTCATATTAACATAGGTACAACACAATTAGTTATATCATTTTGCATATTTTTATTAGTTTTTCTTTTTTCTGTAGTGTATCAAAAATATTTTTTCTTTTTAAATTTTGCCTTTTTGTATACATCAATTCATAAACATAGGTTATAATCCAATCAATTTTAAAATGCAGTGAGAAATACCATAATCTTTCCAATATATTTAAAAACCAAGTGCTTTTATAAAGAAAAACCACAGCACCCTATCTGTCACACACCAGTCAACATGCACACTTACTCATTCATACATCTCCATCGCAGCACACCGCTGAATGCTCTGAACCGCTCATGCCATATGCGCTGAACCTCGTTTCTATACCCGAACAAAAAAACAAAGCCTGCAAGAGACCGCTATCTTAATATTTTAGGAGACCGCTGTGCTCTTAAACCAGAAAGTCAAAACCTAATTAGAAACTACAATTCAGTCTTGTTCAAGAATATAAAACCGTATTAAATATAAGGTATAAGCCACAGGCACAGGAAAATTAGAAATAAGCTGTTCCTTCAATTGTCGCTTTGACACATGACCTATGCCTCATTGTCACTGATCTGGTGTCTTAAACTCCATGGTATTTACCTCTGTTTACTTTGCTATCTAGGACGTTGTAGATTTGAAAAACTGCAAATAAATTATTTAAAAGAATAAATAAGCTGCCCAGTTTAATTGCAAAACTGACCCAAACACCCATATATTAATTGAAATACAGATATATTAATTGAAATACAGATATATTAATTGAAATACAGATATATTATTATTTGGAATACAGACTGGCACTTCCAGTTGTCACCTTTCTGTAAATACTCTTAAGTCCTTTACATCAGTGTTTGGAAGATGCTCCTCTGAAGTGAAGCTATAAATACTTTTTTACAGAAGCAGCAAAGTGTGAGGCCCTGTACTTGAACTGTCTGACCCTTAAAAACATTCACATCTGTGACATCTGAAATCCCAGGTCTTTGCAGGCACCAGTGCTTGTTTGTGTGAAATGTATTCACTCCTGGAGCCTGGAGACGGCGGTTCTGTCAGCGGCCACCAGAGGGCGGTCCTCGCCTGCTGATGAAACCCACTAAGCTGCCCATGGGATGAAAGGGAGAAGGGTTTCCTCTTCCGGGTCAGCGGTGGCAGAGACAGCACAAGCAGCGCTGCCGACATCTTCTTCCTGCCTGTGCTCTGTGTCCAGCCTGTTGCAGAGGAGGGGGGAGCCCTGTCTGTATGTCTTCCAGGAGGAGGAGAGAGCACAGGAGGTGAGGCCTGTCCATGGGTGCAGAGGAGGTGAGGCCTGTCCAGGGGTGCAGAGGAGGAGAGGCCAGTCCAGGGGTGCAGAGGAGGAGAGGCCTGTCCAGGGGCTGAAGAGGAGGTGAGGCCTGTCCGGGGGTGCACAGGAGGTGAGGCCTGTCCATGGGTGCAGAGGAGGTGAGGCCTGTCCAGGGGTGCACAGGAGGTGAGGCCTGTCCATGGGTGCAGAGGAGGTGAGGCCTGTCCATGGGTGCAGAGGAGGTGAGGCCTGTTCAGGGGTGCAGAGGAGGAGAGGCCTGTTCAGGGGTGCAGAGGAGGTGAGGTCTGTCCAGGGGTGAAGAGGAGGTGAGGCCTGTCCAGGGGTGCAGAGGAGGAGAGGCCTGTCCAGGTGTGCAGAGGAGGAGAGGCCTGTCAAGGGGGCATTGGAGGTGAGGCCTGTCCAGGGGGGCAGAGGAGGAGAGGCCTATCCAGGGGTGCCGAGGAGGAGAGGCCTGTCCAGGGGTGCAGAGGAGGTGAGGCCTGTCCAGGGGAGCAGAGGAGGAGAGGCCTGTCCTGGGGTACAGAGGAAGAGGGGCCTGTCCGGGGTGCGGAGGAGGAGAGGCCTGTCCAGGGGAGCAGAGGGGGTGATGCCTGTCCAAGGGAGGAGAGGAGGAGAGGCCTGTCCAGGGCAGCAGAGGAGGAGAGGCCTGTCCAGGGGTGCAGAGGAGGTGAGGCCTGTTCAGGGGTGCAGAGGAGGAGAGGCCTGTCTAGGGGAGCAGAGGAGTTGAGGCCTGTCCAGGGGTGCAGAGGAGGAGAGGCCTGTCCAGGGGTGCAGAGGAGGAGAGGCCTGTCCAGGGGGTTCAGAGGAGGCGAGTCCAGGCCGGGGGTACAGAGGAGGTGAGGCCTGTCCAGGGGATGCAGAGGAGGTGAGGCCTGTCCGGGGGTGCAGAGGAGGCGAGGCCTGTCCAGGGGGCAGAGGAGGCGAGGCCTGTCCAGGGGTGCAGAGGAGGTGAGGCCTGTCCAGGGGAGCAGAGGAGGAGAGGCCTGTCCAGGGGAGCAGAGGGGGTGATGCCTGTCCAAGGGAGGAGAGGAGGAGAGGCCTGTCCTGGGGAGCAGAGGAGGAGAGGCCGTTCCGGGGTGCAGAGGAGGAGAGGCCTGTCCAGGGGAGCAGAGGGGGTGAGACCTGTTCATGGGTACAGAGGAGGAGATGCCTGTCCAGGGGTGCAGAGGAGGTGAGGCCTGTTCAGGGGTGCAGAGGAGGAGAGGCCTGTCTAGGGGAGCATAGGAGTTGAGGCCTGTCCAGGGGGTTCAGAGGAGGCGAGTCCAGGCCGGGGGTACAGAGGAGGTGAGGCCTGTACAGGGGTGCAGAGGAGGTGAGGCCTGTCCAGGGGATGCAGAGGAGGTGAGGCCTGTCCGGGGGTGCAGAGGAGGAGAGGCCTGGCCAGGGGGCAGAGGAGGCGAGGCTTGTCCAGGGGTGCAGAGGAGGTGAGGCCTGTTTAGGGGTGCAGAGGAAGTGAGGCTTGTCCAAAGGTACAGAGGAGGCGAGGCCTGTCCAGGGGTACAGAGGAGGAGAGGCCTGTCCAGGGGTGTAGAGGAGGTGAGGCCTGTCCAGGGGAGCAGAGGGGGTGATGCCTGTCCAAGGGAGGAGAGGAGGAGAGGCCTGTCCTGGGGAGCAGAGGAGGAGAGGCCTGTCCAGGGGAGCAGAGGAGGAGAGGCCTGTCCAGGGGAGCAGAGGGGGTGATGCCTGTCCATGGGAGGAGAGGAGGAGAGGCCTGTCCTGGGGAGCAAAGGAGGAGAGGCCTGTCCAGGGGAGCAGAGGAGGAGAGGCCTGTCCAGGGGTGCAGAGGAGGTGAGGCCTGTCCAGGGGAGCAAAGGAGGTGAGGCCTGTCCTGGGGAGCAGAGGAGGAGAGGCCTGTCCAGGGGAGCAGAGGAGGAGAGGCCTGTCCAGGAGTGCAGATGAGGTGAGGCCTGTCCAGGGGTGCAGAGGAAGAGGGGCCTGTCCAGGAGTGCAGAGGAGGTGAGACCTGTTCATGGGTACAGAGGAGGAGATGCCTGTCCAGGGGTGCAGAGGAGGTGAGGCCTGTTCAGGGGTGCAGAGGAGGAGAGGCCTGTCCAGGGGAGCAGAGGAGTTGAGGCCTGTCCAGGGGGTTCAGAGGAGGCGAGTCCAGGCCGGGGGTACAACATCGCATGATTAAACCAAATTCTTTGCCCACAAGATGTTTTCCTTTCAACTTCCTCCACTCAAGTCAAGAGGGAACCATCCGACATTGCTACTAACTGATGGGGCTGGGTTCCACATTCTAGATTTACTCTGAAACCCCTGGATCGTTGGTTCCTGCTTAAAAGTGTAGAGGGGAGAAATAACTTGTCCAATTAGATTTCACAATCCCAATAAACCATGACTCCGAAGAACCACTGACTCAAGGTTCTAAGTTTAGTTAGTTTATTACATGGCCAGAAACAATTTGACAAACAATCACCCCAACAGAGGGTGTAGAAATACATTGGAACTAATACATAGCCAAACCTGTGGGCTAAATTCAATATATGAAGCATCCAAAAGATGATCAGCTCTAGAATCAGGATGCAGATGATCACTGCGCCAACATCAAGAGTATTCTGCATTTGATGTTCGTAAGTAAAAAGCATTAGTCTGTCCCTACAATACCACTAGCATGACATCCCTACTTAGCATTTCCCAGGCAAGTTCAGGAAAAGTTGTCATCGCATGAAGACTTCCTAAGAAGTGCACTCACGTTGAATTAGCATAAAGCGACAGAGCTTGTTCTAAGATGCTCCTTCTCTCTCCATCAGATCTTCTCTTCTAACTCAAACCCCGGGGCTCTGTCCCTAACTCCAGTATCAAAATCCTAAGGCAGACCCATCATCACATCATACGAGCGTCCCATCCAGCTAGACACCTCCTCGCAAGTAACTTTCCAGGCGGCTTTGAAACTCCCAGCCTCTGGCTCGAGGACCTTGATACCTAGGCCTTCTCCAGTGAGAAAGAACACCGTCCCACATTATCAGCACCACTTGTTCAAATGTATCCTCTCATCCCTAACTCATAAAACAAAAGCGTTATTCTAACTAACGAAGATAAATTTCTCCAGCTGCAACAGAAACGTGAGAAAAAAAGAGGTTGTGCATACACAGGAACATTACGAACAACTCGAATTTGAGAGCCAGGGAAAAAAACCTATGAGGCCTACAAAAAAACGGGAACATAAGAACCAATATGAAAGTTCATTAATCACACGAATATATGAACATTATTATTGTGCACTTTTAATTCAGTGCGTTACACAGTCAATTAATTAATTTCTCATTAGTCATTTATAAAACGAACATTAAGATTTCACCATTTATAACACAATTACAATGTTCATTTCTCAATGTTCATTTCTCCATGTTCTACAAAATCCCTCTATCACTTCACTTTACACGGTATTACATTACACATTCTAATAACCAAATGTTAATACGACAAGAGGACATATGCAGGTGCAAACTACTCATGATTATAATGCACCCCTACAAATTGAAGAGCACAATCGCGCTCTATCACTAGAAAAAGTGTTTCCTTTCACACCCCCAGGTTGTCAGATAAATCCTCTCCCACGAAAGACAGAGCCTGACATTTGACCTCTGTCTTTAAATGTACAGTAAATGGGACAAGATCAGAACAAAACTTAAACAGCTGGTAAGGAATGGGCAGAATACATTCTTAGGTCAGCTTGCAGAAAGTCCCAAAGAAGTATTTAGTAACCTGACTGCTGTGCTGTCAAGTATGCTTCGAACTAAAAAGGACTAAATGACTAGAGCACGCTGCGCCCTTCCCGTCCCCAGTATCCAGCATGATTGTCACTTAAATTCTCTCACTTTGAAGTTAAAGAAAGAAACGTAAACACCAAGCACCCTCTAAAGACAGGGCCTGACATTGGACCTCTGTATTTGAATGCATAGCAAAGGTGACAGGAGAAGAATTAAATTTAAGGGTCTCTTTACAGAAAGCGAGCATTTGTGGAAAAATAAAAGGAGTGAGGTGGTAAACAGGCTATGCTCCACAGGAGGGACAAAGGCACACTGAACAGACTAAAACAAGCAAAGCCAGCAAATGGAAAGCAAGAAAATGTGAGCTGCAAACCACAAAGCCGATGATAAGCAACGGGCTGAATGCATTTCCAGTGAAACTTTAAGAATGTCCCCAAGAAGTATTTTTCACAACCAGACAGCTGTGTTGTCTGGTAGGCTTCTAAAAGAGTAAGTTCTACAACATGTATGAACTCTAAAAGTGCGCCCCTCGACTCACAGTACCTAGCTTTGAGATGGCACCCTGCGCGCCCCAAACACGATTGCCAGGTTAGCATGTAAATTAAATATGTGACCAATGTGCATGCAAACTATGCCCATCATGCCACTGGGAGCACTAAGTCACTATGTTAAGAATACATTAAATAAGGCTAAGTGCTAATTTAATTTATCTTACTCCAGTTTCAGGATGCTCACCCTGTCCTGAGGATGATCTTGACTACCTAAAGATCGATACGTCGTCGAACCCACCCCCGAGGAAAATTCCCCTCCCCATTGTATATATTTCTGTGGATTACCCCTTGTTGTCTGTGTGACATTTCGTCTATTTTCACTTTTTCACTCAAGTCACGATATGCACTCCGTCACTCATGTGAGCACCTGAAGGTATATCTACATGTTGAAAATATGAAATGATTAAAGTTTCACATGTTGCCCTACATGTTCTGCTCCCAGACTGATTTAATATCAAATTTAAGTAACTCCTTTCGCTTTTTAGGACCTAATTAGGCCACCCTTGAACCATTGTTTTCCTTAAATACATCACAACCCCAGGTTCACTTTATGGGGTACCCTTGTTTTCTTAAACTACGTCTGGTAGGCTTCCACATAAAAACTCCTCAGGTTATCTTTGTGGCAGACACCATGTGGATGTCAGGTGCTGTCCTGTGCGGTGTACTCAGGTGCTTTCCCTTTTGTGACAACTTGAAAACATGCAATAGGATGTCATCCATTCATATGAGAGCAAAGGGGATGTATGATGGTACAACGCGGTAGAAAACACTGCAGTACCATCACAACGCAGGTTTTTCAACGCAAGTCGTTACCACGACTTGCGCTGTTGGTGCTGGACTTAGGAATAGTAAGATTTACTATTCCAACACCAGCCTACGTACAGTAGGGAAGGTGTTGGAATAGTAAATCTACTATTCCTTAGTCTAGAGCGCCCTCCAGCGCAAGTCATGGTATTGACTTGCGTTATAAAACCTCCGTTGTAATGGCACTGTGGTGTCATTACTGCGTCGTAATGGGTGTTTACCGAGCAAAGGTATCTGTGTCTGTCTCTCCTCAGTCCAGCTTACCATGGCTTCAAGTTTTTATGAGTGTGTGTGGAGTATGATAACAAATATTTTGCCTTTACAGCAGCATAAAAAGGGTGGGCTCAGGCAGCTGGCTGCCTTCATCCCAGAATAATAGACTTGGCATGATGAAGATGAGAGAGGAGAAGAAGCAGGAATTGAGAGATGTGAGGGAGAAGTGCTTGTGGAAATCTGCAGTGGATCTTTGTCAGTAGTGTGTGTGGGTTAACCCTAAAGGCTAGCCAATCATTAACAAGGGGAAATCAGTGACTGGCTATAGTATTAATCAGAAGGGCATGCTGAGCAGCCATGAACAAACACCACTCTTTTTTCCAGGGTTGAAAGGAAACGAGGGTTAAGAGTGGACCGCGAGGAGGGAGGGAGCAGAATGGGGCAATGAAGTAAGAACAAGAAAGGATATGGCGTAACAGCTAGAGCACTGACATTGAAGACTTTGAAGCTGGAGAACCGGGTTTGAGTCTCGGTGGGAGGCTGTAATGCAACTGGTGCTCATGGTACGCACTCCAAAGTAAAGCGCACCGATTACTTTGGCGGACTTCGTGCTATACAAACACATACTCTCAAATGGAGTGTAGGGGCAAAAGTAAAACAAGGACTTAAAAAAAAAGAGAAAAAGTTCAAAGGCAGAGCTACACAAATATCATGCGGTGCCAAAAATTCTTGAGAACACGATGCGTCATACTGTAAATATGACTCATCATTGGTGTCGCAAGGAGGGCGCAATGAAAAAGGACGCATCGCTGTTTTCACGCAGCGATGCATTACTTTTCATAAATGAGAAATGACGCATCGCAGCGTCACTTCTCAGTGCGCCCTCCTTGTGTCATGTTTGATGCATCATATTTATAATATGACGTATCATGGCGCAAGGAGTTACAGATACGTCAGTATTTCTGACGTATCTGTAGGCGCAAAAGTGACGCATTGCTGGAGTGTGTCACAAAAGTGACGCAACTCCAGCAATGTGTACTTTCACATGGGGCAAGCCCCATGTTGTTAGTGCCTGCGTCAGTCTTACACCTGCCATGAGGCAGGCGTAAGATTTTGACGTATTAGCGGCCAAGAAATGGTGCAGTGAAATCCTATAGATTTCACTGCGTCACTTCCATGACCCTTTCTTGTGTCAGAACGCCCCCCTTGCATACATTATACCTGGCGCAAGTATAATGTGGCGCAGTGATTTACAAAGTTACGCATCTACCTGGATGCGTCACTTTGTAAATATGGCACAACAAGGCGCATTTTTTACGCCACTGGTGCGTCACAAAAAGTGACGCACTGCCGGCGTAAAAATGACGCGCGGCCTCATAAATGAGGGCCAAAAGACTTTGCAAGTGCTGTATAGGCAAAACCTAAAAGAATGCCGTCAAAGCCCCAATTATAAGTCTACTGACACATTTGATTAGATTTTTGGGGAGGTGGGGGTGCTGAAACATTGAGTATGAGTTTAAATTACTTAAGTCAGGATTCTGTATTGAAAATGCATGCAGATTAATATTGTGAGGAAAGGCACAACTGTGGGCATGCATGTAACACAGTGGAATTATACACAGAGCTATTTGAGGATTTAAATGTGCAGTTGCCAACTTAGGATGCTGTTACACGTTGTGGTACAGGGTAGGTGAGGTAGGAACCAAGAATTCCTTGCCTGGGTTGTAAATAAAGAGGGCGCTGTGTGAGGGCATTGAGGTATTTTGACAAGGACTAGTATTTATAGGGAGATGTCAGTAGAAGCACTCGTGAAGGGGACAGTGGAGTAGCAGGGGGCTGCTCTCTGCATAGATGTCATTTAAGGGTTGTCAGAGTTCGCAGCTATGACTCCCCCAGCTTATTATCCCTTGTGCTCCCTGGCACTGCCTGTGCAACCCCTTGTGGAAAATGACAATGTATATGTACATAAGCGGCGTTCATTTGTGTTCACCATACCCCTCGCTGTAAGCAGAACGAATACCGTGAAGCATTGACCGCAGCATCCCGCCAGCATAGGCCCATGCACGCACGTACACGACAGCCATTTTAGGCACCAAGGCCTCTCTGCCCATTTGTTAAATCCCCAGCACGCCCCCCCCGTTGAACACCCCCGCTCTCTCATGCACGGGTCATAAGACCTCTCCTTCTGCGCGACTCTGCCCCTGGGAATCACACCCCGCGCCTGACCAACACCTCCCTTCCTTTCATGAATACCTCTCCTTTGATGACCCTTTCCTCTGAGCCCGATTGTCCGCACGGATCCCAGGCCATCACTTAGCCTGAGGATACAGTTTATTGCCCCTTACTGTATGGAATCACCCCTCTTCAAAGGAGCTACGATTGATCATGGCCCCCCCCCTTGAGATCCGATCAGGCGCACACATTCTGAGAATCGGCGGAATGTCCAGCTGTGTGATAGCCATCTCCTATTGTATGTGGGGTGGGGACCTCTGCTGTAGATATGTGTGGGAATGGGCCTGAAGCGGGGATTCCGGGGATGTCTTTTCGTACTTCAAAGTTTCTTTATTGCAATAAGGAATGTTTGTGCATCATAAACCTGTGTATAAAAGATGGAGCCTCAGAGAAACTTGTTAGAGCACCTCTTGAAGACATTGTGCGCGTGTCCGAAATGACAGGCTCTCCTCATGAGAAATAAAAATCTGTTCTTGCATTCCCGCTTCCAGCGCCCGTCTCTTTATTTGGTAACTGTTCAAAATGGGAACTAAGAAGCGTCTTGTGCCAGCAGCCTGGGCATCGGTTATAATTTGGGCTGTTTTTCCTCAATTGGCGTCCCAACGCGGGGCCCATCAGCGACATAAGATCCGGTAAGAGAGGTCCAGACGATGGGGTGAACATCTGAACGATTGGAGTATACCTGCCTTGAGAGGGCCCTCGTCCGGCTGCCGATTGAATGAACTTCACCGATTCCGAACGGACCTCTGTCAAGCGACCTACTGTCCTGACTGGGATCACACAGGAATGCTGCGGTAAAAACATGGAGTAAGAGAACGATCGGGCGCTGGAAAGGGAAGGCGAAGAACTGTCCACACGGTCCGGTCCGGGTAAGGTTAAGTAGGACGTCTTTACGTCTGATTGATAGGATGGCTTTATCCATCTGATTGATTGATTGATTGTTTATATTGGAATCGGTATTTAAATACTGGTATTGTTCATTGATTGGTTCATTTAGCCTTGGTTGCTACTTGAAGTATTGGTTCTCTTTGAGACATTTTCTGTTTGCAAACAGCGACAAATAGGAACGTTCCTCTCTCTTTGCAAATAGTGAAGGATAGGTAATGCGGACTTTTGTCCCCCGTTGTAATCCGTCATGCCTATTTTTCTCCGCACTGATTGATTGGTTGCTCTGTTGCTCTTTGAGACATTCGCTGTCTACAAACGGGGAAGAATAGGAGTATTCTGTCTCCCTTTGCAGATAGTGAAGGGTAGGTAATGCAGACTTTTGTCCCCCATTGTAATCCGTCATGCCTATCTTTCTCCCCACTGATTGATTGATTGTCTGGACATTTATTGTTCAAGGAATAGTTCTTTTGAGGTATTCTCTGTTTGCAAATAACGTGGAATAGAAATATTCTGTCTAGTTCTTGCAAGTAGTGAAGGGTAGGTAATGCGGACCTTTGTCCCCCGTTGTAATCTGTCATGCCTATCTACTCCCCACTGATTGGTAAACTAGTTCCACCCGGACCATTTATTAGAGGTAGATCATCTGGCTCAACCGGAGGGCGCCCCTAATAAAAAGGACATATGTAAAATACGAAGTAATCACCGTATCCTGTTAACAGAAACTTTAGCATGAAACACACTAGAAAAGGAAGGAAAAAGAAATCGAGCAAAATCAGTAGGCCACTGATGAGTTTTTTTTTGACTTTGCTAGAAATAAGAAACGTTAGAAATAGCCCGCAATAAGAAACATGAAAGTGGTGAGAGAAGCCAAGCTTGACATCACGGCAGCCACGAGGTAGCTAGGCTCCACCGCCCCTCACTGCTCCAAACATGTCTGTCCCACCGCCCGCCACGCCCAATAACGGTAACATAAGATAGATACAAGTCAGCAGATACCTACCCCCATTCCGGAAGCTCCCGAAGTGCAACAGGTCCACGGTTACGCCCATCCGGAAGACGAGGCCTCGACACGTGCAGGGCGGGGCCCGGCTGGCCGCCATCGGCCGGAGAGGTCGTGGGGTGGATGGCCCGGAATGTACTGGTCCTCCCATTCTCTTCTGGCGTGCAGGACATGGGGGGATGTCTTGCTTATGCCTCCGACCCCCCCTCTCATCGCCTGGTCCAGCCATCACGAATGTCAGCGCCAGGAAACGGCGTGGGGTGCACTGGGAGGGAGAGGCGGCGTGGACGAGCCTCTCCCACCTCCCCAGGTGGAGGCCCCTCAGCTGCACCCCCAACGCTCCACTCACCCGACAAGGGTTCGTCCACTCTTGCGGTGCAGCAACACTCCACTCACCCAGCGGGGTCTCGTCCACTGTTGCGATACAACGGCGCTTCGCCCGAACCAGCTGAGTTCCTCCCACTCTTGGGACACAGCGCTGCACCCCTGCGCCTCACTCACCAAGCTGAGTTGCGCCCACCCCTCTTGCGGTGCAACGCCACGCCCGACAGGCTGGAGTCTGTCTGCTCTTGCGAGCCAGCGACTGCCGGTTGCCGCGGAACTCATAAAATGGCGGTCAACTCTGCAGGATTGGGCCTGGCGTGCAAAGATGGCCTGGTCGCTTGTCAGCTAGAAAATGAGTCCCCCGTCCAGAAGCGTTCTCCTCAGCTTTGAAGATTCTACGAGAACTGCAGGGGCCCCCGACCCCCGCGGGCCCCCCCGATGGGGAATGACTGCCATGATTGCCCGCAGAACGACCAAGACATAGCCACGATACGTTGGCGCTCTCATGCTGGCGCCAGCCTCAGTTTGAATGACCAAAATCCTGCAGACTACCAATTTGATCAGTTCCGGTGGAACACCAGTATGACCCGGTAGGAAAGATTGTTGCCTCCCTCCCCCCTTTGACTGATGGTTCATATCGCCGGCCCCTTCTGTTGCCCTTTAACGAAACTTTTGGACTGCCGAAAGAGGCTCTGGTCCAACCACGAGTTGGTGGAGACATTTTGACTATACTTGGACCTGCCTGACCTCACCCAAAATGGCGGTGGTACGAATGAAACTCGCAACTCCCTGTTGTGTTCCGGTTGCTCAGCCTTGATATCGTGAGATATGTATGCAGTTTTTTTTAAGCGCATGGCGGGAGGGGATTAGTACTGATTGAACATTCGGACAATGAATTGATATTAAGTTCTGACGCGTCATTGATTACCGTATTATTGAAAGTTCGAATTTTCGACACTTATGGTACTTGCCCACAATGAATTTTCGATATGATTTTATTGCACTTGTCGCACCTTTATGAAATCAACGACCACCGACTCCGTTACGTTTTCCTCAAATAAATATCCCCTCATGTACAGTTCCAGTCTGCTCCGTGGCCGGCCCACGTGGTTGTAGGCCCGTATTTGTGCGCCAACATTTTTAAATAAAGGGTTTTTTGAAAAGCAAACATAGTTGTAGCGCTTAGATTGGTAAGTTTCAAATAAATGGCCACTGTTTCCGATATAAGTAAAATACAGGTGAAATGAAGCAACTCGATTACTTAAAGGTTAAAAAGCAAAGTACACAGAAATATTGCAAATGTGAATGGTCCAAGTTTGTTGTGTGTGTGTTTTTTATTTTTTTATTTCTGTGCAACGTAAAGCAATCGATAAAGATCCCGGTATTTAGCCTTTACTTTATATGCCACATGTATCAGGGAAGTTGTTTCAGATGCCCCTAAGCTACTCCGAAGGAATGCCACCTAGCCCCTCTAGTTTCCGTGCCTGATGAACAAAAACGACCCTGTACCACTGTAGACCATCCCTCCTCCTCGAAGGAGAGCACGAGTTCACTCCCCCACTTTACACTGAATGCCCTTTGTTTTGACCCTTCCCTACACACGATCCGTAATACCACACTTGGGCGATCTATGCAATACACAGTCCATCAATGATTATCTCTCCCGCACTACCGGTCCCTCTGGGCTTAAACGCCGAGATGAAAGGGACTGCATCCCGCGGAGATAGGTCGAGTATGTGGTAAGTAAAAGCATTTTCGGGTTTATGCGTGCTGATGTGTTTTAAAACGCTGCCCCCACCCCTTCTTTTTCCCTTCTTTCTGCAGGTCACATCGGAACGTCGACTAAAGTATGGAGAAGACCTAAGCAACACACCATGGTTCCGCACGGGAAAATTGTATATTATCTATGTGGACTGCCCCGGAGAACGTGACGAATTTGTGTGATATGAATGCACGCGTGTATGCCCTGATGTGTATAGCTCGACTGGACACGTTGCACACGTTTGGATTGATAAGAGAAATGTTTTATGTATGACTTAAGTGATGATCGAACGACCGATGGAATGGGGAAAAGGGGTCTGAACATGGTGCCTATACACGACGAACAAACAAAGATATAGCACTCCCTTACTTAGAAACGACTGTCTCTCTCTCTCTGAACCCAGCGACTGGGAGGGTGGCCTGAAGCAGAAACTTGGCGGGTTATTGCAGTATGACAAGATATGACTCCAACCGGCACCCCAAATAATGCAACCAAGAATGACATGCACCCATGAGTAAATTCATACGGTAACTCAATAGGGAAAGGTTCAGGAATATTCCGGGGTGAGGTTTACCCAAGTACCCTCCTCCTGGAAGACTAGGAATATTGTCAATGTTTAAGATTTACCACCTCCTTCTTGCACCCTCATAGACATGAAACTCAAAGCTGCCCCATTGTTCTCCCGACTGACACCCTCCGTTGCCTCAGCCTGGATACCCATTCGCTGAAGATGATTCGAAGATCCCACTGTGAATATTAGCCCGACCAGGTTAGTTCCCGAACAATTGACAAAGGTGTAAGTATTTGCAACCAAGGCCACCAGCAAAGGCAGCCAGATGAATTAAGTAGGATACTAAGGATGCGCAGCATGCAGGAAGAAATCTTTTTGGCCAAGTACTGTTCTATGTTTTGTCTTGGATTTTTGTATATAATACATGTACTATTTCCCCCCCCCGCCTGAATTTATGTGTACGTAATGTATGGATCTACGTCGTCCCACACCCTGTGTTTCTATATAACTTTACCCCTGCTGTTCTGTGTTGTGTGCGCAGTAAATGGCCTATTATTGTACACGTTTCTCTCTCTCTCTTTCTCTCTCTCTCCATGTCGTACGTGTACCGAATAGTTCGTTTAAAATGTGGACGACTCTCTCTCTGAGGGTCCCCCTGTTCCCTCTTCCTTTGTGTGGTAACATTGTGCCTCGCCGGCACAAGCCTAATTGGTTTTTGAACACAAAGGTGTTCAGCAAAATTGACAGAAACTAAAACAATTGTAATTTGCCATATTACTACCTCTCCTTTCTGTAAAATGATGGAACTTGAATTGGCTAAGAAGGAAAGGACAGGTAAGACGACTGATGTCCCCTAATCTGGCCCTTTTTTTATAGGGGGACTATATGTCAGTGGCCTTCTGTTCTCAGTTCGTTAGAAACACAATCCCCAATGCCCAGATTGCCCCACCTCTCTGCACCCAAGTACGGATGTCCAAAGCGTCCTCGTTTCTCCCGATTGACCCCAGCTCCATATCCCGAAGTATAACTGATGACCCTGATTAACCGTTGCTCCCCGAGAAAAGAATGTTTAGCCTCTGTCCCTCTCTCATGATGATAGAAGACTGCCAGGGCTTGGGTTAGAAAGACGAGTCTCTACCGAAGGATCCGATTTCGAGTTTGATGGAATACGCAGTTGATAGGAGTCTGACTTCTCTCCATATACGTCATGAATGAACGCCAAATAGACTTAGTACAAACTCAGTAGAAATGCCCGCATACATACTCCATAGTGATAACTTCTGACCGTGACCGATGAACGTATCCCCAACTACTTAAGATTTGGGGCGGAATTGAAATGTATAAATGTCTTCTCCTGCCAGTTCTCTAAAGCTTGTTTTGTACCAATTCAAAGATACACAATCACCGGAGGAGAGGGGCCGGACGTGACGCACAGCCTGGCCGCAGATCATGAAGCACATGTGACCTCGACCAAAGGTGGAGCCGCAGAGCAACGAGACGCGGGACGAGGCACCACTCTCAAACACGGAAAATGAAAGGATGGAGGGCTGCCTTGAAGCCCTCTGCTTGCTGACCAACGCGTGCCAGAAGTCCCCGCCCCTTTGAGCCCGATTGATGGGCCTCCCTGCTCGTTATCCTTTGCTCCCTTGGTTTGTCTCAAAGATCTGATCCCACTCCGCCCTCTCTTCCCTCGATTATCCGACAACCCCCCCTTTTTTCACATGGATTTTGACTCAGAGAAGAAGAACAGTATTTAGGTAGAATAGGGTTTGCCATGGAAGGAGAAAGAAATACAGGTGCCCAGCATGAGGCACCCTCAAAAAGATTAGTTAGGAAACAGGACTGTGGTCTAACAGCAGAGGACAGATCGCACCCTGCGACGTGTAAGGATGGATCCGAGCTGGACCTATAGCTCCACCGCCGGTGCTCAACAGCGCCAACGGAAGAAAACGAACTACTAGAGCCTACCAGTGATGGCTCGCTGCTAAAAAGACACTGTGGCGAAGACCCCCCCCTTTTTGAACTTTCTACCCAACCTGACTAATTGCTTGTATTGAACTGAATTCCTCCCTCAACCACTTTGTATTGCTTTCAAAATGTTTCATCGGTCACTTTTAACTGTACATTGATACCGCCGGAGAGAGAGTCAGAACATGGTCCCATAATGTGTCGGAACATTTCCTTGATTGACTCCGACTGAGTAGTATACCGATCTCTAGACTCGTATATATAACACGACAAATGTAATTTCATAAGTATTGCATCTCGTCTATCGCATCGACTGCACATGGTTATATGCAATCCGCCAGTATTGACAAACGCTATTTCATTGACCACACATGGCTATATGTACACCCCGTCAGTTATGATAAACACGGAAATGAACTAACTTATGTTAAAAAGCGGCGACTGTGGAAAATGACAATGTATATGTACATAAGCGGCGTTCATTTGTGTTCACCATACCCCTCGCTGTAAGCAGAACGAATACCGCGAAGCATTGACCGCAGCATCCCGCCAGCATAGGCCCATGCACGCACGTACACGACAGACATCTTAGGCACCAAGGCCTCTCTGCCCGTTTGTTAAATCCCCAACACGCCCCCCCACCGTTGAACACCCCCGCTCTCTCATGCACGGGTCATAAGACCTCTCCTTCTGCGCGACTCTGCCCCTGGAAATCACACCCCGCGCCTGACCAACACCTCCCTTCCTTTCATGAATACCTCTCCTTTGATGACCCTTTCCTCTGAGCCTGATTGTCCGCACGGATCCCAGGCCATCACTTAGCCTGAGGATACAGTTTATTGCCCCTTACTGCATGGGATCGCCCCTCTTCAAAGGAGCTACGATTGATCATGGCCCCCCCCCCTTGAGATCCGATCAGGCGCACACATTCTGAGAATCGGCGGAATGTCCAGCTGTGTGATAGCCATCTCCTATTGTATGTGGGGTGGGGACCTCTGCTGTAGATATGTGTGGGAATGGGCCTGAAGCGGGGATTCCGGGGATGTCTTTTCGTACTTCAAAGTTTCTTTATTGCAATAAGGAATGTTTGTGCATCATAAACCTGTGTATAAAAGACGGAGCCTCAGAGAAACTTGTTAGAGCACCTCTTGAAGACATTGTGCGCGTGTCCGAAATGACAGGCTCTCCTCATGAGAAATAAAAATCTGTTCTTGCATTCCCGCTTCCAGCGCCCGTCTCTTTATTTGGTAACTGTTCAAAATGGGAACTAAGAGACGTCTTGTGCCAGCAGCCTGGGCATCGGTTATAATTTGGGCTGTTTTTCCTCAATCTGGCATCAAGGGTGGCAACATATGTGCCAAAAAACACAGGGACAGCTCAGGGCTCATCATTCTAGTTTTCGAACTCTTTTTTTATTCTAATATAAGTGAAAAATAATAGTCCATTTTTCAGCATTAGTGTAATAAAAAACATGGAGCCCCAGGAGCTGGAATGGGACCTTCACTGGTAGCTGAGGTAATAAAAAAAATGCTTTTAAATGTAGGTTGTGTGCATAGATGAGGGATTGTGTTTGTGTGAGAGTGTATGTGAATGAAAGTGAGGGGGTGAGAGTCAGTGACAAGTTGTTAGTGAGAATGAGTCACTCCTCACTGCCACCAACGATATCTGCTTTCTTCTTTACCAGGGGGAAACCACAGCCCTCATCCTAATTGACCTCTCGGCCGCATTCAACCCCATCTCCCACTGCACCCTAATTACGAGACTCTACGACACCAGCATCTGCAACAAGGCACTGAACTGGACCCACTCCTTACTGACCGACCATATACAGCGAGTCAGACGGCCCCCGTTCCTCTCAGAATCTACAGAGATCAAATGTGGAGTACTCCCTCGCTGCTCCCTGAGCCTCACCCTCTTCAACATCTGCACGGCCCCCCTCACAGCCATCATCAGAAGCCACGGACTCAACATCATCCCCTACGCCGACGACACCCAGCAGATCATCTCCTTCACCAACAAAACCACAACTGCCAGAACCAACTTTCACTTCGGAATGAAGGCAGTTGCTATCTGGATGCAAGACAGCTGCCTCATGCTCAACTCGGACAAAACCAAAGTACTCATCCGGCGACCTACCACCTCAGCCTGGAATGACTCCTGACGGCCCACCGTGCTAGGAACCCACCACACCGGACCACACATGCAACTTTGGCATCATACTGGACTCCTCGCTCTCAATGAACCACCAAATCAACGCATCATCCTGTTTTCACACGCTCCACCTACTTTGAAAGACTTTCAGATGGCTCCACACAGAATCCAGAAAGCGGTCACCCACGCACTCGTCACGAGCAGACTACAGCAACGCACTCTATGCCGGCCTCACCTGGAAATGTCTCAGGAAACTACAGATAGTCCAAAACGCTGTAGCGAGACTGATCCTTGGCATCGCCTGCCGCAACCACATGCCACAACACCTCTGGCAACTCCATTTGCTCCCTATCAACAAGAGAATCACCTTCAAGCTCCTCACACATGCCTATAAAGCTCTCCACAATGCAGAACCAGAATATTTGAACCACTGCCTCGCCTTCTACACACCAACCAGACAACTCTGCTCTACCCAACTCACTCTGGCCTCCGTCCCACGGATCCACAAAACGAGAATCGGAGGAAGATCCTTCTCCTACCTCGCTGCCAAGACCCGGAACACCCTGCCCCTCCACCTCAGGCAATCCCATTGTTGACACAGATCAGGAAGGACCTCAAGACCTGGCTTTGCGACTGAACCTCCACACCGAGATAGATCAGCAGCCCCCACACCCACCAGCGCCTTAAGACCCTTGAGGGTGAGTAGCCGTGCTCTACAAACCATTGATTGATTGATTGAATGCTTGCAAATGCATATGAGTGAATTAGCGAGAGCGAGAATGAATAAGAATGGAAGTTTTAGCATGTGAGTGACAGTGCGTGAGATCGTATGAATGAGTAGGAGTGAGTGTGAGTGAGAGTGAACCGATGAATAACAATTAGAAAGGTATGGTGAATGAGATTAAGAGAAGGAGACTTAGGGAGTGAGAGTGGGTGTGCCTCAGAAAGTATGAGTAAGTCTAAGAAAAAAGAGTGAGCGAAGTGATAATGGGTGGGCATGTCAGTAAGAGTGAGTGCAAGAGAGTGAGAATGAATGAGTGAGTGTCAGTGGGCGATAATTATTGAGCAAGGTAATGTTAATGTTAATGGTAGTGAGTGTGAGTGGAACTGTAGGGCCGATTCACAGAACTAACTTAAGACAAAATCCTAAACTTACTACTTTTAGTACTAAAGTTAGGATTTTGTCTTAAGTCTGTCTTAGGACTGTCCTAAGTTTGTCTTAAGTTTGTCTTAAGTTTGTCTTAAGTTTGTCTTATGTCTGTCCTAAGTCTGTCTTAAGTCTGTCCTAAGTCTGTCCTAAGTCTGTCCTAAGTCTGTCTTAAGTCTGTCTTAAGTCTGTCCTAAGTCTGTCCTCAGTCCGTCCTAAGTCCGTCCTAAGTCTGTCTTAAGTCTGTCCTAAGTCTGTCCTAAGTCTGTCCTAAGTCTGTCTTAAGTCTGTCTTAAGTCTGTCCTACTACTTTTGGTATTCACAGAAGGCATTTAGTAGTAGTAAAGTTAGGATTTTGTCTTAAGTTTGACATAAGACAGACTTAAGAAGACTTAAGACAGACTTAAGACAAACTTAAGACAAACTTAGAACAGACTTAAGACAGACAGATTTAAGACAAAATCCTAACTTCACTACTACAAAATGCCTTCTGTGAATACCAAAAGTAGTAAGTTTAGGATTTTGTCTTAAGTTAGTTCTGTGAATTGGGCCTGTAGTGTTCTGCTTTCAAGATGGCCTTTGGTTCTGGCATGTCGAAGGCAAAACTTGACTTAGAGGGGCACCAGTGCAATACTGACGCTGGCATTCTGAGGGCAATTCTTAGCATCACAGGTACCTGTGATAAAATACTTGCAGTGGCACACAACAGGTGAAGCAGCGGGTCACGAGATAGCACCGAAGCACTATTACTACTCGGACCCCCTCTCGGAACTCATGGAGTTTACTTTCGAAATCCTGAGAGTAAGCAGCGCACATACAGTTGTCATAGCTACCACCTTGGCCACAAATGTTGTTTAAACCTCCTCTAGGAATAGCAATAATAGCGAATATACTACTCAGTCCGCTATTTAATCACAATACCGACCCGAACCGCACAAACACTGCCGTTTTTTACGCTTTTCACCAAGGCACTACTGATAATTTCACTGTATACAAGCCTTAGCCATATGTGTGTGCTTATGTGTTTGTACTGTCTACCTTCCTTTACAGGTACAACTCGAGAGGAAATCCTCCTCTCACAGTTAAAGCATCTTAGCGAGTGCTACACATTGCAACACATATACATCAAATGTAGCTCCTTTTTACGTCTCGCTGAACCAATGTGCAAGCATTGTTCGGCGAGATTATAGTAGAAGGATTTCAAAAGTCTACCCAAACTGCGGATTAGGTGCAGTTCATGTGAACCAGGCGCGTGCACATTACCTGCCACATCGCACGTCGCACACCATACACCATTTGTCTAAGCCTCGGCATCAGACTTCAAAGGAAGCCGCTCCCAAGCCACTCCCCTACCCCCCCATCAGACTTCCAAGGAATGCGCCCCCCCGCCCCCGCCACTGCAATGCCGAGAGGTTGTTGAGGCTGCAGCCTAGCCCCACTCCTTTCTGCTCTCTCACACTTGTTTTCTTTTTTATGGAACGGATTCCTAAATCCACTGGGTATGAGCAGCTTCGCTCTCTGTGCTCTGCTATTTTGCTATGCTCCTATACATAGTCGAATTTATGCCTTAAAAGCGTGCAAATCTCTGTTTTGACCTCCCAGATCAACATTGTCACTTCTGAACTGAAAGCGTGCCCCTGAACTGAAAGCGTGCCATGTGAATTGAAACCCTTTTGGTGTCCGCCCCCCCTATCAGACTTGAAAGGAATGCGCTCCCCCGCCACAGCAATGCCGAGAGCTTGTTAACCTAATTCCAACACGCTCACCATCCTCTTTTTTTATCAGTTCCCTCTGCTAGTCGTGTTACTGGGGTCATTCATTGCATGGTTTAAGGCTAAAACCACTCTTCCACGGCCTCGAGAAAAACTTTGCACTTCACCATAGGTGAGAACCCGCCGCAGTGTATTTTCATGGGTTACGCATTCTTAACTGAATGAAGAGCATGGTCTTGTGGCTTGCTTCTAACTGACTTTGTTCACTTGCTGGAAAACAGTCTTCTTTACAGTGTTAGAAGGTGACCGGGCAGGAAACTGTTCGTACTTGCCCATTCCTTCTTTATTTGCTGCACACTTTTGTATTCAGTGCTTGGCAAGCTAAGTGTCAGAAATATGTGAAACCATTCCTCCCACATATTTGAATTTAGGTATTTTAAGAGGCTGATTAGATTCGGCATTTACCAGACGATTGTATTTATAGCCATAACACAGAAAATAATTGGGAGACATTAAATCAGACTGTGCGGTGGGTCACTGAACTTCTTGAAAATCAGAACATTCAAATTTAAAACATAGCAATGCTTAATAAAAAGTAAGAGCCACTGCAAACTCATAGTTTAATGTGCCTGCAATGTGAGAGTTTGAGTCTTGCACTCCTAGAGTGGTTTAGACATGTGTTTAAAGGAATAACTGCAGAATGATTAATTAGTAAAAGTCCCTCTTCATACAAGCGAGGTGCCCTGCCTGAGAGCTATTTTCGTCACGATATCGCACGTGCTGCACTAATGCGTTACAGGATCTGCCTTGACAACGCTGAATGCACAATTGGTTTGGTAAATGATGCAGCAGTAACTGTACAGTGATTGATGCCACCGCGTTTGTGTTGCTGTCTTTCGTTGCATGATTTTCGGTGTCTTCTACTATAGGCCTTCCGCCATGAAGACAATATGCTCTGTTGGAGTCCTCATACTATATGGGGATGGTGTTGTGCCCTCACTCTATTGCCCTCACTATACCACTCTATCGCCCTCCCTCTACCACTCTACCGCCCTCACTCTACCGCCCTCACTCTAGCACTCTACCGCCCTCACTCAGACAAATTGGGTCAGGGCGAAATACCCAGAAAAACTGGGCCCTCTGGAACGTACGAAGGCTAGGTTGTAAGTGCCTGGACCCGGAGCCGGACATCAGCAAGTGGAGAGTGCCTGGGCCTAAGGGACACCAGACTGCTACGATCCCACTGAACATATGCGATGGTGAAAGACAAGCCTACCAAGGACATGGAGGCTGATAAAATTATATCCATCCAGTGTTCAATGAGGGTACAGTGGGGGAGCAGGCCAAACAAGCTTTGTTTGCGGCGCCAGGGCTCCAACTATGGCTTACATCATGGTGGAAATAAAGGCTCGCTGGAGGCCATGCTGGTAAAAATGGACACCTTGGCTATTGAGGTGGGCTTCTCCGTGCACACTTTCGGAACATGTTGAAGGGGATCGCTGAGGCTCAAGGGCATGTCACAGAATTTCAACAGGAATTGGTGGCCCTAAAAAGATGGTAACCCCACTCCAGTTGCTCTCCGCCCGAATGGAGGAATGTTTTGAGGACGTGGAGGGGCACTCTCAAAGGAACAACCTAAGATCTGTGGGCTTCCCAGAGTGTGTAGATGGACAACCCTTAGAGTTGTTCCTGGAGAACTGGATCACAAACGTCCTGAAACCAAGAAAATTCCTCAATTTCTTCATGAAAAAGGTGTGCCCACCTGGCAGTGGTGCCTTTGCCCAAGGCCAGAGCACCGCCCAGCGCCATTATTGCCCAGCTTTTTAACTTCAGAGTCCGAGACGTACTATTGCAGCATGTCTGGGTAGGAGGAATGTCATGGTCTTTCCGGATTACACCCGTAAGGTGCAGGAACTATGCCGGAACTTTTTGCCGACCAAAAAGAGACTGTGGGAGCCAGACCTCCAGTACAGCCTAATGTTCCTTGCAGCACAATGAAAAGGTTTTCTTATGTGTTACCCCTGGAGAGGCAAATGACTGACTAGACACTCAGGAAGGAGTAAAAACCGAATCCACCCTCGAGCCGCAGAACTGATAGAAGTGGTGTCAGCCACCAGTCATCATGTTCATGCAGACACTCTTCGGGAACGGAGGACCCGGACTGAGGCTCTACAAGCAAGGAAGATCCTGGACTGCCCGTACGGACATTAGAGGACTCAAACTGTGTGCTGGACACTTGGGAATCATGCAAGCCCCAAAGGGGAGATTGTGGCTACCTGAGCAATAGCACAGCCCTGGGCTAGCGAGAGCAGTGGATGAGGCTGGGATGCTTTGGTGTGGGGTGATCTGCCCTGGACTATGGGGCCATGTCCCTGCACTGGGGGTTGCCAAACAGAGATGCTACATACAAAGACTCGAGGCTGGTGCAGATTTCAATAGACTGCAGATCCGCTGCTACACTGGGTACTAATGTGATGTATAATTAAGACCGCAGACACTGGATATACTGTTGCATTGGTGGGGAGAGTTGTCTATTATGTGTCAAAGTTACTATGTGGGTAGAATGCTTCCTATGTGGTATTATCTAGTTCAATATGATTGCATAGCTTTTGATGTAGGTCGGTGGGAGCCTACGGAGGGCTGCGGTCCCATTGGTGCGGTTTGAGTGGCATTGGCCTTGCTGCACCAGCAGTGAGTTGCTGGGCCCTCAGCATGATGCAATTGAGGAGGTTGAGACTCTGGCCTCCGAGGGAGGGATGGGGCAGTGGTTGCTGAATGTTGGCCCAGCTGTTATGGGCTAGAGTTGTTTGGGCACACTGCCTGTGGGTGGGAATATATTCACAAAATTCATTTTGATGTTTAAGCTGGGGTGTAGTGTTTTAGGGTCGCTCTACAGTACTCTAAAATGGATGGTGAATGCAAGTCTGGAGTGGATGTGGGGAGTGAGAGAGCAGGGGGAGGGTGAAATCGATAAGGGACATGGCACTTAAGACGGATCAGACAGAGAGGTTCCTAACATTGAACGTGCACGGACTAGGGCAGCACACTAAGGGGCTTGTGTATTTGTATCTGAGGCGGTGGGATCTCTGTGGCCTTCCTACAGGAAACACACACCTGGGGGGCCTGTATTAGTCCGTTGAAGTAGAAGATGGAGGGGACAGATATTCACAACTTCCTACTCCAGTTATGCCAGGGCGGTACTGATCTAAGTGGCACCTGGGGCCCCATTTTCGGCTACGGAGGTGATGATTGACACAGAGGGAAGATATGTTAGTGTGTCGGGTATGACAGATGCCAGGGTTCTCTGCTTGGTAAATGTCTATGCCCCTAATGTGGACAATACTGATTTTTATTTAACTATTTTGAGGGCAGCGACTAAATATCTGGGTCCGGAAGTGATAGTCTCTGGAGATCTCAATTACGTACTGGATGGCATGCTGGGCCGTTGACCACCACCCCCCCCCCAGGGCGGATATAAAGACAAAGTTACTCCAGGAGGTCATGGGGGGACTCGGACTGCAGGATGTATGGAGGTTGTGTGACCCTCTGAGCCTTACCGACTCATGTTTTACCCCTGAGACTGGGATATACAGTCACCTAGATTATTGCCTGATGTCATGTAGCCTAGTTCATAACATAGTTACTATTTCATACCTAGCATGCCACCTGTTGGATCATTCCCCTTTATTGTTTTCATACAAAATGGGCAGGAGGGCTCCTGGGGTGCCTCTCTGGCGGATGAGAGTGGAGGCCTTGGCAGCCCTAGAATTTGCACACGCAAATGGATTGATACTTTGAGGAAACCTGGTAGAGCACAAATGCAAGGTCCACAGAGTGGGATGCTATGAAGGTGGTCTATGGGCGGAGTGCATGAAGATCGTGTTTGGGTAAGAATGCAGCTAGCGCAGACGCTCAATGTGCAGGAGGAGAGACTGGGTGCCCTGAAGGAGTGTTTGGCTATGGAGCTGCAGAAGGTGGTGGAATGGAAGGAGTCTAAAAAGGAACTACTGGAGACATGGGACTAGTTGGCCAAATTTGTTTACACCAACTATAGACACCGTCTGTAGGCAGAAGCGGACAGAGCGGATAGGATATTGGCCTTGCTTCTACTTAGTGAGTCTCAGAGGACACCCGGGGTGGGGTGTTGGAGATGCGGGGAACAGAGATGCACTCCCAGCAGGATATCACAGAGGTCTTTGATGCACATGTGCAGTGGGATATTTGCGGCACCGGACAGTAACTTCCCAATAGCAGGGGAGGACTACCTGACCGGCCTACAAATGGCCAGTCTGCCTAGATAGGGCAGGGAACAACTAAATGCTCCCCACACTGAGAAGAATAACATAGTGGCAATCTGTGCCTTGAAAATAGCTAAAGCCCCTGGAGGAGGTGGCTTGTCGGCTGAGCTATACCAGAGGCTCCTTCGTGGATCACCTCCGGGTAGTGTACAATAAGGCGTAAAAGAGAGGGCAGTTGCAAGAATCAATGCAATGAAAGAGGCTTTCTGAGTTATGTCGCCCAAACCAGAAAGGACATCAGAGAGGTCTCCTCTTTCCGACCCAACTCCATGCTGAACGTTGATGGAAAAAATCCTCAGCAACATTTTGGCGACCAGGCTTCTGGGCTTCTTGCCATCTCTGATCCACAAAGACCAATGTGATTTCATTCCACGCAGGAACACCCTGTGTAATCTAAGATTGTTGTCACTGGTTATGCATGCGCCAGAATTGAGAGATGACCCCTATGCTTTCGTATTGCGTGATATAGAACAAGAATTTGATTCCCTCTCATGGGAATTCCTATGGCAAGTGCTGCGGAAGGTGGGGATTGGGAAGGACCTATTTTAAATGGGTTATATTGCTATTCGAGGCCAACGTCGTGAGGGTGTGAATTGGCCGGACGGTGTTGCACCGCTTCTCCCTATACCGGGGACTAGGCAAGGCTGCCCACTATCACTGTTATTATTCGCATTGGCGATGGAGCCCCTAGCATGTAGATTGTGCTTGATGTTGCAAGGTTGGGGAATAACAGTTGGGGAGACCAAACACGTGGTCTCTCTCTATGCGGATGACGCACTGGTTGTTCGCAGCAGTGGAAGTGCTCGGTCCCTATTATGTTGGCAGCCCTGACAGAATTTGGTGAGGTCTCCGGGCTTCACTTAAATCAGACCAAGGGTAAACTGTTCCCATTGGGCGCACAGAGGGGAATGCCACAACCGAACCTCCCGGTGCTGGGAATCCTTTAGGAGGCCAACAGCGTGAAGTATCTCAGAATAAGGATTGCAAGGGAGGCAGGGACGTACAAAAACCTTGAATTTCTGGAGGGCCTTAAGTCTTCTGTGAGATTCTGGAACAATCTCCGGCTGTCCTTAACACCTTAACCGCGATGGCAATTCTACCGCGATGCGGGCGTTCTGATGAGTGGGCGCGGCCGCGTCAGCCAACGGACGTGTGCAGCACTACGGAGGTAGTGCTCGCGACGGCCATTGGCCGAAGGGTGCAACGAATGGGTTAATGGGCAATGTGGCGCTAGTAAAAACTATTGTTCTGCCTCGCTGTATCTACATCTTTCGCAGAGCCATGTTGGAAATCCCTAGAAAATACTTTGTTGAACTAGACAAAATAATTGTCGAACTGCTTTGGGCATCAGGCCAGAGGAGAGTAAGCTTGGCTACCTCAAACGTACCTGGAAGCATGGTGGGCTGGAACTACCCAGGTTGGAGCTAAACTATCTCGCTGCTCAGCTACAGCATGCGGTGCATTGGCGTGACGAAGAGATCTGGGAGAAAAGGTTGATAGGGCACATGTGGTGGGATACCTCACCCAAACTCCTGATGTTGGGGGTGGGGGATCCTGTGCATAGCAAGGCAGGTGTGTCGAGGCTGTGAGGGGGCGGTCCGGCGGGGGAAGAACCGCGCTCCCTACGCCCCGCACTGATCCAATGATCTCTACACCTGTTTGCACAAATAGTGCAATTGATGGAGGTAGATTGGTGGCGAGAGGTGTCGAGAGGTGGGCTGCGACACCTTGTGGGAACTTTATCTAAATGACAGATTTGTTACTCTAAATTGGATAGGAAGGATGCACAGCATTGATTGAAAAAAAAAGTGGTCACCCAGTTATGGTGATGTTGTGGTAATTTTCTGGTGCTCCGCAAGGTGACGTCGAGTGCCCAACGGCGTCAGTCGTAATGCGTTAGAAAGTGAGGCTAGAGAGTCTCTGGCTTCATCCCTTGGCAGGCACACACATTTGTTATCTTTTGTAATGAAAAAAGACTTCCATACGATAAGATTATCTTTGAATATCTTTATATTTCATTGTAGTTTTCGATTTTTCAAAATCATTTCATATGCAATTTAACAGATAATATTCATTTCAGGCAATGTCTTTAGAACGAGTCCAATTCATTTCGGGCATTAACAACATGCCCTTCATCAGGGAATTGACACTGTGGAACAATGATATAAATGGCCATTAGTAAGGTTTATGTCCATATGGCTGTGTGTAAAGATAAACAAATCAACATATTGATAAACTTGATCACATTATCAATTATATCACACAATGTGCTTGTTGGTTAATAAATAAATGAAATGGAAAAAACCACATAATACTGTGTTGGTGCAAAAAGATCCTACGTGTTTGAGGGTGGTTTGGGGCAAGCGGAATAGTGAAAAATGTAAGGGCGGCGTGTCACTTACATGCCTGTTCGGAAAGGTTTGGTCGATTCTGGAAAAAACGGTAAAAATGTAATCAGCGCGAGTTGCTTAGGTGCTGGCGTGAAACGCTCAGAAATGAACTTAATCGAATATCTGTAACTAACCTGAAGTAAGGTTAAAAAGGTTTGCGGTCCGTGTGATCGTCTCCAGGAACGCCGGCACAGGTGATTCTGGCCGCGTTTAGATATTTGAAAAAGTTCCGGTCACGTGATGCGTCACGTGTTAGAAAAGGTAGAAAGACTGAGGAAGTCTGTAATACGGGTCGATGTGGTTCGAACAATCGTGGGGAAATGGTGAATTAAATCGATTGGTTAAGGTTGAAAAAAATTCAAAATTGGAGAAATATCATGGTTGAAAGCTGTGTGGAAAAACGGCATGTTTGTGAAGAATTGTGCACGAGTCTTGGATCGGGCTGGGAGTGACTGGGGTTACAATTAGCTTAGGAGCTGGTGAGTGATGGTGTAAGAGGCGAAATTAAATAAACGTTACAGGGTGAATGCTAGTAAACAATGTCAATGTAAGGTGAACAGACACAATAATCACAAGATACGGTCAATGAAGCAAATATTTACAGGTAACAGGAAAATTCGATTCTTTCATTCAACCCCATCGGTTTTTGGGTCGACAGTCTCTAGATCCAGAAGTTCTCTCTCCTTAGGGGGTGTTTGTTGTTGTCTACCCCCTCAGTTTTATGCACGGTTTCAAGGATGATGTATTTGATTTGTGAAACATTATGTTGACTTCATGTTTTTAAGTCGAATATTAGACTTGTGTTCGGTGAGTCGCACCTTGATGCGTCGTTCTGTCTTGCCGACATATATCTTACCACATGGGCATCTTATCCCATATATCAGGTTGCTGGTATCGCAGGTGGCATTAACCCTTAGTTTAATAGCATTGCCTTGCATGGGATGATGGATAATGTTTCCTCTAATTATACTGTTGCAGTTGCCACAGTTCAGGCAAGGTTTTGTTCCAGAGTATGTTATGGTCTCAGTGTGTTTCTCCTGTAGGATTTCTCCCAAGTTCTTAGCCCTGGTGTAAGCGAATAGAGGTGGTTGTCTAAATGATTGTTTGAAGTCAGGTTCAACATTAAGTATTGGCCAATGTTTCAATATAGCCTGTTTGAATTTTTTGCTAGCAGTTGTAAATTTAGAAACCACCACAGTGCGTGTTTGGTCAGATTTTACTCTTGGTGTTAAAAGCTTGGTCCTGTCGATGTTGTTTATCCTTACTTTGGTTTCTTCCACTAAGGTTTGTGGATAACCTCTATTGATAAACTTGTTGGTCATTTCATTAAGGCTAGCCTTTAGGGTTGTATCATCGGAGGTAATCCTTTTTACTCTGGCCATTTGTGAAAATGGTAGGTTTCTTATCAAATTGGGTTCATGGAAGCTCGAATGTAGTAACATGTTGTTCCTGTCTGTCGGTTTGACATAGAGTTCCGTTGTGAAACCCTGTTGGGTTAAAGTTATTTTCACATCCAAAAAATTGACAGAGGTGTCTGATATATCCCAAGTTAATTTATTCTTTGGTCTATCTCATTGAACCTGGTGAGTTCAGTTCGTAGTGTCTCCTCTGAGTTGTTCCAAATTATGAAAAAATCATCGATGTATCGAATTATCATTCTCAAATTGTTGGTCCATACCGTTTTGGTGAGGATGTGTTGTTTCTCGTACCACTGCATAAAGATATTTGCATACACGGGTGCGGCCGAATTGCCCATGGCCATCCCAGTGAGTTGTTGATACCAATTTTCTTTGACTTTAAAATAGCTGTGATATAACGTGAAACACATAAGTTCCATTAGAAACGTCTGTAAGTCTTGATCCAATTCGGTGTTCAGAAGTGCTGCTTCCATGGCTTCAATCCCCATGTCATGGGGTATACTCGTGTATAGACTACACACGTCTGCAGTGCATAAGATCATTTTTTCGTTTGGGTTCCAAGGTATTTGTTGTAATCTCAATAGAAATTGAGAGGTATCCTTAATATACGTTTGCATGGATTGCACTGTAGATTGTAGATATTTGTCAATCAGCTGGCCTATTGGTTCATGTATGCTTCCACGAGTGGAAACAATTGGTCTCATTGGTGGGTCCCTAAGATTTTTGTGGATTTTCGGCACTAATCGCAATGATGGGCTTCTAGGGTTGGAGGTGATTAGGAAGTTTTTTGTCCTCTCGGTGATAACACCCTGATTATGAGCTCGGTCAATGATAGTCTTTAATGCTTTTGAATACTCCACTGTCGGGTTATAATCCAATCTGTGGTAAGTATTGATGTCTGTGACGTGTTCCGTCACTTTGTTGTCATACATGGTAGTGTCCATGATAACGATTGCTCCACCCTTGTCCGCTTTGGTGAATGTAATTTGATCATTAGCTGCCAGTTTGCGTAATGTGTCAAGATCCTTTTGTGTGATGTTCCTTGTTTTGGGTTTGGCATGTTTGATCTTGCTGAGATCTTGTTTGACAATAGTTTCGAATAGATCCAATGTCTTATGGCTTACAGGTGCTTGAAAGGAGCTCTGGGGACGTAGTCCCAATAGTTGATCTTTTTCTTGCTGTGGACGCTCCTGTACAATGTTGTCAAAGAAGTGTCTAAGTCTGAGTTTTCGCATTAGCTTGAAGAAGCTTACTTCCAATTCTAAATGATCTGTTGAGGTCGTGGGTACGAAGGAAGTTCCCTTCTGAAGCAATCCTAGTTCATAGGTGCTGAGGTTTTAGTTACTGATGTTGATGACTAATTGTTCTGTCATGGATTCTTTTTGGGTTTCTTCTCCTTCTCCTTGTCTTTGGTTGTGGCGGTGGAACTCCGAGTGGTCGGGGGGTCTCTTTCTTTGTCCTTGTCTTTTCCCTCTCCTGGGTCTCCTTTTTGGCTTTGACCCTGTTCTAAAAAAGGATTAATGTTTGGAGTTTTACTTGTGGTTGGTTCTTCAGATGTGGTTTGGTCTTGTGGAACCCGGGTTGCTTGGGTTTTGCGTGGTTTTTGTGTTGATTCACTGTCCGTTGATGAAGTGTCGGTGTTTGAGTTGTATGGGCGGTTCCTGCCTTTTTGGGCATAAATGTCAGCCCAAGAATAGACTTCACCCAGTCTGTAATCGAGGGTATCGCTCTTGAATTTACGAATTTTGCGTTCGTTAATCTCTCTCGAATGACGTTCTATTTGGTTTTTGATATCCTCCAAAGTGGTTTTTAATTCGTCTTCTGACAACATTTTGGAAAGTTCCGTGGTTGTTTCTTCAATTTCTGTTGTGAGTTCCTCAAGGATGGTAGATAATTCTTGAATTATTAGAAGGATCAAGTCTAGTGAACATTTATTTAGGATTTCATACCATCGTTCCTGAAACTTTTTGGAGTGTTTACAGAGGGATGGTTTCAGTGCAATTCTTAATCCTCGTGGTATGCGTTGGTTTCGATGATATTTGACAAGAGTGCTGGCATGGAGTTGTTGGTTAGTTTTCCTTTTTGAGAGATAAAGTAACTGTCTTATGTTTTGCTCCTTAGACCGACTCGTGGGTTCATGTGTGAGTTCCTCCCTGATTAGGGAATATATTTGATCAACGTCTTTTGCATCAAACGTGAAAGTAGAGGCCCTGGCCTCAGTGCTCTTAGATATGTCCTCATAGTTGCTCATGATATCGTCGTTTTTTTATTAAAGTTTGTAGGGGCGTGCTATCTCTCCTGTGGACGCTGAGTCGGATAATGTAAATTGGATAGGAAGGATGCACAGCATTGATTGAAAAGATGAGGTGGAAATGCTTCATTTGAGAAATTGACAATTCTTACAATTCGCTATCATAGCAGGCACAGCCCATGGTATTTAGCCTCCTTTCCCGGATGCCCCAGAAGAGCCACAGACATAGTGACTCTACTCAACATGGCAGGGGGGAGTAAGTTAATCTCCTCTGTGTAAAAGGCGCTACTCAGTGCTTTAAATGGGAAAAAAGAAGTGCAGGTACTTATTAAATTGAGCCGTGGACTAAGGGTGGAGTTTGTGGCGGAGCTAGGGGTGGGGCTAAACGTAACCATTTATTAACAAGATGAAGAGTTTCTCAGTGCACACTTGTGCATGATGATAGAGAAACATTTCTAATATCTGTATTATTATTTTTGCATGTGCAAAAGGGTATATTTAGCAATGTTTTTCAGATTTCAAATGTGTCTAGACTGCTTCTGCCCTTAGGGCACATGAACAGCATTTGAATTTTCACTTATCCACAATAATGTATACTGTGTGCAGTCTAAGAAACCTAGACGCGGACATACCATGATCCGGTTAGTGATGACAGATCATGCCCTTGACTTATGGTCCATATTTTTTCTGTTTATTCAGCTATGGTGGTTCTTTTAAAGTACCTTTTGAAATTCCCTTGAATTCAACAATAATGTGTATTTACCTAACATGAGACTAGTCAGTTTAAAAGGTACAAAATAATGAAGTACATTGATGTAAACTATTTGAAGAACAAAATCAAAGGTTGTGGAACTCCATGTGGTGACAAGGAAAAAAGCATTGATGATTTATTTATTGACACTATGTTTTTGCAAACCACCTGACTTCATGGCAAAGTTGTTATTGAGCTCATAGTTCCCCCTGTGTGTTTTTATTTGTATTTAAACGGCCCAAGAACCTCTTTTAAATATTTACCATGAATATACCGAATTATTGGTTCACTTTTCCTTCATTTAAGCAAATAACCCTATATGAGGAAAAGTAGTATTTCAATGAATTGTGCAGTCAAGTTACTTCTTCCCTGAAGTGGAACCCCTTAAAGTGATGCATCTGTAACTCATTTTAAATCAAATACTGCACGTTTCCCATCTCCTTTTCCCTCATTCTTCCTTCTGCTCTCTCATCCTTCCCATCAATCTCTTCCCTCCTTTCTTTATCAACATCTTTGTGACTCCTTATCTGAATCCTCCTATCTTCTACTACATATTGCTGGTCTTCACCCCTCAGTCTTTCTTCTATTACTCTTTCTCATCTCTTTTTAAGTTCAAAAACGTTTTTATTGAAACAGATAAAGTAAAACTTTACAAAAGAAAACAATGAAAATGATACAAATGATCATACAGCAAAACAATCAATAATAATAATAAGAATAGAAGGATTCAAAAGTTGAGAATGACTAAAAGCATGACCGGCGACTGGTAAATTATAGAGCAATGAATTACGTAGGAAATATACAATATATATATAAAAAATGTAAAATAGGAAAAGTACATATAATAAGCTATAGGAAATCATGGAGGTTTAGTAACTTCTTGTTGTATTGGAGGTGAGGACAGAGAACACCTAGCACTCATATCAAAAAATGATGTAACGGGGCTCCAAAACTCTCGCCTCTTCGTAGCTAAAATCAAGGGATAAACAAATGTCGTATCTAATCTATGATTGTAGCATACTCTTTCTCATCTCTGAGTCTCCTTCTCTTTCCTTTCACTCTACTTGTCTCCTCTTTCCTCCTTTCTCACCCTACTTCCGGTTTGGCTCTATTCTCCTTTCTATCTCCATCACCTTTCGAATGGTCTAAAAGTGCACATGCCAAACTAAAGATTAGACATCCCAACCAGACCGCCAGTCAATCATTGTCTCCCTCCCAGACTGACATTCATACAGATCAAATCCAGAAAGAGCTATCTGCCAGAGAATCAGTGTCAAGCAGCATTTGCCTTGGGACATCAGTCAAACACCTAGGGGCAGATTTACAATAAACTAACGCAGCACCGTGCTGCAAGTCATTTTGCTGCGCCGTGCTGCGTTAGTTTCGTAGCACAGTGATGCGACATATTTACAACAATATGTTGCATCTCTCTACTTCCCCCTGCGCTGGCGCACACACTGCATAATTTACAACAAGGGGTGGTGATGGACAGAGTCTCTGAATTAAGCAGAAATCTCTCACCCAGTCAAGAGATCAGGGCTAGATCCAACACCGTTTTTTAGCTCACTGCATCATCCCAGTTTCAGAACCTGGCTGTATGCAAATTAGTCTGTTCCTGTCCCAGTGCATGATGGGAACAGGGCAAACCAAACTACAAAGCCAATTCTTACACTGGAAAGGAAACAAGCTACCGGGGACCGGTTTCTGGCATTTCAGCCTCTTCGGCCCGGCTTGCTTGAATCCTGATGGTGCAGTGAGCAAGGGACTCATGTCTGAGCATACCCTTCCACGCTTAGGGTGGACAAAATAATTTACAACAAGGGGTGGTGATGGACAGAGTCTCTGAATTAAGCAGAAATCTCTCACCCAGTCAAGAGATCAGGGCTAGATCCAACACCGTTTTTTAGCTCACTGCATCATCCCAGTTTCAGAACCTGGCTGTATGCAAATTAGTCTGTTCCTGTCCCAGTGCATGATGGGAACAGGGCAAACCAAACTACAAAGCCAATTCTTACACTGGAAAGGAAACAAGCTACCGGGGACCGGTTTCTGGCATTTCAGCCTCTTCGGCCCGGCTTGCTTGAATCCTGATGGTGCAGTGAGCAAGGGACTCATGTCTGAGCATACCCTTCCACGCTTAGGGTGGACAAAATAATTTACAACAAGGGGTGGTGATGGACAGAGTCTCTGAATTCAGCAGAAATCTCTCACCCAGTCAAGAGATCAGGGCTAGATCCAACACCGTTTTTTAGCTCACTGCATCATCCCAGTTTCAGAACCTGGCTGTATGCAAATTAGTCTGTTCCTGTCCCAGTGCATGATGGGAACAGGGCAAACCAAACTACAAAGCCAATTCTTACACTGGAAAGGAAACAAGCTACCGGGGACCGGTTTCTGGCATTTCAGCCTCTTCGGCCCGGCTTGCTTGAATCCTGATGGTGCAGTGAGCAAGGGACTCATGTCTGAGCATACCCTTCCATGCTTAGGGTGGACAAAATAATTTACAACAAGGGGTGGTGATGGACAGAGTCTCTGAATTAAGCAGAAATCTCTCACCCAGTCAAGAGATCAGGGCTAGATCCAACACCGTTTTTTAGCTCACTGCATCATCCCAGTTTCAGAACCTGGCTGTATGCAAATTAGTCTGTTCCTGTCCCAGTGCATGATGGGAACAGGGCAAACCAAACTACAAAGCCAATTCTTACACTGGAAAGGAAACAAGCTACCGGGGACCGGTTTCTGGCATTTCAGCCTCTTCGGCCCGGCTTGCTTGAATCCTGATGGTGCAGTGAGCAAGGGACTCATGTCTGAGCATACCCTTCCACGCTTAGGGTGGACAAAATAATTTACAACAAGGGGTGGTGATGGACAGAGTCTCTGAATTAAGCAGAAATCTCTCACCCAGTCAAGAGATCAGGGCTAGATCCAACACCGTTTTTTAGCTCACTGCATCATCCCAGTTTCAGAACCTGGCTGTATGCAAATTAGTCTGTTCCTGTCCCAGTGCATGATGGGAACAGGGCAAACCAAACTACAAAGCCAATTCTTACACTGGAAAGGAAACAAGCTACCGGGGACCGGTTTCTGGCATTTCAGCCTCTTCGGCCCGGCTTGCTTGAATCCTGATGGTGCAGTGAGCAAGGGACTCATGTCTGAGCATACCCTTCCACGCTTAGGGTGGACAAAATAATTTACAACAAGGGGTGGTGATGGACAGAGTCTCTGAATTAAGCAGAAATCTCTCACCCAGTCAAGAGATCAGGGCTAGATCCAACACCGTTTTTTAGCTCACTGCATCATCCCAGTTTCAGAACCTGGCTGTATGCAAATTAGTCTGTTCCTGTCCCAGTGCATGATGGGAACAGGGCAAACCAAACTACAAAGCCAATTCTTACACTGGAAAGGAAACAAGCTACCGGGGACCGGTTTCTGGCATTTCAGCCTCTTCGGCCCGGCTTGCTTGAATCCTGATGGTGCAGTGAGCAAGGGACTCATGTCTGAGCATACCCTTCCACGCTTAGGGTGGACAAAATAATTTACAACAAGGGGTGGTGATGGACAGAGTCTCTGAATTAAGCAGAAATCTCTCACCCAGTCAAGAGATCAGGGCTAGATCCAACACCGTTTTTTAGCTCACTGCATCATCCCAGTTTCAGAACCTGGCTGTATGCAAATTAGTCTGTTCCTGTCCCAGTGCATGATGGGAACAGGGCAAACCAAACTACAAAGCCAATTCTTACACTGGAAAGGAAACAAGCTACCGGGGACCGGTTTCTGGCATTTCAGCCTCTTCGGCCCGGCTTGCTTGAATCCTGATGGTGCAGTGAGCAAGGGACTCATGTCTGAGCATACCCTTCCACGCTTAGGGTGGACAAAATAATTTACAACAAGGGGTGGTGATGGACAGAGTCTCTGACTTAAGCAGAAATCTCTCACCCAGTCAAGAGATCAGGGCTAGATCCAACACCGTTTTTTAGCTCACTGCATCATCCCAGTTTCAGAACCTGGCTGTATGCAAATTAGTCTGTTCCTGTCCCAGTGCATGATGGGAACAGGGCAAACCAAACTACAAAGCCAATTCTTACACTGGAAAGGAAACAAGCTACCGGGGACCGGTTTCTGGCATTTCAGCCTCTTCGGCCCGGCTTGCTTGAATCCTGATGGTGCAGTGAGCAAGGGACTCATGTCTGAGCATACCCTTCCACGCTTAGGGTGGACAAAATAATTTACAACAAGGGGTGGTGATGGACAGAGTCTCTGAATTAAGCAGAAATCTCTCACCCAGTCAAGAGATCAGGGCTAGATCCAACACCGTTTTTTAGCTCACTGCATCATCCCAGTTTCAGAACCTGGCTGTATGCAAATTAGTCTGTTCCTGTCCCAGTGCATGATGGGAGCAGGGCAAACCGACGCAGGCACCCTTGCACCGTGGTTCCCTTCCTGGACAAAAACAATCTGAAATGCCGTTTTTCAACTTTGTGTGCTGCATTAGCACACATAGGGCCCAATTCACAGAACTAACTTAAGACAAAATCCTAAACGTACTACCATTTTGGTATTCACAGAAGGCACTTACTCATTTCGGTATTCAAAGAAGTTAGGAGTCCTAACTTTAGGACTCCTAAATACCTTCTGTGAATACCGAAAGTCTTAAAGTTAGGATTTTTCTCAGTTTAGGAGTAGTAAAGTTAGGACTCCATAGAAGTTGAAAAACAGCATTCTTTCAATGATTGTTTATGTGCAGGAAGGGAACCCTTCCGGAACAATAACTAGAGGTGATTCTCTCTTTCAATGTGTGCTGCAGAATGCAGCACGCATAGAAACAGGAGACAAAAACGAGGAGAAATGAATACATTTCTGCTCGTTGTGCCTCCCTAAGCCTCCCCTGGGGAGGTGAAGCATTCACAAGCATTTCCATATTTACGATTCCTCGTAAATCTGGAAATGTCTCTCGTTCCATGGGTGTGCGTGGGAACACTCACAGCAACACCCATGGACGCCCCATTCACACAAAGTCCTGCGTGTTAATTTACAAGGACATGAAAAGCCACACCGGGTGGCTTTTCATGTCCTTGTAAATATGGGGCTGTGTATTGAGCTGCCAGTGCGTCACGAAAAGTGATGTACTGGCAGCGCAAGGGTGCCATGCTCTCTGTATTATAATGGGATGGCCGCGTTTGCCAAATAAACCATAATCTGCTGCATAATCTGCAAATTTTGTGAAAACAGAATTGCTTCTGGCTTAAACGGATCAAAAGTTAGTAAAAACATGGCACCATGTTCCTGTCAGTGGAAGGAGTTTCCTATTACTGTATCGGGTTATTAAACTGGTACTAATATGGTGACATCTTTTCTTAGTGTCGCTATATGTAAAAATTACAAAATAATGAAATTATTATATCATATAATGTGCTGCATTAGGCCGCATAATGTACCTTTCATGCTGCATAATTAATTCAACCCTGCCGCATAATATGGTCTTCCCCTGCCGCACGATTCCAGTTGTACAAATAATTAAACAAAACACTAGTGCTGCCACAACCAAAGCAGTGACACATAATGAAAAGCACCATGCTGAAGTAGAAGCAATTTAAAGCATGAGTGTGGCTTACTTTGGGCACAAGTAGATCAAATGCATAAAGTTCGAAGTAGCTGAAAGGGGGGATTAATTGATATCTCGCAGACAGTTATTGTTTAATTCAACAGCCTCTCCTCAAGTGTTCACACATTTCATCACTATGAAATGTGTCCATTTCGCTATATCTATATCTCTTGCTCTCTCTCCCTCTCTTCACTCTCCCCACTTTCTTTCTCCTCTTTCACCTGTTTCTCTCTCCTTTCATTTTCTCTCCCTCTCTGGTGGGCACTGAGGGAAAATGAATGCAGCATAATTGTTTACCCTTGTAAAATTGTGTCCACACAGAACTCGAGTGCTTTTTCACACTGCCTCTTGCCTTCCAAACTCCACTGTAGTGCGAAACCACTCGGATTTGCTAAAAAAATATATAATTATAATAATACATTTACAAAACTTGAATTTCACGTCCCATTTCGCATGGGGCAGGCAGCCTACCCTGCATCGCACACCTACAAAAGAATTAACTGGTAAGGACCAGTGGACCCTGCACTTTTAGATGCACCCGGTCAAAACCCATGGGAAGCCATTATAACATAAATGAGCCGCTGACGATTCATCAGAGGCGGAGCTTAGAGCCATTGAGCAACACCAGTGGAGGCTGTGGCGCCGCGCTTCGCGGTCATGCTACTGATTCTGCCCCAGTGTTCCTCTGGTACCAGTACTCTCTTTGGTGAAGAAGTTCCAGTACTCAAAGGCTGAACATTGAAAAGTGCCGGCACTTAGTACCAGTGAGTACCGGCCCAATTAAAGCCCTGGTGCCATGGGAAGCTATCCCACTTTGTGCATTACTGGTCCATGGCAGGTGGTGGAACGTACTGGGAGGGCGTCCATGAGGGGGTGAAGACTACCTCCGCCAACACGAGATTTAAATTAATGCAACATATAATGTTATACACCAGGTATATCTTACCCCCAACACACTGCAAGCTATCTACCCAGGGTGAGCGCCCACCTGCCACGCGGAAGCGCTGGAGAGACAATGAGCTAGCAGATGATTTGCAGGCCTGGGAGGTGATGCTCGCTGACTTTCTAGACCCCCAGAAGCTAAACCCCCAAGAGAGGAAAATTGGACAACGTTGGAAGATGTGAATGTGACGAGTGGCCTTGAATGGGGTAAGGGCGAAGGTGAGTGACAGTGCCCCGCACTGGGCAAAAAGAAGCGCACAACTCTAGTGTTGGGACTGGCTACTCAGGAGCCCGGCCCCCACAGTCCCTCTTTGTTGACCCTGGAGAATGTGCATTGATCGGTCTTATGCAGCAGTTGCAATAGACCATGTGGGCATTGGGGTGGGATGAGTTGGAGGTTGTCTTTATACCATAACCTGGAATGTATCACATTGGCTCAAATGCCCAAAAAATAGATACTGAAAAAAAAGTCATATGTATAAGGAAAGACTTGCCTTCTACGGTGGCGGAAGGGGGCCCTCGTGTTAGAAAAATTCATACTCTTATACAGGGCTTTAGACAAAGACTTCCATACATTCGGAGGGAATCCATAATTCTCAGGGTTTGGACCAATAGAAAATAAGCTACAAGAAGCATTTTAACAGATTCTCTCAGGATAGTAGTACATTGAGATTCAACCATTCTCACAGTCTTGGCTGTACAGTTGAGCTGAAACATGCTTTTAACATAAACCTGGGACAGTGAGAACCATCCTTGATTCAGTACAAAGAGGAAACTTCTCAGAAAACACTTTCTGCTTACTCAAGTGAAAACTAGACACGTTTTGTTAAAAACAGGAATCAGCAGCAGTTATCACATAATATATTGTGATGTTGAGGCAAGATGGAGGACAGTGTAAACACAAGCTAGTGTTAGTATAAGCTCAATTCGTAATGCTCTTCTGATTGCCAGAAAATCTACGCTCATGCCGGCGTAGGAGGGGTAAACTCCCTTTTAACACCAGAGGTGGTAAATTAAGTTCACAGCTACCTTTGTTTGCTCTGTCTACAAGAGGTGTAGAGATCTAAAGTATATGACCAATCAAAAATGACTAGCCTTCCTCCTATTAAGGCAAAGTTCATTTTGGTGCGCCTGATGTTGTATGTGTGTCGAACATATTATCCAGCATTGCTGGTCTCAATCTCCCTCCCGTAAATTAAGGTGAAGTGGTGCATTATCTCCATGCATGTGTTAGCCTATGTCATAACCTAAAGTTGAGCCAGGGAAGCCATAAAGTAGTTAAAGACAAACATTTAGGGCCCCATTAGGATGGCGGGGGAATTGCCCTCGCCAGGCTGGCGGTAGCCAGCGCCGGCCTGGCGGGGGCGATCCGCCCGCCATCCATGCCGGAATGACGCCCCGCCATATTATTATGGCTGGGGGGTCCGCGGCGGACGGAAAGACCGTCCGCCGCTTTTCCGCCCCGGTCGCCTTGCGACCGGGCGGAAAAGGGTTCTGTATGGTGGCATTGTCTATCAAACACCGCCAGCCATATTAGAATGGGCATTTTTGCAATGCCAATACCGCCACTGAAAGGCATACGGAGTCTGCTTTGGGGGCCCGTTGCGGTCCCCCAGAGATTTCGGGGGTGGTGGGTGGTGCACATGGTACCCCCCAGCAGTTCCATGCACAACTTGACAGGCACGGAGTGGTGCCTGTCATGTTGTGCATGGAAGTGTACAGCATGCCTTCCTGGCATTGTGGCAGGCGGTGCTGAGTGCACCACCCGCCACAATGTCAGGAATGCTGGATGCGCCCGCCACTGTGGCGGACGCATCCTAATTGCAGGCACGGGACCCCCGCCCTTATGGCGGGCGGTCACTATATGCGATGGGATGGCGGGCGAACAAAGTCTGCCTGTCATCCTAATGGGCCCCTAAGTCTTGAGAGATGCGAATACTACACATGATATTGCTCATTATGGTCAGGAAGTGGTCCAGTCCAACCTGGCTAGATTGATTTAGCAGAAAAGTGATATAAGATAGTGCATCTTTTCAATTGGCTCTCACATTTTTTAACTGCCTTTACTGCCATTTTTGGACTCTGGGCCCTGGGAGTCTCAAGTGCTCTGATCTCAAAATACTGTAAATAATTGGCAACAATAAATGTAATTTCTGACTTTTAGCTAGCTATTGTCTGTGGCTACCTGAGGAAGGTGCAAACTCAGTAGGCAAATGTTTCTGGGTCGTCCCACTTTGTGAGTTTGCTGTATGAGCCAATGTTTCAGCTGGACTTAGTGAATGAAGCATCTACCCCAGTAGAGCACTGCCCACAGACACATCTCATTCATAGGGATATTGACCCCCTACTGTGAGCCACCACCTCCCAGGCTCATTATCTTTTCCAGTGCAACCCTTGACCCTGTGTTCGGGCAGGTCACTCCGCACAGCTAGCTCCACCTGTCTGTGTCCGTGTCCTTCCTCCCGCCGGTGCCGTGAGTACGTGCCTCCTGTGTCCGCTCTCATTTCACGCTGTAAGCTGCCCGCTCTTCTGGGCTACTGTGTTTACCTTTTTTGTCTATTTTGTTTTCCTTCCCTACTAGCTATAATTGCCCTCTCCCCTGGGATACTGTGTTGCCTTTTGTCTATTTTGTTTTCCTGCCCTCCTTCTCCCAGTAGCTCTCCGGTCTGTTTGCTCCCTGTAGCACCCTGATTGTTTCTTCCCACCGCTGCCTCCCCTGCGGCCCTGCCCCCCTCGCTAGCCCATTTGCCTTCCCACCCACCTCCCAGCTGCTCCTCCCTCCCACCTCCCCTTCTTAATAGCAGCCACGCAGCGGGCGTACCGCAGGCACCACAAAGGCGTGCCTACGGCAAGCCCATCTGCGCCAGGTTGTGCCCGGACCGCGCCCAGCGCCAGACCCCTTGGCACCCACGAGCAACATGACACCAGACGCTGCTGCGACGCCAACCTCCTCCACACACTCAATGCCGGCCAATCAACCACCTGCTTCCAGGCCAACCCAAAGCTCACCCACGGACCCTTCACCTGCCGAAAATGCAGCGACACCATCCAGCAAACACCTGCAGGTTCTGCCTCTCCCCCCACGGCAGGTTGAAACCATCTCAGATGCAAACTACTCTACACCTGCTCCATCCACAAGCACGCCGTCGAACTCTAGGACCTGCTCGACTCATCCTCCCTGGGCGTCGCCTTCCTGAGTGACACCTGGACGAACCCCTCTTCGGAACCCGGCATTGCCATGGCCATCACGGATGGCTACAAGATTACCCGCAGGGACCGCACCAACAGACCCGGAGGAGGAATCGCCATCGTCTACTGGAATACCCTTAGAATCTCGACCAGCACCGAAGACACCCTCAGCACCGCCGAACACCTGCACTTCCAGATCCTCATGGATCCCAACACCACCCTCAGAGAAACCCTCATCTACAGACCCCCCCGAACCCTGACCACAGTTCAGCGACTCCATCACAGACATCGTCAGCCCACACGTACTGGCCTCCACAGACTACATCCTCCTTGGAGACCTGAACTTCCACCTCGAAAACGCCGACAGCAACTCCACCATCCTGCTCTACAACCTCGGAGCATTGGAGTCAAACAACTCGTCACGACACCCACCCACCCCGACGGTCACATGGTCAATCCCATCTTCTCCACCATCAACCGCGTCACCTTCAGCCACACCACCGAACTCCACTGGACCGACCACTTCTGCATCCAGTTCTCCTTCAAGAAAAACACCACGCACAACCCCCTGCAACGAATCCCCCACCGCAGCTGGAACAAGGTATGTATGTTATGTATGTTTGGATTTATATAGCGCTTATAACCCAGGGGTCTCTAAGCGCTTTGCCTTGGGAACCCGTCCTGGCTTTTCCCTGTGAGATATCCCCTACAGGGCATCCCCAAGGTGAAAGCCAGGCATCCCGCCGCGGGGGCCGTTGTGGAGATTAAGCAAGCTTAATGCCCAGAGTTGCAGAGTGTGAACCCATGATTAGGTCAGGCACCGAAGCGAGAATTATCGAGTCCGTGGACATTTGAGCTCGAGACCCTGCCGCGTCGGGAATTGAACCCTGGTCCCGGGTCTGACCTCTGCTTCAGGGTCTGCCTGCTCTAACCAGTGAGCCACACTTCTCCGAAGACCAGCTAATCACCACCCTCTCCCTAGACCCACCTACTGACCACACCGACATAGCTGCCCGCAACCTCAGTCAATGGATCAACGACTGTGCCAACACCCTCGCCCCTATCAAGAAACCCTCAAACAAGACGCACCGTCAGTAGGGCCAGCTGGTTCACCACCGACCTCCAAACATTCAAGCAGACTTGCCAAAGACTCGAGAAAAAGTGGCACCACGAACAGACACCAGACAACCATGCAGCCCTCAAGAACGCCAGCCGCAGGTACCACCAACTCATTCGATCCGCCAAAAGGACCTCCTTCAAGGAATGCATCGACAACACCACACACAACAGCAAAGAGCTCTTCACTTTCGTGAAGGAACTCGCCAACCCCAGCTCCAGCTCTGATGACATCTCGCCATCACAAGACCTCTGCGAATCGCTCGCCACCTTCTTCTACCACAAGATCATTAACATCCACAACAGCTTCATCACTATGACCTCCCCGACTGCCACCAACACCTCTGACTCACCGCCCCCCCCAGCCTCACCGGCCTTGTGCTCTCCTGGAACCACATCAGTAACGACTACACCATCAAAACCTTGAACACCATCCACTCCGGCTCAACGTCAGACCCCTGCCCCCACCACATCTTCAACAAAGCGAGCTCCATCAGCGCACCCAAGCTCCGGAAGATCTTCAACAGCTCCTTCGAGACTGCCACCTTCCTGGAGAGCTGGAAACACGCTGAGATCACGGCCCTACTCAAGAAACCCAAGGCAGACCCAACGGACCTCAAGAACTTCCGGCCCATCTCCCTGCTTCCATTCCTGGCAAAAATCATCGAGAAGATCGGCAACAGACAACTGACCTGCTTCTTCGAAAAGAACAACACCCTGGACTCGTCTCAATCCAGATTCCGGCGCAATCACAGCACCGAAACCGCCCTCATCACCGCCACCGACAACATCAGGAACCTGCTAGACAATGGCGAAACAGCAGCCCTCATCCTCCTGGACCTCTCAGCCACCTTCGACACCGTCTGCCACCACACCCTACGCACACGCCTCCACTTCGTGGGGATTAGCAACAAAGCCCTGGACTGGATCACCTCCTTTCTCACTGACAGAACCCAGAGAGTTCACCTCCCTCTATTCCGATCCGAAGCCAGCAAGATCACCTGCGGCTTACCCCAAGGATCATTCCTCAGCCAGACCCTTTTCAACGTCTACATGTCACCGCTTGCCAACATCGTCCGATCGCACAACTTCAAAATCGTCTCATACGCCGACGACACCCAGCTGATCCTCTCCCTCTCGAAGGACCCCGCCACCGCCAAGACCAACTTCCACGAAGGAATGAATGCCATTGCCGAATGGATGAAGAACAGCCGCATGAAGCTGAACTCGGACAAGATGGAGGTCACCATCCTCAGCTCCACCCCCTCTACTTGGGATGACTCCTGGTGACCGGCCTCGCTAGGAGCTGCACTGACACCCACCAACCACGCACGCAACGTGGGTTTCATCCTGGACTCTTCACTGTCAATGACCCAGCAAGTCAACGCCATCTCCTGCTCTTGCTTCAACACCCTCTGCAAGCTTCACAAGATCTACAGATGGATCCCCACCGAAACCAGAAGGACTGTCACCCAGGCCCTCATCACCAGAGGCTAGACTACGGCAATGTGTGAGCAGAGACATACCCCCCATCTGCGTTCCGTGGAGCTCTGTGTTTGAATAACCCAGCCAATCCCAGCATTGCTCTTATGCTGTTTAGTATTAGAAGACACATGAGAGCAGTGCTTGAATTCGCTGGGGTGCTTGGGCCTTATGTTCCAGGGGCTCTGCAAGCACATCTGTACATTCAGGAAGTGCTAGGTGGGATGATTTGACCTCAGGGGCATAACTGTTTGCATTTGAATGTCAATCAAGAAATATTTACGACTTTCAAGGAAATTGGGTACACTCAATATGCTGCAGAAAAAACCCACATTGCAGAGGTACATTCTATTTATAAGTATATAAGTATTTACCTTTCGGTTCCACCACTGTAACATTTATCATCCACCACAGACTGCCCAACTTATGCCCCATGGCCTGACCTTCTGAATGAAATCATGTTCCAAAAAAGTTCAAAGAACAGGAGAAAGGGCAAAGGTGATGAACACAACATTAAAAGGACTTCAGCATCTACAATTTTCAAATTCAACCAGCTGGGAGACTTTGGCACAAACACTCAGGGCTCCAGTGAAGACTTGAAACTGATGCTCCTGCTCTTCTGGAACCTTCTTTGCCCACCATGTCATCTGGAGCCACAGTCTTAGAAACTGAGGGCCTCATTTATGAAAAGTGACGCATCGCTGCGTGAAAACAGCGATGCGTCACTTTTCACTGCACGCTCTTTGCGAGACCAATTATGCGTCATATTTACAGTATGACGCATCATGGAGCAAGGAGTTACAGATACATCAGTATTTCTGACGTATCTGTATGGCGCAAAAGTGACGCATTGTTGGAGTGTGTCACAAAAGTGACGCAACTCCAGCAATGTGTCCTTTCAAATGGAGCAAGCCCCATATGCACCCGAGGGTATCAGAGCGCTTTACAAGGTAGATAACATTTGCAACAAAATAAACAATGTGTATTTCAATATGAGTGATATAATACAAGGTATTAGAATGGGAAGGGGGAAGTAGAGGGGATGGAGATCAATAGGGGTGGGGTAGTGTAGAAATTCAGAGGGAGATAGGAGTGTAGACAGGGGGAGATGAGGGATGGAAGGCGGGGAAGGGGTTGAGAGGAGGCAAGAACCAGGGAGCCAGGAGCGAAGAGTGTCAGAATAAAGAGAAATTACGTTCCCCAATATTTGTTGAGAAGGAGTATTTTGAGTCTCTTTTTGAAGAGAGGGTACGAGGGGTTGCATCGAAGATCTTTGGGGAGAGAATTCCAGACCGTGGGGGCGTTCCCCGAAAAAGCATGAGATTGGGCTTTTTTATATTTGAGTTTAGGAGGGATAAGGACAAGGGAGTTGGACCTCCTCAGGGACCTGGAGCACCCAGCTTTTTGCAATTTCTCTGCCCGGTAGGAGGGGGTGTTTTGGTGAAGTGCTTTGTGCTTGATACATGCAATCTTGTAGTTGGATCTACCTTCTATTGGGAGCCAATTGAGGTTTTTTAGGACCGCAGATATGTGGTCGAATTTTTTACAATCTGAGATAAGTCTTGCGGCAAGGTTGAAAACACAATTGATCAGTGCTAGGTGGACTTTAGGGGTGCCAGCGAGTGTGGCGTTACCATAGTCAATACGGGAAAGGACAAGCGATTCTACAACGATTTTAAAGTCGTCTGCTGGTATGAAAGGTTTGAGTTTTCTGAGGCGGTGGAGGGTGAAGAGGGCACCCGTGGCAGCATTTTTGATGTGTGTGATGAGATTCAGGTTACAATCAACGCTGATGCCTAAGAATTTGACAGAATTCGAGGGGGAGAGGGAGCAGTTGAGAGCTGTTATATCCTTAATCCAAAGTTGAATGGGGAGGGAGTTTTTTTTGGGAGTGAAAATGATGATTTCAGTTTTTTTTGGGTTAGGTTTGAGATGATTAAGATGGAATCAAGCTTGTACTTTAATCAGGGTCTCGTTGAGGTGGAGGATGTCATTGTGAGATTTAATCCTGTAGTAAAGTTGGGTGTCGTCAGCATAGAGGTGATAGCATAGTTTAGCTTGTTTGAGGATGAGGGTGAGAGGTTCCATACATAGGTTAAATAAGGTAGGGGAGAGGATAGAGCCTTGCGGAACACCAAGTGAGACAGGTTGGGGCTTGGAGAGGCAGTGACTGAGCTTAATTTGTTGGGATCTATTTTGAAGGAATGAGGTGAACCATTTGAGTACGGTGCCCTCGAGACCGAAGCGAGCTTCAAGGGTGTTAAGAAGGGTGGGATGATGGACAGTGTCGAAGGCGGCCGAGAGGTCAAGGAGGATTAGTAGAGAGGATTCACCTTTGTCTAAGGAGCGATGGATGTCGTCAGTAGTATTGAGCATGGCAGTTTCAGTACTGCATCCTTTTCTGAAACCAGACTGGAATCTGTCAAGGAGATTGACTGAGGCGATATGGTTATCAAGTTGCGACAGGACACATTTTTCCAGGGCTTTTGAGAGGAAAGGAAGGTTAGAGATGGGGCGTAGGTTGTTCAGGTCGTTAGGGTCAGCGGAGGTGTTTTTGAGGATGGGGGAGATTTGGCATAGCTGAAGGGAGTCAGGAACACAGCCCGAGGAAAGAGAGGAATTGATGATGTTGGTCCACACCGGATCAATGACATGTTTGAGTTCTTGAACCAGGTGAGCAGGAAGAGGGTCTTTGGTGTGAGAGGATGGTTTGAGTTTAGAGATGATATTGGTGACAGCGGTTTCTGAAACAGGGGAGAATTCGCTCCATGAGGCATAGTTTTTAGCATAGTGGCACGTGACAGTGGAGACATATTGGGGCGAACGGTGAGGGGTTTGCAGAGAACTTGGGGCGGGGTGGGAGAGGATGAACTCGTGTTAGGGATGTTGTGGGGGGAGATGAATGGGGGATGGGGGTGGTTGTGGTGGGAGAGGGGTGGTGGCGAAGGAGAGTTCAATCGAGTTGACTTTGTTAGAAAAGAAGCTAGCGATTTCTTCGCATCGTTCAACGGAGGATAGAAGTTTGGGGGGGCCGGAGGATGTTTGCTTTTTAACGATGCTAAATAGTTCTCTGGGGCGGTTTCTGGCCTGGTCTAGTTGGGAGCGGAGATAGGAGGCTTTTTCATTGAATATGTGTTTTTTGTAGTGGGCTCTGGCCTTTCTAAGGAGGGCCAAATTGTCTGAGGAGGGATGGTTGCTCCAGGTCCGTTCTGATTGTCTGAGGGCCCGTCTCTCATTATTGAGGTCAGAATTGAACCAGGATTTGGGCGAGAAGTTTTTTTGTTGTTTGATTTTGATTGGGGCAATTTGGTCAAGGGCTTCAATAATAGAATTATTGTATGGTCTGTTAGGTCATTAGTGCTGTGGGAGAGAGGAGGGAGGATTAAGTAAGTTTTAATAGTGGATTCCAATTCGACCGGCAGAATAAGGTGAAGTTTCCGAGTAGGTATCAGAGGTAGACTGCCGATAGGAGTGTGGCGCGAAATGGAGCAATTCAAGGTGAAGAGGAAGAGGTGGTGATCGGACCAGTCAACAGGAAGGATATTTAGGAGGGAGGCCAGATCCTTGCTAGCCAGAATCGCATCAAGTGTGGCACCTTTGGCGTGAGTTGGGGATTGGCAGAGTTGAGTCAGGTCAGTGATGTCCATGATGCCGTTAAATAAGGAGACCGCGGGGTCGTTATTAATATTCCAGTGGATGTTGTAGTCCCCAAGAAAGAGATTTTTAGAGTGGGAAAGCGATGCTTGGGCAATAAGATTAGACATCTCTTCAGTAAAGGAGATGCTGTTACCAGGAGGGTGGTAGATAGTGTGAAACCTGACGGCGGGGGAGCCAGGTATATTGATATCAGCGCATAGGTACTCAAATGTGGAGGAGTCTTGGACATGGACTGTGGAGATATTAAGACACACGACTGTTGGCTGTGTAGTATGTGCCATACTCCTGACCTGTGGAGTATCTGAATCTGCATGTCACACTGCTTTAGATGATCTGAACGGATGAATTTGTTGAGGAATGTAAGAAACTTACGCTTGTAGTGATAAGGTGAGTTTATGTTGTGCTGAATGTGCCACATGCATAGTGAGCAGGCATTGGATGCTTTGTGGTTCTGTTTGTGTAAAGACTGTGATGGTTGGTGGGTTCTGGGCTTGAAACAAGGATAGGTGAATTTAAGGGGCATCAAGGAGAATGCAAGGGGTAAAGAGGTACAGATGTTACCCTCCTACTGGGCTGACACATGTTGTGAAAGAAGTTCATTGCTCGTTTCAGAGGAGAAATGGTGTGACTCTGTTTTAGAAACATAGATGCCATTTCTATATACTGCACATTTAAGCTACCAGAGGGCTTCAGGGAGACTTTGGTCATCTTTTTAGTCCTGTTATGCATAAACGTCATATTAAGCAATATTTAATCATAATAATCACCATTAAAATGTCTTTTTTTAAATAGATTGTGATGCTACATCATGGTATGATCCTCCCTCCAGGCCTGACTCTCATCTTACGTAGAAGGTGACAGGGTGCTTTCAGTGTCGTCACGAGAATCCTACTGTGGATGTATTTAGAGGCACTTGCATTAGTATTATGGCTCAGAATGAGAAATGCATATTTTTACAATTCATGAATACCACTAGGAAACACTAAGTTGGTTCTTAAAGCTGCTTTGTGGTCTCAGTTGTGCCAGTCTCTTACTGACTTGGGTGCAAATTACCCACCACCTTGCTTGGAAGAAGCGTCTGGGCCTGAGAAAGAGTGGGGCATATTTACAAACCCCTATCACCACCACAGCATCACTTTTACTGATGCTGTGGTGACGAAAGGGGCTTTACCCTTATTCACAAGGCGGGGTTAAGCCACTTAAAGTGGCTTAACCCCGCCTTGTGAATAAGACACTATTCCACGCTACACATAGTGTAAAAAGGGCGGCAATGTGTGTTGTGGTGAGCGTTCCACCGCAACACCCATTGATTGTGATGCTGCCAAATATTTACAATGGTGGTATAAATATGTGGCAGGGCCAAAATGAAGAACAGGGGAGTCCTGGTCTTACACTTGAGCAAATGTTTAATTTCTCCCCGTTTTTTGTGTTTCCATGTGACCCTCATCTTAAGTTGGAGGTGACGGGGTGCTTTCAGTGTCGTCATGAGAAACCTACTATAGATGTTTTTAGAGTCACTTGCATTCGTATTATTGCTCAGAATGCGAAGTGTATAAATTTCAATTCATGAATTGCTATTATAAAATATACCAACGAGAAACACTAGGTTGTTTCTTATAGGTTCTCAGTGGTCTGGGTTATGCCAATCTCTTATTGACTTGGGTGCCAATTAGCCACCACCTTGCTTGCAAGATGCGTCTGGGCCTGAGAAACAGTGTTGGACACATACTGTGTTCTGGACAACACTGCATTCCCACACGCTTTCTGCTCATTCACTGCTGGGCATCAGTGCCCTCTGTTTTACACGTCACTGTACATCCTCACAAAATATAATCTTGTCACACACCAGGTGTGAGTCCACTCCTGTATCTGTCTTTAATTTCTGGCACTTGATTGCCTCCAATGAAAAAGCAGGAAAGCAAGTTCCAGAGGGTACATGCAATAGTAAGACTGGATGAGCAAGTCATAGGTGGCAGGGGTAAGCATAAGATGAAGTATCTGCCTCCCCATTGGTCAGCATGCTTGATCTCTTCTTGGTGTAGGTTGAGGGTACTTTAGTCAGACATCGAGGCTGTGGGCAGCCCATGGGCCAGCCTTCTTTCAGATTACAGGCCCCCCATTGTCACTACCATCCTGTGTTGTAGCTTGGGCTCTCTCTACTACTGCTAACCATTGTCTGTGGCAGGTGCGTTACACAACAGGTGTCATCGTAACTATAATGTATTAACTACCATTTGTATTTAGAAATAAGGTATGTTGGTATTAAAGAATGTTTCATACAAGTATGCTGTTTCATTGCATTTCTATACCAAATGAGCATTTACAAAGCTTATAGGTCCGTCTTGATTGTTGAACTTAACTAAAAAATTAAGTATTCAGCTGCAATGGAAAAAGGCAAATCAAACAAATATTGGAGCATATTCACCAGTAGCTATCGCGGAATTAACTGCACTTTGTCGCATGCAAAGTCGTGATAAATTTACCTCACCATTCACAAGCAGGTGCTAACAGCCCACAGCACCACTTTCCACGCGATAGCAGCCACAAAAAACATCGCCACAGAGGACCCCTGCAACTATCGCTAATGAGATGCAGAGTAGGCATTCCCATGCACAAAGCCACGACAACACCATACCTCAACATTCACAACGACCACACAGATCGGCGATAAGAAAACCAAAACACATGATAAAGCGGGTTAGCAGCAGAAATTTTACACCTGCTCTGACCTGGTGTAAAGTCGGACGGCAGCCTGCACCACAATAGGAAGCCCTGCCCAGGGCGTCATCAGAAGGGCAACAGATGCCATGGAGCCACTCATCATGCAGCACGGACACCTCAGAGGGCCACAACACCCACCCGGCACCCCCCCTCCAGACCACCACAGGGGCAGCGCAGACAATTACAGCGGTCCCGCAGGAAACGCACCTGCCTCAGAGGCACAACATCTGACAATGTCACTGTCCACTACAGCCTGAAAGGGACAACCATCCTACGCATCATGGCCATCATCGCCTAACAGGCCAACGGCACCAACACAGTGGACAACCAACATCCCACCCCACACCAAGCTGTTGGCTGTGCACCGCCTGTTGTCCCTTGGCACACCCCAAACAACACCTGACAGAGTCTGCGAAGTCTCACAGCCAGCCACATCCAAGACCCCCACGCCTGTCCTGGACATCACCATCTTCCTGGCACCCCAATTCACATACGGCCAACACAATGCGCAGGACCCGCTGTTGACCAAGCAGTGACCGGATGCATGCACGTGTAAGAGGTAATCCACTGCACATATGTCCCACCTGTGCCCCCTGGTGACACAGCACACAATCAGAGCAACAGGAAGCACACGTCACACATCAATGTGCAGGCAACATCCGACACCGTGGAACCCTCACCAATGTCGCCACCGAATACACAGCCAGTGTGGATGATCCCTTCACCCTCTGACAGTCCAACAGCGACCAGCCGTTCCAAGATTGCACAAAGGGAAATGCACAGCCCCTTGTCAACTTCCCAATTAACACCCCACTCATCTCAACACCACAACCATGCAATCCACAACTCTGGCAATGCACAGGTCACTAAATCACAACCAACATGCACAACAACATGCCCACCCACCAGACACGACAGAACAACTCACAATGGTTACCCGGGCAAGCCATGAACATCAGCCATCAACGTCATGGCCCCTCAGCCACACAGTAGCCGAATGTGAGGAGAGGTGTCAACCAGGCATGTGTCAAGGATGCAGTCGAAACATGATTGGGAGAGTACACAATGCCAAGAGTGGCGGTGAAGTACTGAACAAACTGCAGTATGCAGAACACACCCATATCCACGGCGACATACACCTCTGGTGAATGGAGTGTAGTGGACAGTGGACGCAACCATGTCACCCCAGCCAGTGGGGGTTCTAGCGTAAATGTTGCAGTTACGCCCCACCCATAAGCGTGAGCAGAGTGGATGTGCCGGCATTCGCCAGGCCAGCGTATGGGTGTGAATAAAAAGCACATAGCCCTGGGTGTTGTCCTCTTCTGGAAAGCCCAACATCTCTGCCAGGGTGGCACCTCCTACCCCGGCACGAGGCCGATACCGTCCTCGTAAGTGGAGTTGCCTGAGATCCAGTGCGCCTGTCATACCCCGGCCCGCTGGACCACTAACCCGTCAGGCCCGACCCTACGCAGCCAGGCCACACTGATCAGCATCTGACACCGGCGTGTATCATGGAGGACCCACCATGTGCCAGTGTAAGCTCCAAGCCCGAGACTCCCTTCGATCAGTGAAGCATAGTGTCATATGCTCTTCTTGCGGCACAACCTGCCACAAACCCTGTCCAACTCCATCCGGCGAGCCGTGCTGCAACAAACTCTTTCCAATGCCATCCGGCAAGTTGTGCTGCCACAAACCCTGTCCAACGCCATCCGGCGAGCTGTGCTGCCACAAACCCTGTCCAATTCCAGCTGGCGAGCCGTGCTGCCACAAACCCTGTCCAACGCCAGCTGGTGAGCCGTGCTGCCACAAACCTGTCCAACACCAGCCGGCGAGTCGTGCTGCCACAAACCCTGTGCAATGCCAGCCGGTGAGCCATGCTGCCACAAACCTTGTCCAGCGCCATCCGGTGAGCCCTGCTGTCACAAACCCTGTCCAACGCCATCCGGCGAGCCGTACTGCCCCAAACCTTGTACAACGCCAGCCAGGGAGCTGTCCTGCCACAAACCCTGTCCAATGCCAGCCAGCAAGCTGTGGATGAGGTACCGGACAACCCTGCAGACCAGTAGGTCTCACATTCAGCACCTAGTCGCGAATCATGAATGGCTGAGCCCACACCAGTGGTCACACAGAGAGGAGTAAGAGGAAGATGCGGCTCAGTCGGACAAAAAGCCTGGTCACAGTCACGGAGGTGACCGATCACGTGGTGCCACTGAACTTGAACTATGAAGGCCAGTGGGGCCACCAACCTATGCCGGCGACACTCTGTGAATGGCCCTTGCTGACCGCTGCCTCCGGCCTACACTGCTCTCGGCCTAGGCTGTGTTCGAGTAGGCCACAGATTTGGAGCTGAACATCGAGTATGCAAAGGCAGATTACACATCATTGCACGCAAGGAGAGGCCTAAGAGGATGTCGCCTTGCATCTTGGCGGAGACAAAAGGATCATTGTTACAGAGTTGTTGGGACACTACCAACAACTGCCCTGGTGTCACTAGCGCTGTTCTTTGCGAGCCAAAGACATGTAGCTGTGGGTCACTGCTGACCGCTGCCTACGGCCTACACTGTGGTCCAGTAGGTCACAGTCATGATTCAGCAATGGCGGAGTCTATATCAGTGTATCGGCATCATCGAAGTCTGCATCCCCACTCAGCCCCGGTGCCACTAAGTCTGTTCTCCAACATTCATGGACACTCTCTGGTCAAACAGTGGTGGCGTCTGAGCCTATGGACTAGGGGGAAGTTTTCACCCCCATGTAGCTGATACGGAATTGGTGATGGCAACGGGCTGTCGCATTCCACTCCTCCATTTGTTGCTTTCAGATCAATTCAAACCTTTTGGTTTCTAGCCCTGAAGGACACCTTCCACTGTCCCCCGAAACACTCTGCAACATACAGCTTGAACATTCAAGGTGAGCCGCTCAGGTCGCATGGCCCATCTGACTGCACCGCAAGTCACCGTCCCGTGGCTGGGTGCCTGTGCCGGCCGCAGTGCATCCGGGGCCACCAACTCTGTGCTGGTCAAGTCGGGAACCGCTTCTCCGGGGAAATAGGCTGGCCCCTGAGGCATAGGCCTTGGGGTCAGCAATACCATAACTCTGTGGCCTTGTGCTGTACACTTCCTTGTACTGGGGTGAATGTATGACATTGTTCTACATTCTGTCCATCAACTGTGTTTTTGCAATTTTCACCCTGAGTGGGCTGGGTATGCTCAGACTTGAGTCCCAGGCTCTCCACACCACTGGAGTCAAGCTATCCAGGCTGATGAAGGCTGATAGCCAGAAACCGGTCCTTGGATGCTTGATTTCGGTCTGGGAAAGACATGGCTTGGTAGTTCGGACAGGACTGTTCCCATGAGGCACAGGGTCAGAGCTGATTTGCATATAGCCAGTGTCTAACCTAGGGTGGTGTGGAGTGCAAAAAAAAAATGGATTTAGGCCCAGATCCTTGTACTGGGGTGAATGTATGACATTGTTCTACATTCTGTCCATCAACTGTGTTTTTTGCAATTTTCACCCCGAGTGGGCAGGGTATGCTCAGACGTGAGTCCCAGGCTCTCCACACCACTGGAGTCAAGCTATCCAGGCTGATGAAGGCTGATAGCCAGAAACCGGTCCTTGGATGCTTGATTCCGGTCTGGGAAAGACATGGCTTGGTAGTTCGGACTGGACTGTTCCAATGAGGCACTGGGTCAGAGATGATTTGCATATAGCCAGTGTCTAACCCAGGGTGGTGTGGAGTGCAAAAAAACGATGGATTTAGGCCCAGATCCTTGTACTGGGGTGAATGTATGACATTGTTCTACATTCTGTCCATCAACTGTGTTTTTTGCAATTTTCACCCCGAGTGGGCTGGGTAGGCTCAGACGTGAGTCCCAGGCTCTCCACACCACTGGAGTCAAGCTATCCAGGCTGATGAAGGCTGATAGCCAGAAACCGGTCCTTGGATGCTTGATTCCGGTCTGGGAAAGACATGGCTTGGTAGTTTGGACTGGACTGTTCCCATGAGGCACAGGATCAGAGCTGATTTGCATATAGCCAGTGTCTAACCCAGGGTGGTGTGGAGTGCAAAAAAACAATCGATTTAGGCCCAGATCCTTGTACTGGGGTGAATGTATGACATTGTTCTACATTCTGACCATCAACTGTGTTTTTTGCAATTTTCACCCCGAGTGGGCTGGGTATGCTCAGACGTGAGTCCCAGGCTCTCCACACCACTGGAGTCAAGCTATCCAGGCTGATGAAGGCTGATAGCCAGAAACCGGTCCTTGGATGCTTGATTCCGGTCTGGGAAAGACATGGCTTGGTAGTTCGGACTGGACTGTTCCCATGAGGCACAGGGTCAGAGCTGATTTGCATATAGCCAGTGTCTAACCCAGGGTGGTGTGGAGTGCAAAAAAACGATGGATTTAGGCCCAGATCCTTGTACTGGGGTGAATGTATGACATTGTTCTACATTCTGTCCATCAACTGTGTTTTTTGCAATTTTCACCCCGAGTGGGCTGGGTATGCTCAGACGTGAGTCCCAGGCTCTCCACACCACTGGAGTCAAGCTATGCAGGCTGATGAAGGCTGATAGCCAGAAACCGGTACTTGGATGCTTGATTCCGGTCTGGGAAAGACATGGCTTGTTAGTTCGGACTGGACTGTTCCCATGAGGCACAGGGTCAGAGCTGATTTGCATATAGCCAGTGTCTAACCCAGGGTGGTGTGGAGTGCAAAAAAACGTTGTATTTAGGCCCAGATCCTTGTACTGGGGTGAATGTATGACATTGTTCTACATTCTGTCCATCAACTGTGTTTTTTGCAATTTTCACCCCGAGTGGGCTGGGTAGGCTCAGACGTGAGTCCCAGGCTCTCCACACCACTGGAGTCAAGCTATCCAGGCTGATGAAGGCTGATAGCCAGAAACCGGTCCTTGGATGCTTGATTCCGGTCTGGGAAAGACATGGCTTGGTAGTTCGGACTGGACTGTTCCCATGAGGCACAGGGTCAGAGCTGATTTGCATATAGCCAGTGTCTAACCCAGGGTGGTGTGGAGTGCAAAAAAACGTTGTATTTAGGCCCAGATCCTTGTACTGGGGTGAATGTATGACATTGTTCTACATTCTGTCCATCAACTGTGTTTTTTGCAATTTTCACCCCGAGTGGGCTGGGTAGGCTCAGACGTGAGTCCCAGGCTCTCCACACCACTGGAGTCAAGCTATCCAGGCTGATGAAGGCTGATAGCCAGAAACCGGTCCTTGGATGCTTGATTCCGGTCTGGGAAAGACATGGCTTGGTAGTTCGGACTGGACTGTTCCCATGAGGCACATGATCAGAGCTGATTTGCATATAGCCAGTGTCTAACCCAGGGTGGTGTGGAGTGCAAAAAAACAATGGATTTAGGCCCAGATCCTTGTATTGGGGTGAATGTATGACATTGTTCTACATTCTGACCATCAACTGTGTTTTTTGCAATTTTCACCCCGAGTGGGCTGGGTATGCTCAGACGTGAGTCCCAGGCTCTCCACACCACTGGAGTCAAGCTATCCAGGCTGATGAAGGCTGATAGCCAGAAACCGGTCCTTGGATGCTTGATTCCGGTCTGGGAAAGACATGGCTTGGTAGTTCGGACTGGACTGTTCCAATGAGGCACTGGGTCAGAGATGATTTGCATATAGCCAGTGTCTAACCCAGGGTGGTGTGGAGTGCAAAAAAACGATGGATTTAGGCCCAGATCCTTGTACTGGGGTGAATGTATGACATTGTTCTACATTCTGTCCATCAACTGTGTTTTTTGCAATTTTCACCCCGAGTGGGCTGGGTAGGCTCAGACGTGAGTCCCAGGCTCTCCACACCACTGGAGTCAAGCTATCCAGGCTGATGAAGGCTGATAGCCAGAAACCGGTCCTTGGATGCTTGATTCCGGTCTGGGAAAGACATGGCTTGGTAGTTTGGACTGGACTGTTCCCATGAGGCACAGGATCAGAGCTGATTTGCATATAGCCAGTGTCTAACCCAGGGTGGTGTGGAGTGCAAAAAAACAATCGATTTAGGCCCAGATCCTTGTACTGGGGTGAATGTATGACATTGTTCTACATTCTGACCATCAACTGTGTTTTTTGCAATTTTCACCCCGAGTGGGCTGGGTATGCTCAGACGTGAGTCCCAGGCTCTCCACACCACTGGAGTCAAGCTATCCAGGCTGATGAAGGCTGATAGCCAGAAACCGGTCCTTGGATGCTTGATTCCGGTCTGGGAAAGACATGGCTTGGTAGTTCGGACTGGACTGTTCCCATGAGGCACAGGGTCAGAGCTGATTTGCATATAGCCAGTGTCTAACCCAGGGTGGTGTGGAGTGCAAAAAAACGATGGATTTAGGCCCAGATCCTTGTACTGGGGTGAATGTATGACATTGTTCTACATTCTGTCCATCAACTGTGTTTTTTGCAATTTTCACCCCGAGTGGGCTGGGTATGCTCAGACGTGAGTCCCAGGCTCTCCACACCACTGGAGTCAAGCTATCCAGGCTGATGAAGGCTGATAGCCAGAAACCGGTACTTGGATGCTTGATTCCGGTCTGGGAAAGACATGGCTTGTTAGTTCGGACTGGACTGTTCCCATGAGGCACAGGGTCAGAGCTGATTTGCATATAGCCAGTGTCTAACCCAGGGTGGTGTGGAGTGCAAAAAAACGTTGTATTTAGGCCCAGATCCTTGTACTGGGGTGAATGTATGACATTGTTCTACATTCTGTCCATCAACTGTGTTTTTTGCAATTTTCACCCCGAGTGGGCTGGGTAGGCTCAGACGTGAGTCCCAGGCTCTCCACACCACTGGAGTCAAGCTATCCAGGCTGATGAAGGCTGATAGCCAGAAACCGGTCCTTGGATGCTTGATTCCGGTCTGGGAAAGACATGGCTTGGTAGTTCGGACTGGACTGTTCCCATGAGGCACAGGGTCAGAGCTGATTTGCATATAGCCAGTGTCTAACCCAGGGTGGTGTGGAGTGCAAAAAAACGTTGTATTTAGGCCCAGATCCTTGTACTGGGGTGAATGTATGACATTGTTCTACATTCTGTCCATCAACTGTGTTTTTTGCAATTTTCACCCCGAGTGGGCTGGGTAGGCTCAGACGTGAGTCCCAGGCTCTCCACACCACTGGAGTCAAGCTATCCAGGCTGATGAAGGCTGATAGCCAGAAACCGGTCCTTGGATGCTTGATTCCGGTCTGGGAAAGACATGGCTTGGTAGTTCGGACTGGACTGTTCCCATGAGGCACATGATCAGAGCTGATTTGCATATAGCCAGTGTCTAACCCAGGGTGGTGTGGAGTGCAAAAAAACAATGGATTTAGGCCCAGATCCTTGTATTGGGGTGAATGTATGACATTGTTCTACATTCTGACCATCAACTGTGTTTTTTGCAATTTTCACCCCGAGTGGGCTGGGTATGCTCAGACATGAGTCCCAGGCTCTCCACACCACTGGAGTCAAGCTATCCAGGCTGATGAAGGCTGATAGCCAGAAACCGGTCCTTGGATGCTTAATTCCGGTCTGGGAAAGACATGGCTTGGTAGTTCGGACTGGACTGTTCCCATGAGGCACAGGGTCAGAGCTAATTTGCATATAGCCAGTGTCTAACCCAGGGTGGTCTGGAGTGCAAAAAAACGATGGATTTAGGCCCAGATCCTTGTACTGGGGTGAATGTATGACATTGTTCTACATTCTGTCCATCAACTGTGTTTTTTGCAATTTTCCCCCCGAGTGGGCTGGGTATGCTCAGACGTGAGTCCCAGGCTCTCCACACCACTGGAGTCAAGCTATCCAGGCTGATGAAGGCTGATAGCCAGAAACCGGTCCTTGGATGCTTGATTCCGGTCTGGGAAAGACATGGCTTGTTAGTTCGGACTGTTCCCATGAGGCACAGGGTCAGAGCTGATTTGCATACAGCCAGTGTCTAACCCAGGGTGGTGTGGAGTGCAAAAAAACGATGGATTTAGGCCCAGATCCTTGTATTGGGGTGAATGTATGACATTGTTCTACATTCTGTTCATCAACTGTGTTTTTTGCAATTTTCACCCCGAGTGGGCTGGGTATGCTCAGACGTGAGTCCCAGGCTCTCCACACCACTGGAGTCAAGCTATCCAGGCTGATGAAGGCTGATAGCCAGAAACCGGTCCTTGGATGCTTGATTCCGGTCTGGGAAAGACATGGCTTGGTAGTTCGGACTGGACTGTTCCCATGAGGCACAGGGTCAGAGCTGATTTGCATATAGCCAGTGTCTAACCCAGGGTGGTGTGGAGTGCAAAAAAACAATGGATTTAGGCCCAGATCCTTGTACTGGGGTGAATGTATGACATTGTTCTACATTCTGTCCATCAACTGTGTTTTTTGCAATTTTCACCCCGAGTGGGCTGGGTATGCTCAGACGTGAGTCCCATGCTCTCCACACCACTGGAGTCAAGCTATCCAGGCTGATGAAGGCTGATAGCCAGAAACCGGTCCTTGGATGCTTGATTCCGGTCTGGGAAAGACATGGCTTGGTAGTTCGGACTGGACTGTTCCCATGAGGCACAGGGTCAGAGCTGATTTGCATATAGCCAGTGTCTAACCCAGGGTGGTGTGGAGTGCAAAAAAACGATGGATTTAGGCCCAGATCCTTGTACTGGGGTGAATGTATGACATTGTTCTACATTCTGTCCATCAACTGTGTTTTTTGCAATTTTCACCCCGAGTGGGCTGGGTATGCTCAGACGTGAGTCCCAGGCTCTCCACACCACTGGAGTCAAGCTATCCAGGCTGATGAAGGCTGATAGCCAGAAACCGGTCCTTGGATGCTTGATTCCGGTCTGGGAAAGACATGGCTTGGTAGTTCGGACTGCACTGTTCCCATGAGGCACAGGGTCAGAGCAAATTTGCATATAGCCAGTGTCTAACCCAGGGTGGTGTGGAGTGAAAAAAAATGATGGATTTAGGCCCAGATCCTTGTACTGGGGTGAATGTATGACATTGTTCTACATTCTGTCCATCAACTGTGTTTTTTGCAATTTTCACTCCGGGCCCAAATGCATCCCACCAGGGCTCACACACCAAAGCGAGTCCAGACCGGCCCGGATGACGCATCACTGCAGGAGGGACACGCCACCAAATGCCATCTGCCAGAGTTGAAGCGGTGGTCCTGACAGACTTCGTGGTTGCTCAGGCCTCTCGTGGATGCCATCATTGGCCTGATTCCCTGCTCAGCACTCCAGGTGCCATTGACTCAGTGCACCACAGGCCATTGTCCGTTGCTGCTTGTGTTTTGTGCTGTGGACCAGTTGTGCAGGTATGTCACCTAGAACAGTGTGGGGACCCTGAGACATTGATGGTGAGGATGATGCAGGTCTGACATACCCCACCTCATCTGCATCAGGAATGTATCGAAGGGACACAATCCGAGACTTTTTCTGCACATGACTGCGCTCATCTCTAGTGTCTACAGCCCAGTGCATTGCAACTCTTGGACACTTCTGTTTGCATGTTGGCTGTCCTCTGGACTTCCTCCGGCTTACCCCATGTTGCTCAGCAGTTGTCTCGTAGTTGCATGGGTTTTCTGTATCCGTTACACTGGTGTCCAATGTCCAAGTGGTTGCCAACACCAGACATTCCTTGCGGGTTGGCTTACAATCACCCCACACACATCCAGCACAGCTGTCACTGTACATGTGGCCCTGCCAATAAAGGGGCCAGGCGCATGTGCCCGTAGCCAGTTCAACATGATCTCTGCGTGTGGGCCCTGGGCCCTATGATTTTACATTGTGCTGTGTACATCGGATGCAGACATGCCACCCAGAGGTGGTGGAATGGGGCTTGGACATGTAGCTTTGTCGTCAACCACTCAATTTCACTGTTACCGGCTCTGTCAGCTGTAGTAAGCATGTTTTTGTGCATGTGCGGAGCCAGTTGTGTCCTCCGTTCGGCAGTGTCAGCTATGCGCGTAGTTCCATGTCATCATCAATGTGGGTGTGCTGTTGGTGCTATGTGTGTGTGCTGGAGTGTGCCAAGGGGATCTGGGACATGATCATGGGTGTTTGTGGGTGTGCAATGTGCTACGCCTCGTTGTATATGTATGCCATTGTGCCCATCTCCCCCCATCACCCCCGGCCCTGTTTGTTGGTGTTGTGTCAGGTCCTCTCGAGCTGTGTCCGTACTACCTACTCCTTGCATCGTCTCCACACTGATGGCTGTGGGCTAGGTTTCCTCCAACTCCTCCGGTGGTGCTGGACTGCCACCTTCTGTCGCTGTTGCTGCCTTCCTGTTGGCAGTGGTTTGGTGCATGGTTTAGTTTGTCACGCCATTCTGTCGCCTATTGGCCTCCTGGGCACTCCGACTGCATTCCAGTTGGTCTGCTTGTGGGTCATTTGCTGGAGGTGTTCTGTCACCTCCGTGACGCTGGTCTTGTTTTTCTGCGGTCTGTAACCCGTCTTCCTCTCCCTCTTCTCCTTGGCCTTCCCCGATCCCGTTGTTCCTTGCTGGTAGTCTGTGGGGGTTGTGGGGTTCGTGTCGGCCTCTGCACTGGGTCAGGGTGCATCCATGTTGCTACGTGCTTTGGCTTGTCTCTGGTGTGTTTTTTCTGTGTTTTTTCTGGTGCATTGTCCCTCCAGACGCGTGGAATTTGCAGGCCTGTGGCTATACTTTTTGTACCGCGGTTGGCCTCATTGCATGTTTTTTTGCATTTGCGTATCGCATTTTTGTGGCGTGGGGTTGATTTTCACTGGGACATTTGCAGCGTTGTCTGGTGTCTTTCGCATGCTACCGCGTGTTGTGAATTCCACGTTGACACTGGGTTATTTTCCCGCGATAGGCTGCGATGTTGAAAGGTGCGTTACGCTACCCTTTGTGGTAGTTATCACACCTTTTTGTGAATATACCCCATTGTTTTCTATGTATATTTAATAGCTGATGATTCTGCATACTTTTTAAATGTAAACAAGCATAAGCACTCAATAGGCGGTGGAGCGATACACCAGACAGCCAGTATTATGTAGTGAGAGATAAATACTCTTCTGGTTGAAGCCGATCCCACTTTATCTATATTTTGACAAATTGGTGATAATAGGTCTGCAGGCAGCTGCGCTGTCAAGCCAGGCATAAAAAGACCTCTTCCTTTTGGAGAGAGCAGTCGGTGCTTCCTGGGAGTACAGTTAGAGGCTCCTCCTCCCTACAAAAGAGAAAAACTCCACCTATGGAGCTCCTCTTTCAGGGGACAAAATGAAAAAGGCTCTTTGGGTGTTGGAGATCTGCAAAAGGCTTCTTCATGGTTAGAAAAGTGCACCAGACTCACGGGAGAGGTAACTTCTTAGGCCCCATTACATGATATGATCCATCTTCTGGGGCAGGTGATAAAGATCACTGCCTGGGTGGATAAAACAGTTATAGTGCATTAGGAAACAATGCTACTCCACTCATTTTCCTGCAGGACAGTGTTATTTCTGCCGGCAACTGCGGCATCAGAACCAGATAGCTCGGTAGAGCTGTGCAAACTATGTTATCTCCCTGTCCATGGACAGAACAGGATTTTGGTGCCATTGCTAAAGTAACAATTTACTGCCACAGGTGTCTGCCTCTCACCTTGATGTAGCACCCGTCCTAAACACTACTGCTCTACCCCAAAGAGGGGGCCTCATTGGTCAGCATACATGGGGGGGGGGTCTACAGGATGCAGTGGAAGCCTATCCTACCCCACAACAGCTACTTCTCTGCAAGACCCACAGGTGCACCTCAAAAAACCCTCATAAACCTGACATAATTAAGATCAGCAAACTTTTCATTTAAACCTAGATGCTGTCTGCCCTGTCTCGACTGGAAATATAGTAGTGAAATGTATAATACAGCAGACAAAGCGAGGCAGTATGTCTCTTAGCAAGTGGCACCTCCAAGCAAGTAAACCCAGCCAGCCTCAGATGTGTGTATATGAACCGTTGTGTATGCAGATGGTGGATGAATCCAAAATATACATAAGAGGGTCTCTGCAATGCGAAAATTCTAGGGGGAAAACCAGGCAGAACAACCTATAATGCAACACTAAACCCCGTATAAAACAATCACATCCAAGAGTGATTCATACACATGTATCCCACAGAGGAAAATAGCAAATACTCTTTTAGATTTATATTTTTATTATCAAACAATGATGGGCATATATTATATTTTTGCTTTAATTTTGTTATATAAATATATTGTACATCACATATATTTAATTTCATCTATACAATATTTTCTTAAAAATTTATCCCAGACTCAGGAGCCCCAATCGCCAAGGGGGGAGAAAATCACTTCATTGTGGTACGTGTATCCACAAAAAACAGTCAATACACATAAAGGAAACAAAACATAAATGTAAAGACTTATACATTTAACAAAAACTAACAATAAAGACAATACATAACAATATTGCGCATGGCTAACAAATCAAACAACACAAATGCGCCGACGCGCGTTTCGGAAATCCCATGTACCGTCCTTCATCAGGGCGTTGATGTAGTAAAGTGTATCACAGTTCAATGAACAGTGTATTTGACAGTATATATAAACAGATGCTTTATACACATTGAGGCTCCGAATCAACTGGACAATCACCTCTGTGGCAACAAATATGGCAACCTTACTCTTACTTCTTCATGGATTACTCATGTTGGTACAGTTTAAAATCACATGTGAGCAAAATTATAATAGTGACTACTGTGAGTCCCAAGAGACCAGGAAGTGTGTCTCAAGACCAAGCATACAATCCATCACCAAAACGTACAAAATTTTCAGAAAATACAACACCAGCACACAGTGCACCGGCAATTTCATGTGGCTGAAAAGAAAACGAAAAAAGAGAAAGAAAAGACTTCATTAAGAAATAGATAAAGAACCCCCACCAACTCTCTAGGTGCGACTAGGTTCAATAAGTTGAGAATGGATAGAATCATACATCCCAAAAAATAAAAATTTTATAAAGTCAGATCAAGAACTCCTCTACATACTTTTGTAGTAAAGTGAGAAGTGGTAACTTCTATCTCTTGAGGCACTTCAAACGTTTTACTTCTTTAGAACCAACCTAACCACTGCTCGACCTATATACCGTGGAAACAGTAAGTATGTAAGAACTCCTTTATTCTCTGTTAGATAGTTAATTAGAAAATAAATTACAAAATCAAGTGCAAGCCTACTTGTATCAATCAGGTCAAGCAGACGCCCAAAGTAGGAGATCACGAAAAAAGAATCGTACTAAATACAGCATAGGGCACGCTGAAATAAATAAAGAACAACATAGATCTAGTCATTCAGAAATGTCCTGTGCTATTAATTAATAGGTTTATAGGGAACCAGAATCCAAAAAAACATACTTGCAAAATACTGGAATTGATTCTAAATCGGTGTCCAGGAAAAGTTGGTAGTGAAGAAATGATGGGGGGGTCAGTACTCGCGATCAATAACTAATTGGAAAACAGAAGACATATAGAGCTGGTCAATACCTCGAAACCCAGGTTCCCCAAGGTTCCACAAACCTAACAATCTTAAGGTCCAGAGAAACTTACATATTTAAAAATGTAACTCTTCAGCAGCTTAACGGCATATTTGTACGAGTGTGCGTCCACAGGATGGTTCTATAGGTCCATCCTAAACTGTAATACGTCAATTCGTCCTCCTCCGTATTGTTCAGAAGGGGCTGCAAGTATACAAATATGGGTACACATATTATCAAAACACCCTATAATATTGGCCAAACCACTGTGGAACATATAGTGTCCTTAGTCTGCCAGCATTCATATGTCTACAGTACTCATCGTATATCTAAACAAGAGAGGTTCCATCCTCAATGAATGAAACCTAGGGGCATATGTAGGAAGGCGTCGGCGTTTGCGAATCGCAATTGGCCTTTTGGTATGTAGGTGCCACATATCAAAATAAGGAATCGCAAAAATTGCGATTCCTAATTTTGGTCAAGCATTTAGGGAGTTGCAATTTTGCGATTCCTTAAATGCTATGCAGGGGTGCCTTAGACATTGCGATTTTGGCCTAAGGAATCGCAACATACCACCTACTCCAAGTAGATGGTATTTTGCGAGTTCCTGTCACAATGCAATTTTTCAAAAATTGAAAGTTCCATGTGGCGCACAGACATGCCCTTAGGGCATGTCTGTGCGCCACATGTTCTTACAAGCACATTCCAGGGGTGCAACAGGTGTCCTTTGGACACCCTGGCACCCTTGGAATTGCGATTCTCAAATTTCGATTTTCTCATAGAAAATCGCAATTTGAGAATGTATCCCCATTCATTCCTATTGGGCCTCTTGGCCCATAGGAATGAATGGGAAACTCATTCCTTAATTGCGATTCGCAATTTGCTAATCGCAATTAAGGAATTTTAGAGATTCGCAAAAAAATTGCGATTTTTTTACCTACATTCCATTTTGCAATTCTCGAATAGCAATTCCTTAAAAATCGCTATTTGAGAATCGCAAAATGTGAATTACCTACATATGCCCCCTAGACATTTAATAATCAAGGCACATGCTGTCTATGGAACGACTATTTGTTCGACATATATACGCTAAAATAGTTGCCTCATTAAGCTGTCCTGTGTTAGATTCTCGAGACGTCACCCTACGTCCTATTCCACATATATGTTTAAAAGGTTGCCTCATTCAGCTGTCCCGTTCCTACACTGCTCCCGCTAAAGATAGTAAAGAACAGACCCAAGAGTATATAAAAAATCCCCAGGGTTGAAGTCTACTTTAACGGGCAGGTAAAAGGTCCCTCCGTAACGCTCACAAGCCCAACTACATCAGTGCCCTGATGAAGGACGGTACATTGGATTTCTGAAACGCGGTCAGCGCATTTGTGTTGTTTGATTTGTTAGTGATATGCAATATTGTTATGTATTGTCTTTATTGTTAGTTTTTGTTAAATGTATTAGTCTTTGAATTTATGTTCTGTTTCCTTTTTGTGTATTGACTGTTTTTTGTGGATACATGTTCCACAATGAAGTGATTTACTCCCCTCTTGGCGATTGGGGCACCTCAGTCTGTGATGAATTTTTAAGTACATATAGTATAGATGAAATGAAATATATCTGATGTACAATATATTTATATCAAAAAATTAAAGCAAAAATATAATATATGCCCAACATTGTTTGATAATAAAAATATAAACTTAAAAGAGCATTTGCTATTTTCCTCTGTGGGATACATGTGTATGAATCACTCTTGGGTGTGATTATTTTATTAGGGGTTTAGTGTTGTGTTATAGATGGTGTGTGAATCCTCATGGACCCTTATTTCTCCCACCTTTGTTTAATATAAGGTACACTGCTTCCTAAAACATAAGAACATCTTAGAACTCCGCACAGGGAGAATCGAATTTGCTGTGCTCATGGACATTTTGTATGGATTGTCTGAGAAAAAACATTAGCTGGTGCTTCTGAGGCATTATGTTGTAGATTAAAGGGGGCTTAGAGCCTGCCCATTGCGTAGCATTGGTTGACTTCAACCAATGGTAAGCAATGCAGACTTTGGCCTGCTGAAGAATGTCATGGGGACCCGGATCAAGATTACACAAGCATTTGCAATGCAATAGGTCTTGCATTACTAAAGGTATGACCTATTGGCGTTGCAAATAATAATGCAACACCAATAGCTCAATCTTTCAGTAATGCTAGAACTATTGCTTTGCAAATGCTTGTTCTACATTAGGGCCCAGATGTAGGTAATAGCAATTTACCGAAGGGTAAATACCGAATTTTACCGATTCGGTATTTACAATTCGGTAATTGCTATGTAGGTAAATTAATCGGTAAAAATACCGAATCGGTATGATTCGGTATTTACCGATTCTGTAATTACAGAATCGGTATTTGTCATTAATTCCTATGGGCCTTGAAGCCCATAGGATTCAATGGCAGATACCGATTCGGTAAAAATACCGAATTCACAAGGGGGACAGGGTGTCACTTTGACACCCTGTTGCACCCCTGTTTCTGGGTTGTGTGCCATGTGACACACATACATGCCCTTAGGGCATGTCTGTGTGCCACATGGCACAAGTGTACATGCACAGATGTGCATGTACACAGGAATTCGTTATTTACCATGCAATAGTATTCCATGGTAAATAACGATTCGGTAAGGGCCTGTGGCACTGATTACAGTGCCACCTACATATTGATTTACAGAATCGGTAATTATACCGATTCAGTATTTTACATACTCTGTATATTTACCGAATCGGTAAAATTACAGATTCTGTAAATCAATGGCCCCCTACATGTCAATTCCCAATTAGTGGTCGGTAACGGCCGAAATCGGCCGTTACCGACCGGTATTCGCCGTCATACATCTGGCCCTAGGTATCTTGTATTACTGTCAAATAAATCCACAGCCATCCTCCTAAGCATATGGACTCTTCAACAACCGTCTATATAGAATTTTGTCTTCTTTGCTCTACTACACAGATTCTCTTATATGATATAAATGAATAATCATCTATCACCTGTGGGCCCTATTCATAGTCTCTCTGTAACAAAGGCTGGTCATGAGTTCAATTAAAATATGATTATTGTAATCAATGGAATAAATGTGTAATTAAATATAAATCAGCTGGGCTGTGCTATGCATGGACTTACTGGAGCTAAAAAGAGCTAATTAATATTAATGAAGTGGCTTTGTATGTTCCATGTAGAGGTAACACACAGTCCCTATATCATTGCCTTCCCTGCGGCACCATCCCATTCTCCCTTTCCCCTCCTTGGGATCAGTTAATGGTCCTGGATCTGTCCATCCTCTTCTTTGGTGGAGCAGTTGACTGGGAGAACATTGTGATTGTGTGGTGGTTCATTGACTGGCTAATGCTATAATGTTCACGAACACTCATGTGACAGCCGTGCTCTTGCACCATGACGCTGATCCCATAATGACCAGTGTTGTGCGAACACAGCATCAGAAATTTCATAACTTCAATCGACGATACTGTAGGCTTTGAACATTCTACGATGCAGAAGATTGCACTGCAAAATCGAATTTACACCGAGACTTGAAATGAAGGTGTTTGTGGTCTAACAGTGAAGTCATAATGTAACGTTCAGACCTTCCAAGTATGAAATTTGAGTTCTAATTTAGAATGACAGTTCTACCTTGTAAAGGACATTCTAAGTTTGGAATGAGAGTTCTAATTAGGAAATAAAAGAATTCCATTAGAATGCAGACTGGAACCAAACTTCTAATTCAGAACGTCAAACCTATGTTTGGAATGCAGATTCTACGTTTGGAATGCCTCTTGCACAAAACATAAAATGCCGTTTCAGGCTCAAGCAGCAGCTGTGTGTGGATATCTTAGGTTCATGTTGTTAGCTGACATGAGCACGTTCTGGGGCTCCAGTTTCTTTGGGCACCTTGTCCTCCCAGGGTACACAGAACCCCCTTCGATTGAATTGATGTGTGCAATACTCTTGAAGCTGTGCATAGTCACACAAGAAGGAGTCTATGGCAGTCTTCACACAGAAGAAGACTCAGAGCCCAGGCATAAGACCGCTGCCAGGCTCTGCCAGTCAGTGCAGAAGAAAGATGTAGGGTGTCTTCTAATCCTTAGATCCCGCCCTGACATTTGAATACCTGAATCACACCTGTGAAGTGGGCAGAGCAGATAGGAAGAAACAGAATGAAAAGCTGTGCATTCCTGTACCGTACACTAGGCCCGTCTCACCAGCGACTTTACAGATTCTGTTAACATGGGTATGAAGGACATTCTTTTTGACAGCAACATTGAAAGGAGATGACTATTGGGACTTATTGACCATCGAGGCCACAACATCTGTAATCAAGAGAGGGAGAAATTCTGAAACAAATCCTCCGACCCATCTATCTTTCTAGGCAGGTTCAAAATAATAGGCAATAAAGAGATCACAGAAATCCTTAATAATAAGTTCATTGTGACTTCCTCCCCTCAATCTTTTGGTTCTGTGATGTTTTGTGGCAGATGGATCTTCACCTACCAACATAATGTATCACTGGCCGCCCAAGGCAGCCTTGAGCTTCATCAGTGTTTCCCATCAATCGCTTGTGATGTCATCAACTACATCGTACCCCTGACCCTGGCAGGTTTGTGACATCATGTACTACATCACACCCCTGCAGGCTTTATGACATCATTCACCTCTTAGCTATATATAGAGGCGTAGTCGGGGATGCCTGCAGTGTGAGTGCAATGTGTGGACTGGGCTATGAATGGTGTGAAAGAGGTGTGAATGGGGGACTTGGGGGCACCGAGCTACCATCAGACTCACAGGATGGCCGCGGCAGTTCTGCTTCTCGAGCCTCTGCCATTTGCGTGTCTGATCGGCCCACCGTCAGCATCTCGCAGACCGCCAGAGAGATGCATTTTGAGGTGGGGGCGGAGATTCCATAAGGTGTGGTAAGACCTTATGAGGTTCCTTGACGTTGCAGTAAACAGCTTTTAATAGCAATTCCTGGGGTTCTCTTCGGAGGCGAATTGAATTTTGCCTTGAGCTCCAGGAACTCCGGCACCGCCCCTATCTGGAGCTGGGTGCGGAATGTCTGTGGATCTAATGGTAAGCAAGGTAGAATGAAGGTGTGAATGGTGTGAATGCCCAGTAGCAAAGGTCAAAACCTTGGCGTGGTGCTACTGCTCGCAAGTTTACCCATGAACTTGCGCTAATTCGACCTGTTTTGGATGAAAGGGGTGCACGTCTTTGATTTCTTTTTCTTCCTGTTCTGTGCCTTGTTCCTACCTGATTTCTTCCTGTCATTTCATGCTGCCTACAGTGGTATCAGCATTTCCCAACAATCCCTTGTGATGTCATCTACTACATCATACCCCTGGCTCTGTCAGGCTTTATGACATCATTCACCTCTCAGCTGTGTATAGAGGCGTAGTCGGGGATGCCTGCAGTGTAGGTACAGTGTGTGGACTGGGCTATGAATGGTGTGAAAGAGGAGTGAATATGGGACTTGGGGGCACCGAGCTAACATCAGACTCACAGGATGGCCACGGCAGTTCTGCTTCACGAGGCCTCTGCCATTTGTTTGTTTGATCGTTCAGTGGGAGGAACCAGGCAGCATCTCGCAGACCGCCAGAGAGATGCATTTTGAGGTGGGGGCGGAGCATTCCATAAGGTGTGTTAAGGCCTTATGAGGTTCCTTGACGTTGCAGTAAACAGCTTTTAATAGCAATTCCTGGGGTTCTCTTTGCAGGCGAATTGAATTTTGCCTTGAGCTCCAGGAACTCGGGCACCGCCCCTATCTGGAGCTGGGTGCGGAATGTCTGTGGGTCTAATGGTAAGCAAGGTAGAATGAAGGTGTGAATGGTGTGAATGCCCAGTAGCAAAGGTCAAAACCTTGGCGTGGTGCTACTGCTCACAAGTTTACCCATGAACTTGTGCTAATTTGACCTGTTTTGGATGAAAGGGGCGTGCACTGTCTTGATTTATTTGTCTTCCTGCTCTGTGGCTTGTTCCTAGCTGCTTTATTCCTGTCCTTTCATGCTGTCTTTCTTACTTTTACTTTTTTCTTAATTTTAATATCTACATCTCACTTCATTCTCTTTACACTTTCTCTAATTTCGTCCTTGTTTAATTCTTCTGTGGGTTTTGTGTTTCTTAATGTTTCAGTCATAATTTTATTCTTTCATCCCTTATTGCCTTTCCAGATTCCTCATTACTTTTCTTTCTAAAATTGATTATTGGACTTTCTCGTGTCTCTTTTCTCATTCTTAGTGTATCTTTTCTCATTCCTGCTGCCATACTTTCTCATTTGTTTGTCATTCTTTACGCTGTCTTTATTTAATCCTTTTATTTTTTTAAGTCCTGCATTTTTACTTTCATCACGTTGCTTTACCTGCTCCTTATGTCTTTACTTTCCAGCATTGATTTTTCATTACTTTTCTTTTCCTCACTTTATTCTCTGCTGATTTATTTCTCATCTTACTCTGACATTCTTTTATTTCTTGTTTGATTATTCTTCTGGGAGTAATTCCCAATTTGTTTTATTTGTTTTCGATTTTTCTTTTTACAAATGGCAGAAATATATCTTACTTTGTAATGTGAGTAGTTTTGTGGCACCAGTAGAATGGGGCACCTAGAAGATGTGATGGCAATTTCAGAAGTTGGCGGCAGTGAACCCTGTTTTGACACCAGTTAGCTGCATATCATATCTGCACATTCCCATCAAAGCAGCAGTCTGGCTTATATCTGTAAGACAATTCATGAGTCAGGCTTAAGTAGTGCTTCTGTGGTAAAATACTTGAAAATGAAGTTGAAAAGTAATTCAAAGATTGAGCAGCAAATATTTTAAGTGAGCACCACTGAAGTATTTCAAGCCATAGCCTGTAAATATGTTTCCGGTATCAAATATATATATAGCACCTCTAACCTACGTTCAAGGAGCCTGCAACAGACTGTTTCTCACCAAAAACAGGGCTGTTCCGTTACTTGCCCTGCAACCCAACAGGAAGGTGGACACAGACACAGGCCCATTGTGTTGACTCCAGGTAAAGCAAGCTCACCGGCTACCACTGATAAGAGTTCCACTTAGTGGTTTGAAATAATCACTCTGCCTTTCCTCCGCTGTGGCAGAGGAGCGTCGGCCCCCTGCTGAAAGCCAGAGAGGCAGACGGGAAAAATAAAATGATATTAAAACAATTTTACTAGCATTTATTTTTCATCCCGCAGTTTTCCAGCCGAGCTGAGGGATGGGTGTCGGCCATCGATGCTGATGCTGCAGCAAGGAAGGGGGAAGTGGCGGGCCAAACCATCATGCGCACTTAGCCTTTCTCCAACCCGAGCTGTGTTGTACAGCCAGGTGGAGAACCAACACCGGCTCCCAGTTCCTGTCTGAGCGCCGAACCAGGAAATAGCATTCCCAGCGTGAGAGAAGACCTGGGACGCACTGATGTCAGAAAGGCAAAGATCGGGAGTAAGGGGGCGGCCATTTGAGTAGGTAAGAGCACTTTTATATATTTTAAATTCTGCCTTCACTGATGTTTTTGGTTTGTATTATCCCTCCCTCCCGCCTCACCACTTCACAATGGAAGCGGCCGCTACTTTAATATTAGAGTGCCTAGAAGTGCTTCAGCCTGTGGCATCAGTTCAATAGCTGTACTATATAAACATTTATTTGAAGGAAAAATATACACATTTCAGACAACCCAACATCTGTCAGACCTAGCACAAATCCAGAACTCATGTTCGTTGCACGAGAGAGTGGTAGTACACGTACCTGTCCACAATGAGGTGTACAGATTATTGCTAAAGATTCTCATGTGGTAAAACCATTCAACAGGAATAGGCAATAAATTGATATCACTGCTGGTGAGGCCAGTGGTCGAAGTGGGCGGGAACGGCAGGGCACGGCATGCCCCTACTTCTTTAATTCTGTGGATTCCGTTCCCCTACTTTTTTATTATGAACATGCGACCCTGGACGTCAGAAATATTCTGTTCGTGGACGGGCGGGGAGCAGAGAAGGAAAAGGTCTCTGTCTCTTACTTCCTGCCCCGTAGAGACAAGGAAGGTGTCCGCTTCTGCTCTGCCGCTGGCAGCTGCCCCCTCTTTCTTACTCCTATTCCCCCTCTTTCTTACTCCCTTTCCCTCTCGTTCTGTCCAACTCCTCACTTTTCCAAAAATCATGAATAAATAAATGGTTCTCACCGTCTCTTCCTGTCGTCCATTTGTACCCCTGTGAAATGGATGCAAAAAAGAAAAACACTTGTGCTGGAAATGCCGTTTTGACATTTTTCTATTTCAAAGTGCAGCCTCGGAAATAAGATGTTAAAACTCTGAAAAATAATTAAATAAAGCAAGATGGAGTGTTCTTAAAGTGGCCAGATAATTTTTTTCAAATCCCAACACATTAGCGCCACTTTACAGAGTTTGCTAGTAAAGCGCTACTTTTATTTTCTTGTCTTTCTTCGAACAGCATTGTTTTCCTCCAGTACCTCCTACCTGGAGGCAGGGCCGTCGCTAGGCATGGGCAGTGTGGGCAGCTGCCCAGGGCCTGGCACTCTGCCTGCCAGGATGGGCCCCCCACAATGGCAATTAACACCTCTCTAGTCCTCGTGTATGTCTGCCGATCAGAGCGAAAGAAATGCTTCGCATACGGACTCATGGGAGGGGGGCCCCCTCCTGGGGCCTCTAAGGGATGGTGTGGGAAGGCCTAGGGGTGGGAACACCTCTCAGGCAGCCAGTTCAGAGACTCGGCAGGGCGCCCATTGTCAGCACTTTAGCCCACACAGGTTTAACTCAGCCCCCAAGCAATTCTCACACCTTCAGTTCGAAATGGGCTGTACAAGAGTTGCTTGGGGTGGCTGAGAAGAGGAGCTGCGGCCCAAGTGGAGTCTGCACAAAGCAGCTTCCCGGAGATCAGAAGGTGTCACTTATGTAGATTTCAAGGGCCTCCCACATTCCCTTTTGCCCAGGGCCCCGAAAATCCTAGGACCAGCCCTGCCTGGAGCTACTGCAATACCTGGTTGATGGGTGGATTGGAAAACGAAATGTGTACGGCGGCTTTGTGTCTTTTGAAACCATACTGCTTACGTTTTGTAAGCATATAAGCAGTGGACATTGAAATGGGTCCTTTCTGGGCTCTGTAGTTATGTCCTTAACTTTTCAGGCCAAAAATACTTGTTGATTTCTGAATAATGACTGTAAAAGCGTTAAGTTCACCATGTTTCTGCTTACATTTTACATGCTTTATTAAACCTTTCATTCCTTATGGGTGTTTGCTTTTTCCAGGATGTTGTTACCTTTTCTTTTTGGCAGCATATTGCTCTTGCCTAGTGTGTAATTTGAATTGAGTTGCATCCAGTTATTTATAGCAGGTCAAATTGGATTGTAGCTGAAGGCAGTATGAGTTTCTCTCAGTGGGGCAGTATGGTGTTCAGTGAGGGAGCAGATGTAGCACTGGGGGCAGAGCTGCTAAATTTAGAACTGGGGAACCAGGTTCAGCCTTCATGAACAGTCCCCCAGACCACTCTCCTGAGGGAGCACATTCCCATGCCAGACCTTAGAAGGCACCAGAAAAGCCCTGGTGAGTTAGCACCGGCAGATGGACCCTAGCAGTGGCAAGTGTGGGTTCACCTTGAAGGCTTGCCCACCACAATCCATACTGAAGTTCACCTCCAGATTTGCTGGCAGGCCTACAAAGTAGCAGAACCTAGAGCAACAGTGACTCTGTCACTGAGGTCACAGGACCCCTGAGAAGAGCTGGCTCTAGGGCAGTGCGACTGGTGTGACCGCAACGGGCGCTGACTTTGATTGGGGGCGTCGTATATTATGGTTTTAAAAGCACTTGCTGCCTCCTTCCTGGCCGCCGGATATTTTCGGCAATAAGAAAAATGTCATGATAACTCTGATGAATAAACTTCTTCCTAGAGCGAGATCGGAGATTTGTCTAGTGGAAGTTTTGACTTATGGAAAAATAGCGCAGAGGGTTAATGTGCCTGCTGGAAAGAAAATGTACCAGGCCCATCACAAAGTGCACATATTGTAAATAGGTCAGTGGGTTTTGCTACTTGCAGTTTATAAGTTAAAATCCTAACAAAGAACAGTGAGCTATTAACTTTCATCTAAGAGCTGCATACAAACTGCAAGGTATAAACTAGAGCGTTATGGTTTTTTCCCTAAGCCTTTGATTATGTTAATGTTGCAAAAAGTGTTATTTTTGATACAAATCAATAATGATTTTTAAAGAGAACCCCCAATCATGGTATTAAGTTTTAAATTCTGAGTTTGTGTTTCTCCAGGCCAATCACTATTAAACTATACTGTCTACTAGTATGGTTACCATGTGACTCCTACACCTTGTAGTCCTTTGTCGTATGTAACATTTCCTATACAGTCATTTACACACGTAAAATTGATTGTCTCTTTGTATATTGCTGACGACAGAAACTCCATGGCTCGGAAACAAATGGCTCATGCTTCCGCTTTTAAGCATTTTTGGGACACTCTGTGATTAAAATAAATTCACAAAGTGGAATATGTTTCTATTGTCAATAGCTCATATTAATCATTAAATAATCATGTGTATCCATTGGTCGAATTACATAACATAATAAGCTGTAACTGGTCAGTGAAATGCCACACAAATACTTAAGATTGTGATGTTTTGCGCATCCTGGCCACACCTCTAACTCCGCCCACTGATCCAATGCTCAGGTTATTCCCGCCCACTGATTCTCCGCCCACAGTTCCCCTACTTTTTTTCCCTCACTTCGACCACTGGTCGAGGCTGATGTAAAGGCAAGTGAGGGAGCGACCCTGTGTTTGGGGAGAAACCATCTGTTGCAGGTGCCATGAACATAGGCTGGAGGCGCTATATGTAGCTGATACCGGAAACACAGAAGCATATATATAGGGTGTTTACTAACATTTTATTGCTGAGGTTTTTTAGTACTTTTCTACAATTGGAGAGGTTTCACTCTACAAGTCATTCACAACAGAATCACACCTTAAGCTAGACACATAAAATACCTTACTGGCGTAACACAAACTGCTGCGAAGCAACAAAAGATGATCTGCATGGACGTCAATTCACCGAAATGCCAGGGGTAGAGGAAGTGACATTACACACCCTTTGACATCCACTTTCACTCACACACACACTTACACATTAGTGGAATAAAGAATTGACAGAAAATAAAGAGTGTGACGCCCCAGCTGCCCCTGTGTTCCTGACACTTGATTTGCCACCTCTGAAACCAGGGGTCGCAAAGGCAGTGCCAGGGGTAGCAGAGGGCAAGCCAGGGGTCCCGGCTGCGACCCCTAAATGGCGCCCATGATATACAACTCAATGCTGCATTGTGGAGGATTTTAGTGCAAGAAACATTCCCTCTTTCCTGGCACCTTCGGTGACTGCTGCCCCTGGAGTGAAGGCCTGGAGGCCTGCAGGATACACGCGCCCTGCTGGTGAGGCATGTGTAGTGCCTGCTCTGGCTGTCAAGTTGCATTATCACCCTGGCAACACATTTCATGTGTCTCTTGGGTTCAGGAATCAGGAAAACGAAAATGGGCAAAAGCACCTACGAAAGACCCTGTGCTCAAAAGGGGAGAAGCAGAAAGACACAGAAAGAAAGGTACTCCTTTCATAAAATCAAAAGAATGTTGAAAGCCCTGCACCTGTCCATACAGGTGCAGGGCTTTCAACATTCTTCTCAGCATTACAAGGACTGTAACTATATCTGAATGTGCATGTCACACTGCTTTAGATGGTCTGAAGGGTGAATTGGTGCAAAAATGTAAGAAACATGGGTAAACTTGGAGTGATAAGGTGAGTTTATGTTGTGCTGAATGTGCCACATGCATTGTGGGCAGGCATTGGATGCCTTGTGGTTCTGTTTGTGTAAAGACTGTGATGGTTGGAGGGTTCTGGGCTTGAAACGAGGGAGGTGAATTTAAGGGGCAGCAAGGAGAATGCAAGGGGTAAAGAGGTACAGATGTTCCCCTCCTACTGGGCTGGCACATGTTCTGAAAGAAGTTGATTAATGGCTTCAGAGACAACCTGGTGTGACTCTGTTTTAGACACATAGATGCCACATCTATACACTGCACATTTAAGCTACCAGAGGGATACAAGGAGACTTAGGTTATCTCATTGTCATGTTACGCACAAACGTCATATTAAGCAATATTTAATCATAGTAATCACCATTTAAAGTTACCTTTTTTTAAAACTTGATTGTGATGCTACATGGTATGAACCATGTTAAAAGTATTTCCCCCCTCAAGCCCTGAACCTCATCTTAAGTTGGAGGTGACGGGGTGCTGTATTTAGAGGCACTTGCATTCGTATTCTGGCTCAGAATGAGAAATGCATATTTTTTCAATTCATGAATACCACTAGGAAACACTTAGCGGCTCATTATGATGGCGTAACGATCACCACCGCCGAGCCATAACACGATGGCAGGGGGTATCGCGGCGGACGGAAAGTCCGTCAGCTGCTTTGCCGCCTGCAGGCAATCGTTATGATTGCCTGCCAGGTGGAGCAGGGGCTTCAATATGGTGGCGGTGCCTAGCACGCACCGCCAGCTATTTTAGGATGTTGCTTTTTGAAGGCCTTTCCATGGTGGCGATGCCGCCATGGAAAGGCTTGCGGAGATTGGCCTTGGGGCCTGTTGCAGGCCGTGGGGGGTGCACCTGGGGGGTACCTATGGTACCCCTCTACATGTCACTGCACCAAGTGGCAGGCACCTGCCGCAATGCCAAAATGTGGCATCCGACCGCCAGGGTGGTGGCCGCATCGTAATTCGTGGTGCGGGACTGACAGATGTCTGGCATCCGGTCCCAACACTGCGAAGATGGCGGCAGACTGAGGTCCGTGCGTCATCCTAATAGGCCCCTAAGTTGGTTCTTAAAGCTGCTTAGTGGTCTCAGTTGTGCCAATCTCTTACTGACTTGGCTGCCAATTAGCTTGGAACAAGCGTCTGGGCCTGAAAAAGAGTTGGGCATATTTACAAGCCCCTATCGCCGCCACAGCATCACTTTTCCCGATGCTGTGGTGATGATAGGAGCTTTGGCCTTATTCACAAGGTAGAGTTAAGCCACTTAACGTGGCTTAACCCCACCTTGTGAATAAGACACCATTCCATGCTACACTTAGCGTGAAAGGGGCGGCAATGGGTGTTGTAGTGGAACTCAATGGGTGTTGTGGTGGGCGTTCCACCGCAACACCCATTGATTTAGATGCTGCCCCATATTTACAAGGGTGGTGTAAATATGGGGCAGGGCCAAAATGAAGAACAGGGGAAACTTAGTCTCACCCTGGCGCAACGAGGAGAAATGTTTAATTTCTCCCCTTTTTTCCTGTTTCCATGTCTGCTATGTTGTGCAGCACACATACAAACAACAACATACCATTGATTGTTTATGTTGAGGAGGCTGTCCCTTTCTGCATTTAAAAAATCATTTTAAAAAATGACGTTTTGCAAACTTCAATGTGTGCTGCACTAAGCAGCACACTTAGAAGTTTCAAAATGCCATTTCAGATTGTTTATCTGCAGGAAGGGACACCTATCCCCTCAATGGAGACACCCTTGCACTAGTGTGCAAGGGTGCCTGCGTTGGCGCTAGCTAGCTATATTAGTGCCAGTGCAGGGGGAAACGCAAGGCTGCAACGTATTCTTGTAAATACAGTGCAGCCCTGCGTTTCAGAAGTGGCGGAGCGCTGCATTAAGCCAAGGTTCTAACACCGCGCTCCGCCACTTCCTTGTAAAAATGCCCCTGTGTTTCATACATACTGTGTTCCAGGCAACACTGCATTCTTACACGCGTTCTGCTTGTTCCCTGCAATGCAGCAGTGCCCTCTGTTTTACACGTAGCTGTACATCCTCACAAAATATAATATTGTCACACAACAGGTGTGAGTAGTTTGTCCACTCCTGTATCTGTCTTTAATTTTGATTTCCTCCATTACAAATGCAGGAAACCAAGGGGCATATTATCAAGAGGGTTTATCTCCGCTTTTTTGGCTTTAAAAGCCAAGAAAGCGGAGATAAAATTATCTCCCTATTACCTAGCTGTCGCTAACACCAGTTAGCGACAGCTAGTAGGAGATAGCGACCATCTTGGGGCCCACTTTGCATGTCAGTGATATTTATCACTAATGACATGCAAAGTGGGCGTGCCAAGATGTTAGCGACTGGAAACAGTCGCTAACATCGTTATCTCCTATTACCAACTTTTGGAGATATTCGCGCTAAGCGCGAATATCTCCAAAAGCTAACACCTGCCCAAAGCAGTTCTTAGCCATGTTATCCAATGGTAGGTGGATAACATGGCTAAGAGCATTAGCTCGGTAATGCATGAATATCGCTGACTTTTCAGCGATATTCATGCATTGCGGCCGTTTTTTATCGCATTTGCGATAAACCTTGGTAATACCAAGGTTTATCTGCGATACAAATCGCCGCAGCTCAGCGGTAACATTTTGTCTCTAACCAAGCAATAGCGATAATTATCGCTATTGCTTGGTAATATGCCCCCAAGTTCCTGCAACCAATGCAATAGCAAAACTGGATGAGCAAGTCACACGTGGCAGGGGAAAGCATAAGATGAAGTATCTGCCTCCCCATTGGTCAGCATGCTTGTCCTCTTCTTGATGTAGGTTGAGGGTACTTCGGTCAGCCATTGAGGCTGTGGGCAGCCCCTATGCCAGCCTTCTTTACACGCATCCCATTGTTACTTCCATCCTGTGTTGCAGCCTGAGCTCTCTCTACCTCTGCTAACCATTGTCTGTGAGAGGTGTTTTACACAACAGGTGTCATAGTAACTTCCATATATTAACTACCATTCATATTTAGAAATGAGGTATGTTTGTCTTAAAGAATGTTTCATAAATGTATGCCGTTTCATTGCATTTCTATACCAAATCAAATCAAATCAAATATAACTTTATTCGATTTCAATTGTAAAAAATCACAAAAGCACAGTTAAATATCCAGTTAAAAACGAGAATACATAAACCTCATAAACATTAAAGTTCATTTAAGACAGAGCAGTATAAGAGAGCAGCATTTTAAAAGGTTAGGTCAGTTCATTGATGTTCTATATCTAATTATACTTTTTAGAAACATTGACACCAAATACATGATCGTTTCATCCTCTAACATTTGCAATCTCAGAAGAGCCGGTCTGCATTGTCTCAAACCCCACTTTCTCAGCAAAGATAATAAATATTTTATCCTGGGGCAAAGTATAAAATTTTAACCATGGGCGTAAAATCCGCTCCGCTCGCGAATTTTTCGGATTTTCGGCGAATTCGCAATCCGCGAACTCTCGCGAATTTGTCGAAAATCCGTGAATCCGCTCGCGGCGGATTTTTTGCTTGGTTGCGGCGCGCGGCGTGGTGCACGGCGTTCACTTTCCGTCATTAAGCGTTTGCCGAGTTGTTTTTCTCGATCATATTTTGCGAGTGCCGCGCCATTTTGGATCTTGCTGCGTGATCCTGCGGGAGATTGGCGCCCGCGGATACGTAATCGCGGCTTGCCACCTTGCACAGCACACCTCGCGAGAGTTCGCAATTGCGAACACGTAGTTGCGGCGGAAAGGAACAATCTCGCACTCACGAAATAGAGATTTTGCAATTCTGCACAAGAAATCCACCAGCAAACAGGATAAACCTTCAGAAAATGATGATTTTTATCAGAATCACTCCTCAGGTTGACATTTGCATGGCCTTTTTTTTTGCAAGGAGTCCATTTTTTTGGGGGGGGGAGGGAAGGAAGTGCCCCACAGTCTCCAACTTCCTGTTCCTGTCCAGCAGGCTCCTCCCAGTGCTTTGTCCATCTCCTGGTCACTTTCATTTGGATCTGGAGCTGGAAGGATTACTTTTTGTGGGTGCTGCTGGATATTTGGATTTGAGGCCTTTTTGACTTTCTTTGCATCACTTTTGGATTAGAAATCAACTTTCACAAGTAAGTTTGTTTGGGGCATTACAGTTGCTGCAACTACAATTTTTGAACTTTTTCAGAACATTAAATAAATTATATTGTGGGTAGCCACAGTATCCAGTAGGACCAGGGTTGGTTATGGGTGCATGATACAACTGTTTTGTTGAATTTAAACACCATTGAGGCCATGGATGGGCTGGGATTGTGCTGATTTTTGTTGTTTTTGTTGTTTTTTTGGGGCTGCTGGTGGGGCCCTTTGCCCAGGGGTGGTGAGTGTTGCATGGGCCTAGTCTTTCTGTGGGGTGTCTTCTTGAATTTAAACATCATTGAGGCCATGGATGGGCTGGGATTGTGCTTATTTTATTGTTTTTTGTCGTTTTTTGGGGGCTGCTGGTGTGGCCTTTTGCCCAGGGGTGGTGGTGCATGGACTGAGTGTGCCTGTGGTGTGGTCTCACTCTCTTTAATGTAAACATCATGGATGGCATTGGATTGTGGTAATTTCTGGCTGTTTTTCTGTTTTTTGGGGGTGTACTGTTGATGTGGACTGGCCATGTGGGTGGTGGTGGTGGCCATCTTGAGTGCTGGCTGGTACAAGCAACATGTGCTTGGGGTGCAAGGGGCCATTTTGAAGAGAGGCAGTGTCTGAGGCCTGCACTTATTTTGCCTACTTTTCATCCATTATGCCCAGGGGTAGTGAGTGTTGCATGGGCCTAGTGTTTCTGAGGGGTGTCTTCTTGAATTTAAACACCATTGAGGCCATGGATGGGCTGGGATTGTGCTGATTTTATTGTTTTTTGTCGTTTTTTTGGGGCTGCTGGTGGGGCCCTTTGCCCAGGGGTGGTGAGTGTTGCATGGGCCTAGTCTTTCTGTGGGGTGTCCTCTTGAATTTAAACACCATTGAGGCCATGGATGGGCTGGGATTATGCTGTTTTTTGTTGTTTTTGTCTTTTTTTGGGGGCTGCTGGTGTGGCCTTTTGCCTAGGGGTAGTGGTGCATGGACTGAGTGTGCCTGTAGTGTGGTCTCACTCTCTTTAATGTAAACATCCTGGATGGCATTGGATTGTGGTGATTTTTGGATGTTTTTCTGTTTTTTTGGGGTGTACTGTTGATGTGGACTGGCTTGGGGTGTAAGGGGCCATTTTGAAGAGAGGCAGTGTCTGAGGCCTGCACTTATTTTGCCTACTTTTCATCCATTATGCCCAGGGGTAGTGAGTGTTGCATGGGCCTAGTCTTTCTGTGGGGTGTCTTCTTGAATTTAAACACCATTGAGGCCATGGATGGGCTGGGATTGTGCTGAATTTTGTCGTTTTTGTCATTTTTTTGGGGCTGCTGGTGGGGCCCTTTGACCAGGGGTGGTGAGTGTTGCATGGGCCTAGTCTTTCTGTGGGGTGTCCTCTTGAAGTTAAACACCATTGAGGCCATGGATGGGCTGGGATTGTGCTGTTTTTTGTGTTTTTTGTCGTTTTTTTGGGGCTGCTGGTGTGGCCTTTTGCCAAGGGGTACTAGTGATGCATGGACTGAGTGTGCCTGTGGGGTCTCACTCTCTTTAATGCAAACATCCTGGATGGCATTGGATTGTGGTGATTTTTTGCTGTTTTTCTGTTTTTTCGGGGTGTACTGTTGATGTGGACTGGCTTGGGGTGTAAGGGGCCATTTTGAAGAGAGGCAGTGTCTGAGGCCTGCACTTATTTTGCCTACTTTTCATCCATTATGCCCAGGGGTAGTGAGTGTTGCATGGGCCTAGTCTTTCTTTGGGGTGTCTTCTTGAATTTAAACACCATTGAGGCCATGGATGGGCTGGGATTGTGCTGAATTTTGTCGTTTTTGTCGTTTTTTGGGGCTGCTGGTGGGGCCCTTTGACCAGGGGTGGTGAGTGTTGCATGGGCCTAGTCTTTCTGTGGGGTGTCCTCTTGAAGTTAAACACCATTGAGGCCATGGATGGGCTGGGATTGTGCTGTTTTTGTGTTTTTTGTCGTTTTTTTGGGGCTGCTGGTGTGGCCTTTTGCCAAGGGGTAGTGATGCATGGACTGAGTGTGCCTGTGGGGTCTCACTCTCTTTAATGTAAACATCCTGGATGGCATTGGATTGTGGTGATTTTTGGCTGTTTTTCTGTTTTTTTGGGGTGTACTGTTGATGTGCACTGGCTTGGGGTGTAAGGGGCCATTTTGAAGAGAGGCAGTGTCTGAGGCCTGCACTTATTTTGCCTACTTTTCATCCATTATGCCCAGGGGTAGTGAGTGTTGAATACTTGCATGGCCCTAGTCTTTCTGTGGGGTGTCTTCAATGTAAACATCATGGATGGCATGGGATTGTGCTGATTTTTCTGTGTTTTGTCGATTTTTTGGGGTGTATAACTGAACTGATGTTCCTCTGTCTTCCATTGCTTTTAGGTGCACAAGACTCAAGAGAACCACCAGTGCCAGGAAGAAGTCCTGCAGCAGTGTGTGTGTGCAGCATAACGTCACGCGACGTCACGTCTGGACACAGACAACTCTGCAACTCGTGCAACTGCTGCTGCTGTTCTGACCTGCTCTGAAGAAGATGGCCCCAAAAAAAGTTACCCGTAGCTCCTCTAGCAAGAAAGGTGCCAGTAAGGAGCAGAAGAAGCAAGTTACCAAGGAGACTGGTGTGCCGGCCGCCCCTTTTTTTGGGAGTAAAAAAAAAAGTATGCCTGCAGCAGCAGCGGGATCTGCTGGGGACCAAGCTGGGAGCTGCACCCCCGCTCCATTGGGCTCAGTGCCACCACCACCACCACGCCAACTTAAGTCCAAGCCCTTGAGTGCTGCAGAGGCAGCCAGTATAGTTGTTCAATCACCATCGACCAGTGATGTTGGCTCATCGCAAGAAAGCAGCAGCAATGTCCCTCAATCAACACAGGTTGTTGTAGCTCATCTGACGAGTGTTGAACAACCACAGCCGCAACAACTATCACATGTGCAAGTACAAGCCCAAGTACATGTGGAAGGAGAGGCAGCGCAAGGAGATGCGCAAGCAGAGGTGCATGGAGGGTCACAAGTGCCCACAATAGTTGTTCCTCCCGAAGTAGGGGCACATCAGGAAATCGACAATCAAGGCGAGGTATCATTTGAGGAAGCCACTCCTCCTGATGATCATTCATTGTCTTCCACACCCCTAGCAAGGAAGAGATCAAGGGTGGTGTCTACATCTTCTTCAAGCACACCTCCTTCTGATGATACGGATCAAAACTGGGAACCAGCACCACTGCCGTCTGAGAGTGAGGCACACCATGATCTGACAAAGGTAGTTAAGCGTAAAAGGAAGCTCGTCCAAAGTCTCAGAGTTATGGAGTGTGATGATGAGGCTCAGCAAGAAGTGGCGGATACTGCTGCTGATGAAGACTCTGACAACGACGACCCAGTCATCATAAAGGTAACTGCAGCCCCAGCGGGCATGCAGCAAACAGACATTTTGACCCTAGCCCGAAAAGCTGCTGAGCGTGATGATGATGATGTTGTCGACGAGGAGGCAGTGGAAACACCACCACAATCATTGGAGTTAAGTAGTACACCAACTCGTACCGCTTCCATATTTCTTTCTGGCAAGAAGGGACCTCCATCCACCTCGACCTTAATTAGTGGCGGTGAAAGTGCACAACGTACAAAAGTTGGGCAATCCAGATCCTCCACTTCATCTGGCATTAGCAGCATGACCACCACCACCAGTATCGCCACCTCCTCCAGGCCCCACAGACACTTCAAGTCACCAGTTTGGGACTTCTTTACTGTTTGCCCAAAAAGGTAAAAGTTCGCCATTTGTACCCTTTGTAAGGTTGCAGTTAGTCGTGGTAAGTCAGGTACCAACTATGGTACCGGAGGCCAGAGAGGTCATCTTAAGAGACAGCACACTGTCCAATGGTTTGCGCACCTAAAGGCGATCAAGGAAGCCCAAATTGGAAGTCAAGAAAACGTTGATATTTCATCTGATGATGACGAGGAGGAAGAAGACGTGTCAAACACTTCACTTACACCCAGTACCCCTGTCAGCAGCACACCCCATGAGAGGCACACTAAGAGTGTTGGAGCGAGTGAGACACCAACACGCAAAAGTTCACCAGCGAGCATAATTGCGTCAACGAAGTCATTATCATCCCGTAAATGCTTGGTCCAGGGCAACATTAGAACCATGTTTTCTTCAGACGCGCCATATGAACGCAACCACCCACTGACACGTCTGTATAACACTAAGCTGGCTAAAATGCTAGCTGTGGACCTTCTCCCTTTTGCTTTTGTAGAAGCGGTAGGTTTTCTAGAATTAGTGGCAACGCTCTGCCCTAAATGGAAGGTTCCTAGCCGGTTTTATTTTGCCAGAGTTGCGGTTCCAGCACTACATGAAGATGTGCTGGAGGCGATTGGGGCAGCTTTGCAGAAGAGTGCTGTTCACACTATACATCTGACAACAGACATGTGGACCAGTGGCGCAGGCACTGATTACATGTGCATCACTGCACACTGGGTCTCTTTTTCAGGTGTTAAAGCAAAGCTAAACGCAGGTGTTGACCCGGACCAAGTTTTTAAAGCTGCTCGGAAACATGTAACACTAGCCATGATTAGCTTGGAGAAAAGTCACACAGCACAAAACATTTTGGACGAGTTTAACAAAAAGGTCTTTCACTGGCTGTCCCCCAAAAAACGCCGGATTGGTTATGTTTCCACGGATAATGGCGCCAATGTAGTTAAGGCCATGGCGCTGGGTGACTATTTCAGAGTGCCGTGTTTGGCGCACTGTATCAACCTGGTAGTTCAAAAATTCTTGAGTGATAGAGACAGTACAGCGTTCGAGGTAATAGCCACCTGCCGCAAAATGTGCAACCATTTCAGCCATTCTTTTAAGGCCCGGAAGCATCTGAGGAGGCTGCTACTTGAACGTCGAATGCCAGTGAAAGCACTCATCCAGGAGGTGGCAACACGTTGGAACTCAACCTTCTACATGCTTGAGCGTCTGTATGAGCAGTATACGGTACTCGATCACTATTTCTTAACAGAGGGTACAGCTCAGATGGACCTGCGGATGGGTGCGGCGCAATGGGACATAGTTAAAAGCCTGACAGACATGCTTCGTCCTTTTGAGTTCTTCACGCGTGCAGTCAGCCAGGAGGACTGTAATTTGGGAAAAGCTATCCCATTGTTGTGCATGCTGGAGCACCAACTGAAGGCGGTGTCTTCTGAGTTTGAAAAAGATGCCAAAAAAAAAGACCCTTTTATTTTGTCGGAGAAATTATTAGAGCGCCTACGTGGTGATGAACGTCTTAAAAAGATCAACTCAGAACAGCATTACATTTGTGCTACTATTCTGGATCCACGCTACAAAAAGGCGCTGGCAGGCCAAGCATTCTTTCCTTTTGCTGATGAAGATGTTAAAAAGTACAAACGTTGGCTAGCCTGGTCAGCCAAGAGGTTTGAAAAAGAACGGCAGGATATTGAAGGAGAAGAAGGCAGTACATCAGCATCAGCATCAGCAGGCCATCCCCAGTCAAAAAAATCCACTTCTGCACCTGTGGCTGTGACACAAGTGACCTCTCAGCCGTTAAAGACACCGGCAACCGGATCATCTGCACCAGACACAACAGTAACAGTGGCTGCTGTAGAGGATTGGCTAACTTTGCTTGGGTATGGTTCTCGAAAAAATGTCACAGGCACAGCAAAAAGTAAGCAAAGTGGAGGAACCGCTGAGGACCTTGAGTCGATGGTGCAGGACTATCTGAATGACTCAACAGAGGTCTTTCTTAATGATGAGCCATTGCAGTATTGGCATGGGAAAAAACAATTGTGGCCACAGCTCTCCAACCTGGCTATAAACTATTTGTCTTGCCCACTCGCAAGTGTGTCTTCTGAACGGGTTTTCAGTGCTGCTGGTGGCATTGTAACTCCCAAATGGAGCCGCCTCTCGCCCAAAAATGTGGAGCGGCTGACAATGATCAAGATGAATCAGCACCTCATACCACCAGATTACAAAGTACGAGAAAGCACGCCGCATGAAGACCAGGAGGACGGCAACGTAGATGAGGGGATTTGTTCTTTGTTCGGTCACACTGACCTCATCCTGCCTGAATTTGCAGAGTATGATGACGAAATCTTCTTCTTATTCCCTGACACCGAGCCCTGAAAATGAGACAATGAATCAATAACTTTCTTTTTCGTCCTTATTCACTTTTATTCCTGTGTGTCTGTCTTTCTTTGTTTTGCACAGTTAATTTAATTCAAACTTTAATCACCTAATCCCAAAAACAAGCCCATCAGCAGAACTGTCTTCACTTGTTTGCTTATTGATTTGAAGGTGCCGCAGTCTACATTCCTCTGGCTCACAAGTTCTGAAGAACATGCTCCTCTATCCTCCTACTCCAGACTCCTATTTCCCTCAAAGCAGAGGGCTGGATTACGCCCAATGAAGAAAGACTCAGCACTTTTGTAGGTATTCTACTTCTTTGCGGGTGAGTTGACGGCTCTGGGCCCATTGCTGTGAAGCTCTAATAACGGATAAAAGTGTTTTGGACCAAATATGACGCGGAAATTTCTTGCCGTTTTTGCTGACTTGCTTGCCTTTGAGGTGCTCTTTGGCGGGGTTCCGGGTGTTTGTGGGTGAGTTTTGGGGTCTGGGAGCACTGCTGCGACAGTCTAATCTTGATTGCATTTGCTTTTCAGGAAATCCGTGGTGGAAAACAGGAGTTATGATGATGACCTAGCTGCACAGCGCGTTTGGACCGAAGGCCGAGAGATATTGTAAGTATGAGATTTTGCTTTTTGGCTGTTTGGGGGTGTTGTCGTGTGCTTTTTGGCGGGTGGGTTGGCGGGTCTCTTGGGGCATTCCTGTGAAGGTCTAATAACGGATAGAAGTGTCTAGGACAAAATAGACACTTCTATCCGTTATTTCTTCTGACATCTTGCTCAATGTAGCGTTTCCGGGGACCTGTTTGAGGGGCTTCCTGGTGTTTGTTGGTGGGTTTTGGTGTCTCTGTCGGAGCACTGCTGTGACAGTCTAAACTTGATTGCATTTGCTTTTCAGGAAATCCGTGGTGGAAAACAGGAGTTATATGATGATGACCTAGCTGCACAGCGCGTTTGGACCGAAGGCCGAGAGATATTGTAAGTATGAGATTTTGCTTTTTGGCTGTTTGGGGGTGTTGTCGTGTGCTTTTTGGCGGGTGGGTTGGCGGGTCTCTTGGGGCATTCCTGTGAAGGTCTAATAACGGATAGAAGTGTCTAGGACAAAATCCATGCAGATTTTTTTTTTTGCTATTTCTTCTGACATCTTGCTCAATGTAGCGTTTCCGGGGACCTGTTTGAGGGGCTTCCTGGTGTTTGTTGGTGGGTTTTGGTGTCTCTGTCGGAGCACTGCTGCGACAGTCTAAACTTGATTGCATTTGCTTTTCAGGAAATCCGTGGTGGGAAACAGGAGTTATGATGATGACCTAGCTGCACAGCGCGTTTGGACCGAAGGCCGAGAGATATTGTAAGTATGAGATTTTGCTTTTTGGCTGTTTGGGGGTGTTGTCGTGTGCTTTTTGGCGGGTGGGTTTGCGGGTCTCTTGGGGCATTCCTGTGAAGGTCTAATAACGGATAGAAGTGTCTAGGACAAAATCCATGCAGATTTTTTTGTTGCTATTTCTTCTGACATCTTGCTCAATGTAGCGTTTCCGGGGACCTGTTTGAGGGGCTTCCTGGTGTTTGTTGGTGGGTTTTGGTGTCTCTGTCGGAGCACTGCTGCGACAGTCTAAACTTGATTGCATTTGCTTTTCAGGAAATCCGTGGTGGAAAACAGGAGTTATGATGATGACCTAGCTGCACAGCGCGTTTGGACCGAAGGCCGAGAGATATTGTAAGTATGAGATTTTGCTTTTTGGCTGTTTGGGGGTGTTGTCGTGTGTTTTTTGGCGGGTGGGTTGGCGGGTCTCTTGGGGCATTCCTGTGAAGGTCTAATAACGGATAGAAGTGTCTAGGACAAAATCCATGCAGATTTTTTTTTTGCTATTTCTTCTGACATCTTGCTCAATGTAGCGTTTCCGGGGACCTGTTTGAGGGGCTTCCTGGTGTTTGTTGGTGGGTTTTGGTGTCTCTGTCGGAGCACTGCTGCGACAGTCTAAACTTGATTTCATTTGCTTTTCAGGAAATCCGTGGTGGAAAACAGGAGTTATGATGATGACCTAGCTGCACAGCGCGTTTGGACCGAAGGCCGAGAGATATTGTAAGTATGAGATTTTGCTTTTTGGCTGTTTGGGGGTGTTGTCGTGTGCTTTTTGGCGGGTGGGTTGGCGGGTCTCTTGGGGCATTCCTGTGAAGGTCTAATAACGGATAGAAGTGTCTAGGACAAAATCCATGCAGATTTTTTTTTGCTATTTCTTCTGACATCTTGCTCAATGTAGCGTTTCCGGGGACCTGTTTGAGGGGCTTCCTGGTGTTTGTTGGTGGGTTTTGGTGTCTCTGTCGGAGCACTGCTGCGACAGTCTAAACTTGATTGCATTTGCTTTTCAGGAAATCCGTGGTGGAAAACAGGAGTTATATGATGATGACCTAGCTGCACAGCGCGTTTGGACCGAAGGCCGAGAGATATTGTAAGTATGAGATTTTGCTTTTTGGCTGTTTGGGGGTGTTGTCGTGTGCTTTTTGGCGGGTGGGTTGGCGGGTCTCTTGGGGCATTCCTGTGAAGGTCTAATAACGGATAGAAGTGTCTAGGACAAAATCCATGCAGATATTTTTTTTGCTATTTCTTCTGACATCTTGCTCAATGTAGCGTTTCCGGGGACCTGTTTGAGGGGCTTCCTGGTGTTTGTTGGTGGGTTTTGGTGTCTCTGTCGGAGCACTGCTGCGACAGTCTAAACTTGATTGCATTTGCTTTTCAGGAAATCCGTGGTGGAAAACAGGAGTTATGATGATGACCTAGCTGCACAGCGCGTTTGGACCGAAGGCCGAGAGATATTGTAAGTATGAGATTTAGCTTTTTGGCTGTTTGGGGGTGTTGTCGTGTGCTTTTTGGCGGGTGGGTTGGCGGGTCTCTTGGGGCATTCCTGTGAAGGTCTAATAACGGATAGAAGTGTCTAGGACAAAATCCATGCAGATTTTTTTTTTGCTATTTCTTCTGACATCTTGCTCAATGTAGCGTTTCCGGGGACCTGTTTGAGGGGCTTCCTGGTGTTTGTTGGTGGGTTTTGGTGTCTCTGTCGGAGCACTGCTGCGACAGTCTAAACTTGATTGCATTTGCTTTTCAGGAAATCCGTGGTGGAAAACAGGAGTTATGATGATGATGACCTAGCTGCACAGCGCGTTTGGACCGAAGGCCGAGAGATATTGTAAGTATGAGATTTTGCTTTTTGGCTGTTTGGGGGTGTTGTCGTGTGCTTTTTGGCGGGTGGGTTGGCGGGTCTCTTGGGGCATTCCTGTGAAGGTCTAATAACGGATAGAAGTGTTTAGGACAAAATCCATAAGGAAAAACCTTTTGGCACTTTTTGTAACTTAGGGTTCATTAGGGTTAGCTAACTATTATTTTGGCCATACTTATTTATCCTTAAAAAGGTGACTCAGACAGAGTACGCAATTTCAACAATATTGTACTGTCTTAGGGAAATCAAACTGTGACTTTTTGCACCACACAGCGTACATACCTTATATTTATTTATCAGTGGTATTGTAATAGCACTTCCTGTTTTACGTTCAATAATTACAGGCCGGGTTTCAGTCAACATCCGCCAGGCAGGCAGTGGACAGGGTGTCTTCTGTCAGTGGTCACCAACATTGATGGACGAAGCATCAGCTGGAATGGAGGAGTGCCGCTAATAAGAGGAATTGTTTGCTGCATGCAACTTACTTACCAAATTCAACAGGACAACTCCAACAACATACAGAATACAGATACAGTATCCATTGTTTTCTTCTATGAGTGTGACTGCATGTGGTTAGCTTTAGTTTGTACTCAAAGATTTCTTTATCTTCAATTATTGTTTGTCCATGCTGTGCTTTTTTTTTCTTCTCTCAACAAAACCTACCCAAAAAGAAACCCCCATTCCCATCCATTTTCCAAACCCTAACCCTCTTCCCCCGGGCTGTGTGGTTTTGCTTGATGTCTGACTAAATGACATCAATAATTCCACACACTTGCTGGGGAGGATAAGGTCATAGCAACAGGCTGGTGAAGGAATACGAGGATATATTCTAGCCTTACTCAGCTTCAGTACTATTTCTTGTAGTAGTAGGAGCCAATGTCAAATAAATTCAACGCAAGTACTAGTTATACTTGCAATACTTTACCATTTGTTAGGCTACATTGTGGCACTGTTCTAGTGTACTGTCACCTGCTATATTCTCGATCGTGCCGTAACCGTTGTAATGCTACAGTAAGGACAAACCAGGTTTCGTTTTATTTTTTTCCATAGGCATGCAACTGCCACTGTGTCACACCACTAGTACCACCGCAATGAGGAAATTTCATCCGCCCAGGATTGCCAACCTTAATCCCCATTTCACGTGGAGCCAGCCCTGGGCCTAGCCCTAATTTCTAACACAAATTACAGGTAAGATAAGCGTTTGGTGGGAGGTAGTATAATGGAGTATTAGGACTAGACGAGAGATTGAGGGTAGTACTACTAAAGTCCTAGGACTCTTCAGGAAAACAAACTTACTGTTACACCCCCACCCACCAGACTGAAAAGCAGTAAAAAACAGGTATGGTCAGATAAAGTTTAAAAAAGTATATTTATGTAGCCCTAACAAAATAATCTCCCTCAAGACCCTCCCTAACCCCAACGATTGTCTTTGAAAAGTCCCAAAAAGCACCCAACTCACAAATCCCACCCCCCAAAAGTCTCTAAAAAAAGGGCAAGGGACACTCCACTACTGGAGGGTGCTGGTGAATTTTGCAGCCAGGGCATCATACTCCTTGCGGAGGGTGGCATGCTCGAAGCGGAGGCCCTCCACCAAGTTCTTGTACCTATGGACCTCCTGCTCCAGGTAGGACATTCTCACTCCTAGGCGGCGCTGGAGTGCCTTGCAGCTCCTGTGGGGGGCAGCTGGTCTTTTTGCTGCTTGGCGGTGGCGGTTGGCTTTGTTAGCCCGGCTCCGTACCGCTGGAGCACTGCGCTGGCTGGCAGCCCGTGGGTTCACGGAGGAGGATGCAGCTGTCCCAGTCGAGGATGTTGTGGTTGCACCGGTCGACTGCGTGTCCTCCGACTCCTCCAGGGCCACCAGCCGCCGATATTCCGCGACAGTGGCATCCAGCCTCCGTTGCCGGGCCATTCGAGCCTGCTCCCTCCGTGATGTCGATTTGGAAGGAGCAACTATATGAAGAAAAAGACATAGTCTGTAACCATTGCTCCTTAACATTAATAACACAAAGTGATTGAGCCGAAAGTTGTGTCACAGTACAAGTAGCAAATTGAAAGCACAGTACATAACTATTGAGGACAGTATCTATCTAACCTCCCACTTCTGCATCCTTGCTCTAACATTAGTGGTAGTTTAATGAACAAATTCTACGACCACTATGGACTTCCATTACAGTCGACTATGACAGTACACCAGTTTTATTCTTCTTCTTCTCTCTTGTTTCGGAAAATTGGTACGTTATCTTATGCAAGCCGGCAGAATGCCAGCGCAGTGAACTTGCACCCGAGAAAAACAGACGCACACCATGATGAGTGAGACAGACTTGCGTTACTGTACCGGTCCAGTACATGCAGGTGGTGAAGCTATTACTTTTCTATTACGGGTGGCACTGAGAATACTCTGTTACAAGGGCTACTGCTTAATTAATTTACCTTTCACCCTACAGTGCAAATAAGTACTAGAAAAGGAAAATGAAGAAGCTAAATAATTAGATTATCTATCACTTCACATGGGATGTATTTGATGACATATGGGATGACTTTAGGTGCTTTGCTTATTATTGAGTGAACAGTGATACACCCACACATGAATGACGTACTACTACTAAACTAAAGTTATTAAGAGAGGTACGGAGTGTCCACCGTAATAACCGGATATATGCTGTGCTTGCAGTTGCAATACAAACTATTGCTACTATTCATGGTAGTATTGGACAAATTTACAATTTCTTTTCCTTGCCTTCCCTACACTGGAACGGACGTGCGGGTGCGGTGTTACATGCTCTTCAAGGTAACACTTAGTTCATCCAGTGACCATCTACTCTCTCTAGATACACATGTGCTATCTAAGAGTCAGATAATACCATGCTCCAGGCATCCATCCATTCAAAGTATATGCACACATACAGTTTATGTTTCACCCACCCAGGCTGTTGTCCTTCCACCCATCCTTGCTTCATCATTGACCCAACCATGCACCATACCATATTCTTTCCTTCCCAGCCACCTCGGGGGCCAAGCAAACACATATAATTCTTCTTTGCCAGCCATCATAAAATTTCTCGTCCTTCCACACTTACTTACACCCTTCTTTCGCTTTTCGAATATATAGCTTACCTGTGCCCGCCACCACCGTGTCAACCCTCACAGGCACATTGGTGTTGTCCAGCACTCGCACCGCCTCCTCCCCAGAAGAGTTGTCCTCCTCATCCACCACCTCCGCGCTGGCCCCGCCACCAGATGTTCCACCTACAAAGTAAATTTTTAGAATGTTAGAATACACCACTCACTACTGTATAATATTTGGTCGAGGAGGAATAAAGAAAGTTTAAAAAAACGAAATACAATGTAATAATTTGTAACTGTATACTCTACAGTAAAAATGTCCCTTTTTTCAGGGAAGGCTGTTGTCTTGCTGCACTTTTTGTCACAACTGATGAATGCTTGCTTTTTATTTTTAACACACAACACTTTTTCTCCTAACAGAAGCTTGACTTCTAAGAACACGATCAGGGTCAAGCTCAAGTTCAAACCAGGTGAGAGCTCAGCTCGACCACAAGAAATGTGTCCAATTAATCGTTAGCACTAAGCACTTTTCCATTTTCAGTTAAACGTTTACTTTTATGACAAAGTTGATTTTAATAAATGTGTTTAGTTTTAATAAAGCTTTTAAACTTAAATAGACTCTGTGGTTTTTGGTCCTCCAGACTAGAGTGGATGAGCTAAAGGTTTTGGAATTTTTGCAAGCATGAGTGCCTCTGACACTTCTTGACTGTGACTCCGTACTCTTGCCCTGCGTAGGATAATCTAATGATCATTGGGGGATCAATTATCGGTGACTTAGGGAGCTAAATGACTCTGCCACACTATCTAGTCAGTAAGGAGATTGGGGGTTCTTCAAAGTCTGATATCACTGAGGTAGGTGGAAAGAAAGTCTACCTGCGCCTATTATAATTGATAAACTATGCACTATTTAGTGTTCATAGTTCGGTTTGTGCAGATTTGTCCCTGCAACAGTGGTAGAATGGATTGTCCTTCTATCCAAAACAAAAGTAAAGTAGTATCTTATTCTTTCTTGGTGGTCATTCACCTTTTTATTGTTGGCAATTGTCAAAGCATAAACATTTAGAAGACTTGAAAAGACATTATGGACAATCCCAGAGGACTGCACTCAGTGCATAGAGCTATTGCTGACTAGAATGGGAGTCCAATGGAATTGCCAAATGTGCAATCTTAGTTAGCTACACAGACAGACTAATAAGAATAATCTAGTAATACCACAGGGAGTCATAGTCGAGGCAGGATAAGAATTTAGATCCAGTCTACAAGAAGATCAAAGACGATTTAGAAAAAATCGAATGAGGAACGCTAGGAAAAAATAGGTACTCTATATTAAAATTAAAACTTACTGGGGCCAGCAAAGGAGCCCTCGCCTGCCCGATCCTGGCCTGCATCCTGAACAGCACCCTCCTCCTCCTCCTGTGTCCTCTTGCCCCTGGGGGGAGCTGATGTACAACATGAAAGAAAGAAAGACCCGAAAACATGGATGATTGTTGTCAACCAAATCAAACATTTCAAAAGAACAATAACAAAATATTTTGGCGAAATAGCAAATAGACAACTATTCCACGGGATATATTGACCTATCTCATGTGGTCTACTACGTTATTAGTATTGCTTGATTTGCGAACCGTTGACTTGGAAAGTTCCTATGTAACTCACTAAACAAACTACTAAAAAGGTTTGCCTAGGCCTGGCAGGCAGCAGTCCGCAGCACGCGAAGTGACAGACAAAGTCCATCGTGATTGCAGATCAGTGAATACTCAAACTATCAATCCACCGACCACCACCACTATTTCTTCTTATAGCCATGTGTCTAAAGGAAGGACTGGACTTGAGTCTGTAGGGGCTGATTTAGAAGCCCCTTGCGGCTCTTTTACTCCATTGTTGCGTGACTTTTGTGACGCAGCGGCAGAACAAAAGAGGCGCCATGGTGCGGCGTATATTAACAACGTGACGCATATGGGAGATGCATCACGTTGTAAAGCCCTGCGCCATCAGGGGGCGTTCCGGCGCAAGGGAGGGCATTCCTGCGCAGGAACGAATCCTAAAAGTGGGTGAGGGAAATCTACAAGATGTCAATCAGTCACTTTTAGGACAATGATGCGTGACTCAAACCCTGCGCCTGCTTGAAGCCGACGTACGGCTTGATGCAGCATTGGGGAGATAGGGCACCCCAGAGCATTGCTGGAGCTGCGCCATCGTTGGCACGCAACTCCAGAAATGCGCCGCCTTTACGGCACAGATGCGTAAGGCTTCTGTGACGTTTTGGGCCAATGGGTGGTGATGGCATGGCGCACAATTACTGCTGCATCCCTGCTACTTTGCAGGGATGCGCCGGTAATTGAAAATATGACCCTTAGTGTCTAGCATTACGCAGTTCTTATCTTTACACTACACTCATACATAATTTCTCAGGCCAATGAAATGAACACAAAATACAAAACAAATCAGCATAGTAGCAAGCAAGGCTACTGAGAAGGAGAGCAGTGCACCTGAAATGCATAGAAGATTTTGAAATATATTTACCTACAATGTAATCGGCAGCATTATTGCTCTTGGTAAATGTAGGAGAGTAGGGTCTGCTATCCTATGGTCACCCCAAATTTTTGCTTTTTGCCTCACTGGTTTTCGACTACTGAGGCTGTGGGCCTGCTGATCAGACCCCCAGCCTGCTGTTCTCTCACTAAATTAATGATACATGTGCTATAGGCACATACCACAATTGGAAATGGACTCCTTGTCAGCCCCTGTATAATGCACTATAGGTGCCCAGGGCATAGGGGCCACCAAGGCCTACCAGGGGCTGCAGCATATCTTTTGCCACCCCTGGCTGGTTCTTAAATTGACACAACTGGCTGATCACTCAGCTGGGGTAAGGTGGTGTAATCACCCCTTACTTAGATATAGTATACCTATATCTAAACCTATATCTGGACACATATAAACCTGTGAGCCACTCCTATGGAAGGCCTCATCAATCCTGGAGGCAGAGTGCGTGGTTTAATGTGAGATGGAGCTCTAGCATGAGCTGAGCCTGTCTGCAGCTGTCGGGAACAACTCCCTAAGCTGTTTCAGGATAATGCCATACCATATACTCTTAAGTGCCTTATAATCCTCGCGGTTATATAGCAACTCTGGTTTGGCTTTATCAAAACATGTCGTGTAAGGTGTCATACGATTTGGAATACTATCCCCTCGCCAGTTCTGGCGACGGGGATAGCATTCCACCCCTCTAGAGGGGTAAGACATGTTCCTTTACTTTAATGCGGTTAATTTCTAAAAGGGCCTTAGATCCACAAAATGGATGCCTCTGCCACAGACAAGAGTCTGGACCCCTGCAGCTGACCGAAACTCAGCCAAATGGGGCCTGGACAAAGGGTTTCCTGCCACAGGAGGGTGTCACCACCCTCCAGACAGGAGATAGTGGATTGTAGCAGGGAGGTCTGAAAGAAACCAGACACTGCCTGGGGCGCACAAGGCTGCCTCTTGCATAATCCGGCCAAACCGGTTCTGGGGCACTCCAGCCCTCGTGCCAGGGCGGCCTGGATCAAAGGAAAGGGGTGTATCCACCCCCTTCCTGGGTCCCACCCATAGGGGGGGACCTAGCAGGTAATCACGCCCCCCAGATTCGAATAAGAGTGGGAGCAGTGCCAATGCACTTCAGATTTCCTGGAAGAAACATAAGAAACGAAATTCTGGACCCTTCGACATCCTATTCAACGTGGAAGCCCGAAGAATCTCCCTTGTGGTCAAGGAGTGACCACCCTGCACCAGCAGGCACCATCCAGCCCTCAACGTCTAATTTGTTGCAGTTCCCGCCGGAACTCGAGCGACAGAGATCGACGAGATCAAGCTTGCCTGCCTTCCAACAGCCCGATCCACAGTCCCTGCAGAGCTGAGACCCGTGGAGGCGACCGGAAGCGTGGGGCACGCCATCTTGAATTGACCACGAGACGCTGACCGTGCAGCCCACGAGTGACCCTCGAAGCTGTGCACCAGGGTTTTGAGAAGCCCCAACCCGGAGCCACTCTTGCACCGAAGCTCACCCCTCTACACTCATCGAGTGCTGCGTGGGGCCCTTCTGCTACTTTTGGCTCAACGCGTTGGCCCGGTCACTTGCCAGCCGGCTAGTGGCCCCTGTGCCGACGAAAACTTGAAACCGACTTGTGAATATGGTTGCTCCAGATCTGCACCAGCTCCCCTGAAAAGGAGCCTCCACTCTGACCTTCCTGGTTCGAGTGAGAAGCAATCTCCCGGTTCCGCGTGGATTGCTTTTGCCAAGTGTTGTTTGCTCCAATCTTGAAGCCGACAGCGCCGACGGCGAGAGCCTTTGTGGGACAGATCGTGACCTGCTCCTGGACGTCGTAGATGCCCCAGAGCCCACGTGACAGCGGAGAGAAGCACCTCGACAGCGACCTGATTGCGCCCGACATTGCCTGGTTCCGTCCTGGTTCCACCCTGGTCACTGCTGAGTGACCCAGACTCTGTCCCCTCTGCTTTCAGGTACTTTTCGACTCGAGTCCACCCTTGGACCTCACCGGACACTTCTCTTTCACCCCGCTGCAGCCCTTTCAGCTTCAAGCACCAAGAGCCTGCGTGACGAAACCCGACTCAACTTCGACCCTGTGCACCCGCTTCCTGTGGGTGAGGTAACTTTGCTCCGCCGGTGTTCCCACACTGGTACACATCTCTAGGGTCTGTGTCTTAAGTTTTGTTCCTCTAGGTTCAGCGGAAGTGTCCTTAAACTTTAACTTTGCAACTTTTACGCACCATTGGTTAACATTGGTGCATGCGTGCGCTTTCCGCACTGCTCCCGAATCCCGTGGGCCTCTCCCGACTTCAGCACTGCTTGTCCTGACTGCTCCCAGCGATTCCCTAGGCCCTAGGCCTAACCACTGTTCGATTGGTATCTCTTATACCACTTGTTTAGTATATGGTTTGAGTGGCCACCCGCCCTCATCCATAATTGTGCAACTTTGTATGTTTAAACTGTGCTTTTGATTTAACGCTTGTGCCCCTTTATTCATAAAGAATACTGGGGATTGTTTTTAGTAATAAACACATATATTTTTATAATATATACTTGTGTGGTGTCCTTTCATTTGATATTACAGGATTGTATGTGGTAAAACAGCTCGCTTAACACGACCTCTTAAGTTAAGCCTTTAGGCTGCTTAGTCCATGCTACCCCTAGGATAGCTTGTCTAACAAGGTTGACTTACAACCTGACACCATAAGGGATTGTTTGGTCTGATAATAGGTGGTTCCAGAATTGGAAACATCACCTATCAGGCCAACTTCTCACAGTAAAGAACAAAGATTTGCAAATAACAGAGCCGGATAAAACAGAGTAGTGATGAATAGCTACTACTACTCACCAAGCCCGGGGACCTCTACGCCGAGCGCGTCCAGCAAGTCCCGTTCCCGGTCCATGACATCCGTCCAGCGGTGGGTGGCCTGGTTATAGGTGCGCCGGACCCCAGAGAGCTTAAACATGGCCCGGCACACCTTCTCCCACCGCTTCCGGCGCTCCCGGATGCCATAGCCGGTTGCGATCTTGCCGCCTCCCAGGATGGTCTTGGGGAGGCGGCGCTGGACGTAGAAGATTAGTGCGGCCACCTCCTCCGCGCTAAAGATCTCCCGTGGCACCACTTGCTCCCCCCTCAAACGCCCGCACGGGAGCCGGGCATGGGGTGCGGGACCCTTCCCCTTCTCAGGGTGCTTCCCGGCTCCCTTTACCATGGTCTGGGCAGAAATAAAGTTTTTTTTTTTTTTTTTTTTTTTAGTTCAACACTGCTTTATTGTATAATACAAGGCAGAGTACACAGCTTCCCGTGCCTACAACCCGGAGGCTGGCAGCGTGGTATGATAAGTACTACACAGCCTCGTAGCCGGCATCCCTGAGGCCCGGCGGCATGGTACATTCAAGAGCGATGATTATGATATAGTAGGCATCGCATGGGCCTTGAAGGATGAGCAGCAGCTGAACAGTGTTATACGTTTTAACTTTCAGTGTCAGAACAGTGACAAATACAAAGGAAGAGAAAAAAAAAAAAGAAAAGAAAAGAACTCCCCAACTTGAAGGAAACTAAGAGGCATTCCGTTCTACCTTGAAAAGAGAAATAATGACAAATCTGTAAGGTAATTTAGGTGAGTGGGATAGTGTGGCACTTAGCAGTCGTAGGACCACGTCCCGAACAGTCCACTAGCAGGCCCGAAGGTAATAACATGTGCTGGGAAGGGCATGTTCCGTTGCAAGGAGGAATGTGGATGCAGGAATGTGTAAAGTATGGTGGAGAGGACAAACGGCCAAGTCAGGAAGGGGGGGGGAGGGAGGGGGAAGCACTCACCACCAGGTGGGGGGGGGAATCCCCAACGGTGAGCAGGAGGGGGGGTGCAACACGAGAAGCTGACCAGGGAAGCCCAACCACTGGCGTCGATGCACGTCCCACGCTGCATACCCTGATATACGGATGTTACAGCCAGAATGTAGGCCTCTTCGAGGGTCGTGCGGTGTAGTATCAGAGAGGGGTATCGCCCTCCTCAGGTGTATCTCCCTCCGCCAACCGCTGGAGCAGGTAGGAAACCAGAGGGCACCATATGTCTCTAGGTCTACAGGATGTAGGCACTAAATCCGCGAATGTGTTATATTGGTCTTGACAGTAGGTCAAGTCCGTAAGCCAATTCTTAAATTTGGGTGCCCTGCCACGGCCCCAGCGACAGGCTACTCGTCTCTTGGCCAGAAGTAGTGCAGTATCAATAAACTTCCGGCTAGTACTAGGGACTTGTTGGGTATATCCAAGGATTGTTACTAAGGGGTCCATAGGCACTGTAGTGCCCGTCATGCTTGTAAGGGCGTCCGTCACTTGCTGCCAATAAAGGGCCACTTGCGGGCATTCCCACGCCAGATGTAGAGTATCTGCTTGGCCGGCATTGCAGCGTGCACAGCGATCGTCCTCCGCCAAGCCAAATCTGAATTTGCGCATGGGAGTATAATATACCCGTTGTAGGAATTTATAATGTATAATTTTAAATCTGCTACTAGCAGATAAGCGGGAGGTGAGCGCACAACAGTACAACCACTGTTCGTCAGTGATGGCAGAGGCCAACTCGGCAGTCCATCGCGCCCGAGCACTGGAGTCAGGTATCGGCACAGCGCCCCTGAGTTGACGATAGAGGCCAGATATCAGATGTGCCCCATCTCGGGAGCCCAATAGGAAGTGGAGTGGGGGCAAAACCTCAGGCTCATCAGGGAAGTTGGGGAGTATGGCCCGCATCCCCGCACGTAGCCGTGCATAATAAAAAACTGCCAGAGGGGTACGATCGTGTGCCTGAAAAAAAAGGTCCGCAGTTTTAAACTGACCATTAGCAAACAAGTCTCCCCAGCAGTGTACTCGTAGGGCAGCACAGAGGGAGCGGAACCCGCACTCCTGCAATAAGGTGAGCTCCGAGTGATAGGTAAGTGGCAGCCTCGTTGAGTAAGGCATACGGCACAACAGGCTTTTGGCCATACGACGCCACGCGTCCATTGTGCATGAAACAGACGTGTTTGGCGTGGTTATGGACGCTTCCGGGCAGTGAAGCAGACCTGAGAGCGGGATGGGGTGCACTATCCAGTCCTCAACCGCGATATGTGGCATATAAGGTGTAGGTGCCATCCAGTGGTATGCAAAGTGCGCCTGAGCACTCTGGTAGTACTGCTCGAAGTCCGGCACGTCGAATCCTCCCTTGTCGTAGGGTAAGGTAAGCGTGGACCATTGAAGCCTCGAGTGTTTGCCTCCCCAAAACAGCCTGCGCAGCTCGGTCTTTAGTGTCTTAAAGAAGAAGGCGCCAGGATAATACTGAATATTAATAAACAGATAAAGGAATCGGGGTAGGATGACCATTTTAATTAAAGATGCCCTACCAGCCATGGAGAGCGGCAGGGTGAGCCATCGATCCACGGACGCAGTCAGATTGGTAATAGCCACACCATAGTTGGCCCGTAGCGTCTCCTCCTTATCCCGGGAGATACGTATCCCCAAATAGCGAAGGTCAGTGCGACACCACTCCAACGGATAGTCAAGGGGGAAATCGCCCACCGCTTCAGTCAACGGAAAGATTTGCGATTTGGACCAGTTGATGTGCACACCTGACACTCCACCAAACATAATGAACTCTCTGAGTAATGGATTAAGATGCATCTCGGGGTGTTTGACATATAAGGTGATGTCATCTGCGTACAGGGACACATCAATTTGCCGCTGCAAGCATTGGACCGCTCCATCTCGATGAAGTTGGCGTGGCGACAAGCCAGTGGCTCAACGGCTATGGCAAACAGTAAGGGCAAAAGTGGACACCCCTGACGTGTGCCTCTGGTAATGTCGATAGGTTGTGACAGACGGCCATTGACCAGCACTCTCGCCGTTGGTCGAGTATAGAGCAGGCGAATCCAGGATATGAACAGGGGCGGGAACCCCATGCCTGCCAAAACAGAGAATAGATAGGGCCATTCAACTGAGTCGAAGGCTTTGGTCGCATCCAGAAATACTGCTGCGACAGGCGTTTCAGGATGCACGGTGCGCAAGAGGGAGAACAGAGTGCGGAGGTTGTGCGACGTAGAGCGGCCCGCCACAAATCCGGATTGATCAGGCAGCACTATACTAGTCATTAACAGCAATAGCCGTGTAGCCAGGACTTTAGCGAGTATCTTTACATCGCAATTTAAGAGGGAGAGTGGGCGATATGAATTGCAGGACCTGGGATCCTTGTCGGGTTTCAGCAGGGAGGTGATGACAACTTCACGCATAGAGCAAGGCAGGTAGCCTTCATCTAGGGATTCCGAGTAGACTTCACGCAAGACCGGAGCCATGATATCAATATATGCTTTATAAAATTCGGCAAGTATGCCATCAAGGCCCGGGGCCTTACCATTCTGTAGAGACATAATAGCGTCGCGGATCTCATCTAGTTCAAAAGGTGCATCTAAAAAAGCCCTGTCTCCATCGCTAAGCCAACACAATGCCACATCCTTCAGGTAGTCAGCATAGGATGTTGCAGATCCCGCAGTGGTGGTGTACAGTGAAAGATAGTGTGTCGTGAAAGAGTGAAGGATGTCATCCGAGTTTCTGATAGTCGCTCCTTGTGCGTTTGTAAGTTCGAATATGACATTGCGATCGCGTGGTGGCTGAGTGAGTGCAGCCAGTGCCCTCCCAGGTCTATCCCCCTCACAGTATTTTCGGGCCTGCCAGTGTCTGCTCCGGAACCTAGACTCCCGGGCAGCCTCCTCCTCAAATTTTGACAGTGTTTCTCAAAAGGTAGCATGCAGTGCAGGACTAGGCTCCAGCACCATGCGGCGTTCCAGAGCGCCCAGTTCCTTTTCCAGCGCACCGATAGTGCGGAGGATATCCCGTAAGACCCCACAGCTCTTGGATATGCAATAGCCCCTGATGGTCACTTTAAACACCTCCCAAATATGTTCAACAGAATCAACTGATCCTTTGTTCCTGGGGAAAAAGGCAGCTATTCCCTCCCCCAATTCAGTCCGAAACAGGGTGTCTAATAGGATATCCGGGCGAAGTCGCCAATGAGGTCGTGTGGTGTCCCACCCTGGAATGCGAATGTGAAGTGCAATGGGGCTATGATCAGAATACGTCCTTGGTAAATGAGCCACCCCCACCAGTTCTGCAGCCACCCCCCTGGTAATTAAGAAATAGTCCAAGCGTGCCCATGTTCCCGTGTGCGAGGTGAAGTGAGTGCCCTCTCTCCTCAACGGGTGCAGGTGTCTCCAAGCATCCAGAAGTTCCCCCTCTGTCATCACCCCCCCCCAGCGCCTCGCGGGCCCGAGGCTTGTAGGTGCACTCTCCATCAGCTCTATCTAATCGGGGTACCATTGCCAGATTGAAATCGCCCCCCCAAATGATGTGTCTGGAGCCTACTGCCAATATCTTGCCCCATAAGGCGGTGAAAAATGTTTCTGTATCCACAGTAGGCGCATAAACCACAACAAAGGTATAAGTGTCCCGGCCCAGTCTGCCCCACATCAGTGCATAACGCCCCTCACTATCAGCTAAGGCTCCATATCTGTGGAATGGAACATTCCTGGCCACAAGGATAGCCACCCCCCTGGCATAAGTGGAATAAGAGGAAAAGATGCGGTCCCCAGCCCATCTACTTGCAAATGTAACTCTATCTCGTGCCGGTAGGTGGGTTTCTTGCAGCATGACCACTTGAGCCCGGTGTCTGTCGAGGTAATCAATAACATTGCGACATTTCCGAGCATCATTCAGCCCTCGAATGTTCCATGATAAGCAGGTCAAATGCCCATTAGCAGTTTGCGCAGTTATAGGTCGGTCCACAGCAGAAACAATACTATCAGCCAATAAAATGAGCCCAGGCCCGTTATGTCCCACCGCCAAGGCCACGCATACCATCCCAGGATCTGCCTATACATTTCAAGGGAGTGTAGCCTCAACATGTAACAACCCAACCCCCCTCCCACCCCAGCATCCCAATCATGCTGGTAGCCATGAATCATCTCCCAGCATTCCCCCCCCTCCCTCCCTCCCCCCTCCCTTCTAATACCAAAACATTCAAGAACACCCATAAGGGGAGCACCCTGTGGGGGTAAAACATAGAGTGCGCACAGCCACTCCTCGGCCCATAGCTCCAGTCTGTTCCGCCCTCGGTGGAGCCTAGGGCCAAGAAAGTGGGCCCTGGTGTACATTACCACAGGTGTGTCGTCGCCATGCAGGATCAATGTTCATGGTCAGTGCAGGTGCCACAGGTCGTGCGATGATCAATGTTCTAACATATCTGGAGAGACAGCCAGCGCAATCCTTGAAGGCAAGTGTCATTCGTCCGGTTCCAGCTGTAAGTCGTCGCGTTCCAAATTCGCTGCAGCATCATGCCCCTCTCGTCGTGTCCTCCTGAGCGATTTAAGGAAGTCTTCCGCTTTCTGCGGATTTGTAAAAAAACGTTGCTGACCCTGATGCGTGATCCGCAGCTTCGCCGGATATAAAAGTGCATAGTCCACTTGGGCTTCCCGAAGCTTCTTTTTCACGGGCAGGAATTTGCGGCGCTCCTCCTGCACCATCGGCGTGAAATCCGGGTATATGAAAAAGGTGATGCCGTTGTATTGCAAGTTCCGTTGGGTGCGAGCCGCTCTCAGCGCCGTATCGCGATCTCGATAATTCAGCAGCTTGGCGATAATAGGCCGAGGCGGTAGTCCGGGTTTGGGCACCGGTGCAAGGGACCGGTGTGCTCGCTCAACGATAAACTGGGGAGAAAAGGCGTCATCATCAATCGATCCCTTAAGCAGTCTCTCAATGTATAGCTCCATCCTACCCGTGTCTGTGGATTCTGGCACATTCGTGACGCGTATGTTGTTGCGGCGTCTGCGGGCCTCCAAGTCCTCATTTTTCGCCGCTATGACGCGTAGCAAATTATCCATCCGTGCCAGCTGCGTTCTATGGGTCGCGGTAGTATCTTCAGTTGCAGAGACTCGTTGTTCCGCAGCCACCAGCCTCTCCTCGTGGCGATCCACCTTGTGGACCAGGGCGTCCAGTCGGGCAGTAACCCCGTCGACTTTTTTGACCACCGTCGCAAACCCCTGCCTCATTTCCAGGAACAGGGCGGGGAGATCAAGTTCCGTTGTCGGGGGTGTGGTGACCGCAGGGGGTACTCCGCTGGGCCCAGGACCACCAGGCACCGATTTCGTGCTTTTCTTGGCGCCATCAAAACTCAGTTTCGCCTGACGTCCATCAGGGCGACCCATGGCCTCGGTAGGGAACAAGTTGCAAACCCCAATCGCTCAGTGGGCACTATGTGTGCATGCAGGCCCCAAGCCGGGCTGACTGGTAGCGTGGAGTCCCAGGTGAATCCGGCGACTCTCGGTGTGGCAGCCGTCGGCAAGTGTGACACAGCGTGAGTAGCAGGGGGGCACAAGCCCATGGGCTCCCCTCTCAGTCCCAGGCACACCAACAACGTGAGAAGGTCAGGCAATGTGTAAGTCGTCACATAGTTCCAATGGTGCGAGTCCCTGCAGTTGTGCACCTGTGAATTGAGCGACGGATGGGCAACGTACAGGCCGCAGCCGCCACCAGCAGGCAATATGCTTAAGTGGCATACATCTCACGACAGTGAGCGACGAAGTACAGCAGTAAGGACTGTGCAGGTAGGCCGCGTCTTGGGAGGGGAGCAGCAATCAGCCCTTCTATTTGACGCCGAGCCCGGGGTCTCCGCTGTGTTGGTCGGGTAAATGGCAGGCACCCCTGGTGAATTTTAGTATATATGGCACCCCTTACCCCAACCTGCCGTTGGTAATGGTGGCCGCCGCTCCGGGCAGTGCACGAGCGTTGCAGCGGCTCTCTTCCCTCTGTGCGCTGCAGGGAGACTCTCCCCCTGTCGGCCCCTCCGCAGCCCGTAGCAGCAAGTGTCAATGCAAAGCAGCGGTGCGGTAGCCTCACAGTCCCGGCCGCGTTCACTAACTCAGCCCGCCTCCTCGATGCTGGGTAGGTGTCCAGTGACTCGGCCTTGTCCCTCGTGGGCGACCCCGGACTCGCGCAGATCAGCTCTCCAGCGTGCTCCCTCCGCCGGCTCCAGAGCAAGTCCCAGCAAAAGTGCACTCCGCGATATCTCCTGTCCCTCAGCTCGCAGCGGCTCCAAATTCACAGCGAGTGTGCAGAAAGCAGCCCTCCACACCGCAACGCAGTCTGTTGGCGATTCTTCACCATGCAGTCCAGGATAATGAAAGGATTATATGCCAGGGCATGGGAGCTACTCGTTCAGGCAGCCATTCCACTTGCGTGCCCTCTAGCGCCCCCCTGGGCAGAAATAAAGTTAAATGATAAAGAAGAAATAGAATAGTGAAGAAGAAAAGAAAAGAGTTTAAAAAAGTAGTTTAAAATTAACTAAAAGTAGCAGAAAACACAAAAATATAGAGCTAGAAAAATAGAGGGATAGATAATAAGTAAAATAGATCAAATAAACTTCAAACAAGCAAAGGATGGCAGAGATTCAGAGAGGATACAGAAAGCATGCCCAGAACCATAGCAATGAATGAGAAACAAGATGGCCGCGCCCATTCACGACCGCGTGGGTAAGTTCGCGCGAGATTTTCCTCGCGATCACGTGCAAAATTGTACTAGCGAGCAGCACACTTTGCGAGATTACACATAGCGGCCGGAAACGGAATTACGTCACGCAAACAAGATGGCCGCACCCGTGTACGACCGCGTGGGTAAGTTCGCAAACGTATCACTACAAGCGCCTTGCGAACATGCAAAAAATCACGCGAACATACACGCCGCAAACAAAAAATTAATGTATTCGCACGCATTCGCGGCTTCCGAAATCGATCTCACACGGATTCGCGCCCCGCGAATAGCGCGAAATTGCAGAAAAACGATTTTTGCTAAACTGAAAGCAATCACCAGGTGGAAAAGTTCAAACTTAACATTAGTAACCATTCACTCTAGTGCTTCCTGAGGGGCCCCTCCAGAGTTCAGTTGCCTATTTGCAACTATTGTATGACCCTGCTATGACCCAAACAGCAGGCTCATAGAATAGCTACAAGTAGACCATAAAGGTCCTGTGAAAAAAAATAGCAGCACTGCAACAGAAAGCAAATTACAGATAAGGAAGGAAGCAGGTGCCAGCCAGACTGAAAGTTTCAAAATTACTGACACATTAATCACCCCCAAATTAATTCATGGCAGTTGAAGAAGGGCAGGTGTGCTTGCTTTCACTGCAACAGAAAGCAAATTACAGATAAGGAAGGAAGCAGGTGCCAGCCAGACTGGAAGTTTCAAAATTACTGACACATTAATCAACACCAAATTAATTCATGGCAGTTGAAGCAGGGCAGGTGTGGTTGCTTTTTTTCACCCCCATAATATACAGTGATAAACAAACCTAATGGGTGGCAGTGAGGATGTACCAGAGGGTGGCATGGGTGTACCAGAGGGTGGCAGTGGTGAAACAGAGGGTGCTGTGAACCTGTGATGATAAACCAGACGTAGAAACAACATAGTCGCGGCCGTTGCGAGCCGAAAAGTAAGTTCGCAATTGCGAAATGGTCCACAAATCCTCGCGAACGCGCGCCAACACAAAAAACGTAAAAATCCATAAATCCGCGAGAGTTCGCGTATTTTTGCGGATGGCGAATCCGTAAATACGCAAATTCGCGTACGCGAGATCCGCTAGATCCGCCCATGCTTATAAAATTTACAAAACAAAATGCAATGTAACATCGATTGTGCAGATGTATCATCGCATGGGCATAAGATCAGGTTTTTGGACCAAGAATTTACTGCAGGGAACGTAAGTAGTCTGAAAAAGCTTCCCCCCTAAAGCGTGTCAGTAGCATACAAGAATAACTACTTTGTGTGGAAATCAAATATTGCTGAATGCCCTGTCCATTTAGAATCAGTTGGTTCTCTACGACAGAGATCTTACTTTTCTCTAACATCCAGCGTTTGTTCTCCAGAATAATTAGACAGATTTATTTTAGCTTCTTTCTTGATATTGTCACTAAACAAGTCGGGGATTCAAAATATTCGGAATGTCCGATATCTCTTAGGAAGTTTTTTACATATGTAAACCCATCAATTCTAAGAGCCCCCTGGAGTTTTAGACATTCCATAATTATATCTCGCTTAAGTCCAGTCTCGTCCGTGGTCCATACCTTGTGCCATAATAAAATGGGACTAACTTTAATGAAGTCCAAAATGAAGTCCACAATATAAGCTAGACCTACTTCTTTATGACACATGTATGTGGAGGTAGACCTAGGAGCTGCTAGTAGGTACCGGAGGAATGCGTTCTCACAAAGTTGGATTTCGTGAGTATCCGCTATCCCCCAGATTCCTGCACCATATGTTACGGTGGACACACATTTTGACTTATATATGTCCACCAAAACTGGCACAGGTCGCCCCTCTAATTTATTAGCAAAATTTCTCACCGCTCCAATGGCGAGTGAGAAAGCTAGTTTCCTTGTATGAGCTGCTGATGACCAGGTCCCCTTCTTGTAAAAGTTGATGCCCAGGTAAGAAAATGTGCTGGTTGTGTTTATCTTTGTGTTTGATAAAAAGATCTTGCACACGGGGTTTCTCTTTGTATTACAACACATGCTAAAAGTCTTGCTAATATTAATTTTTAATCCTCTTGTGCTCATATAATTTGAAAAATTGGCAAGTGCTCTCTGTAGACCAACTTGAGTCCTGGCCATAATTACCGCATCGTCTGCGTATAATAAAATTGGGACTGAGAGGTCTCCAATTTGGGGGTAATCCTGTTTATCTTTGGTAAGATGGGATGCCACGCTATTTATATATAAATTAAATAAAAACGGTGTAAGTATGCATCCCTGTCTGACTCCTTTATTTATGGGGAATTTTGTGGTACACTCGCCGTTGTTCCCATACCGCACCCTCGCACCCGCCCCCCAATATAATTCTTTAATAAAATTCAGCAGGTTTAAGTCAATGCCTAGTTGCAGTAATGTGGACCATAAAAATTCATGATTCAGGCAATCAAAAGCCGAACTCAGGTCGACAAGTGTTAGATAAAGTTTGTCCCTTTTTGTCACCACATATTTAGCTATTATAATTGCTAAGTTTAGACCTTGTTCTGTGGTGCCTAATCCTGATCTAAAACCATATTGAAATTTTGATAAGATACCTGTTTCTTCCGCCCATAGCTGCAGTCTATTGAGTATTACCTTCCCTGCAACCTTCATTAAAGAATCCAACAATGAAATTGGCCGGTAACATTTTGGGTCATTACGGGCTCCTTTCTTGAAGATTGGGAACACAATGGCCTCTTGCCATGTAGGGAGAAACCCAGTTTTATTACAGCTATTTAGAACATTAGTTAAAAGGGGCGCCCAAAACTTAGCATTAGATTTATATATGTCTACAGGAACCCCATCCGGCCCAGGGGCTTTTTCTGCAGCGCTCTCTGCTATAGCAGTTTCGACTTCAGATAATGAAAAGGCGATGTCAATTGGGAATAGTCCATGAGCATTGATATCCTCTACTCCAAGTATTCCAGCATTCACATTCCCTGATAAATCATCTTTTTGATATAGCTCAGTGAATTAGTTAACCTAAGTGTCCTCATCTATTGCCACCTCTATTAAATCAGTTTTCCTATCTGCAAAGGGTCATTTACCGCCCTCCAGAATCCTATGTTATCTTTAGCCAAACAGGCTTGATGTAAGGCCTGCCACGCCTCCTGCTTTAATACCTTCTTTCGATTTTTTTATTTCACTATAATACATAGTTCTGGCATTTCTAATTGCGGCGACATTTCTGGGTTTGCTTTTAAGCACCAGCTTCAGATTTAGGTTCTCTCTCACCTATTTTAAAATCCTGTGTGTTCTTAACTCTGCCACCATCACCCTCGCTCGATTTAAGAAGCGTTTTAGTGTATTTTACTTGTGGTGCCTTTCCGCTTGATTAAAAAGCGTTTACCTGGCAGACACCTCAGCCGCATCTCTCCGCTGCCTGGGCCCACTCTCAGCTGAGCACTGACACTGAGAGTGTGGTCCCGGGGAGTCGAAGCCCCTGCAGCGGCCAATTTGGGTGTGAGTAAGCGCTCTGGTGTGCTCTAGCTGCCTATAAAAGGGGACGGCCGCTCTCCGCGTAGCGGACGCGATTGGTGGACCCGCCGGACTCACGCCGGACTCACGCCGGACTCACGCCGGAGTCATGCCAGAGTCCTGCCTGTCTGCGCCCGTCCGCGCCAATACGGGCCCAGGGACCATCAACCCTGTCCTCCCCACGGCTGTCCTAGTCACGTACCCGCGCTGCTCCCTTCTGCAATTAAAACACGCCACCACCTCGCCTAACTCCTTGTGTAAACACTCGCTAGACCCCTCACACAATCAACATTATTGCCGACACTGCCCCTACCAACTGATTAAGCCGGCAGAGATCAGGCAGACACAGGTGCACAAGCTCAATATGGCACTATTGAATTGCCGCTCCCTGCCTAAACATGCCTCGGAGATTTCACTCTTACTTCAGGATGCGACACTGGACGCACTGTTTCTTACAGAAACATGGTTAGGACCCAGCTCAGGCCCAGACATTGTCCAGGCCCTGCCTCCGGGAAACTCAATCCAGCACCTCGATCGAACAGGGAACATAGGAGGAGGGATCGCTATCCTTCATAAAGATCATTTAGTCTGTCGCTTGTTAGGCAGTCCATTACTTGACTGTGAAAACGTCCATTTTTTGATCACGCTTTCACCATCAGTCTCCTTCACGGGGCTTCTAGTATACCGTCCTCCAGGATCCTTAGGACAATTCCTCAAAACACTACTAGAATCGGTGGTGAACCTTGCCCGTGCGGCTTCCAATTTTACCATACTGGGAGATCCGAACCTCAATTTCGATAACCCACTAGATACCTTAGCTGTGGACCTGGCCCAAGACCTAGAGACATGCGAAATGGTTCAAAGAGTCCAAAATCCCACACATTTAAAGGGACACCTGCTTGACCCCATATTCTTTAACATCTCGAATTTAATTACCTTGGACCCGATCCCTATCCCATGGTCAGACCATTTCATCATATCTTTCACCTGGACTGTCTCTCCCCCAGCCCCGGTCAAACCCTCTAGCACTAAACAGACAAGACACTGGTCCAAACTCAATATAAACGAATGGTCGGAAGCCCTAAGAAATACTTTACCGCCCGCCAACCCAGACATCAATGTAGCGAACCCAGAGTTTAACCAGTGGATAGAGAACTCATTGGACGCCATCCTACCTAGGAAATCTATAACCCAAAAAAGGGGATCCATCAATGGTTTAGCCCAGAGCTCCGAAAACTTAAACAGAGTTGTAAAAAGGAGGAGAGACAATGGAGAAAAGACTTTGATCCAGAGATAAAAACTAAATACAGGGCATCCATCAAATCCTACAAAGCTGCGCTAAATGCAACTAAAACAGCTTTCTACGCAGAGAAAATCATTGCATCCCCCAATTCATCGAAAGAGATTTTCAGAATTGTTAAAACTCTGTTGAAACCCCCTGACCCCCCATTTGCCCCAAACGCATCAGGGCCCCGCTGTGAAGAACTTGCACTCTTCTTCCATAAAAAAATTCAAAAAATTCTTCTAGGTCTTCCACCCATCACCTTCCCCAAACCTCTCCCGCTATCTAAACCTTCCTCTCAAGGGACCTCCCCCGAACTCATCTCTTTTATCCCTCTCACCGAGGAATTGCTACCCCCCCTCCTCAACTCAATTAAAAGTGGCTCCCCCCTTGACCCTGTTCCTATCAACATCTTGAAATTAGCCTTGCCTATCTTGGCATCCCCTGTCATCAATCTGATTAACACCTCGCTTGAAGCAGGCACAGTCCCACGGGACTGGAAAATGGTCATGGTCAAACCTCTTTTAAAAAAACCTACCCTTGACCCTGGAGACTTTTACCGCCCCATCTCCCTCCTCCCGGGCATCAGTAAACTGGCAGAAAAATTCATAAACCATCAACTGTCCTCATTCCTGGAAAACTTTAATTTACTTCATCCCTCTCAAACAGGCTTCCGCCCGGGTCAAGGGACGGAGACGGCACTTCTTAAGGTGGTGGAAGAGTCTAGGAGGATCCTGGACACAGGTGGCAATGTGGCCATCATCCTCCTAGACCTCAGTGCCGCCTTTGATACGGTAAGTCACTGTATCCTTCTATCCCGCCTAAACAAAGTCGGAGTCTCGGGAAAGGCCCTTTCTTGGCTCGAATCCTTTCTTTGCGAGAGGTATTTTAAAGTATTTGAAGGCGATTGCCACTCTTCGCCGTTACCCCTGCAGTGTGGGGTCCCTCAGGGCTCCTCCCTTAGCCCCACACTTTTTAATGTGTACATGTCCCCCTTAGCCGAGATAGTGGCCCCCTACGGAATTGAATTAATCAGCTACGCTGATGACACTCAGTTCGTGGTCTCTCTGAATCAGGCTGATCTGTCCAACTCGAGCCTGAGCAATTGTCTCGATGAGGTATCAAAGTGGATGGGCCAGTCTCAGCTCAAACTGAACAACCAGAAGACTGAACTGATGTTATTGGGCAGGAAGGCATCATTCAACTCCCCCACGCTATGGCCTTCCTCTATGGGTGCGGGTCCGACCCCAAAAAGCGTGATCAAGAGCTTAGGATTTTGGTTAGATGATGACCTTTCATTCAAAACACAAGCCAGAAAAACTGCGGCCACCTGCTTTGGCTTCCTAAAATCCCTACGTAAAATCCTCCCTCAACTTCCTGATAGAGCCAAAAAAATCCTGGTCCAAGCTATGATTTTATCGAAGCTTGACTACGGTAATGCTCTCTACCTGGGAGCCCCGGTTTCTGTGATCCAGAAATTACAGGTGGTCCAGAATTCAGCAGCTAGACTGCTAACGAGCACGAACCATCGCTCCTCAGCCAAGCCAGCGCTAAGATCACTCCACTGCCTACCAATAAAAGAACGGGTACACTTCAAAGCCCTCTGTACGGCCCACAAAATCCTGCAAGGCAAAGGCCCCCCTATCCTTAACAAGCTGCTCAAACCATACAAAACAACCAGAAACCTCCGCTCCAACGATCTTAACCTGGCACAAGTCAATTGAATCAACAAGGCTCGTTCGGGTGGTCGCCTCTTTTCCTATAACACCTCAAAGTTATGGAACTCTCTGCCCCCCCCCCCCCACTTCATCAGGAGCCCAATTATCTTTCTTTCCGTAGGAAAATAAAAACCTGGCTTTTTCCTGGAATCTAATGAAACTATCTCTGCTTATCTCAGGCCCTTTCTGCTCGCAGCTTAAGCGCTGGGATGCCTCCGGGTAGCCATGCGCTATAAAAGAGCTAAAAAAAAAAAATGTGCGTGAGCTTTGCTACACTCTGAATCAAACCAGCCCTGCACCTTGGGCTTGTTATTCTTCGGAGTTTCCGTAAGAGAATTGCAGATTTCTTCAGAGATACTACAAAAAGCCGAAATTACTGAAATACAGTCATCATTCTCTGAGAGGCATGTTACGAATTCTTGATATTTATTCTTAACTAAGGTTTCAAAGAAGGCAGTGGGCTCTACTTTGTTCCACTTAATAGCATATCCATTCTTTTTCGCTAGGCTTAAATTATCAATTAAATCAGTTTTTTTCTGTTACGTGCCACAAAAGAAAGGAAGAAGCTATTTGGGAAGTGATCGCTTATTGCCATGTCCCATGTTTTGTTAGTAAGAACGTGGCAAGAATGACTGTTGGAAATCAGTGCCAAATCTATCACTGATTGACATCCCCTTCCATTAAATGTAGGCTCAAAAGGGACATAATTCATTTACAAAGCCCAAATCCAAGTGGAATATTAGGTTATTAAGATAATTTCCTACAGCCGAATGTAGAAAATGAGTGCAGGGGTCTCCTCTACCATTATCCAGACCACAAACGCCCAAGTGGCTGTTAGGGCATAAAAAACAATTAAAATCGCCCGTCCATAGGACACATGTCTCAGCGGGGCAATTATCGTCAATATCTAACAAGCTTTGCGAGATCTCTTCAAAAACCTTACTTAGCTCTACTTTCGGGATATTGTTATAGAAATTAGTCCCAACAATTGTTTGATTTCCTCCTACATTCAGCTCTAAAAATTGGTAATAGTTGGAGTGAGTATTAGATTTTATAACCATATCGTTCAATATATTTGAGATATAAATACAGAGTCCACCTTTATTTCGGCCTCTTGTTGACGGAATAGCGGGAGTATGGAAAGTACGGAAGCCATTAATATGAATAGCCTCCCGTTCCCAACACTCCTGTAGGCATATGATAGAAAAATCTTGTATGAAAGGTAAAAACCCTGGATCCCTGATCTTATTTGATAACCCGGCAATATTCCGGGATAGGAAGGTAATGGTGTTACCCTTTTCTATATTCTTAGATTCGACAAGAACATTTTTGTTTGCACTTAAATTACAACTGGCCAAAGGATCGGGACAATGTTCTATATTCTGTTGGTTATCTGCGATAGGTTTTTCCCTTTCACTTCTTGATCGGGATGCCTGTAATTTACAGGGGTTACCTTCCTTCGCCATGGAAGGATTAGAATCGTTCCTCATGTTCATTTTGCCTTCTGCAATGAATATGTCTTGCACACCCATAACAGAATTAAAGGATCTACTTTCACTGTATTGTCCCTCTGTTTCTTTCATCCTTACTACATTAGGATACCTGGATGTAATAATTCTTGGGGTGAGTCAATCAACCATTTCAAGCGCGCTATATCTATTGCTAGTGGGGCAGCCATATTCCAGATCAAAACTCTCATAATCATGCCCTCTACTCAGGCCGCTATCAACAAACTTCCATTCCGCAGGCCTTCTCTGTTGGATATAATTTTTCTTAGATGGATCGTGTATATAGAAGTAAGTTAAATTTAGTGGCTGTATTCTAGTATTTGTGAGATTAGGCCACCCAGCACAAATGTACTGTACGGCTTGCCTATCCTTAAAATTTACAATAATGCAGTCCCCCGAAACATTTTTTCTAGTAGTACCGACCCAATTCATTCTGCGAACGAATAAAATCTTACTTTGAATGTGATAGGGTAAGGGTCTGTGGACGTTAAGCCAGTGTGTCGTTTTATTCTTTAATTCTATAACTGATTCCTGGCTGTCTTTACCCAGCTCGGGGACCCCTGTCAGAACTACAACGTACGGGACAGATTCCGGTGGTAAATCAATATTTGGGATCAATTGACCTTGATCCATCGTTTCATTAAATTCATTTCCACCCTTCCCTTTAATCAAACCACCCTCCACTACAGCATTTATTTCACCAGATCTATTAATTGAGACTCTTTTTTGCTGTGAGCCTATAGCATTCTTTTTATGCTGTCCTCTTTCAGCATCACTCCGTGGAATTTCTTTTGTCAAATCCACAACGGAAATCTTAAGGATAGGCGTAGGCGTCTGCACATTACTTGTCGCTTTAATAGGAAGAGAATTAACTTGAGATACTGGGTGTGCTGTAAATTGGTTCTTTTTGTGGAGTTCTAGGTTTGATAAGGTCAATTGTTCAATTTTCTTTAATCTTTCCTCGATGACCTTTAGTCTGTCCGTAACTGGTCGGATAGAAGATGCAACAATACCTCCAACTTTAGCCCAAAACCCTTCATCAAGAAACAGTGGTCCATCAGCTGTGGCATTAGAGCCAATGGTATTTTCTCTGTGTGTATCAAGATCCGGGTTGGATTGTTCAGCCGATGTTAATACAGGACAGTTAGCTTTAGAGTTTTTTTCTTGATTACCTCTTTTAACACCCCCTCCACGTTTCTTTTTCGCTATTGCGCCTATTGTTGTTCATTTGAAGACAGTTTCACTCCGGACTGCGCTAATGTTGATGAGCCGGTTGATACCCCGTCTGGGGGCCTAATCACTGCACTGGTAGTACAGTTGGTTTGAGGATTAGAAAGCCCACTTGTTGATTGGGACGCTATATCTGTGGTGGTTAGGTCAATGTCCAAACATACAGATGGCAAATCAGTAATAGCTTTTGAGTTTACACTGCGTTCAGGTGTTTTTGATAGCACGATGTTACCCAGTGATGAACGTTTGGTAAAGGCCGGATCAAGAGAAAGTCGACGCTCTGTCATGTCGATTTCTCTTGCAAGCACAGATGTAGCTCTAACAATAAACTGATCAAGGGTACCTGCCACGGAACCCCCAAACATGGCCTTACTACCTTTTCCTGAGCGGCCTGCCATACTCAATACATATAGTAATACGAGCAGTCAATAGGAGACTTACTGGAAAGTCGCAGTCTTCAGCCGTTTGAGGGGTGGCCCAGCCCAGCCTCTCCATGCTCGAACGGGCTCAAATGGGCCCGCCCTTGGCCCGGGCTTCGCCCAGCGCGCGCCAGTGCGCATCCCGCGCGCGTCCCACGGAACGCTGAATGAGCGTGACTGAGGGCCATATGTATCAAGGCCAAATGGGTTCGCAAATGCCGAAATTCGCAGAATTTTGGCTTTTGCGAACCCGTTTTCATGGTATGTATGAAAGGATTTGGGTACAAAATAAGGAATCGAAAAATTTGCCATTCCTTATTTTGCGATTGCATTTAAGGATTCGCAAATTTTGCGATTCCTTAAATGCAATGTATGAAGCAAAAATAATTTTCAAAATGTCCTTAAGGAATCGCAAATTACCACCAACTTCTAGTTGGTGGTAAGTTGCGATGTCCTTGAAAAATGCACATTTCAGCATTTTTCAAAGTGCCATGTGATGCACATACATGCCCGTAGGGCATGTATGTGCACCACATGTGCACCCATGCTTATTTCAGGGGTGCAACAGGGTGTCCTTTGGACACCCCTGCACCATTGAAATTATTCTCAATTTGCGATTAGCAAATTGTGAATCGCAAATTGCGAATAATTTCACATTCATTCCTATGGGCCTCCTGGCCCATAGGAATGAATGGTAAATTATTCCTTAATTGCGATTAGCAATTTGCTAATCTCAATTAAGGAATTTTTAGAAATCGCTAAAAAATTGCGATTTTCTACATACATACCATTTTGCGATTTCTAAATAGCGATTCCTTAAAAATCGCTATTAAGAAATCGCTAAAGGGTACGTTGATACATATGGCCCTTAATGCAAACAGGAAGTGGGCGGGAAGAGGCCCCAGCTGCGGACGGTGATAAGGCTGCTGGTCCTCGCAGTCCCGCACCAAGAGTCCTGGCTCCACGAAGGGTAAAGAAATCCCGCGTTGTCAGTCCCGTAAGTAAGTAAGTAAAAGCAACCACTGCTTGTACAGGTCAGAGCAACAACTACTGCTGCGAGCGGCACATTTCTATACCAAATTAGTATTTACAAAGCTTATAGACCTGTCCTGGTTGCTGGAACTTAAGTAAAAAATAAGGTATTGAGCTACAATGAGAAAAAAGAAAAACATTGATTTCTATCTATAATCCCTCTAGGAAAAAAATAATTTAATAGGTGATGATTCTGCATACTTTTGAAATGTAAACAAACCTAAGCACTCAATGGGAGGTGGAGCGATGCACCAGACAGCCAGTACTCTGAAGTGAGAGAAAATACTCTTCTGTTTGAAGCCGAGCCCACTTTATACATATTTGGAAGAATTTGTAATATCAGGTCTGCAGACAGGCTTCTTCATGGTTGAAAAAGTGCACCAGACTCACTGTAGAGGTAACTTCTTAGGCCCCATTACATAATGTGTTCCATCTGCTGGGGCAGGGGATAAAGATTACTGCCTGGGTGGAGAAAACACTTATAGTCCTGCAGGACAGTGTCATTTTTGCCGGCAACTGGGAGCAGCAGAAACAGACAGCTCAGTTAAGCTGAGCAAGGTATTTTATCTCCATGTGCATGGACAGAACAAGGATTTTGGTGCCATTGGAAAAGTAACAGTTTGCCTCAGCCACAGGTGGCTGCCTTCCACCTTAGGGTAGCACCGGTCCTACACACTACTGCTCTACCCCGAAGAGGGGGTCTCATTGGTTTGCATACATAAGGAGGGGGAGGGGGTGTCACAGGTTGCAGCAGAAGCCTATCCTACCCCCAGCAAGCCTCTTCTCTGCAAGACCCACGGGCGCACCTCACAAACTTTCATAAACCTGCCATAAAGATCAGAAAATGATGATTGAAACCTTGATGCCTAGATTCGGCTGGAAAGCTAGTAGTCAAATGTATAATACAGCCAACAAAGTGAGGCAGCATGACTCTTAGCAAGTGCCACCTCCAAGCAAATAAACCCAGCTAGCCTCAGAGATGTGTGTACATGAACCGTTGTTTTTGCAGATGGTGGGTGAATCCTCATGGTCCCTCACATCTCCCACCTTTGCATAATATAAGGTACGCTACTGCCTATACATAAGTGCATCTTAGAACTCCGCACCGGGAGAAGGGAATCTTCTGTGCTAATGATAATTTTTTTATGGCATGCCTGAGGCAGCTCATGAGCGGCTGCTCGCGAGGCATTGTGTTGTAGATTAAAAGGGATGCAAAAACAACAGGCGATGGACAGAATGCAGAACATTGTCATACATTCACCGCAGTACAGAGATCTGGGCCTAAATCCATCGTTTTTTTGCTCCCCATGCTCAGTGCAAAAAAACGATGGATTTAGGCCCAGATCTCTGTACTGGGGTGAATGTATGACAATGTTCTGCATTCTGTCCATCGCCTGTTGTTTTCGCCTTTGTCACCCCGAGTGTGATGGGTATGCTCAGACTTGAGTCCCATGCTCTCCACACCACTGGAGTCAAGCTATCCAGGCTGATGACGGCTGATAGCCAGAAACCGGTCCTTGGATGCTTGACTCCGGTCCAGGAAAGACATGGCTTGGTAGTTCGGGCTGGACTGTTCCCATGAGGCACAGGGTCAGAGCTGATTTGCACATGGCCATGTCTGTCCTGGGGTGGTGTGGAGTGCAAACAAACTATGGATTTAGGCCCAGATCTCTGTACTGGGGTAAATGTATGACAATGTTCTGCATTCTGTCCATCACCTGTTGTTTTTGCCTCCGTAGATTAAAAGGGGGCTTAGAGCCTGCCCATTGCTTACCATTGGTTGACTTTATCGTCACTCTGATTGCCATTTCTTGCTTTCGATTAGTCAGCGTGGACAGGTTTCACTCTCTCTTTCTGTTTGGCCTTTTCAAGAGTTGTGCACTTTCAGAGGTACTTTTTTTTAGGTCGAGTCTGGGCAGCGCATGCGCTGCTCTGCAAGACATGCAATGTTCGGTATATGGGCTATCGGGGACTTTAAACACGCCCACCGCTTTTGGTTGGTTAGTTGGGCTGCTTTTCAAATTCTTTTTCTCTGGTTGGTTGATATTGTGCATATGTCCCGCCTTTCGATGCTTGGTTCCCACCCAGCAGACACTGGCCTGCTGAAGAATGTCATGACATCCCAGAGGTAAGATCAAGATTACACAAGGATTTGCAATGCAATAGGTCTTGCAATAATAATGCAACACCAATAGCTCAATCTTTCAGTAATGTGCAACCTATTGCGTTGCAAATGCTTGTTCTACACGCGTTGTCTTGTATTAATGTCAAATGTGTCCACTGCCATACTCCTAAGCATATGGTCTCTCCAAATACCCTTTAATCTCGTCTTCTTGGCTCTACTACATAGGTTCTCTTATATGATATAAATAATTATCATCTATCACCTGTGGGCCCTATACATAGGTTTTCTGTAACAAAGGTCATAAATGAGTTAAATTAAAATATGATTATTGTAATCAGTGGAATAAAGTTGTAATTAAATATGAATTAGCTGGGCTGTGCTATGTGTGCACTACTGGAGGTAAAAAGAACTCATTAACATTATTGAGATGGCTTGGTGTGTTCCATGCACAGGTGACACACAGTGAGTGCATGTATCCCCTCTCCATCCTCCATGAACCATCCCATTCTTCCTTCCCCTCATTGGGATCAGCATCCTAGGATCGGTTTCAGGGCTTTACTCCTCATCAGCCAGGATAGCTTGAATCCAGTGGCACAGTGAGCCCGGGACCCACATCTGGGGTTTAAACCAGCTGACCAACATTGCTACCAGCTCCTCCCGCATTGTCATCATCGGTGACTTTAATTACTGGTTTCAGCACAAGGACGCTGGCCCTCATGCCTCTGAATTGTTCGAGGGTCTTACGAGCCTGAATTTTATCCAACTTGTCAGGTCCGCCACCCATAAGGGTGGCTACATCCTCGATCATATTTGGACCCATGGAGTCACGTCCTCTCGCCCATTAATAACACCTTGTGTGTGGTCAGACCACTATCTGATCGACACCACATTTTCGGCGGTTGGCCAGATCAAGGTCCCCCCACGGGAGGGCGGCTCGGCTCGCAAGTGGAAGGCTGTCGATTCCTCTAAACTACTGGCTCATCTGTCCCATACTTACCCCCTGCGACCCAATGACGCTGGCACCGACGAGCTCCATGGGCTTGTGGCAGACTGGCTCACCACAGCCAGTGACATCTTTGCCCCCCTCACTAAGTTCCCCCAATCCCGGCACAGCAATTCCCATAAATGGTTTACCCCCCACCTAAAAGTTCTCCACCTGGAACTCCGCCAGCTTGAGCGCAAGTGGAGGAGGGACTACTGCCCCTCTAGCAGAGACGCCTATGTGGCTGCCCGCAATAGGTATAAACTTGCCATTATGGCTGCCAAAAAAACGTATGCCTCAGGTAAAATCCTATCTGCCCCCTGCCAGTCTAAGGAAATTTTTAAGGTTCTTAATGAATTTACCTCCGACTCCAGGACGCTCCCTACCCAGGCCCCCACACAGGAAGCATGTAACACCCTTAGTACTTTTTTCATCGAAAAAATCGTATTGATTAAGGACACCATCCCTGTTATGTCTCCTGGCGCTGGATCCGTTTCTCCCCCTCACAATACTTCCTCTTTCACACAATTTCCTCTCCTAGACTCATCTTCCTTGGCCACTCTCGCTACCCGCATCAAGTCGGGATCTCCAGATGACTGTTGCCCCCCCTCTATACTCCGGGACATCTGCCACTCTTTACCCGACTGCATTCTCCCTCTGCTAAACTCTTCTCTCTACTCTGGTACGGTGCCGGGCTCCTTTAAGGAGGCGGTGTTGGTGCCCCTCCTGAAGAAGCCGGGGGCTGACCCCGCTGCCCCGGCTAACTACCGCCCTATCTCCCTCTTACCTTTCTTCTCAAAAATCCTGGAAGCCCACGTCACCACCTGTCTCTCACAGTTCATTGAGAGCTCCAACTTTCTCGAGGTCAATCAGGCGGGCTTCAGACCCGGCCACTCTACGGAGACAGTGATCTTGGCCGTGCTGGATGCCCTGAGAGACGGTGTTGACAAGGGGGCCCCCCAGGCCCTGGTACTACTAGACCTGTCAGCCGCCTTCGACACGGTGGATCATAACATCCTTCTCCGCCGTGTCGAGCAGGCTGGCATTCAGGGCCTGGCGTTGGCCTGGGTCAGATCCTTCCTGACTGGCAGGTCTCAGACCCTCAGTCTGGGCGCCTTCAGGGCTCCTAGAGAGCACTCGCTCTGTGGGGTCCCCCAGGGTTCTTCTTTGTCCCCTCTTCTCTTTAACCTTTATCTTCGCCCCCTTCTCTTTTCTTTGAGGCAGTGGGACGTTACCGTATTTAATTACGCGGACGACCTGCAACTCATTTTTTCTCTCAACTCCCCCTCTGCTATCCCCAACTTTCAGGCAGTCATGTCCCACATTCTCCAGTGGATGGGCCACAACCAGTTAAAGTTGAACCCCGGTAAGACGGAGCTCCTCCTTCCCGGTAGGAGCGCCACCTTCTGGGGGCCCCAATTCTGGCCGGCGGAATTGGGCCCTTCTCCCACCCTGGTAGCTTCGGTGAAGAGTCTGGGGGTCACCATTGATTCCGCCTTATGCCTAGGGCCGCAGGTGGGGACCGTGGTCTCGTCCTGTATCTACCAACTGCGCAGGATCAGGAAAGTGGCATATCTTCTCACACCTGATGCCCTCCTGCAGGTTATCATGGCCCTCGTCCTCTCCCGCCTAGATTTTTCCAATGCGATCTACCATGGTCTGCCTAAAACATCGTTGGCTAGACTGCAAGTGGTCCAAAATCAGGCGGCGAGATTGGCCTTAGGGATTCCGAAGTGGCAATCCGCCAGGCCCCTCCTTGTCAAACTCCACTGGCTCCCTGTCATCTCTAGGGCAGCCTTCAAGATCGGCTGCCTTACCTTTAAGTCATTAGCTGGCCCCTGCCCTGCCTTTGTGAAATCCCTCATCAGACCCTACTGTCCATCCCGCAACTTGAGATCCTCTCACCTCCACTTCTTGACTGTCCCCTCTTACAAGCTCTGCAGATCTGGAGGCCGGAGATTTGCCTACCTGGCCCCCAAGCTCTGGAACTCTTTCCCTCTCTCTCTTAAAACTTCTAATTCTTTGACTCTTTTTCGTAAATCTTTAAAAACTTGGCTCTTCCCCCAATCTGGTTAGTCTTTCTGTCCCCCCTCACTTCTGACCAGCGCCAGGAAACCCATGGTGTCAGTGCGCTTTATAAGCACCCCTTACGATACGATACGAAACCCAAAACCGGTCCTAGGATGCTTGTTTCCGGTCCTGGGAGGACCTGGCTTGGTAGTTTGGGCTGGCCTGTTCCCATGAGGCACAGGGTCAAGACTGATTTGCACATGGCCAGGTCTAAACTGGGGTGGCATGGTGAGCAAAAGAATGATGGATTTAACCCAGATCTCTTGACTGGGGGTGAATGCTTTATTTGTTCTGCATTCTGTCCATCACTTGTGTGTCTTTTGCCCTGGTGAAAGCCTGGAGGCCTGCAGGATAAATTTGGCCTGCTGGTGGGGCATGTGTAGTGCCTGCTCTAGCTGTCAAGGTGCATTATTACCCTGGCAACATATTTCATGTGTCTCTGAGTTCAGGAATCTGGAGAAACAAAGTTGGCAAAAGGATCTATCAAAGACCCTGTGCTCAATAGGGGAGAAGCAGAGAGACACGGAAAGAAAGGTACTGTTTTAATGAGACCTAAAAAATGCTGAAAGTGCCCGCACCTGTCCATAGAGGGGATCATCTCTGGGAGGAGCTTCTTGGCACTGCAAGGACTGTAACCGTAAAAAGAGGACTTGGCAGTAAACCGTGGAGCTACACCCCCTCCCACAACCCCAATTCCTCCCCACGCATCAAATTACCCACGTGGTCAATTAAGGTGATAAATGGGAGAAAAAATGTCTCTGGAACTATAGATATCCATTTGCAGTAAAAGGCCTGGTAATTTTGTGTCCATATCATCTTTCTCCATTCTGAGGGTACAAGCTGGTCATTGCATGTTGCAGGGGTGCATGCATCTTTAGGATTGAAGCATAATTGAGGAAGGGCAATATCCACAAACTATATCGGAAAATACCCCCTTTTAAATCTTTGAGAATCAATATTCACGGACTGTATTACTTATGCTTTTAGTCTTCAATTGATGGACAGCCTAAAATATAAAAAAATTCTATGGGTCTACCTCAACTTGAGAAAACCATGTTACCAGGAATCAGTGTCCGGAATTACCCAGGATATATTCCGGACGTACTCTGAGAATTACGTATATAGAGCTCAGAAGGTGTATAACATTGGTTGGTTTTTATATGCACTATGAGAGTTAATATTATAGTCTTAATAAAGGAGGTTTAAATCTGGACAATACCATCGAAACCCGTCGACGCCTTTGACTCCTAATCTGTGATGTTTGCTGGCGCAACAGATGAAATATTTTCAGCATATCGAGTTCCAGCCTTAACTTAACTTCGTCATTGATAGATTTTATTGATAACAAACTGTATTGTCTTGTTGATACTCTCTTTTTGATATTTTTATCTTTTTCTTTGATTATACTCTGTTTCTGTGGGACACTGCCTGGTACTTGTATGTAATGTAAGGGATCTGATTGTTTTTGACACTGGTTTTTAATGTAATGAATTGATAAACAAGTTTTTATTATTGTTTTATTAAACCTATTTATATAATTTTATTAGTATACCTGCGTAGTGGCACACTATATTTGCAATCGACTGTACTGTTTGTGCTCTTTTTGTGTGAAGTGACGTGTGTGGTTTGGATGATTGTGAAGAATAGTACGTGTCCTATGGTCGCCAAAGGGAACACAGACGTTTATTGTGCAGGGCTGCCATAACCATCTGGAATCAGTAATTTTACCAAGCAACTCGTGCCCAGGCACATGGTCTACTGTGAAGCTCATCTTGAGATCCACTGATGCCTATTATAATTTTAGCCTATTCTAGCTCGGGGTCCATTAATGGCTATCCTAGCTCGGGGTCCATTAATGCCAATTAGAGCTTGAGGACCATTGATGCATATTATAGAATGAAGGCAATTATTACCTGTTACATCTTGAGACCCCTTGATGCTGATTACAGCTTGAATCCCATTGATGTCTATTACTGCTCGGGGATGATTGATGCCCAGAGCTGCATGAGGCCTATGAGGCCTTTGAGCGTGTCACAGCTTGGGGCCAAATAATGTCAATTACAGCTATGGACCTACTGTTACAGATCGCTGCCCACTGATAGACAGCTTGGGACCCACTGAAACCTGTTACAGCTCGCTGCTCATGGATTCCTGTTACAGCTCGGGACACACTGAGGCCTGTTATAGCTCGCTTCCCATTGATAGGTATTGCAGCTTCGAACCGACTGCTGTCTCTTATAGCTGGGTGTCCATTAATACATACTGCAGCTTGGGACCCATTGCAGCCTCTTATAACTCTCTGCCAGTTGATATATAAGACAGCTTAGGACCCACTGCGGCATGTTACAGCTCACTGCCCAACACAGCAATGCAGGTAGCAAAGTGGCAGTCCCTCCTACAGCACAGCAGCTCTTCTTCTAGGCAGAATGTCCTTGGTTCCAGCAAAATTCTGATTTGGTCGTATCATGGTACCAGACATCAAAGAGGCCTTTGAAGATCATAAGGTCCTGTCTTTCCTGCACTGGCTCCAGATTCACTACAGGAGTGTATGCAGCTCTTTGTTGGGGAACAGGCACAGCCCTATTCAGGTGTGAGTGGCATCTCCCCCCTCCCAATCTATCTCAGGAAGGCCCATCAACCTAGTGATGGGCCATCAGGATGCACATGTCACACCCTAGCTCCCTTTGTGTCACTGTCTGCAAGGAATGCACAAATCCCAGCTGTCACCCAACATAGACATAGATTCAGAGACAGGCATAGGCATAGAATGGTTAAAGTAGAAAAATGCAAATTTTCTAAATGTCTTATTTTATGACTTACAATTTAAAATCAGACTTCACTATATTTTGTGATATTTTGTGATTTTAAATTGTGAGTCTGGAGACACCAAACTCCAAATTTCTTTCTGACCCCAATTAGAAATTACACTTTAAAGATGTTTTAAGGCAATCCAAATGTTAACCTTTGGGAGAGGTAGACCTTGCAGTAGTGAAAAGAGGATTTAGTAGTTTTTCACCACCAGGACATATAAAACACAAAAGCACATGGCCTACCGTTTAATTACACTGCACCCTGCGGGCCTACCTTAGGGGTGACCTATATGCGTTAAAAGAAAAGATTTGGGCCTGGCAAGTAGGTTAACTTGCCAGGTCAAAATGGCAGTTAAAAACTGCACACACAGGCTCTGCATTAGCAGGCCTGGGCCATGTTTAACATGTTTAAAGGCTACTGAAGTGGGTGGCACAATTAGTGCTACAGGCCCACAAGCAGCATTTAAATGTACAGGCCATGGACACATACTTTGCACTTTGTTAGGGCCTTATAAGAAAATTAAACATGCAAATTGTCAATAAACCAACGTTACCATGTTTTGAATACAGAGCATATGCATTTTTGCACTAGTTAGTAGTGGTAAAGTGCCCAGAATCCTAGAGCCATCAAAAACAAATTCAGATAAAATGGGAGGTGGAAGGCATAAGGTTTGTGGGTGACTCTGCATAAAGGGCCATTTCCAACACGAAGAGAAAATTCAGTTACAAAAGGTGAGCAAAGGATGCCAGATGTTAAACTACCTCAGTGGCTATAGCTTTCAAGTTGGTTCCTTCGACTTTTGCTCCAAAAAGGGGGATGGCAGCAGGTACCCAAATTCAGTGTGTTTAGCCATGCAGAGCTACTGATGCCCACACCACTCTGCCACACAAGAAAATGTTGACTTCCATATGAAATACATTTGATAATAAACCAGCTTACCAGGATGAACCAATAGACTTCTTCTGACCCACACTTCGTTGTGTTTATGCTGAACAGCACCTAAGACTCTGTCACCTGAGCACCAAGACTGTCATTAAGTTTCAAATTCCCATTATTCTTTTTTTCAGTGTTATTCAACATTTATTTAAAAACATTGTAACTCCTTACCCCATCAACTTCTTTTTACAATGCTGCTGTTATTTTATGTATTACATTTTTCTTCATTTTACATTGCTTTGAGAATTTTAATTTGTAATTGCCTACTTTACAGGTCTTTTGGATACTGCTCAAAAACTTTACTCATGTTTTTCTTTGAGAGATGCCTATTGCATGGGGCAATGCTGCCAGGGGGAAGCTTAAGGTTTCCAATTGTAATTCTGCTCTATATTTCTTAGAAACTGGGTTACCTGGAGTCGGTGCTATCCATAACAGGTATACAAACGTGTTTTTATCATTTAGGAGAGTAGTTTCCATCTCTTGGTGAGGGTGGAAGCCTGACTGGGTAGATGTTCAAAGATTGAGTTGAGCTTATAAGTAACCAGCATTTAGGGCCAGATTTACTAACCTTTCACACAACTCAGTTGAACACGGGAACTTGTGCACTGCATTGCGTTAAAGGGAGAGAGGGAAAATTCGTCATATCTCTTAAAGCGAGGAACATTGAGTGGAGCAAAGTGTCGTAGAGTGTCGTAGAGAGGAGGGTCATAAAGTGGTGGGGTATAGTGTGGAGTAGACTGTCAGAGGGAAGTAGAGTGTAGTAGAGTGGAGTGATGTGGCATAGAATGGAATAAAGTGTTGCAGAGTGGCGTAGACTGGAGTAATGTAAGTAGAGTGGCATAGAATAGCGTTGAGTAGAGTAGCGTAGAGTGGAGTGGAGTGTCATCGAGTGAATGGTCGTAGAGTGGAGGATCGTAGAGAGTCATGGAGTGGAGTACAGTGGCGTAGACTGGAGTGGAATAGAGTGTTGTAGAGTACATTAGAGTGGAATGTCGTAGAGTGGAGTGTGATAGAGTGGGGCAGGATAGAGTAGAGGAGTGTAGAGCAGAGGGCCGTAGAGTGGAGAGGGAGTGGGGGGCATAGAGTGGAGAGGCATAAAGTGGAGGTGAATAGAGTGGAGGAGCATAGAGTGGAGGAGAGTGGAGTGTCATAGCGTAGAGTGGAGTAAAGTGGCGTAGAGTAGGGGAAAGTGTTGCAGAGTAGAGCAGAGTGGAGTAGAGTGGCATAGAGTGGAGTGCGTGAGTGTAATGAAGTGTTGTGGAGTGGAATGGCATAGAGTGGCATTGAGTGTCATAGGGTGTCAGTGAGTGTTGTAGAGTCAGGTGTAGAGTGGAAGGAAGTAGAGTAGAGGAGCTTAGAGTGCAGGGACATAGAGTGCAGTGGAGTAAAGTGGTGTAGAGTGGAGGTACGTAAAGTGGCATAGAGTCTTGTAGAGTGCCATAGATTGGAGTAGCATTGAGTGGAGTGGCAAAGGAGAGTCGCATAGAGTGGAGCATCGTAGAGTAGAGTAGAGTGGAGTGAAGTGGAGTGGGGTAAAAGTGTGTCTGCAGGTCTGCCATTGCATTCCTGCCCAAGCTCAGGAAGAGCTCTGCACACGCCACCTTAGCACCAAAGCATCTGCCTGTAGGCGTCCCTGACAGGAGATCCCTCACTAGATACCCATTATTTTAACTCCTGGTTGGCAACACTCAGTAACACCTTCGCCCCGCCAGGACCTTCGAAAAAGAAGTCTACCAACAAATTTTCCACCCCCTGGTTCACCCAAAAGCTGAGACAGACAGCTAGAATGTAGACAGACAGCTAGAATGTAGACAGCTAGAATGTAGACCGCGGATAAGCTATAGACAAGACGAGCGAACCCCTTTTAAAATTGCCCTCAAAACTTACCATTAACAAATTAAAATAGAAAAGAAACCCTGCTTCACCAATCTACTCAGGCTGGCAGACTCCGAACAAAAAACAATTTTTAAAATTGTGAAATCCTTCACTCACCCTAAAACACTTGAACATGAGATCCCGCCATCACAGGTTTCTTTGTGAACAAATTGCTGACTTTTTTTAACAGAAAATTCAGATTTTTCGAAAAGATTTCAAGACGATCCCTTCTTCTATCACAGAGGTATGTGCGAATTTCTCAGGTGATAGAACGGCCTTCCTATTTTGCCATGACTTCAGTGTGGAACAGGCAAGTCAAACCATCCTCTCCTGCAAGTCAGGGTCTCCATTCAACCCGTGTCCCTCAGGGGTACTGCATGCCATTATTGATATCATCAACCCTACTATTAATAAGATAATAAACTCCTCACTTGCGTTAGCGGGAGTACCTTCGACCTGGAAAGTCGCTGCAGTTAAATCTCTTCAGAAAAAACAACTAGCCGACCCTAAGATCCTTTCCAACCTCCGTCCTATCTACCTGCTGCCCTGCCTCGGCAAAATCACTGAAAACCTAGTAATCACTCAACTGACTTCTTTCTTTCTGTTGATTTTATTGGATCTGTCGGCCGCATTTTATACGGTCTCCCATGACATCCTGTTAGACCGCCTTAAACCATATGGCATTTCCCACATGGCCCTAGCATGGCTAATCGAAGACAAATAGTCACCCTCGGCCACTATCGATCAGCAGAGAAGCCCTTAATCTCTGGTGTCCCGCAGGGCTCCACTTTAAGCCCAGTACCGTTTAATATTTACATGGCTCCCCTGATAAACCTGATATCCTTGTTTAATATTGAAACCATCTCCTACGCCAATGATCCTCAGTTAATTCTAGTAATATACAAACACTCCACCAAGGTGGAAGAGAATCTCCAACTCTGCCTTACAGCTGTTTTTCACTGGATGCAATCGAGCCCTCTGAATTGTAACGCCTAAAAAAACGAGATCATGCTTCTTGAAAAAAACAACACTTTCTTGCCCAGCCTGTGGTGGCCTAAAGATATCCCTTCTCCCATCACAGTAGATGTAGTAAAGAATCTAGGAGTAAACTTTGACACCTCACAATCCTTCAATCAACAAGTGCTCACAGTGGCCGGCACGTGCTTCCACCTGATAAAGTCTCTTAAAAGGTTTTTGGACCTGCTAACTTGCATGGCTAGAAAGGCAGTGGTCCTGATTACATCTAGACTGGACACCTGCAACAGCTTATGTGAAGGGACCAATAAGTCTGTCCTGAAGAAACTGCAGATTGTCCAACATGGAGCCGCACACCTTATCCTAAAATTGCCTCATGGCACCTCAGCAGCCTTAAAATCGCTACAATGGCTACCCATTCATAAAAGAGTCCTTTTTGAGATCCTGGTAATAGTCTACAGAGCCTTTAGATCATCAGGACCTAAGTATCTTAGGGCCAAAGTTAAACCGTATGTGACGTATCGCCTCCTTAGATGCTCATCAGCAAGCCTCCTTAAGCCTCCCAGGTTTAGGCACATCTCAAAACGTGGCAAATCAGTGGCAGCCCTGGGGATTACAACCTGGAATTCTCTGCCCATCCACCTCAGGTTTTCTCAGACAGAACTCATTTTCAGGAAATCCCTGAAAACTTTAATCTTCGGAGCCTCAGATACCCTATCTGATTTGACAGGACACCCGCTGAATGTTCTGTACTGTCCCGCCTAGCACCATGATGCTCCTAGAAGTGGCAGCTGCGCTCTACAAATACCTTATATATACATACATACACGTGCTGCAAAGACACTTCACTGCCTAAATGTAAGCAATTCACTCTTAAGGTTGTCCTCATTAGCCCAGGAGGTAGAGTAGTAAAGGTGAGGGTATACATGTTCCAAAATATATATCCCTAGAGTAACCCTGTAAAGCAAGGTTTTACTGTAAGTGACCAGCCTCCCATAGAGTAACATGGGCCAGCTACAAGGCAAACTCAAGATTGCCAACTCCATTTTGGAACAAACAAATTGTGTTGTGTTTGGTATCAAACACCATGCTTTTTCACCCCTACATGATTCCCAAGTCTGGAGTGAGCTGGCATGCACAGGGATGCCACCCTGCGTGGGTGCCCCTCTAGGATATAAACCTCCACTGCCTTGGTGGGCTTCCCCAGCCAGTTCTGCCAAGACAACAGCCTAACCTCCTGACAAGATGCGCTACAAGAGCCTACCCTCCTGACAAGATGTGCTACAAGAGCCTACCCTCCTGACAAGATGTGCTACAAGAGCCTACCCTCCTGGCGAGATGTGCTACAAGAGCCTACCCTCCTGGCGAGATGTGCTACAAGAGCCTACCCTCCTGGCGAGATGTGCTACAAGAGCCTACCCTCCTGGCGAGATGCGCTACAAGAGCCTACCCTCCTGGCGAGATGTGCTACAAGAGCCTACCCTCCTGACAAGATGTGCTACAAGAGCCTACCCTCCTGACAAGATGCGCTACAAGAGCCTACCCTCCTGGCGAGATGTGCTACAAGAGCCTACCCTCCTGACAAGATGCGCTACAAGAGCCTACCCTCCTGGCGAGATGTGCTACAAGAGCCTACCCTCCTGACAAGATGTGCTACAAGAGCCTACCCTCCTGACAAGATGCGCTACAAGAGCCTACCCTCCTGGCGAGATGTGCTACAAGAGCCTACCCTCCTGGCGAGATGTGCTACAAGAGCCTACCCTCCTGGCGAGATGTGCTACAAGAGCCTACCCTCCTGACAAGATGTGCTACAAGAGCCTACCCTCCTGACAAGATGCGCTACAAGAGCCTACCCTCCTGACAAGATGCGCTACAAGAGCCTACCCTCCTGACAAGATGCGCTACAAGAGCCTACCCTCCTGGCGAGATGTGCTACAAGAGCCTACCCTCCTGGCGAGATGCGCTACAAGAGCCTACCCTCCTGACAAGATGTGCTACAACAGCCTACCCTCCTGGCGAGATGTGCTACAAGAGCCTACCCTCCTGGCGAGATGTGCTACAAGAGCCTACCCTCCTGGCGAGATGCGCTACAAGAGCCTACCCTCCTGACAAGATGCGCTACAAGAGCCTACCCTCCTGACGAGATGTGCTACAAGAGCCTACCCTCCTGGCGAGATGCGCTACAAGAGCCTACCCTCCTGACAAGATGCGCTACAAGAGCCTACCCTCCTGGCGAGATGTGCCACAAGAGCCTACCCTCCAAGGATGGCTTGTGATTACAGCCATCAAGGCATTGAGCTTCATAGGCTTTCACAGCCCTTAATGTGCAAATACCCTTTTCCTTCTGCTCCAGAGAAACAAGGAACCCAGACAAATTGGACCGGATACCAAAAGAAGAAAAGGGCAAGTATATTCACTGCCCAAACATGCACTAGCTTGCATGCATCACATACACACAATAGCATAATGAGCTACGAAACTGGGGAGGTGAGTTGTATCATCCTGATGAAAGCCCCGGTCCTCCTTAGGCCTTCAGAGTAGGGCTGAAACATGTTGGACAATATAGGGTCATAGGACCATTGTATCCTAATCACCCCTTTAAATTTTTAGTTTTAACATCCAGACTACTCTGACAATAAAGGGATACCTTCCAGTATTCAAGGGAATTTTAATCTGTAGTTAGGCCCTCCGGTCATTTTCTTTCAAGAGCTTCCTGGAAGACGGTTGAGCCCACCCTGACCTTTAGGTTACAAGTTGGGGTAAACCGGATTATGAAGCATGAAGCGGAGTGTGTGAGGGTTATTTTAAGAAAAGGAAGTATTTTCTGCATTTAGAAAAGCAGTGTCTTGGTGAGGACAAGCACTCCCCAGCATGCTACATCTGGAACTTTAGGTGGAAACTCGTTGCTCCCAACAAGAGGGAATTCAGTGGACATCAGAAATCCAAAACAGACTCCGTTGACTGGTGGAAACAATTGACCGCAACCTGCAGGAGAAGCGATGTTTTGCATCACAAGAATTGTGACTCCCTGGGCCTGTCGAGAGTGAGCCCAAAGAGAAGTGATGTCCTGCAAGCCGGGAGTGGTAGCCAGGCTCACACCAAGTATTGAGCTGCTAGTCCACTCCTGTCGATCCCCAGCCACCGAAGTATTCATAGACTACATTTGCATCAGCCAAGCCTTTATGATCGCCAATCGAGTGATCAACTCTATCATCAACCTCTCCACCTAGAGAGCACCTCACAGAGGGCCCGATTCACAGAACTAACTTAAGACTTAATCCTAAACTTACTACCATTTTGGTATTCACAGAAGGCACTTACTCATTTTGGTATTCACAGAAGGCACTTACTCATTTCGGTATTCACAGAAGTTAGGACTCCTAACTTTAGGACTCCTAAATGCCTTCTGTGAATACCAAAAGTCTTAAAATTAGGATTTTTCTCAGTTTAGGAGTAGTAAAGTTAGGACTCCTAACTTTACTACTCCTAAACTGAGAACAATCCCAACTTTACAACTTTAGGTATCCCCGGAAGGCCTTTAGGAGTTCTAAAGTTAGGAGTCCTAACTTTGCTACTACTAAACTCAGAAAAATCTTAATTTTAGGACTTTCGGTATTCACAGAAGGCATTTAGGAGTCCTAAAGTTAGGAGTCCTAACTTTACTACTACTAAACTGAGAAAAATCCCAATTTTAAGACTTTCGGTATTCACAGAAGGCATTTACGAGTCATAAAGTTAGGAGTCCTAACTTTACTACTACTAAACTGAGAAAAATCCCAATTTTAAGACTTTCGGTATTCACAGAAGGCATTTACGAGTCCTAAAGTTAGGACTCCTGACTTCTGTGAATACCGAAATGAGTAAGTGCCTTCTGCGAATACCAAAATGAGTAAGTGCCTTCTGTGAATACCAAAATGAGTAAGTGCCTTCTGTGAATACCGAAATGGTAGTAAGTTTAGAATTTTGTCTTAAGTTAGTTCTGTGAATCGGGCCCAGAGACAGCATCCGTCATCATCAACGAACCCACTGCTGTGTCTTGCATCTTAAGGTTTGTGGTGTCGAGTGTTCAAAAAGCATCTTTGGCGAGACCTGCCCCTGACAGCTATCCTCTGCATCTGGCGGCGCCGAGCAAGGTAGAACAGATTCAGCTGTTGCACCCATAACCTGGGACCCCGAAGGCCTCTAATTCCTGAGGGTTGAGTGTACCTTCAACGACAAGTGTGGTTTTGCCAAGTGCTGCATTTTGACTGCTACCACGTATTCCATCAGTACCAAGAACAGCCAAGTAACCTTTGCACCCGGACTCCCTCGGCAAGGTAACGGAGAACCGACTGTCAAGTCTTGGTCTAGTGGCCCACATAACCTTAAACATGAAAAAGCTCAACTGAGCCCACCTTGCAAATATCGTATTGCTAAGTGTGTTTTTCTCCCATTGACTTTAATCTTGAAAAATTGACAGCTGGATTGCATTTATTTATGAACACTTTGAAAATCTATAACTCCGGTTATGTGCAACGTATCAACTTCATTTTGGTGCCTATATTTCAATAAAAATACATTCAATTTTTATAAATTGGTGTCAAGGTATTTCGTGAGTCGTGTCCCTTACTTTTTGTCAATGTTGGTAGTATGAACTGCTTAACACATGTTCCTCTGAGTAAGCCTGAATGCTCAAGCTACACTACCAGGACTGAGTTAAGGCTGCCAAGGGTGGACCTGAGGTCCACTTTTGTGTATTGTGATGTTATTACATGATAAGGCCCCCCAGCCATAACATATAATACTTCGAACTTGCAACAGTCGTAGAGTGTCAATCAATCAATCAATCAGGGGTTTGTTAAAGCGCGACTACTCACCCGTAAGGGTCTCAAGGCGCTAGGGGTGGGGGTGGGGGGGGGTGCAGGTTCCATTCCATCTGTCGAAGAGCCAGGTTTTGAGGTTTCTTGCGAAGATGGGGAGCGATGTTGTCTGTCTGAGGTGGAGCGGAAGGGCGTTCCATGCTTTGGCAGCGAGGAAGGAGAAGGAGCGGCCTCCCGATCTGGTCTTTCTGGTGCGGGGGACCACGGCGTAGGAGAGCTGGGCTGATCGTAGGGTCCTTTGAGGTGCGTGGAATTTGAGTTGGCTGTTCAGGTATGCTGGTCCGGTGCCGTGGAGGGCCGTTGAGTGTCATAGAATGTCGTAGAGTGGAGTGTTGTAGAGAGGTGTAGACTGTCAGAGTGGAGTTGAGTACCTTAGTGTGGAGGGGCATAGAGTGGAAATGAGTGTGTAGAGTGCTGTAGAATGGAGTGTTGTAGAGTGGCACAGAGTGTCGCTAAGTAGAGTGGTGTAGAGTGGAGGGTTGCCAAGTGAAGGATTTATATAGTGGAGGATCGTAGAGTAGTGTGCGTCCCATCGCACATCCTGTTATGCCTTCATTGCTTTTTCCATCCTTCCCTGACTTCTTTCCCAGCTCTTCGTCTGTGCTGCTCGCATACAAGCATCTAATGCTTCAAACTATGTCGGTCTAGGCGGAGGTCGCAATTAAGCCATCACTTCCCTCAACTGATATAGCACTTCCAATCGAAATGAACAATAACGTGGAAAAGCCAGATGTCGCTCTTTTTCAGCAACCTTATGCCAATTTTTAAGCCAAACTGTAGTATGGAGTCCTACATTCGTTGCCATGACATGTGCAGGCGTATCTTCGGGTGGTGCTTCCTCACCCACTCGAGTTAAAACTCCTCTATCTCCCCTATGAAGGTCTCGTAATTGTTTAAAACATCGCATGATTAAACCAAATTCTTTGCCCACAAGATGTTTTCCTTTCAACTTCCTCCACTCAAGTCAAGAGGGAACCATCCGACATTGCTACTAACTGATGGGGCTGGGTTCCACATTCTAGATTTACTCTGAAACCCCTGGATCGTTGGTTCCTGCTTAAAAGTGTAGAGGGGAGAAATACCTTGTCCAATTAGATTTCACAATCCCAATAAACCATGACTCCGAAGAACCACTGACTCAAGGTTCTAAGTTTAGTTAGTTTATTACATGGCCAGAAACAATTGGACAAACAATCACCCCAACAGAGGGTGTAGAAATACATTGGAACTAATACATAGCCAAACCTGTGGGCTAAATTCAATATATGAAGCATCCAAAAGATGATCAGCTCTAGAATCAGGATGCAGATGATCACTGCGCCAACATCAAGAGTATTCTGCATTTGATGTTCGTAAGTAAAAAGCATTAGTCTGTCCCTACAATACCACTAGCATGACATCCCTAGTTAGCATTTCCCAGGCAAGTTCAGGAAAAGTTGTCATCGCATGAAGACTTCCTAAGAAGTGCACTCACGTTGAATTAGCATAAAGCGACAGAGCTTGTTCTAAGATGCTCCTTCTCTCTCCATCAGATCTTCTCTTCTAACTCAAACCCTCGGGGCCCTGTCCCTAACTCCAGTATCAAAATCCTAAGGCAGACCCATCATCACATCATACGAGCGTCCCATCCAGCTAGACACCTCCTCGCAAGTAACTTTCCAGGCGGCTTTGAAACTCCCAGCCTCTGGCTCAAGGACCTTGATATCTAGGCCTTCTCCAGTGAGAAAGAACACCGTCCCACATTATCAGCACCACTTGTTCAAATGTATCCTCTCATCCCTAACTCATAAAACAAAAGCGTTATTCTAACTAACGAAGATAAATTTCTCCAGCTGCAACAGAAACGTGAGAAAAAAAGAGGTTGTGCATACACAGGAACATTACGAACAACTCGAATTTGAGAGCCAGGGAAAAAAACCTATGAGGCCTACAAAAAAACGGGAACATAAGAACCAATATGAAAGTTCATTAATCACACGTATATATGAACATTATTATTGTGCACTTTTAATTCAGTGCGTTACACAGTCAATTAATTAATTTCTCATTAGTCATTTATGAAACGAACATTAAGATTTCACCATTTATAACACAATTACAATGTTCATTTCTCAATGTTCATTTCTCCATGTTGTACAAAATCCCTCTATCACTTCACTTTACACGGTATTACATTACACATTCTAATAACCAAATGTTAATACGACAAGAGGACATATGCAGGTGCAAACTACTCATGATTATAATGCACCCCTACAAATTGAAGAGCACAATCGCGCTCTATCACTAGAAAAAGTGTTTCCTTTCACACCCCCAGGTTGTCAGATAAATCCTCTCCCACGAAAGACAGAGCCTGACATTTGACCTCTGTCTTTAAATGTACAGTAAATGGGACAAGATCAGAACAAAACTTAAACAGCTGGTAAGGAATGGGCAGAATGCATTCTTAGGTCAGCTTGCAGAAAGTCCCAAAGAAGTATTTAGTAACCTGACTGCTGTGCTGTCAAGTATGCTTCGAACTAAAAAGGACTAAATGACTAGAGCACGCTGCGCCCTTCCCGTCCCCAGTATCCAGCATGATTGTCACTTAAATTCTCTCACTTTGAAGTTAAAGAAATCAATCAATCAATCAATCAGGTCATTTATAGAGCGCACTACTCACCCGTAGGGTCTCAAGGCGCTGAAGAAAGAAACGTAAACACCAAGCACCCTCTAAAGACAGTGCCTGACATTGGACCTCTGTATTTGAATGCATAGCAAAGGTGACAGGAGAAGAATTAAATGTAAGGGTCTCTTTACAGAAAGCGAGCATTTGTGGAAAAATAAAAGGAGTGAGGTGGTAAACAGGCTATGCTCCACAGGAGGGACAAAGACATACTGAACAGACTAAAACAAGCAAAGCCAGCAAATAGAAAGCAAGAATACGTGAGCTGCAAACCACAAAGCCAATGATAAGCAATGGGCTGAATGCATTTCCAGTGAAACTTTAAGAATGTCCCCAAGAAGTATTTTCACAACCAGACAGCTGTGTTGTCTGGTAGGCTTCTAAAAGAGTAAGTTCTACAACATGTATGAACTCTAAAAGTGCGCCCCTCGACTCACAGTACCTAGCTTTGAGATGGCACCCTGCGCGCCCCAAACACGATTGCCAGGTTATCATGTAAATTAAATATGTGACCAATGTGCATGCAAACTATGCCCATCATGCCACTGGGAGCACTAAGTCACTATGTTAAGAATACATTAAATAGGGCTAAGTGCTAATTTAATTTATCTTACTCCAGTTTCAGGATGCTCACCCTGTCCTGAGGATGATGTTGACTACCTAAAGATCGATACGTCGTCGAACCCACCCCCGAGGAAAATTCCCCTCCCCCCATTGTATATATTTCTGTGGATTACCCCTTGTTGTCTGTGTGACATTTCGTCTATTTTCACTTTTTCACTCAAGTCACGATATGCACTCCGTCACTCATGTGAGCACCTGAAGGTATATCTACATGTTGAAAATATGAAATGATTAAAGTTTCACATGTTGCCCTACATGTTCTGCTCCCAGACTGATTTAATATCAAATTTAAGTAACTCCTTTCGCTTTTTAGGACCTAATTAGGCCACCCTTGAACCATTGTTTTCCTTAAATACATCACAACCCCAGGTTCACTTTATGGGGTACCCTTGTTTTCTTAAACTACGTCTGGTAGGCTTCCACATAAAAACTCCTCAGGCTAACTTTGTGGCAGACACCATGTGGATGTCAGGTGCTGTCCTGTGCGGTGTACTCAGGTGCTTTCCCTTTTGTGACAACTTGAAAACATGCAATAGGATGTCATCCATTCATATGAGAGCAAAGGGGATGTATGATGGTACAACGCGGTAGAAAACACTGCAGTACCATCACAACGCAGGTTTTTCAACGCAAGTCGTTACCACGACTTGCGCTGTTGGTGCTGGACTTAGGAATAGTAAGATGTACTATTCCAACACCAGCCTACGTATAGCAGGGGAGGTGTTGGAATAGTAAATCTACTATTCCTTAGTCTAGAGCGCCCTCCAGCGCAAGTCATGGTATTGACTTGCGTTATAAAACCCCCGTTCTAATGGCACTGTGGTGTCATTACTGCGTCGTAATGGGTGTTTACCGAGCAAAGGTATCTGTGTCTGTCTCTCCTCAGTCCAGCTTACCATGGCTTCAAGTTTTTATGAGTGTGTGTGGAGTATGATAACAAATATTTTGCCTTTACAGCAGCATAAAAAGGGTGGGCTCAGGCAGCTGGCTGCCTTCATCCCAGAATAATAGACTTGGCATGATGAAGATGAGAGAGGAGAAGAAGCAGGAATTGAGAGATGTGAGGGAGAAGTGCTTGTGGAAATCTGCAGTGGATCTTTGTCAGTAGTGTGTGTGGGTTAACCCTAAAGGCTAGCCAATCATTAACAAGGGGAAATCAGTGACTGGCTATAGTATTAATCAGCAGGGCATACTGAGCAGCCATGAACAAACACCACTCTTTTTTCCAGGGTTGAAAGGAAACGAGGGTTAAGAGTGGACCGCGAGGAGGGAGGGAGCAGAATGGGGCAATGAAGTAAGAACAAGAAAGGATATGGCGTAACAGCTAGAGCACTGACATTGAAGACTTTGAAGCTGGAGAACCGGGTTTGAGTCTCGGTGGGAGGCTGTAATGCAACTGGTGCTCATGTAACTCAATCCAAGGGGCCCATTATGATGTCGGGCGGATTGCTCCTCGCCAGGCTGGCGGTAGCCACCGCCAGCCTGGCGGGGGCAATCCGCCCGACATCCACACTCGTTTCCCCCCCTCCATACTAATATGGCGGGGACCTCGGCGGACGGAAAGACCTGGCGCAGGTATAATGTGGCGCAGTGGTTTACAAAGTGACGCATCTACCTAGATGCGTCACTTTGTAAATATGGCGCAACAAGGTGCATTTTTTACGCCACTGGTGCGTCACAAAAAGTGACGCACCGGCAGCGTAAAAGTGACGCAAGGCCTAATAAATGAGGGCCAAAAAACGTTGCAAGTGCTGTATGGGCAAAACCTAAAAGAATGCCGTCCAAGCCACAATTATAAGCCTACTGACACATTTGATGAGATTTTTGGGGAGGTGGGGGTGCTGAAACATTGAGTATGAGTTTAAATTACTTAAGTCAGGATTCTGTATTGAAAATGCATGCAGATTAATATTGTGAGGAAGGGCACAACTGTGGGCATGCAGGTAACACAGTGGAATTATACACAGAGCTATTTGAGGATTTAAACGTGCAGTTGCCAACTTAGGATGCTGTTACACGTTGTGGTACAGGGTAGGTGAGGTAGGAACCAAGAATTCCTTGGCTGGGTCCTAAATAAAGAGGGCGCTGTGGTATGGCATTGCGGTATTATGTGAAGGTCTAGTATGTATAGGGATATGGCAGTACAAGCACTAGGGTGGGGGACACTGGAGCAGCAGGGGGCTGCTCTCTGCATAGATGTCATTTACGGGTTGTCAGAGTTCGCACCTATGACGACCCCCAGTTTATTATCCCTTGTGCTCCCTGGCACTGCCTGTGCAACCCCTGGCATCAAGGGTGGCAACATATGTGCCAAACCACACAGGGACAGCTCAGGGCTCATCATTCTAGTTTTCGAACTCTTTTTTTATTCTAATATAAGTGAAAAATAATAGTCCATTTTTCACCATTAGTGTAATAAAAAAACATGGAGCCCCAGGAGCTGGAATGGGACCTTCACTGGTAGCTGAGGTAATAAAAAAAATGCTTTTAAATGTAGGTTGTGTGCATATAGATGAGGGATTGTGTTTGTGTGAGAGTGTATGTGAATGAAAGTGAGGGGGTGAGAGTCAGTGACAAGTCGTTAGTGAGAATGAGTCACTCCTCACTGCCACCAACGATATCTGCTTTCTTCTTTACCAGGGGGAAACCACAGCCCTCATCCTAATTGACCTCTCGGCCGCATTCAACACCATCTCCCACTGCACCCTAATTACGAGACTCTACGACACCAGCATCTGCAACAAGGCACTGAACTGGACCCACTCCTTACTGACCGACCATATACAGCGAGTCAGACGGCCGCCGTTCCTCTCAGAATCTACAGAGATCAAATGTGGAGTACTCCCTCGCTGCTCCCTGAGCCTCACCCTCTTCAACATCTGCACGGCCCCCCTCACAGCCATCATCAGAAGCCACGGACTCAACATCATCCCCTACGCCGACGACACCCAGCAGATCATCTCCTTCACCAACAAAACCACAACTGCCAGAACCAACTTTCACTTCGGAATGAAGGCAGTTGCTATCTGGATGCAAGACAGCTGCCTCATGCTCAATTCGGACAAAACCAAAGTACTCATCCGGCGACCTACCACCTCAGCCTGGAATGACTCCTGACGGCCCACCGTGCTAGGAACCCACCACACCGGACCACACATGCAACTTTGGCATCATACTGGACTCCTCGCTCTCAATGAACCACCAAATCAACGCATCATCCTGTTTTCACACGCTCCACCTACTTTGAAAGACTTTCAGATGGCTCCCCACAGAATCCAGAAAGGCGGTCACCCACGCACTCGTCACGAGCAGACTACAGCAACGCACTCTATGCCGGCCTCACCTGGAACCGTCTCAGGAAACTACAGATAGTCCAAAACGCTGCCACAACACCTCTGGCAACTCCATTTGCTCCCTATCAAAAAGAGAATCACCTTCAAGCTCCTCACACATGCCTATAAAGCTCTCCACAATGCAGAACCAGAATATTTGAACCACTGTCTCGCCTTCTACACACCAACCAGACAACTCTGCTCCACCCAACTCGCTCTGGCCTCCGTCCCATTGGGCCTGTAGTGTTCTGCTTTCAAGATGGCCTTTGGTTCTGGCATGTCGAAGGCAAAACTTGACTTAGAGGGGCACCAGTGCAATACTGATGCTGGCATTCTGAGGGCAATTCTTAGCATCACAGGTACCTGTGATAAAATACTTGCAGTGGCACACAACAGGTGAAGCAGCGGGTCACGAGATAGCACAGAAGCACTATTACTACTCGGACCCCCTCTCGGAACTCATGGAGTTTACTTTCGAAATCCTGAGAGTAAGCAGCGCACATACAGTTGTCATAGCTACCACCTTGGCCACAAATGTTGTTTAAACCTCCTCTAGGAATAGCAATAATAGCAAATATACTACTCAGTCCGCTATTTAATCACAATACCGACCCGAACCGCACAAACACTGCCGTTTTTTACGCTTTTCACCAAGGCACTACTGATAATTTCACTGTATACAAACCTTAGCCATATGTGTGTGCTTACGTGTTTGTACTGTCTACCTTCCTTTACAGGTACAACTCGAGAGGAAATCCTCCTCTCACAGTTAAAGCATCTTATTGCTACACATTGCAACACATATACATCATATGTAGCTCCTTTTTACGTCTCGCTGAACCAATGTGTAAGCATTGTTCGGCGAGATTATAGTAGAAGGATTTCAAAAGTCTACCCAAACTGCGGATTAGGGGCAGTTCATGTGAACCAGGCGCGTGCACATTACCAGCCACATCGCACGTCGCACACCATACACCATTTGTCTAAGCCTCGGCATCAGACTTCAAAGGAAGCCGCTCCCAAGCCACTCCCCTACCCCCCATCAGACTTCAAAGGAATGCGCCCCCCCGCCACTGCAATGCCTAGAGGTTGTTGAGGCTGCAGCCTAGCCCCACTCCTTTCTGCTCTCTCACACTTGTTTTTTTTTTATGGAACGGATTCCTAAATCCACTGGGTATGAGCAGCCTCGCTCTCTGTGCTCTGCTATTTTGCTATGCTCCTATACATAGTCGAATTTATGCCTTAAAAGCGTGCAAATCTCTGTTTTGACCTCCCAGATCAACATTGTCACTTCTGAACTGAAAGCGTGCCCCTGAACTGAAAGCGTGCCATGTGAATTGAAACCCTTTTGGTGTCCGCCCCCCCTATCAGACTTGAAAGGAATGCGCTCCCCCGCCACAGCAATGCCGAGAGCTTGTTAACCTAATTCCAACACGCTCACCATCCTCTTTTTTTATCAGTGCCCTCTGCTAGTCGTGTTACTGGGGTCATTCATTGCATGGTTTAAGGCTAAAACCACTCTTCCATGGCCTCGAGAAAAAACTTTGCACTTCACCATAGGTGAGAACCCGCCGCAGTGTATTTTCATGGGTTACGCATTCTTAACTGAATGAAGAGCATGGTCTTGTGGCTTGCTTCTAACTGACTATGTTCACTTGCTGGAAAACAGTCTTCTTTACAGTGTTAGAAGGTGACCGGGCAGGAAACTGTTCGTACTTGCCCATTCCTTCTTTATTTGCTGCACACTTTTGTATTCAGTGCTTGGCAAGCTAAGTGTCAGAAATATGTGAAACCATTCCTCCCACATATTTGAATTTAGGTATTTTAAGAGGCTGATTAGATTTGGCATTTACCAAACGAATGCATTTATAACCATAACACAGAAAATAATTGGGAGACATTAAATCAGACTGTGCGGTGGGTCACTGAACTTCTTGAAAATCAGAACATTCAAATTTAAAACATAGCAATGCTTAATAAAAAGTAAGAGCCGCTGCAAACTCATAGTTTATTGTGCCTGCAATGTGAGAGTTTAAGAGTCTTGCACTCCTAGAGTGGTTTAGACATGTGTTTAAAGGAATAACTGCAGAATGATTAATTAGTAAAAGTCCCTCTTCATACAAGCGAGGTGCCCTGCCTGAGAGCTATTTTCGTCACGATATCGCACGTGCTGCACTAATGCGTTACAGGATCTGCCTTGACAACGCTGAATGCACAATTGGTTTGGTAAATGATGCGGCAGTAACTGTACAGTGATTGATGCCACCGCGTTTGTGTTGCTGTCTTTCGTTGCATGATTTTCGGTGTCTTCTACTATAGGCCTTCCGCCATGAAGACAATATGCTCTGTTGGAGTCCTCATACTATATGGGGATGGTGTCGTGCCCTCACTCTATTGCCCTCACTCTACCACTCTATCGCCCTCCCTCTACCACTCTACCGCCATCATTCTACCGCCCTCACTCTAGCACTCTACCGCCCTCACTCAGACAAATTGGGTCAGGGCGAAATACCCAGAAAAACTGGGCCCTCTGGAACGTACGAAGGCTAGGTTGTAAGTGCCTGGACCCGGAGCCGGACATCAGCAAGTGGAGAGTGCCTGGGCCTAAGGGACACCAGACTGCTACGATCCCACTGAACATATGCGATGGTGAAAGACAAGCCTACTAAGGACATGGAGGCTGATAAAATTATATCCATCCAGTGTTCAATGAGGGTACAGTGGAGGAGCAGGCCAAACAAGCTTTGTTTGCGGCGCCAGGGCTCCAACTATGGCTTACATCATGGTGGAAATAAAGGCTCGCTGGAGGCCATGCTGGTAAAAATGAACACCTTGGCTATTGAGGTGGGCTTCTCCGTGCACACTTTCGGAACATGTTGAAGGGGATCGCTGAGGCTCAAGGGCATGTCAGAATTTCAACAGGAATTGGTGGCCCTAAAAAGATGGTAACCCCACTCCAGTTGCTCTCCGCCCGAATGGAGGAATGTTTTGAGGACGTGGAGGGGCACTCTCAAAGGAACAACCTAGAATCTGTGGGCTTCCCAGAGTGTGTAGATGGACAACCCTTAGAGTTGTTCCTGGAGAACTGGATCACAAATGTCCTGAAACCTAGAAAATTCCTCAATTTCTTCATGAAAAAAGTGTGCCCACCTGGCAGTGGTGCCTTTGCCCAAGGCCAGAGCACCGCCCAGCGCCATTATTGCCCAGCTTTTTAACTTCAGAGCCCGAGACGTACTATTGCAGCATGTCTGGGTAGGAGGAATGTCATGGTCTTTCCGGATTACACCCGTAAGGTGCAGGAACTATGCCGGAAATTTTTACAGACCAAAAAGAGACTGTGGGAGCCAGACCTCCAGTACAGCCTAATGTTCCTTGCAGCACAATGAAAAGGTTTTCTTATGTGTTACCCCTGGAGAGGCAAATGACTGACTAGACACTCAGGAAGGAGTAAAAACGGAATCCACCCTCGAGCCGCAGAACTGATGGAAGTGGTGTCAGCCACCAGTCATCATGTTCATGCAGACACTCTTCGGGAACGGAGGACCCGGACTGAGGCTCTACAAACAAGGAAGATCCTGGACTGCCCGTACGGACATTAGAGGACTCAAACTGTGTGCTGGACACTTGGGAATCATGCAAGCCCCAAAGGGGAGATTGTGGCTACCTGAGCAATAGCACAGCCCTGGGCTAGCGAGAGCAGTGGATGAGGCTGGGATGCTTTGGTGTGGGGTGATCTGCCCTGGTCTATGGGGCCATGTCCCTGCACTGGGGGTTGCCAAACAGAGATGCTACATACAAAGACTCGAGGCTGGTGCAGATTTCAATAGACTGCAGATCCGCTGCTACACTGGGTACTAATGTGATGTATAATTAAGACCGCAGACACTGGATATACTGTTGCATTGGTGGGGAGATCTGTCTATTATGTGTCAAAGTTACTATGTGGGTAGAATGCTTCCTATGTGGTATTATCTAGTTCAATATGATTGCATAGCTTTTGATGTAGGTCGGTGGGAGCCTACGGAGGGCTGCGGTCCCATTGGTGCGGTTTGAGTGGCATTGGCCTTGCTGCACCAGCAGTGAGTTGCTGGGCCCTCAGCATGATGCAATTGAGGAGGTTGAGACTCTGGCCTCCGAGGGAGGGATGGGGCAGTGGTTGCTGAATGTTGGCCCAGCTGTTATGGGCTAGAGTTGTTTGGGCACACTGCCTGTGGGTGGGAATATATTCACAAAAAAAATCATTTTGATGTTTAAGCTGGGGTGTAGTGTTTTAGGGTCGCTCTACAGTACTCTAAAATGGATGGTGAATGCAAGTCTGGAGTGGATGTGGGGAGTGAGAGAGCAGGGGGAGAGTGAAATCGATAAGGGACATGGCACTTAAGACGGATCAGACATAGAGGTTCCTAACATTGAACGTGCATGGACTAGGGCAGCACACTAAGGGGCTTGTGTATTTGTATCTGAGGCGGTGGGATCTCTGTGGCCTTCCTACAGGAAACACACACCTGGGGAGCCTGTATTAGTCCGTTGAAGTAGAAGATGGAGGGGACAGATATTCACAACTTCCTACTCCAGTTATGCCAGGGCGGTACTGATCTAAGTGGCACCGGGGGCCCCATTTTTGGCTACGGAGGTGATGATTGACACAGAGGGAAGATATGTTAGTGTGTCGGGTATGACAGATGCCAGGGTCCTCTGCTTTGTAAATGTCTATGCCCCTAATGTGGACAATACTGATTTTTATTTAACTATTTTGAGGGCAGCGACTAAATATCTGGGTCCGGAAGTGATAGTCTCTGGAGATCTCAATTACGTACTGGATGGCATGCTGGGCCGTTGACCCAGGTCATGGGGGGACTCGGACTGCAGGATGTATGGAGGGTGTGTGACCCTCTGAGCCTTACCGACTCATGTTTTACCCCTGAGACTGGGATATACAGTCACCTAGATTATTGCCTGATGTCATGTAGCCTAGTTCATAACATAGTTACTATTTCATACCTAGCATGCCACCTGTTGGATCATTCCCCTTTTTTGTTTTCATACAAAATGGGCAGGAGGGCTCCTGGGGTGCCTCTCTGGCGGATGAGAGTGGAGGCCTTGGCAGCCCTAGAATTTGCACACGCAAATGGATTGATACTTTGAGGAAACCTGGTAGAGCACAAATGCAAGGTCCACAGAGTGGGATGCTATGAAGGTGGTCTATGGGCGGAGTGCATGAAGATCGTGTTTGGGTAAGAATGCAGCTCGCTCAGACGCTCAATGTGCAGGAGGAGAGACTGGGTGCCCTGAAGGAGTGTTTGGCTATGGAGCTGCAGAAGGTGGTGGAATGGAAGTAGTCTAAAAAGGAACTACTAGAGACATGGGACTGGTTGGCCAAATTTGTTTACACCAACTATAGACAGCGTCTGTAGGCAGAAGCGGACAGAGCGGATAGGATATTGGCCTTGCTTCTACTTAGTGAGTCTCAGAGGACACCCGGGGTGGGGTGTTGGAGATGCGGGGAACGGAGATGCACTCCCAGCAGGATATCACAGAGGTCTTTGATGCACATCTGCAGTGTTATTTTATGTTAGGATTATTTATATAGCGCCTATCACCGCCGGTCTCTAAGCGCTTAACAGAAAGAACATAACACACTAATGCCCTTGAAAAAAACCTTCAGCTGTTACACCGCCTGGGCTGTCATAAAAGCCTTCCTAAAAAGATGGGTTTTTAGTTTCTTTCTGAAGGGTAGGAGCTGTGATTCTTCCTTCAGGATGGACGGAAGCTCATTCCACAGTTGTGGAAGAAGCACGGACAATGCCCTGCCTCCTTTGGTTTTTAGTTTAAACGGAGGTTGAATTAAATTGGAGATTGTTCCAGAGCGCAAGGATCTTCCAGGAATATATCGCTTCAAACGTTGTTTAATGTACTCTGGGGCTTTTCCAAAAAGTGCCTTGTGGGCCACACAGAGACATTTAAACTGGACTCGAAATTTCACTGGAAGCCAGTGCAGCTTCTGAAGCAGGGGAGTGGCGTGCGATTTTCTGGGCAGGGAGAAGATCAGTCTAGCTGCATCATTCTGTATTACCTGCAACTTCCTCAGCAGCTTCTGCGGCAGGCCTAAATACAGAACATTGCCATAGTCAATTTTTGAAATGACTGTGGCAGATACGACTGATTGCAAGGTAGTGGCAGATAAAATAGGGGCTAATTTATGTAGTTGCCTCAATACACCAATACAGGATCCGACGACAGCCGAAACTGGGGGGGCCATTGAAAGCTCCGCGTCAATCCTGAGCCCCAAACTTTTTACTACAGTGCAAGGAGACGGGGTAGTTCCCAATTCAGGAGGCCAGTAGAGGTCACTCCAGGGGTCCTCTTTGTTGCGGATCACCAACACCTCCGTTTTGTCAGCATTCACTTTCAACAGATTATTAGTCATCCAGTTGACCGTGAAACTGAGCAAATTCCTCACCGATTCCTGGGCCTCCTTAGTGTCATCTAGCCGGACTAATAGCTGGGTATCATCTGCGTAGTTAAATATTTCGCAGTTAATACGCATCAGCTCCTCTACCAGTGGTTGTAGGTAAATGTTGAAAAGCAGGGGGGATAAAGCCGACCCCTGGGGCACTCCCCATGTCACTTCACAGGTCTCAGACAGTTGGTCTCCTAGCTGCACTCTCTGGGTACGACCTGACAGGAAGGATTCTAGCCACTTCAGCACCTGGCCTGAAATCCCCAGTTTCGCAATACGGTCCAGCAAGATGGTATGGCTGACCGTATCAAAGGCCGCCGATAAGTCTAAGAGGATCAGGGCGCATGGTTGTTTATTGTCTGCCCTGACTCTTAACTCATCGGCAACTGAGGCCATAACCAATTCTGTACTATGTTGGGGCCGGAATCCAGCCTGCCTGGTATGAAGAAGATGATGTTCTTCCAGATGGCCGGCTAGGGTGCTGAGAACATGCTTTTCCAAGATCTTACTTAGAAAGGGTAACTGCGAAATGGGCCTGTAGTTTTTTAAGGCTTTTGTATCCATTCCTGCTTTTTTTAAGAGTGGGGAGACCCTGGCTTCTTTCATTTGGGTTGGCAGATAACCTGTTTCCAATGAGTTATTCAATAAACTCAGTACCTGAGGCTGGATGCCTGGCAGGGCCATTTTAATAAATTTTGGGGGACAAGGATCGATGTTTGACCCTGACTTGATCTGTCTGACTAGTTCTATTAGGCCCTTGTCGTCAATAGAAGGGAAATTATTCAGAGTCATGGATGGCACCTGAGCAATCAGACTAGGCAGCATAGTTGTAGCTGGTCGTGCATTGATGTCCGCGATGATATCCTGTACCTTCTGAAGAAAGAAGGTTTGGAAGGAATCATAGTCTGGTTGATCGCCCGCTGAGATTTTCCCTTCTCGTTGTGTGAGTTCCCTTAGTATCGTAAAGGTCTCACGCTGTATATTTATTGCTTCTCTAATTCTTCCCTCGTAGAAGACAGCCTTTCTTTCCAGGATATCAGCCTTATATTTTGACAGCAAGTTTTTGAAAAATTCAGCCTCTATTTGACAATAGTGAAGCCTCCACCTTCTCTCTGCCTTACGAAGGGCTTGCTTCTTCTGTTTCAAGGAGGCGTCAAACCATGGAGCTCCTTTCCCTTTCGTTCTAATGCTCTCCAACTGCTCAGGGACAAGTTTGTCCAGGGCAGCGAGTATCCAGGTCTTTAACATCCTAGCATCATAGTCCAGATCTGTACCATGCATTTTAGGGGGAGCGGAGGAGAGCAGGGTCGTGATTAGAAGGTCTGCTTCTACCTTATTCCAAGATCGAATTTTTCTCCGTGACTTATTTGGGGCATCCATCACCAGGTCGCCAGGAACCCAGCATTTTATCATAAAGTGGTCTGACCAGATGCATGGACTAACCTCCTTTATTTCTGTATTGGACAGGCAGGACCAAACAAGGTCCAATGTGTGGCCTTTCACGTGAGTCGGACCTATCACTAACTGTTGTAGATTGAGCACCGAAAGATTAGCTTCAAACTCAGTCGCTATGGGGTCTCTGGGTACTTTATCCCAGTGGTAATTAAAGTCGCCTACCACCAGAAGAGACTTGTATCTGGTGGCCAAATCTGTCAAAAGTTCAAAGATGGTGTCATTGAAATCCGGGAGGCTTTGTGGCGGCCGGTAAACTACCAATATTGCTATACATGAAGATTTAGACGAGACTTTAATTCCTAACAGTTCCGCACCTGCACAATTTTGTGCAATGATCTCTTTTACTACGAGATATTTTTTAAACAGAAAGGCCACACCCCCTCCTTTACAATCATTAGGACGATTATGCCAGATAGCATCATAATCTGGGGGTAGGGCAGCCAAGATGTCAGGCGTAGAGGCAGAGCCGAGCCATGTCTCTGAGAGAGCAAGAATATCAATATCTCCATCGAGCAATAGAGAGAAGACTTCTAGGTGGTGCTTGTGTAAAGAGCGCGTATTAAGTGTTGCCAGTCTAAGGCCATGTGGCTGGCGACTGATGAAGGTGGGAAAGGTCCTGGGGCCAGTGCCTATGGACTGTACCAGGGCCTCAGCTTGTAAAGTACCCAAGGTGCCATCATCTAGACAGATGGAGTCAGTCTTTAGAGCCCATAGTGCCTCAGGAGAGTAAGTACGAGGTCGGACAGAGTTTATGGCCCCTGGGCCCGTCCTGGCCCAGACGGGCACAGACGGGCTTTCCTCTGGCGCTCCTCCGGCACGATCGCTGCACGCCTGCATGCTGGTAAATAATTATAGTGTGTGGCTAAAAGCCACTGCCAAAGACTAGCCCGCTAACCCCCAAAACGTGGTGTCAGCAAAACCTGTCTCTGTCCCACACCCAAGATGGCGGACGGGCGTGAGGCGGCAAGGAAATCACCAAAGTGGTGAGAAGTGTGTTTTTTCAATTATGGTGCAGGCAATGCGGTAAATGGGGGAATGTGAGGTCCCTTAACAATGACCCGGTCTCAAAGAGTATTTCCAGGGCAATTTCAGGCATTTAGCAATAGTTCGTAAAAACACATTTTTTTAAAAGGAGCTAGCCTCCAACAAACCAGTAAAAGAGCAAGAGTAGTTATTTAAGTGCAGCAGTGGTATATCGATCTGAATCTAGTCGGTACACCCTCCGACTGGCCTCCTAAAATAGCCTTTGCCTAAAGCCACTGCCAAAGACTAGCCCGCTAACCCCCAAAACGTCGTGTCAGCAAAACCTGTCTCTGTCCCACACCCAAGATGGCGGACGGGCGTGAGGCGGCGAGGAAATCACCAAAGTGGTGAGAAGTGCATTTTTAGGGCTCGGGCCTAAGCCTCCACTTCGTGGAGGCGGAGCTTGCGAGCTCTTATGTGTTCAATGCAGAAAGGGGTCCAGGCTGGCACATTCCTTAGTTTTTTATGGAATCTGCCTAGTGATTCGTCTTTGCTGTGCTGTGTATTTAGTAGTGTTGACCTGATAGGCTGTAAGTAATTTACTCGTGCCCGATGTGGCATATTCTGTGTGAGAACGAGCATGGCAGAGTGATTAATCTTAATTAGGAGCTGTCAGAGTGGCCGTGTAATGCAATCCAGATGGTGCGAGCTCTGCATAAAGTGTTCGGCAGAAGAATACATAAATCCTCAATTACCAGCTGTCCGAGGTGCCGGTAATTGAAGGCAGATGGTGGTGGGAGCGTGTGCACTGCTGTGTTTTTTATAGAGAATCACATGCATCAGATCTGGTGCGTAGTGCAGAGGCGTAGTGCAGAGGCGTAGTGCATAGGTGTAGTGCGTAGTGCATAGTGCAGAGGCGTAGTGCGTAGTGCAGAGGCGTAGTGCGTAGAGCAGAGGCGTAGTGCATAGGCGTAGTGCGTAGTGCAGAGTGCGTAGTGCAGAGTGCGTAGTGCAGAGGCGTAGTGCGTAGTGCAGAGGCGTAGTGCAGAGGCGTAGTGCGTAGTGCAGAGGCGTAGTGCGTAGTGCAGAGGCGAAGTGCGTAGTGCAGAGGCGTAGTGCGTAGTGCAGAGGCGTAGTGCATAGTGCAGAGGCGTAGTGCGTAGTGCAGAGGCATAGTGCAGAGTGCAGAGTGCAGAGGCGTAGTGCGTAGTGCAGAGGCGTAGTGCGTAGTGCAGAGGCGTAGTGCGTAGTGCAGAGGCGTAGTGCAGAGTGCAGAGTGCAGAGGCGTAGTGCGTAGTGCAGAGGTGTAGTGCGTAGTGCAGAGGCGTAGTGCAGAGGCGTAGTGCGTAGTGCAGAGGCGTAGTGCGTAGTGCAGAGGCAGAGTGCAGAAGCGTAGTGCAGAGGCGTAGTGCAGAGTGCAGAGGCGTAGTGCAGAGTGCAGAGGCGTAGTGCGTAGTGCAGAGGCGTAGTGCGTAGTGCAGAGTGCAGAGGCATAGTGCGTAGTGCAGAGGGGTAGTGCGTAGTGCAGAGGCGTAGTGCAGAGGCGTAGTGCGTAGTGCAGAGTGTAGAGGCGTAGTGCGTAGTGCAGAGGCGTAGTGCATAGTGCAGAGGCGTAGTGCGTAGTGCAGAGGCGTAGTGCGTAGTGCAGAGGCGTAGTGCAGAGTGCAGAGTGCAGAGGCGTAGTGCAGAGTGCAGAGGCGTAGTGCTTAGTGCAGATGCGTAGTGCTTAGTGCAGAGGCGTAGTGCGTAGTGCAGAGGCGTAGTGCGTAGTGCAGAGGCGTAGTGCGTAGTGCAGAGGCGTAGTGCAGAGGCGTAGTGCAGAGGCGTAGTGCGTAGTGCAGAGTGCGTAGTGCAGAGGCGTAGTGCGTAGTGCAGAGGTGTTGTGAAGAGGCGTAGTGCGTAGTGCAGAGGCGTAGTGCGTAGTGCAGAGGCGTAGTGCAGAGTGCAGAGGCGTAGTGCATAGTGCAGAGGCGTAGTGCGTAGTGCAGAGGCGTAGTGCAGAGGCGTAGTGTGTAGAGCGTAGTGCAGAGGCGTAGTGCGTAGTGCAGAGGCGTAGTGCGTAGTGCAGAGGTGTAGTGCAGAGGCGTAGTGCGTAGTGCAGAGTGCAGAGGTGTAGTGCGTAGTGCAGAGTGCAGAGGCGTAGTGCAGAGGCGTAGTGCAGAGTGCAGAGGCGTAGTGTTGAGGCGTAGTGCGTAGTGCAGAGGCGTAGTGCAGAGGCGTAGTGCGTAGTGCAGAGGCGTAGTGCGTAGTGCAGAGGCGTAGTGCATAGTGCAGAGGCGTAGTGCGTAGTGCAGAGGCGTAGTGCGTAGTGCAGAGGCGTAGTGCAGAGGCGTAGTGCGTAGTGCAGAGGCGTAGTGCAGAGGCGTAGTGCGTAGTGCAGAGGCGTAGTGCGTAGTGCAGAGGCGTAGTGCAGAGGCGTAGTGCGTAGTGCGTAGTGCAGAGGCATAGTGCGTAGTGCAGAGTGCATAGGCGTAGTGCGTAGTGCAGAGGTGTAGTGCAGAGTGCAGAGGCGTAGTGCAGAGGCGTAGTGCAGAGGTGTAGTGCGTAGTGCAGAGGCGTAGTGCGTAGTGCAGAGGCGTAGTGCGTAGTGCAGAGGCATAGTGCGTAGTGCAGAGGCGTAGTGCAGAGGCGTAGTGCAGAATTCAGAGGCATAGTGCATAGTGCAGAGGCGTAGTGCGTAGTGCAGAGGCGTAGTGCATAGTGCAGAGGCATAGTGCGTAGTGCAGAGTGCAGAGGCGTAGTGCGTAGTGCAGAGGCGTAGTGCGTAGTGCAGAGGTGTAGTGCGAAGAGCAGAGGCGTAGTGCAGAGTGCAGAGGCGTAGTGTGCAGTGCAGAGTGCAGAGGCATAGTGCGTAGTGCAGAGGCGTAGTGCGTAGTGCAGAGGCGTAGTGCAGAGGCGTAGTGCAGAGGCGTAGTGCGTAGTGCAGAGGCGTAGTGCAGAGGCGTAGTGCGTAGTGCAGAGGCGTAGTGTGTAGTGCAGAGTGCAGAGGCGTAGTGCGTAGTGCAGAGGCGTAGTGCGTAGTGCAGAGGCGTAGTGCAGAGTGCAGAGGTGTAGTGCGTAGTGCGTAGTGCAGAGGCGTAGTGCAGAGTGCAGAGGCGCAGTGCGTAGTGCAGAGGCGTAGTGCAGAGTGCAGAGGCGTAGTGCGTAGTGCAGAGTGCAGAGGCGTAGTGCGTAGTGCAGAGGCGTAGTGCGTAGTGCAGAGGCGTAGTGCGTAGTGCAGAGGCGTAGTGCATAGTGCAGAGTGCAGAGGCATAGTGCAGAGGCAGAGTGCAGAGGCGTAGTGCAGAGTGCAGAGGCGTAGTGCAGAGTGCAGAGGCGTAGTGCGTAGTGCAGAGGCGTAGTGCAGAGGCGTAGTGCAGAGGCGTAGTGCGTAGTGCAGAGTGCAGAGGCGTAGTGCATAGTGCAGAGGTGTAGTGCGTAGTGCAGAGGCGTAGTGCAGAGGCGTAGTGTGTAGTGCAGAGGCGTAGTGCAGAGGCGTAGTGCGTAGTGCAGAGGCGTAGTGCGTAGTGCAGAGGCGTAGTACATAGTGCAGAGGCGTGGTGCGTAGTGCAGAGGTGTAGTGCAGAGGCGTAGTGCGTAGTGCAGAGGCGTAGTGTGTAGTGCAGAGGCGTAGTGCAGAGGTGTAGTGCATAGTGCAGAGGCGTAGTGCGTAGTGCAGAGGTGTAGTGCGTAGTGCAGAGGCGTAGTGCGTAGTGCAGAGGCGTAGTGCGTAGTGCAGAGAGCGTAGTGCAGAGGCGTAGTGCGTAGTGCAGAGGCGTACTGCGTAGTGCAGAGTGTAGAGGCGTAGTGCGTAGTGCAGAGGCGTAGTGCGTAGTGCGTAGTGCAGAGGCGTAGTGCAGAGGCATAGTGCGTAGTGCAGAGGCGTAGTGCGTAGTGCAGAGGCATAGTGCGTAGTGCAGAGGCGTAGTGCGTAGTGCAGAGGCGTAGTGCATAGTGCAGAGGCATAGTGCGTAGTGCAGAGGCGTAGTGCAGAGGCGTAGTGCATAGTGCAGAGGCATAGTGCGTAGTGCAGAGGCGTAGTGCAGAGGCGTAGTGCAGAGACGTAGTGCGTAGTGCAGAGGCGTAGTGCGTAGTGCAGAGGCGTAGTGCGTAGTGCAGAGGCGTAGTGCGTAGTGCAGAGGCGTAGTGCGTAGTGCAGAGGCGTAGTGCAGAGGCGTAGTGCAGAGGCATAGTGCAGAGGCGTAGTGCGTAGTGCAGAGGCGTAGTGCGTAGTGCAGAGGCGTAGTGCGTAGTGCAGAGGCGTGGTGCGTAGTGCAGAGTGAAGCCAATGCATATCTACAGGCTAGCGATGACAGTGCATATCTACAGGCTAGTGAAGCTAATGCATATCTACAGGCTAGCAATGACAGAGCATATATACAGGCTAGTGAAGCCAATGCATATCTACAGGCTAGCAATGACAGTGCATATCTACAGGCTTTTGAAGCCAATGCATATCTACAGGCTAGCGATGACAGTGCATATCTACAGGCTAGCTATGACAGTGCTTATCTACAGGCTAGCGATGACAGAGCATATCTACAGGCTAGCGATGACAGTGCATAACTACAGGCTAGTGAAGCCAATGCATATCTACAGGCTAGCGATGACAGAGCATATCTACAGGCTAGCGATGACAGTGCATATCTACAGGCTAGCGAAGCCAATGCATATCTACAGGCTAGCGATAACAGTGCATTTCTACAGGCTAGCGATGACAGTGCATATCTATAGGCTAGTGATGACAGTGCATATCTACAGGCTAGTGAAGCCAATGCATATCTACAGGCTAGCGATGTCAGTGCATATCTACAGGCTAGCAATGACAGAGCATATCTACAGGCTAGCGATGACAGTGCATATCTACAGGCTAGCGAAGTCAGTGCATATCTACAGGCTAGCGATGACAGTGCATATCTACAGGCTAGCGATGACAGAGCATATCTACCGGCTAGCGATGACAGTGCATAGCTACAGGCTAGCGATGACAGTGCATATCTACAGACTAGCGATGACAGGGCATAGCTACAGGCTAGCGATGACAGTGCATATCTACAGGCTAGCGATGACAGTGCATATCTACAGGCTAGCGATGACAGTGCATATCTACAGGCTAGCGATGACAATGCATATGTACAGGCTAGCAATGACAGAGCATATCTACAGGCTAGCGATGACAGTGCATATCTACAGGCTTTTGAAGCCAATGCATATCTACAGGCTAGCGATGACAGTGCATATGTACAGGCTAGCGATGACAGTGCATATCTACAGGCTAGCGATGACAGTGCATATCCACAGGCTAGCGATGCCAGTGCATATCTACAGGCTAGCGATGACAGTGCATAACTACAGGCTAGTGAAGCCAATGCATATCTACAGGCTAGCGATGACAGAGCATATCTACAGGCTAGCGATGACAGTGCATATCTACAGGCTAGCAAAGCCAATGCATATCTACAGGCTAGCGAAGCCAATGCATATCTACAGGCTAGTGATAACAGTGCATATCTACAGGCTAGCGATGACAGAGCATATCTACAGGCTAGCGATGACAGTGCATATCTACAGGCTAGCGATGACAGTGCATATCTACATGCTAGTGAAGCCAATGCATATCTACAGGTTAGCGATGACATGGCATATCTACTGACTAGCGATGACGGTGCATATCTACAGGCTAGTGAAGCCAATGCATATCTACAGGCTAGCGATGACAGTGCATATCTACATGCTAGCGATGACAGAGCATATCTACAGGCTAGCGATGACAGTGCATATCTACAGGCTAGCGATGATAATGCATATCTACAGGCTAGCGACGACAGCGCATATCTACAGGATAGCAATGACAGCGCATATCTACAGGCTAGCGATGACAGTGCATATCTACAGGCTAGCGATGACGGTGCATACCTACAGGCTAGTGAAGCCAATGCATATCTAGCTAGGCTAGCGATGACAGTGCATATCTACAGGCTAGCGATGACAGAGCATATCTACAGGCTAGCGATAACAGCGCATATCTACAGGCTAGCGATGACAGTGCATAACTACAGGCTAGTGAAGCAAATGCATATTTACAGGTTAGCAATGACAGTGCATATCTACAGGCTAGCGATGACGGTGCATATCTACAGGCTAGTGAAGCCAATGCATATCTACAGGCTAGCAATGACAGTGCATATCTACAGGCTAGCGATGACAGTGCATATCTACAGGCTAGCTATGATAATGCATATCTACAGGCTAGCGACGACAGCGCATATCTACAGGATAGCAATGACAGCGCATATCTACAGGCTAGCGATGACAGTGCATATCTACAGGCTAGCGATGACGGTGCATACCCACAGGCTAGTGACGCCAATGCATATCTACAGGCTAGCGATGACAGTGCATATCTACAGGCTAGCGATGACAGTGCATAGACTCACAAGGAGACCACAGGCAGCTGAGGTGCAATCTTCTCCCACTCACAAGAACGACATCACAGGCAGCAGCAGTGCAAGCTTCTTACACTCACAAGGAGACCACAGGCAGCAGAGGTGCAAGCTTCTCACACTCACAAGAAGGACATCACAGGCAAGTGGTGCAATATTCGCACACTCACAAGGAGATTACTGGCAGTACACACCACATGAACACACTCCATAACACATAGCAACAATACATTGGCATTTACAATGCCATTAGCTCAAACTCAAATAAATCCGAGCCCGATTGCATTTCTAATGCTTGTTCAATTATGGTGCAGGCAATGCGGTAAATGGGGGAATGTGAGGTCCCTTAACAATGACCCGGTCTCAAAGAGTATTTCCAGGGCAATTTCAGGCATTTAGCAATAGTTCGTAAAAACACATTTTTTTAAAAGGAGCTAGCCTCCAACAAACCAGTAAAAGAGCAAGAGTAGTTATTTAAGTGCAGCAGTGGTATATCGATCTGAATCTAGTCGGTACACCCTCCGACTGGCCTCCTAAAATAGCCTTTGCCTAAAGCCACTGCCAAAGACTAGCCCGCTAACCCCCAAAACGTCGTGTCAGCAAAACCTGTCTATGTCCCACACCCAAGATGGCGGACGGGCGTGAGGCGGCGAGGAAATCACCAAAGTGGTGAGAAGTGCGTTTTTCAATTATGGTGCAGGCAATGCGGTAAATGGGGGAATGTGAGGTCCCTTAACAATGACCCGGTCTCAAAGAGTACTTCCAGGGCAATTTCAGGCATTTAGCAATAGTTCGTAAAAACACATTTTTTTAAAAGGAGCTAGCCTCCAACAAACCAGTAAAAGAGCAAGAGTAGTTATTTAAGTGCAGCAGTGGTATATCGATCTGAATCTAGTCGGTACACCCTCCGACTGGCCTCCTAAAATAGCCTTTGCCTAAAGCCACTGCCAAAGACTAGCCCGCTACCCCCAAAACGTGGTGTCAGCAAAACCTGTCTCTGTCCCACACCCAAGATGGCCGACGGGCGTGAGGTGGCGAGGAAATCACCAAAGTGGTGAGAAGTGCGTTTTTCAATTATGGTGCAGGCAATGCGGTAAATGGGGGAATGTGAGGTCCCTTAACAATGACCCGGTCTCAAAGATAATTTCCAGGGCAATTTCAGGCATTTAGCCAGTCAGTCAGTCAGTATAGCTTTATTCGATTTTGGTTTAAAATCATAAAAGCGTACAATTAAAATAGATAAAAACATGCATACAATAACACATAATATCTGAAGTTAAAAAACTTATTCTCGACCTGTGGGGATAAATATCTTAATTATAGTGTATTTTCCGCAGGTTGGGCTTAAATCAAACAGTAATTAGTAGGGATTCCAATACTTAGGACTATAAAGCAGTGTTTCCTGTCTGGTATAGCTGGGAAAGCTACGGCCGCTTGGTACAAGGAGACCTCTGCCCATTAACATGTTGCAGCCTACCTTTAGGCTAGATGTGGGGATGCACGGCATTCTAGGGTAAAAATCATGCAAATCCCAGACGGAGATTGGGCCGTTTCCATCTTGGGGTGCACAGGTACGCAGATATGGGACAATGTGCCTCTGCCTAAATCTAATGAGTACTAGGTCACCATCGATGTCTTTTGGGAGGGAACCCAGCCAGCCCACCCTTCTGACACTCATGATTGTACCCTCGAAGTTAGGTGGCAGGGGTCTATTTTTTGACAGCCAAAATTTAACCTTGTTCAACAGATCATGTTGTCTCTCGGTTTTCCCAGCTGTAAGCGACGGTACTCCCGCGAGGACACATACAAAGGGAGCTGCCTCCGGTGGGAGTTGGATAGGGGTAACTTTATTATACTGTGCTCTAGGAGAAGTTCGCTGTAGCAAAACGGCTTTAGAAGAAGTTTTGTGGGCTATTGGGGCTGGTGCATTAGCGACTATTGATTGGGTTGGAGCCCTTTTGTCTTGCGTAATTGGCTTGGGGCATTTGGGGGTAGTTGATGGGTGGGAACAATTAGGTGTTATAAGGGATTTATTGGCTAGCAGGTTTGACTTGATGGTTTCCTCCAATTCAGTCAGCCTGTCCCCTAGTGTGTTTATTTTTTCTATTAGTGGTGATATAATAGAGCTGACCAGTTGTTCAATAAGGGATAATAGATCCGGCTGTGTAGGAGATGCTAGGACAATTAACTTCTCAGCAGCCTCAGGAGTCGTGGAAGGATTACTGACTGGGACTGTGGGGCTTGAACACAATTTTTGGATTTTTGGTTGGTTCCCAATGTGATTAGCCCCAGTATATTTCCTTTTAGCAGATAAGAACTGGGGAGATGCAATCCCTTGGGTGTTTTCAATGTTGACGTTTTTGGATAATGGGAGGGGTTGCAAGGGGCTGACAGAATCAGGTAATAGACAGGAGCTTTTGACGGGAAGCGGTGATTCCACTAAAACATGTTTAGTTTTACACAGGCTGTTTAAATCATCTAACCATGTAAAAACGTGCTCTGTGTCTGCTGTTTGCATGGGCTGAGGGGATATGCCTTTAACGGCTTCTCTAACAATGGACAATGTTGTACTATTGATTTTATCCCCCTTGCGAGTCATGGTGTGATTTGAATGTAACAAATTAGTTATCGACAAATCGTACGCGTTGGAAGGAAAAATGTCCTTGGAGAAGGGCAGAGTCAGTAAGCGGAAGCCAAGGAAAAAGCAGATGTCTTTCGTTACCTTCTCTTAACAAAGAGCCAAGGGGGGTAGCCCCGTCCTCCTCAGGCCTCGGCGCAAACCCGCGCGCGATTCCGCGTCGCGGGTTCTGTGAAGGGACTTATGCGCCTCTTTGGCGCGCAATTTGCAGTCGGCGGCGTCTTCCGCTGCTGGGTAGTCTGGGGGGTGTATGTAGTTCCTGTCCTCCCTCCACACAGCGGCCGCTCGAGATTGAAGGTGCGGCGGCAAGGAGACAGGCGGGACACGAAAAAATCAAGAGTTGCTGCTCCACAAGGTAACCCCCACTGCAAGGTGTGTCCCCCGCTCCACCGGGTATGTGCAGGGACTTATGCGCCTCCTGGCGCGCAATTTGCGGTCGGCGGCGTGTCCATAGTACTCAAATAGCACTCAAATAGCACTCAGCAAGAAACAAAAACCAGAATCAAACAAAGTCTAATCAAAAAGCAAAGTCTGATCCAAAGTCCGATCCAAAAGGGGCAAGAATCCACACTCCCAGCGCTAACAAAAGCTTTTTACAGTAGCGGCATGCAGCGCTTGACTTGCTTAACTGACCAGGCTGCTTGCATTAATGGTAGATCGCCTCCTGCAAGAGCCGCCACTGCTGAGGGAGCCGCGGTCTCTGGCACAACTTCTCTCCCCGTCTCCTCTCCTCCGCTCTCACCTGCCGTGAGCCCCGTGTCAGTATATGGCAGCACTCAGACTCCTGGACTTCGAGATTTTTTTAAATCCAACAAAAAAAGTTTTCCGAGCAGCCTGTGAGTCAATCAGCCTCGATTCAAGCCTGAGATTTCGAGCAGAAAACGCTAACTGATCCAGGACGACAGCGGCATACTGACTCTCTCCTCTCCCTCACTCTGGGCTCCGAGAAGTGAATTAACATCAGCAGCGCTTCTTTTGGGTTGCTTACTCAAAGCCAGGCATTTAGCAATAGTTCGTAAAAACACATTTTTTAAAAAGGAGCTAGGAGCTAGCCTCCAACAAACCAGTAAAAGAGCAAGAGTAGTTATTTAAGTGCAGCAGTGGTATATCGATCTGATATGGGATATGGGATATATGCGGCACTGAACAGTAACTTCCCAATAGCAGGGGAGGACTACCTGACCGGCCTACAAATGGCCAGTCTGCCTAGATAGGACAGGGAACAACTAAATGCTCCCCACACTGAATGCTTCTGCCCTTATGACACATGAACAACATTTGAATTTTCACTTATCCACAATAATGTATACTGTGTCTAAGAAAGAAACCTAGACAAGCACATACCATGATCCGGTTAGTGATGACAGGTTCCACCTCTACTTATCATCTATATTTTTCCTGTTTATTCAGCTATGGTGGTTATTTTAAAGAACCTTTTGGAATTCCCTTGAATTCAACAATAATGTGTATTCACCTAACATGAGACTAGTCAGTTTAAAAGGTACAAAATAATGAAGTACATTGATGTAAACTATTTGAAGAACACAATCAAAGGTTGTGGAACTCCATGTAGTGACAAGGAAAAAAGCATTGATGATTTATTTATTTACACTATGTTTTTGCGAGCCACCTGACATCATGGCAAAGTGTGTGTTTTTATTTGTATTTAAACGGCCCAAGAACCTCTTTTAAATATTTACCATGAATATACCGAATTATTGTTTCACTTTTCCTTCATTTAAGCATATAACCCTATATGAGGAAAAGTAGTATTTCAATGAATTGTGCAGTCAAGTTACTTCTTCCCTGAAGAGGAACCCCTTAAAGTGATGCATCTGTAACTCATTTTAAATAAAATACTGCACGTTTCCCATCTCCTTTTCCCTCATTCTTCCTTCTGCTCTCTCATCCTTTCCATCAATCTCTTCCCTCCTTTCTTTATCAACATCTTTGTGACTCCTTGTCTGAATCCTCCTATCTTCTACTACATATTGCTGGTCTTCACCCCTCAGTCTTTCTTCTATTACTCTTTCTCATCTCTTTTTAAGTTCAAAAAAGTTTTTATTGAAACAGATAAAGTAAAACTTTACAAAAGAAAACAATGAAAATGATACAAATGATCATACAGCAAAACAATCAATAATAATAATAAGAATAGAAGGATTCAAAAGTTGAGAATGACTAAAAGCATGACCGGCGACTGGTAAATTATAGAGCAATGAATTACGTAGGAAATATACAATATATATAAAAAATGTAAAATAGGAAAAGTACATATAATAAGCTATAGGAAATCATGGAGGTTTAGTAACTTCTTGTTGTATTGGAGGTGAGGACAGAGAACACCTAGCACTGATATCAAAAAATGATGTAACGGGGCTCCAAAACTCTCGCCTCTCAGTAGCTAAAATCAAGGGATAAACAAATGTCGTATCTAATCTATGATTGTAGCATACTCTTTCTCATCTCTGAGTCTCCTTCTCTTTCCTTTCACTCTACTTGTCTCCTCTTTCCTCCTTTCTCACCCTACTTCCGGTTTGGCTCTATTCTCCTTTCTATCTCCATCACCTTTCGAATGGTCTAAAAGTGCACATGCCAAACTCAAGTTTAGACATCCCAACCAGACCGCCAGTCAATCATTGTCTCCCTCCCAGACTGACATTCATACAGATCAAATCCAGAAAGAGCTATCTGCCAGAGAATCAGTGTCAAGCAGCATTTGCCTTGGGACATCAGTCAAACACCTAGGGGCAGATTTACAATAAACTAACGCAGCACCGTGCTGCAAGTCATTTTGCTGCGTCGTGCTGCGTTAGTTTCGTAGCACAGTGATGCGACATATTTACAACAATATGTTGCATCTCTCTACTTCCCCCTGCGCTGGCGCACACACTGCTGCCATGCGCCGACGCAGGCACCCTTGCACCGTGGTTCCCTTCCTGGACAAAAACAATCTGAAATGCCGTTTTTCAACTTTGTGTGCTGCATTAGCACACATAGGGCCCAATTCACAGAACTAACTTAAGACAAAATCCTAAACGTACTACCATTTTGGTATTCACAGAAGGCACTTACTCATTTCGGTATTCAAAGAAGTTAGGAGTCCTAACTTTAGGACTCCTAAATACCTTCTGTGAATACCGAAAGTCTTAAAGTTAGGATTTTTCTCAGTTTAGGAGTAGTAAAGTTAGGACTCCATAGAAGTTGAAAAACAGCATTCTTTCAATGATTGTTTATGTGCAGGAAGGGAACCCTTCCGGAACAATAACTAGAGGTGATTCTCTCTTTCAATGTGTGCTGCAGAATGCAGCAAGCATTGAAACAGGAGACAAAAACGAGGAGAAATGAATACATTTCTGCTCGTTGGGCCTCCCTAAGCCTCCCCTGGGGAGGTGAAGCATTCACAAGCATTTCCATATTTACGATTCCTCGTAAATCTGGAAATGTCTCTCGTTCCATGGGTGTGCGTGGGAACACTCACAGCAACACCCATGGACGCCCCATTCACACAAAGTCCTGCGTGTTAATTTACAAGGACATGAAAAGCCACACAGGGTGGCTTTTCATGTCCTTGTAAATATGGAGCAGTGTATTGAGCTGGCAGTGCGTCACAAAAAGTGACGTACTGACAGCGCAAGGGTGCCATGCTTTCTATATTATAATGGAATTGCCGCGTTTGCCAAATAAACCATAATCTTCTGCGTAATCTGCAAATTTTGTGAAAAAACAATTGCCTCTGGCTTAAACGGATCAAAAGTTAGTAAAAACATGGCACCATGGGCCTTATGTATCAAGCAAATTCGCATTCGCAAAGGCCGAAATTTGCAGAATTTCGGCCTTTGCGAATGCGAATTTGCTACATGGTATGTATTAACATTTGCGATTCCTTATTTTGCAATTGCATTTAAGGAATCGTAAATTTTGCGATTCCTTAAATGCAATGTATGAAGCTAAAAAAAATTGCAAAATATCCTTAAGGAATCGCAAATTACCACCAACTTCTAGTTGGTGATAAGTTGCGAATTCCTTGAAAAATGCACATTTTTGCATTTTTCAAAGTGCCATGTGACACACACACATGCCCTTGGGGCATGTATGTGCACCACATGTGCACCCATGCATATTTCAGGGGTGCAACAGGGTGTCCTTTGGACACCCCTGCACCCTTGAAATTATTCTCAATTTGCGATTAGCAAATTGCGAATCGCAAATTGAGAATAATTTCCCATTCATTCCTATGGGCCTCCTGGCCCATAGAAATGAATGGGAAAGTATTCCTGAATTGCGATTTGCAATTTGCTAATCGCAATTAAGGAATTTTAAGAAATCGCTAAAAAAAATTTTTTTTTTACATACATACCAATTTGCGATTCTCAAATAGCGATTTTTTAAAAATCGCTATTTGAGAATCGCAAATGGGTATCTTGATACATATGGCCCCAAATCACCTGGGCCTATGTTCCTGGCAGTGGAAGAAGTTTCCTATTACTGTATCGGGTTATTAAACTGGTACTAATATGGTGACATCTTTTCTTAGTGTCACTATATGTAAAAATTACAAAATAATGAAATAATTGTATCATATAATGTGCTGCATTAGGCCGCATAATGTACCTTTCATGCTGCATAATTAATTCAACCCTGCCGCATAATATGGTCTTCCCCTGCCGCACGATTCCAGTTGTACAAATAATTCAACAAAACACTAGTGCTGCCACAACCAAAGCAGTGACACATAATGAAATGCACCATGCTGAAGCAGAAGCAATTTAAAGCATGAGTGTGGCTTACTTTGGGCACAAGTAGATCAAATGCATAAAGTTCGAAGTAGCTGAAAGGGGGGATTAATTGATATCTCGCAGACAGTTATTGTTTAATTCAACAGCCTCTCCTCAAGTGTTCACACATTTCATCACTATCAAATGTGTCCATTTCGCTATATCTATATCTCTTGCTCGCTCTCCCTCTCTTCACTCTCCCCACTTTCTTTCTCCTCTTTCACCTGTTTTTCTCTCCTTTCATTTTCTCTCCCTCTCTGATGGGCACTGAGGGGAAATGAATGCAGCTTAATCGTTTACCCTTGTAAAATTGTGTCCACACAGAACTCGAGTGCTTTTTCACACTGCCTCTGGCCTTCCAAACTCCACTGTAGTGCGAAACCCCTCGGATTTGCAGAAAAAATTTATAATTATAATAATACATTTACACAACTTGAATTTCACGTTCCATTTCGCATGGGACAGGCAGCCTACCCTGCATCGCACACCTACAAAAGAATTAACTGATAAGGACCAGTGGACCCTGCACTTTTAGATGCACCCGGTCAAAACCCATGGGAAGCCATTATAACATAAATGAGCCGCTGACGATTCATCAGGGGCGGAGCTTAGAGCCATTGAGCAACACCAGTGGCGGCTGTGGCGCGGCGCTCCGCGGTCATGCTACTGATTCTGCCCCAGTGTTCCTCTGGTACCAGTACTCTCTTTGGTGAAGGAGAAGTTCCAGTACTCAAAGGCTGAACATTGAAAAGTGCCGGCACTTAGTACCAGTGAGTACCGGCCCAATTAAAGCCCTGGTGCCATGGGAAGCTATCCCACTTTGTGCATTACTGGTCCATGGCAGGTGGTGGAACGTACTGGGAGGGCGTCCATGAGGGGGTGAAGACTACCTCCGCCAACACGAGATTTAAATTAATGCAACATATAATGTTATACACCAGGTATATCTTACCCCCAACACACTGCAAGCTATCTACCCAGGGTGAGCGCCCACCTGCCACGCGGAAGCGCTGGAGAGACAATGAGCTAGCAGATGATTTGCAGGCCTGGGAGGTGATGCTCGCTGACTTTCTAGACCCCCAGAAGCTAAACCCCCAAGAGAGGAAAATTGGACAACGTTGGAAGATGTGAATGTGAGGAGTGGCCTTGAATGGGGTAAGGGCGAAGGTGAGTGACAGTGCCCCGCACTGGGCAAAAAGAAGCGCACAACTCTAGTGTTGGGACTGGCTACTCAGGAGCCCGGCCCCCACAGTCCCTCTTTGTTGACCCCAGAGAATGTCCATTGATCGGTCTTATGCAGCAGTTGCAATAGACCATGAGGGCATTGGGGTGGGATGAGCTGGAGGTTGTATTTATACCATAACCTGGAATGTATCACATTGGCTCAAATGCCCAAAAAATAGATACTGAAAAAAAAGTCATAAGTATAAGGAAAGACTTGCCTTCTACGGTGGCGGAAGGGGGCCCTCGTGTTAGAAAAATTCATACTCTTATACAGGGCTTTAGACAAAGACTTCCATACATTCGGTGTGAATCCATAATTCTCAGGGTTTGGACCAATAGAAAATAAGCTACAAGAAGCATTTTAACGGATTCTCTCAGGATAGTAGTACATTGAGATTCAACCATTCTCACAGTCTTGGCTGTACAGTTGAGCTGAAACATGCTTTTAACATAAACCTGGGACAGTGAGAACGATCCTTGATTCAGTACAAAAAGGAAACTTCTCTGAAAACACTTTCTGCTTACTCAAGTGAAAACTAGACATGTTTTGTTAAAAACAGGAATCAGCAGCAGTTATCACATAATATATTGTGATGTTGAGGCAAGATGGAGGACAGTGTAAACACAACCTAGTGTTAGTATAAGCTCAATTCGTAATGCTCTTCTGATTGCCAGAAAATCTACGCTCATGCCGGCGTAGGAGGGGTAAACTCCCTTTTAACACCAGAGGTGGTAAATTAAGTTCATAGCTACCTTTGTTTGCTCTGTCTACAAGAGGTGTAGAGATCTAAAGTATATGACCAATCAAAAATGACTAGCCTTCCTCCTATTAAGGCAAAGTTCATTTTGGTGCTCCTGATGTTGTATGTGTGTCGAACATATTATCCAGCATTGCTGGTCTCAATCTCCCTCCCGTAAATTAAGGTGAAGTGGTGCATTATCTCCATGCATGTGTTAGCCTATGTCATAACCTAAAGTTGAGCCAGGGAAGCCATAAAGTAGTTAAAGACAAACATTTAGGGCCCCATTAGGATGGCGGGGGAATTGCCCTCGCCAGGCTGGCGGTAGCCAGCGCCGGCCTGGCGGGGGCGATCCACCCGCCATCCATGCCGGAATGACCCCCCGCCATATTATTATGGCTGGGGGGTCCGCGGCGGACGGAAAGATCGTCCGCCGCTTTTCCGCCCCGGTCGCCTTGCGACCGGGCGGAAAAGGGTTCTGTATGGTGGCATTGTCTATCAAACACCGCCAGCCATATTAGAATGGGCATTTTTGCAATGCCAATACCGCCACTGAAAGGCATACGGAGTCTGCTTTGGGGGCCCGTTGCGGTCCCCCAGAGATTTCGGGGGTGGTGGGTGGTGCACATGGTGCCCCCCAGCAGTTCCATGCACAACTTGACAGGCACGGAGTGGTGCCTGTCATGTTGTGCATGGAAGTGTACAGCATGCCTTCCTGGCATTGTGGCAGGCGGTGCTGAGTGCACCGCCCGCCACAATGTCAGGAATGCTGGATGCGCCCGCCACTGTGGCGGACGCATCCTAATTGCAGGCACGGGACCCCCGCCCTTATGGCGGGCGGTTACTATATGCGATGGGATGGCGGCCGAACAAAGTCTGCCTGTCATCCTAATGGGCCCCTAAATCTTGAGAGATGCGAATGCTACACATGATATTGCTCATTATGGTCAGGAAGTGGTCCAGTCCAACCTGGCTAGATTGATTTAGCAGAAAAGTGATATAAGATAGTGCATCTTTTCAATTGGCTCTCACATTTTTTAACTGCCTTTACTGCCATTTTTGGACTCTGGGCCCTGGGAGTCTCAAGTGCTCTGATCTCAAAATACTGTAAATAATTGGCAACAATAAATGTAATTTCTGACTTTTAGCTAGCTATTGTCTGTGGCTACCTGAGGAAGGTGCAAACTCAGTAGGCAAATGTTTCTGGGTCGTCCCACTTTGTGAGTTTGCTGTATGAGCCAATGTTTCAGCTGGACTTAGTGAATGAAGCATCTACCCCAGTAGAGCACTGCCCACAGACACATCTCATTCATAGGGATATTGACCCCCTACTGTGAGCCACCACCTCCCAGGCTCATTATCTTTTCCAGTGCAACCCTTGACCCTGTGTTCGGGCAGGTCACTCCGCACAGCTAGCTCCACCTGTCTGTGTCCGTGTCCTTCCTCCCGCCGGTGCCGTGAGTACGTGCCTCCTGTGTCCGCTCTCATTTCACGCTGTAAGCTGCCCGCTCTTCTGGGCTACTGTGTTTACCTTTTTTGTCTATTTTGTTTTCCTTCCCTACTAGCTATAATTGCCCTCTCCCCTGGGATACTGTGTTGCCTTTTGTCTATTTTGTTTTCCTGCCCTCCTTCTCCCAGTAGCTCTCCGGTCTGTTTGCTCCCTGTAGCACCCTGATTGTTTCTTCCCACCGCTGCCTCCCCTGCGGCCCTGCCCCCCTCGCTAGCCCATTTGCCTTCCCACCCACCTCCCAGCTGCTCCTCCCTCCCACCTCCCCTTCTTAATGGCAGCCACGCAGCGGGCGTACCGCAGGCACCACAAAGGCGTGCCTACGGCAAGCCCATCTGCGCCAGGTTGTGCCCGGACCGCGCCCAGCGCCAGACCCCTTGGCACCCACGAGCAACATGACACCAGACGCTGCTGCGACGCCAACCTCCTCCACACACTCAATGCCGGCCAATCAACCACCTGCTTCCAGGCCAACCCAAAGCTCACCCACGGACCCTTCACCTGCCGAAAATGCAGCGACACCATCCAGCAAACACCTGCAGGTTCTGCCTCTCCCCCCACGGCAGGTTGAAACCATCTCAGATGCAAACTACTCTACACCTGCTCCATCCACAAGCACGCCGTCGAACTCTAGGACCTGCTCGACTCATCCTCCCTGGGCGTCGCCTTCCTGAGTGACACCTGGACGAACCCCTCTTCGGAACCCGGCATTGCCATGGCCATCACGGATGGCTACAAGATTACCCGCAGGGACCGCACCAACAGACCCGGAGGAGGAATCGCCATCGTCTACTTGAATACCCTTAGAATCTCGACCAGCACCGAAGACACCCTCAGCACCGCCGAACACCTGCACTTCCAGATCCTCATGGATCCCAACACCACCCTCAGAGAAACCCTCATCTACAGACCCCCCCGAACCCTGACCACAGTTCAGCGACTCCATCACAGACATCGTCAGCCCACACGTACTGGCCTCCACAGACTACATCCTCCTTGGAGACCTGAACTTCCACCTCGAAAACGCAGACAGCAACTCCACCATCCTGCTCTACAACCTCGGAACATTGGAGTCAAACAACTCGTCACGACACCCACCCACCCCGACGGTCACATGGTCAATCCCATCTTCTCCACCATTAACCGCGTCACCTTCAGCCACACCACCGAACTCCACTGGACCGACCACTTCTGCATCCAGTTCTCCTTCAAGAAAAACACCACGCACAACCCCCTGCAACGAATCCCCCACCGCAGCTGGAACAAGGTCACCGAAGACCAGCTAATCACCACCCTCTCCCTAGACCCACCTACTAACCACACCGACACAGCTGCCCGCAACCTCAGTCAATGGATCAACGACTGTGCCAACACCCTCGCCCCTATCAAGAAACCCTCAAACAAGACGCACCGTCAGTAGGGCCAGCTGGTTCACCACCGACCTCCAAACATTCAAGCAGACTTGCCAAAGACTCGAGAAAAAGTGGCACCACGAACAGACACCAGACAACCATGCAGCCCTCAAGAACGCCAGCCGCAGGTACCACCAACTCATTCGATCCGCCAAAAGGACCTCCTTCAAGGAATGCATCGACAACACCACACACAACAGCAAAGAGCTCTTCACTTTCGTGAATGAACTCGCCAACCCCAGCTCCAGCTCTGATGACATCTCGCCATCACAAGACCTCTGCGAATCGCTTGCCACCTTCTTCTACCACAAGATCATTAACATCCACAACAGCTTCATCACTATGACCTCCCCGACTGCCACCAACACCTCTGACTCACTGCCCCCCCAGCCTCACCGACCTTCTGCTCTCCTGGAACCACATCAGTAACGACTACACCATCAAAACCTTGAACACCATCCACTCCGGCTCAACGTCAGACCCCTGCCCCCACCACATCTTCAACAAAGCGAGCTCCATCAGCGCACCCAAACTCCGGAAGATCTTCAACAGCTCCTTCGAGAACGCCACCTTCCTGGAGAGCTGGAAACACGCTGAGATCACGGCCCTACTCAAGAAACCCAAGGCAGACCCAACGGACCTCAAGAACTTCCGGCCCATCTCCCTGCTTCCATTCCTGGCAAAAATCATCGAGAAGATCAGCAAAAGACAACTGACCTGCTTCTTCGAAAAGAACAACACCCTGGACTCGTCTCAATCCAGATTCCGGCGCAATCACAGCACCGAAACCGCCCTCATCACCGCCACCGACAACATCAGGACCCTGCTAGACAATGGCGAAACAGCAGCCCTCATCCTCCTGGACCTCTCAGCCACCTTCGACACCGTCTGCCACCACACCCTACGCACACGCCTCCACTTCGTGGGGATTAGCAACAAAGCCCTGGACTGGATCACCTCCTTTCTCACTGACAGAACCCAGAGAGTTCACCTCCTTCTATTCCGATCCGAAGCCAGCAAGATCACCTGCGGCTTACCCCAAGGATCATTCCTCAGCCAGACCCTTTTCAACTTCTACATGTCACCGCTTGCCAACATCGTCCGATCGCACAACTTCAAAATCGTCTCATACGCCGACGACACCCAGCTGATCCTCTCCCTCTCGAAGGACCCCGCCACCGCCAAGACCAACTTCCACGAAGGAATGAATGCCATTGCCGAATGGATGAAGAACAGCCGCATGAAGCTGAACTCTGACAAGATGGAGGTCACCATCCTCAGCTCCACCCCCTCTACTTGGGATGACTCCTGGTGACCGGCCTCGCTAGGAGCTGCACTGACACCCACCAACCACGCACGCAACGTGGGTTTCATCCTGGACTCTTCACTGTCAATGACCCAGCAAGTCAACGCCATCTCCTGCTCTTGCTTCAACACCCTCTGCAAGCTTCACAAGATCTACAGATGGATCCCCACCGAAACCAGAAGGACAGTCACCCAGGCCCTCATCACCAGAGGCTAGACTACGGCAATGTGTGAGCAGAGACATACCCCCCATCTGCGTTCCGTGGAGCTCTGTGTTTGAATAACCCAGCCAATCCTAGCATTGCTCTTATGCTGTTTAGTATTAGAAGACACATGAGAGCAGTGCTTGAATTCGCTGGGGTGCTTGGGCCTTATGTTCCAGGGGCTCTGCAAGCACATCTGTACATTCAGGAAGTGCTAGGTGGGATGATTTGACCTCAGGGGCATAACTATTTGCATTTGAATGTCAATCAAGAAATATTTACGACTTTCAAGGAAATTGGGTACACTCAATATGCTGCAGAAAAAACCCACATTGCAGAGGTATATTCTATTTATAAGTATATAAGTATTTACCTTTCGGTTCCACCACTGTAACATTTATCATCCACCACAGACTGCCCAACTTATGCCCCATGGCCTGACCTTCTGAATGAAATCATGTTCCAAAAAAGTTCAAAGAACAGGAGAAAGGGCAAAGGTGATGAACACAACATTAAAAGGACTTCAGCATCTACAATTTTCAAATTCAACCAGCTGGGAGACTTTGGCACAAACACTCAGGGCTCCAGTGAAGACTTGAAACTGATGCTCCTGCTCTTCTGGAACCTTCTTTGCCCACCATGTCATCTGGAGCCACAGTCTTAGAAACTGAGGGCCTCATTTATGAAAAGTGACGCATCGCTGCGTGAAAACAGCGATGCGTCACTTTTCACTGCACCCTCTTTGCGAGACCAATTATGGGTCATATTTACAGTATGACGCATCATGGCGCAAGGAGTTACAGATACATCAGTATTTCTGACGTATCTGTATGGCGCAAAAGTGACGCATTGTTGGAGTGTGTCACAAAAGTGACGCAACTCCAGCAATGTGTCCTTTCAAATGGAGCAAGCCCCATATGCACCGAGGGTATCAGAGCGCTTTACAAGGTAGATAACATTTGCAACAAAATAAACAATGTGCATTTCAATATGAGTGATATAATACAAGGTATTAGAATGGGAAGGGGGGAGTTGAGGGGATGGAGATCAATAGGGGTGGGGTAGTGTAGAAATTCAGAGGGAGATAGGAGTGTAAACAGGGGGAGATGAGGGATGGAAGGCGGGGAAGGGGTTGAGAGGAGGCAAGAACCAGGGAGCCAGGAGCGAAGAGTGTCAGAATAAGGTGAAATTACGTTCCCCAATATTTGTTGAGAAGGAGTATTTTGAGTCTCTTTTTGAAGAGAGGGTACGAGGGGTTGCATCGAAGATCTTTGGGGAGAGAATTCCAGACCGTGGGGGCGTTCCCCGAAAAAGCATGAGATTGGGCTTTTTTATATTTGAGTTTAGGAGGGATAAGGACAAGGGAGTTGGACCTCCTCAGGGACCTGGAGCACCCAGCTTTTTGCAATTTCTCTGCCCGGTAGGATGGGGTGTTTTGGTGAAGTGCTTTGTGCTTGATACATGCAATCTTGTAGTTGGATCTACCTTCTATTGGGAGCCAATTGAGGTTTTTTAGGACCGCAGATATGTGGTCGAATTTTTTACAATCTGAGATAAGTCTTGCGGCAAGGTTGAAAACACAATTGATCAGTGCTAGGTGGACTTTAGGGGTGCCAGCGAGTGTGGCGTTACCATAGTCAATACGGGAAAGGACAAGCGTCTGCTGGTATGAAAGGTTTGAGTTTTCTGAGGCGGTGGAGGGTGAAGAGGGCACCCTTGGCAGCATTTTTGATGTGTGTGATGAGATTCAGGTTACAATCAACGCTGATGCCTAAGAATTTGACAGAATTCGAGGGGGAGAGGGAGCAGTTGAGAGCTGTTATATCCTTAATCCAAAGTTGAATGGGGAGGGAGTTTTTTTTGGGAGTGAAAATTATGATTTCAGTTTTTTTCGGGTTAGGTTTGAGATGATTAAGATGGAATCAAGCTTGTACTTTAATCAGGGTCTCGTTGAGGTGGAGGATGTCATTGTGAGATTTAATCCTGTAGTAAAGTTGGGTGTCGTCAGCATAGAGGTGATAGCATAGTTTAAATAAGGTAGGGGAGAGGATAGAGCCTTGCGGAACATCAAGTGAGACAGGTTGGGGCTTGGAGAGGCAGTGACTGAGCTTAATTTGTTGGGATCTATTTTGAAGGAATGAGGTGAACCATTTGAGTACGGTGCCCTCGAGACCGAAGCGAGCTTCAAGGGTGTTAAGAAGGGTGGGATGATGGACAGTGTCGAAGGCGGCCGAGAGGTCAAGGAGGATTAGTAGAGAGGATTCACCTTTGTCTAAGGAGCGATGGATGTCGTCAGTAGTATTGAGCATGGCAGTTTCAGTACTGCATCCTTTTCTGAAACCAGACTGGAATCTGTCAAGGAGATTGACTGAGGCGATATGGTTATCAAGTTGCGACAGGACACATTTTTCCAGGGCTTTTGAGAGGAAAGGAAGGTTAGAGATGGGGCGTAGGTTGTTCAGGTCGTTAGGGTCAGCGGAGGTGTTTTTGAGGATGGGGGAGATTTGGCATAGCTGAAGGGAGTCAGGAACACAGCCCGAGGAAAGAGAGGAATTGATGATGTTGGTCCACACCGGATCAATGACATGTTTGAGTTCTTGAACCAGGTGAGCAGGAAGAGGGTCTTTGGTGTGAGAGGATGGTTTGAGTTTAGAGATGATATTGGTGACAGCGGTTTCTGAAACAGGGGAGAATTCGCTCCATGAGGCATAGTTTTTAGCATAGTGGCACGTGACAGTGGAGACATATTGGGGCGAACGGTGAGGGGTTTGCAGAGAACTTGGGGCGGGGTGGGAGAGGATGAACTCGTGTTAGGGATGTTGTGGGGGGAGATGAATGGGGGATGGGGTGGTTGTGGTGGGAGAGGGGTGGTGGCGAAGGAGAGTTCAATCGAGTTGACTTTGTTAGAAAAGAAGCTAGCGATTTCTTCGCATCGTTCAACGGAGGATAGAAGTTTGGGGGGGCCGGAGGATGTTTGCTTTTTAACGATGCTAAATAGTTCTCTGGGGCGGTTTCTGGCCTGGTCTAGTTGGGAGCGGAGATAGGAGGCTTTTTCATTGAATATGTGTTTTTTGTAGTGGGCTCTGGCCTTTCTAAGGAGGGCCAAATTGTCTGAGGAGGGATGGTTGCTCCAGGTCCGTTCTGATTGTCTGAGGGCCCGTCTCTCATTATTGAGGTCAGAATTGAACCAGGATTTGGGCGGGAAGTTTTTTTGTTGTTTGATTTTGATTGGGGCAATTTGGTCAAGGGCTTCAATAATAGAATTATTGTATGGTCTGTTAGGTCATTAGTGCTGTGGGAGAGAGGAGGGAGGATTAAGTAAGTTTTAATAGTGGATTCCAATTCGACCGGCAGAATAAGGTGAAGTTTCCGAGTAGGTATCAGAGGTAGACTGCCGATAGGAGTGTGGCGCGAAATGGAGCAATTCAAGGTGAAGAGGATGAGGTGGTGATCGGACCAGTCAACAGGAAGGATATTTAGGAGGGAGGCCAGATCCTTGCTAGCCAGAATCGCATCAAGTGTGGCACCTTTGGCGTGAGTTGGGGATTGGCAGAGTTGAGTCAGGTCAGTGATGTCCATGATGCCGCGGGGTCGTTATTAATATTCCAGTGGATGTTGTAGTCCCCAAGAAAGAGATTTTTAGAGTGGGAAAGCGATGCTTGGGCAATAAGATTAGACATCTCTTCAGTAAAGGAGATGCTGTTACCAGGAGGGTGGTAGATAGTGTGAAACCTGACGGCGGGGGAGCCAGGTATATTGATATCAGCGCATAGGTACTCAAATGTGGAGGAGTCTTGGACATGGACTGTGGAGATATTAAGACACACGACTGTTGGCTGTGTAGTATGTGCCATACTCCTGACCTGTGGAGTATCTGAATCTGCATGTCACACTGCTTTAGATGATCTGAACGGATGAATTTGTTGAGGAATGTAAGAAACATGGGTAAGCTTGTAGTGATAAGGTGAGTTTATGTTGTGCTGAATGTGCCACATGCATAGTGAGCAGGCATTGGATGCTTTGTGGTTCTGTTTGTGTAAAGACTGTGATGGTTGGTGGGTTCTGGGCTTGAAACAAGGATAGGTGAATTTAAGGGGCATCAAGGAGAATGCAAGGGGTAAAGAGGTACAGATGTTACCCTCCTACTGGGCTGACACATGTTGTGAAAGAAGTTCATTGCTCGTTTCAGAGGAGAAATGGTGTGACTCTGTTTTAGAAACATAGATGCCATTTCTATATACTGCACATTTAAGCTACCAGAGGGCTTCAGGGAGACTTTGGTCATCTTTTTAGTCCTGTTATGCATAAACGTCATATTAAGCAATATTTAATCATAATAATCACCATTAAAATGTCTTTTTTTAAATAGATTGTGATGCTACATCATGGTATGATCCTCCCTCCAGGCCTGACTCTCATCTTACGTAGAAGGTGACAGGGTGCTTTCAGTGTCGTCACGAGAATCCTACTGTGGATGTATTTAGAGGCACTTGCATTAGTATTATGGCTCAGAATGAGAAATGCATATTTTTACAATTCATGAATACCACTAGGAAACACTAAGTTGGTTCTTAAAGCTGCTTTGTGGTCTCAGTTGTGCCAGTCTCTTACTGACTTGGGTGCAAATTACCCACCACCTTGCTTGGAAGAAGCGTCTGGGCCTGAGAAAGAGTGGGGCATATTTACAAACCCCTATCACCACCACAGCATCACTTTTACTGATGCTGTGGTGACGAAAGGGGCTTTACCCTTATTCACAAGGCGGGGTTAAGCCACTTAAAGTGGCTTAACCCCGCCTTGTGAATAAGACACTATTCCACGCTACACATAGTGTAAAAAGGGCGGCAATGTGTGTTGTGGTGAGCGTTCCACCGCAACACCCATTGATTGTGATGCTGCCAAATATTTACAATGGTGGTATAAATATGTGGCAGGGCCAAAATGAAGAACAGGGGAGTCCTGGTCTTACACTTGAGCAAATGTTTAATTTCTCCCCGTTTTTGGTGTTTCCATGTGACCCTCATCTTAAGTTGGAGGTGACGGGGTGCTTTCAGTGTCGTCATGAGAAACCTACTATAGATGTTTTTAGAGTCACTTGCATTCGTATTATTGCTCAGAATGCGAAGTGTATAAATTTCAATTCATGAATTGCTATTATAAAATATACCAACGAGAAACACTAGGTTGTTTCTTATAGGTTCTCAGTGGTCTGGGTTATGCCAATCTCTTATTGACTTGGGTGCCAATTAGCCACCACCTTGCTTGCAAGATGCGTCTGGGCCTGAGAAACAGTGTTGGACACATACTGTGTTCTGGACAACACTGCATTCCCACACGCTTTCTGCTCATTCACTGCTGGGCATCAGTGCCCTCTGTTTTACACGTCACTGTACATCCTCACAAAATATAATCTTGTCACACACCAGGTGTGAGTCCACTCCTGTATCTGTCTTTAATTTCTGGCACTTGATTGCCTCCAATGAAAAAGCAGGAAAGCAAGTTCCAGAGGGTACATGCAATAGTAAGACTGGATGAGCAAGTCATAGGTGGCAGGGGTAAGCATAAGATGAAGTATCTGCCTCCCCATTGGTCAGCATGCTTGATCTCTTCTTGGTGTAGGTTGAGGGTACTTTAGTCAGACATCGAGGCTGTGGGCAGCCCATGGGCCAGCCTTCTTTCAGATTACAGGCCCCCCATTGTCACTACCATCCTGTGTTGTAGCCTGGGCTCTCTCTACTACTGCTAACCATTGTCTGTGGCAGGTGCGTTACACAACAGGTGTCATCGTAACTATAATGTATTAACTACCATTTGTATTTAGAAATAAGGTATGTTGGTATTAAAGAATGTTTCATACAAGTATGCTGTTTCATTGCATTTCTATACCAAATGAGCATTTACAAAGCTTATAGGTCCGTCTTGATTGTTGAACTTAACTAAAAAATTAAGTATTCAGCTGCAATGGAAAAAGGCAAATCAAACAAATATTGGAGCATATTCACCAGTAGCTATCGCGGAATTAACTGCACTTTGTCGCATGCAAAGTCGTGATAAATTTACCTCACCATTCACAAGCAGGTGCTAACAGCCCACAGCACCACTTTCCACGCGATAGCAGCCACAAAAAACATCGCCACAGAGGACCCCTGCAACTATCGCTAATGAGATGCAGAGTAGGCATTCCCATGCACAAAGCCACGACAACACCATACCTCAACATTCACAACGACCACACAGATCGGCGATAAGAACACAAAACACATGATAAAGCGGGTTAGCAGCAGAAATTTTACACCTGCTCTGACCTGGTGTAAAGTCGGACGGCAGCCTGCACCACAATAGGAAGCCCTGCCAAGGGCGTCATCAGAAGGGCAACAGATGCCATGGAGCCACTCATCATGCAGCACGGACACCTCAGAGGGCCACAACACCCACCCGGCACCCCCCCTCCAGACCACCACAGGGGCAGCGCAGACAATTACAGCGGTCCCGCAGGAAACGCACCTGCCTCAGAGGCACTACATCTGACAATGTCACTGTCCACTACAGCCTGAAAGGGACAACCATCCTACGCATCATGGCCATCATCGCCTAACAGGCCAACGGCACCAACACAGTGGACAACCAACATCCCACCCCACACCAAGCTGCTGGCTGTGCACCGCCTGTTGTCCCTTGGCACACCCCAAACAACACCTGACAGAGTCTGCGAAGTCTCACAGCCAGCCACATCCAAGACCCCCACGCCTGTCCTGGACATCACCATCTTCCTGGCACCCCAATTCACATACGGCCAACACAATGCGCAGGACCCGCTGTTGACCAAGCAGTGACCGGATGCATGCACGTGTAAGAGGTAATCCACTGCACATATGTCCCACCTGTGCCCCCTGGTGACACAGCACACAATCAGAGCAACAGGAAGCACACGTCACACATCAATGTGCAGGCAACATCCGACACCGTGGAACCCTCACCAATGTCGCCACCGAATACACAGCCAGTGTGGATGATCCCTTCACCCTCTGACAGTCCAACAGCGACCAGCCGTTCCAAGATTGCACAAAGGGAAATGCACAGCCCCTTGTCAACTTCCCAATTAACACCCCACTCATCTCAACACCACAACCATGCAATCCACAACTCTGGCAATGCACAGGTCACTAAATCACAACCAACATGCACAACAACATGCCCACCCACCAGACACGACAGAACAACTCACAATGGTTACCCGGGCAAGCCATGAACATCAGCCATCAACGTCATGGCCCCTCAGCCACACAGTAGCCGAATGTGAGGAGAGGTGTCAACCAGGCATGTGTCAAGGATGCAGTCGAAACATGATTGGGAGAGTACACAATGCCAAGAGTGGCGGTGAAGTACTGAACAAACTGCAGTATGCAGAACACACCCATATCCACGGCGACATACACCTCTGGTGAATGGAGTGTAGTGGACAGTGGACGCAACCATGTCACCCCAGCCAGTGGGGGTTCTAGCGTAAATGTTGCAGTTACGCCCCACCCATAAGCGTGAGCAGAGTGGATGTGCCGGCATTCGCCAGGCCAGCGTATGGGTGTGAATAAAAAGCACATAGCCCTGGGTGTTGTCCTCTTCTGGAAAGCCCAACATCTCTGCCAGGGTGGCACCTCCTACCCCGGCACGAGGCCGATACCGTCCTCGTAAGTGGAGTTGCCTGAGATCCAGTGCGCCTGTCATACCCCGGCCCGCTGGACCACTAACCCGTCAGGCCCGACCCTACGCAGCCAGGCCACACTGATCAGCATCTGACACCGGCGTGTATCATGGAGGACCCACCATGTGCCAGTGTAAGCTCCAAGCCCGAGACTCCCTTCGATCAGTGAAGCATAGTGTCATATGCTCTTCTTGCGGCACAACCTGCCACAAACCCTGTCCAACTCCATCCGGCGAGCCGTGCTGCAACAAACTCTTTCCAATGCCATCCGGCAAGTTGTGCTGCCACAAACCCTGTCCAACGCCATCCGGCGAGCTGTGCTGCCACAAACCCTGTCCAATTCCAGCTGGCGAGCCGTGCTGCCGCAAACCCTGTCCAACGCCAGCTGGCGAGCCGTGCTGCCACAAACCTGTCCAACACCAGCCGGCGAGTCGTGCTGCCACAAACCCTGTCCAATGCCAGCCGGTGAGCCATGCTGCCACAAACCTTGTCCAGCGCCATCCGGTGAGCCCTGCTGTCACAAACCCTGTCCAACGCCATCCGGCGAGCCGTACTGCCCCAAACCTTGTACAACGCCAGCCAGGGAGCTGTCCTGCCACAAACCCTGTCCAATGCCAGCCAGCAAGCTGTGGATGAGGTACCGGACAACCCTGCAGACCAGTAGGTCTCACATTCAGCACCTAGTCGCGAATCACGAATGGCTGAGCCCACACCAGTGGTCACACAGAGAGGAGTAAGAGGAAGATGCGGCTCAGTCGGACAAAAAGCCTGGTCACAGTCACGGAGGTGACCGATCACGTGGTGACACTGAACTTGAACTATGAAGGCCAGTGGGGCCACCAACCTATGCCGGCGACACTCTGTGAATGGCCCTTGCTGACCGCTGCCTCCGGCCTACACTGCTCTCGGCCTAGGCTGTGTTCGAGTAGGCCACAGATTTGGAGCTGAACATCGAGTATGCAAAGGCAGATTACACATCATTGCACGCAAGGAGAGGCCTAAGAGGATGTCGCCTTGCATCTTGGCGGAGACAAAAGGATCATTGTTACAGAGTTGTTGGGACACTACCAACAACTGCCCTGGTGTCACTAGCGCTGTTCTTTGCGAGCCAAAGACATGTAGCTGTGGGTCACTGCTGACCGCTGCCTACGGCCTACACTGTGGTCCAGTAGGTCACAGTCATGATTCAGCAATGGCGGAGTCTATATCAGTGTATCGGCATCATCGAAGTCTGCATCCCCACTCAGCCCCGGTGCCACTAAGTCTGTTCTCCAACATTCATGGACACTCTCTGGTCAAACAGTGGTGGCGTCTGAGCCTATGGACTAGGGGGAAGTTTTCACCCCCATGTAGCTGATACGGAATTGGTGATGGCAACGGGCTGTCGCATTCCACTCCTCCATTTGTTGCTTTCAGATCAATTCAAACCTTTTGGTTTCTAGCCCTGAAGGACACCTTCCACTGTCCCCCGAAACACTCTGCAACATACAGCTTGAACATTCAAGGTGAGCCGCTCAGGTCGCATGGCCCATCTGACTGCACCGCAAGTCACCGTCCCGTGGCTGGGTGCCTGTGCCGGCCGCAGTGCATCCGGGGCCACCAACTCTGTGCTGGTCAAGTCGGGAACCGCTTCTCCGGGGAAATAGGCTGGCCCCTGAGGCATAGGCCTTGGGGTCAGCAATACCATAACTCTGTGGCCTTGTGCTGTACACTTCCTTGTACTGGGGTGAATGTATGACATTGTTCTACATTCTGTCCATCAACTGTGTTTTTGCAATTTTCACCCTGAGTGGGCTGGGTATGCTCAGACGTGAGTCCCAGGCTCTCCACACCACTGGAGTCAAGCTATCCAGGCTGATGAAGGCTGATAGCCAGAAACCGGTCCTTGGATGCTTGATTTCGGTCTGGGAAAGACATGGCTTGGTAGTTCGGACAGGACTGTTCCCATGAGGCACAGGGTCAGAGCTGATTTGCATATAGCCAGTGTCTAACCTAGGGTGGTGTGGAGTGCAAAAAAAAATGGATTTAGGCCCAGATCCTTGTACTGGGGTGAATGTATGACATTGTTCTACATTCTGTCCATCAACTGTGTTTTTTGCAATTTTCACCCCGAGTGGGCAGGGTATGCTCAGACGTGAGTCCCAGGCTCTCCACACCACTGGAGTCAAGCTATCCAGGCTGATGAAGGCTGATGACCAGAAACCGGTCCTTGGATGCTTGATTCCGGTCTGGGAAAGACATGGCTTGGTAGTTCGGACTGGACTGTTCCAATGAGGCACTGGGTCAGAGATGATTTGCATATAGCCAGTGTCTAACCCAGGGTGGTGTGGAGTGCAAAAAAACGATGGATTTAGGCCCAGATCCTTGTACTGGGGTGAATGTATGACATTGTTCTACATTCTGTCCATCAACTGTGTTTTTTGCAATTTTCACCCCGAGTGGGCTGGGTAGGCTCAGACGTGAGTCCCAGGCTCTCCACACCACTGGAGTCAAGCTATCCAGGCTGATGAAGGCTGATAGCCAGAAACCGGTCCTTGGATGCTTGATTCCGGTCTGGGAAAGACATGGCTTGGTAGTTTGGACTGGACTGTTCCCATGAGGCACAGGATCAGAGCTGATTTGCATATAGCCAGTGTCTAACCCAGGGTGGTGTGGAGTGCAAAAAAACAATCGATTTAGGCCCAGATCCTTGTACTGGGGTGAATGTATGACATTGTTCTACATTCTGACCATCAACTGTGTTTTTTGCAATTTTCACCCCGAGTGGGCTGGGTATGCTCAGACGTGAGTCCCAGGCTCTCCACACCACTGGAGTCAAGCTATCCAGGCTGATGAAGGCTGATAGCCAGAAACCGGTCCTTGGATGCTTGATTCCGGTCTGGGAAAGACATGGCTTGGTAGTTCGGACTGGACTGTTCCCATGAGGCACAGGGTCAGAGCTGATTTGCATATAGCCAGTGTCTAACCCAGGGTGGTGTGGAGTGCAAAAAAACGATGGATTTAGGCCCAGATCCTTGTACTGGGGTGAATGTATGACATTGTTCTACATTCTGTCCATCAACTTTGTTTTTTGCAATTTTCACCCCGAGTGGGCTGGGTATGCTCAGACGTGAGTCCCAGGCTCTCCACACCACTGGAGTCAAGCTATGCAGGCTGATGAAGGCTGATAGCCAGAAACCGGTACTTGGATGCTTGATTCCGGTCTGGGAAAGACATGGCTTGTTAGTTCGGACTGGACTGTTCCCATGAGGCACAGGGTCAGAGCTGATTTGCATATAGCCAGTGTCTAACCCAGGGTGGTGTGGAGTGCAAAAAAACGTTGTATTTAGGCCCAGATCCTTGTACTGGGGTGAATGTATGACATTGTTCTACATTCTGTCCATCAACTGTGTTTTTTGCAATTTTCACCCCGAGTGGGCTGGGTAGGCTCAGACGTGAGTCCCAGGCTCTCCACACCACTGGAGTCAAGCTATCCAGGCTGATGAAGGCTGATAGCCAGAAACCGGTCCTTGGATGCTTGATTCCGGTCTGGGAAAGACATGGCTTGGTAGTTCGGACTGGACTGTTCCCATGAGGCACAGGGTCAGAGCTGATTTGCATATAGCCAGTGTCTAACCCAGGGTGGTGTGGAGTGCAAAAAAACGTTGTATTTAGGCCCAGATCCTTGTACTGGGGTGAATGTATGACATTGTTCTACATTCTGTCCATCAACTGTGTTTTTTGCAATTTTCACCCCGAGTGGGCTGGGTAGGCTCAGACGTGAGTCCCAGGCTCTCCACACCACTGGAGTCAAGCTATCCAGGCTGATGAAGGCTGATAGCCAGAAACCGGTCCTTGGATGCTTGATTCCGGTCTGGGAAAGACATGGCTTGGTAGTTCGGACTGGACTGTTCCCATGAGGCACATGATCAGAGCTGATTTGCATATAGCCAGTGTCTAACCCAGGGTGGTGTGGAGTGCAAAAAAACAATGGATTTAGGCCCAGATCCTTGTATTGGGGTGAATGTATGACATTGTTCTACATTCTGACCATCAACTGTGTTTTTTGCAATTTTCACCCCGAGTGGGCTGGGTATGCTCAGACGTGAGTCCCAGGCTCTCCACACCACTGGAGTCAAGCTATCCAGGCTGATGAAGGCTGATAGCCAGAAACCGGTCCTTGGATGCTTAATTCCGGTCTGGGAAAGACATGGCTTGGTAGTTCGGACTGGACTGTTCCCATGAGGCACAGGGTCAGAGCTAATTTGCATATAGCCAGTGTCTAACCTAGGGTGGTGTGGAGTGCAAAAAAAAATGGATTTAGGCCCAGATCCTTGTACTGGGGTGAATGTATGACATTGTTCTACATTCTGTCCATCAACTGTGTTTTTTGCAATTTTCACCCCGAGTGGGCAGGGTATGCTCAGACGTGAGTCCCAGGCTCTCCACACCACTGGAGTCAAGCTATCCAGGCTGATGAAGGCTGATAGCCAGAAACCGGTCCTTGGATGCTTGATTCCGGTCTGGGAAAGACATGGCTTGGTAGTTCGGACTGGACTGTTCCAATGAGGCACTGGGTCAGAGATGATTTGCATATAGCCAGTGTCTAACCCAGGGTGGTGTGGAGTGCAAAAAAACGATGGATTTAGGCCCAGATCCTTGTACTGGGGTGAATGTATGACATTGTTCTACATTCTGTCCATCAACTGTGTTTTTTGCAATTTTCACCCCGAGTGGGCTGGGTAGGCTCAGACGTGAGTCCCAGGCTCTCCACACCACTGGAGTCAAGCTATCCAGGCTGATGAAGGCTGATAGCCAGAAACCGGTCCTTGGATGCTTGATTCCGGTCTGGGAAAGACATGGCTTGGTAGTTTGGACTGGACTGTTCCCATGAGGCACAGGATCAGAGCTGATTTGCATATAGCCAGTGTCTAACCCAGGGTGGTGTGGAGTGCAAAAAAACAATCGATTTAGGCCCAGATCCTTGTACTGGGGTGAATGTATGACATTGTTCTACATTCTGACCATCAACTGTGTTTTTTGCAATTTTCACCCCGAGTGGGCTGGGTATGCTCAGACGTGAGTCCCAGGCTCTCCACACCACTGGAGTCAAGCTATCCAGGCTGATGAAGGCTGATAGCCAGAAACCGGTCCTTGGATGCTTGATTCCGGTCTGGGAAAGACATGGCTTGGTAGTTCGGACTGGACTGTTCCCATGAGGCACAGGGTCAGAGCTGATTTGCATATAGCCAGTGTCTAACCCAGGGTGGTGTGGAGTGCAAAAAAACGATGGATTTAGGCCCAGATCCTTGTACTGGGGTGAATGTATGACATTGTTCTACATTCTGTCCATCAACTGTGTTTTTTGCAATTTTCACCCCGAGTGGGCTGGGTATGCTCAGACGTGAGTCCCAGGCTCTCCACACCACTGGAGTCAAGCTATCCAGGCTGATGAAGGCTGATAGCCAGAAACCGGTACTTGGATGCTTGATTCCGGTCTGGGAAAGACATGGCTTGTTAGTTCGGACTGGACTGTTCCCATGAGGCACAGGGTCAGAGCTGATTTGCATATAGCCAGTGTCTAACCCAGGGTGGTGTGGAGTGCAAAAAAACGTTGTATTTAGGCCCAGATCCTTGTACTGGGGTGAATGTATGACATTGTTCTACATTCTGTCCATCAACTGTGTTTTTTGCAATTTTCACCCCGAGTGGGCTGGGTAGGCTCAGACGTGAGTCCCAGGCTCTCCACACCACTGGAGTCAAGCTATCCAGGCTGATGAAGGCTGATAGCCAGAAACCGGTCCTTGGATGCTTGATTCCGGTCTGGGAAAGACATGGCTTGGTAGTTCGGACTGGACTGTTCCCATGAGGCACAGGGTCAGAGCTGATTTGCATATAGCCAGTGTCTAACCCAGGGTGGTGTGGAGTGCAAAAAAACGTTGTATTTAGGCCCAGATCCTTGTACTGGGGTGAATGTATGACATTGTTCTACATTCTGTCCATCAACTGTGTTTTTTGCAATTTTCACCCCGAGTGGGCTGGGTAGGCTCAGACGTGAGTCCCAGGCTCTCCACACAACTGGAGTCAAGCTATCCAGGCTGATGAAGGCTGATAGCCAGAAACCGGTCCTTGGATGCTTGATTCCGGTCTGGGAAAGACATGGCTTGGTAGTTCGGACTGGACTGTTCCCATGAGGCACATGATCAGAGCTGATTTGCATATAGCCAGTGTCTAACCCAGGGTGGTGTGGAGTGCAAAAAAACAATGGATTTAGGCCCAGATCCTTGTATTGGGGTGAATGTATGACATTGTTCTACATTCTGACCATCAACTGTGTTTTTTGCAATTTTCACCCCGAGTGGGCTGGGTATGCTCAGACGTGAGTCCCAGGCTCTCCACACCACTGGAGTCAAGCTATCCAGGCTGATGAAGGCTGATAGCCAGAAACCGGTCCTTGGATGCTTAATTCCGGTCTGGGAAAGACATGGCTTGGTAGTTCGGACTGGACTGTTCCCATGAGGCACAGGGTCAGAGCTAATTTGCATATAGCCAGTGTCTAACCCAGGGTGGTCTGGAGTGCAAAAAAACGATGGATTTAGGCCCAGATCCTTGTACTGGGGTGAATGTATGACATTGTTCTACATTCTGTCCATCAACTGTGTTTTTTGCAATTTTCCCCCCGAGTGGGCTGGGTATGCTCAGACGTGAGTCCCAGGCTCTCCACACCACTGGAGTCAAGCTATCCAGGCTGATGAAGGCTGATAGCCAGAAACCGGTCCTTGGATGCTTGATTCCGGTCTGGGAAAGACATGGCTTGTTAGTTCGGACTGTTCCCATGAGGCACAGGGTCAGAGCTGATTTGCATACAGCCAGTGTCTAACCCAGGGTGGTGTGGAGTGCAAAAAAACGATGGATTTAGGCCCAGATCCTTGTACTGGGGTGAATGTATGACATTGTTCTACATTCTGTCCATCAACTGTGTTTTTTGCAATTTTCACCCCGAGTGGGCTGGGTATGCTCAGACGTGAGTTCCAGGCTCTCCACACCACTGGAGTCAAGCTATCCATGCTGATGAAGGCTGATAGCCAGAAACCGGTCCTTGGATGCTTGATTCCGGTCTGGGAAAGACATGGCTTGGTAGTTCGGACTGGACTGTTCCCATGAGGCACAGGGTCAGAGCTATTTTGCATATAGCCAGTGTCTAACCCAGGGTGGTGTGGAGTGCAAACAAACGATGGATTTAGGCCCAGATCCTTGTACTGGGGTGAATGTATGACATTGTTCTACATTCTGTCCATCAACTGTGTTTTTTGCAATTTTCACCCCGAGTGGGCTGGGTATGCTCAGACGTGAGTTCCAGGCTCTCCACACCACTGGAGTCAAGCTATCCATGCTGATGAAGGCTGATAGCCAGAAACCGGTCCTTGGATGCTTGATTCCGGTCTGGGAAAGACATGGCTTGGTAGTTCGGACTGGACTGTTCCCATGAGGCACAGGGTCAGAGCTGATTTGCATATAGCCAGTGTCTAACCCAGGGTGGTGTGGAGTGCAAAAAAACGATGGATTTAGGCCCAGATCCTTGTACTGGGGTGAATGTATGACATTGTTCTACATTCTGTCCATCAACTGTGTTTTTTGCAATTTTCACCCCGAGTGGGCTGGGTATGCTCAGACGTGAGTCCCAGGCTCTCCACACCACTGGAGTCAAGCTATCCAGGCTGATGAAGGCTGATAGCCAGAAACCGGTCCTTGGATGCTTGATTCCGGTCTGGGAAAGACATGGCTTGGTAGTTCGGACTGCACTGTTCCCATGAGGCACAGGGTCAGAGCAAATTTGCATATAGCCAGTGTCTAACCCAGGGTGGTGTGGAGTGAAAAAAAATGATGGATTTAGGCCCAGATCCTTGTACTGGGGTGAATGTATGACATTGTTCTACATTCTGTCCATCAACTGTGTTTTTTGCAATTTTCACTCCGGGCCCAAATGCATCCCACCAGGGCTCACACACCAAAGCGAGTCCAGACCGGCCCGGATGACGCATCACTGCAGGAGGGACACGCCACCAAATGCCATCTGCCAGAGTTGAAGCGGTGGTCCTGACAGACTTCGTGGTTGCTCAGGCCTCTCGTGGATGCCATCATTGGCCTGATTCCCTGCTCAGCACTCCAGGTGCCATTGACTCAGTGCAGCACAGGCCATTGTCCGTTGCTGCTTGTGTTTTGTGCTGTGGACCAGTTGTGCAGGTATGTCACCTAGAACAGTGTGGGGACCCTGAGACATTGATGGTGAGGATGATGCAGGTCTGACATACCCCACCTCATCTGCATCAGGAATGTATCGAAGGGACACAATCCGAGACTTTTTCTGCACATGACTGCGCTCATCTCTAGTGTCTACAGCCCAGTGCATTGCAACTCTTGGACACTTCTGTTTGCATGTTGGCTGTCCTCTGGACTTCCTCCGGCTTACCCCATGTTGCTCAGCAGTTGTCTCGTAGTTGCATGGGTTTTCTGTATCCGTTACACTGGTGTCCAATGTCCAAGTGGTTGCCAACACCAGACATTCCTTGCGGGTTGGCTTACAATCACCCCACACACATCCAGCACAGCTGTCACTGTACATGTGGCCCTGCCAATAAAGGGGCCAGGCGCATGTGCCCGTAGCCAGTTCAACATGATCTCTGCGTGTGGGCCCTGGGCCCTATGATTTTACATTGTGCTGTGTACATCGGATGCAGACATGCCACCCAGAGGTGGTGGAATGGGGCTTGGACATGTAGCTTTGTCGTCAACCACTCAATTTCACTGTTACCGGCTCTGTCAGCTGTAGTAAGCATGTTTTTGTGCATGTGCGGAGCCAGTTGTGTCCTCCGTTCGGCAGTGTCAGCTATGCGCGTAGTTCCATGTCATCATCAATGTGGGTGTGCTGTTTGTGCTATGTGTGTGTGCTGGAGTGTGCCAAGGGGATCTGGGACATGATCATGGGTGTTTGTGGGTGTGCAATGTGCTACGCCTCGTTGTATATGTATGCCATTGTGCCCATCTCCCCTCATCACCCCCGGCCCTGTTTGTTGGTGTTGTGTCAGGTCCTCTCGAGCTGTGTCCGTACTACCTACTCCTTGCATCGTCTACACACTGATGGCTGTGGGCTAGGTTTCCTCCAACTCCTCCGGTGGTGCTGGACTGCCACCTTCTGTCGCTGTTGCTGCCTTCCTGTTGGCAGTGGTTTGGTGCATGGTTTAGTTTGTCACGCCATTCTGTCGCCTATTGGCCTCCTGGGCACTCCGACTGCATTCCAGTTGGTCTGCTTGTGGGTCATTTGCTGGAGGTGTTCTGTCACCTCCGTGACGCTGGTCTTGTTTTTCTGCGGTCTGTAACCCGTCTTCCTCTCCCTCTTCTCCTTGGCCTTCCCCGATCCCGTTGTTCCTTGCTGGTAGTCTGTGGGGGTTGTGGGGTTCGTGTCGGCCTCTGCACTGGGTCAGGGTGCATCCATGTTGCTACGTGCTTTGGCTTGTCTCTGGTGTGTTTTTTCTGGTGCATTGTCCCTCCAGACGCGTGGAATTTGCAGCCTTTTGCTATACTTTTTGTACCGCGGTTGGCCTCATTGCATGTTTTTTTGCATTTGCGTATCGCATTTTTGTGGCGTGGGGTTGATTTTCACTGGGACATTTGCAGCGTTGTCTGGTGTCTTTCGCATGCTACCGCGTGTTGTGAATTCCACGTTGACACTGGGTTATTTTCCCGCGATAGGCTGCGATGTTGAAAGGTGCGTTACGCTACCCTTTGTGGTAGTTATCACACCTTTTTGTGAATATACCCCATTGTTTTCTATGTATATTTAATAGCTGATGATTCTGCATACTTTTTAAATGTAAACAAGCATAAGCACTCAATAGGCGGTGGAGCGATACACCAGACAGCCAGTATTATGTAGTGAGAGATAAATACTCTTCTGGTTGAAGCCGATCCCACTTTATCTATATTTTGACAAATTGGTGATAATAGGTCTGCAGGCAGCTGCGCTGTCAAGCCAGGCATAAAAAGACCTCTTCCTTTTGGAGAGAGCAGTCGGTGCTTCCTGGGAGTACAGTTAGAGGCTCCTCCTCCCTACAAAAGAGAAAAACTCCACCTATGGAGCTCCTCTTTCAGGGGACAAAATGAAAAAGGCTCTTTGGGTGTTGGAGATCTGCAAAAGGCTTCTTCATGGTTAGAAAAGTGCACCAGACTCACGGGAGAGGTAACTTCTTAGGCCCCATTACATGATATGATCCATCTTCTGGGGCAGGTGATAAAGATCACTGCCTGGGTGGATAAAACAGTTATAGTGCATTAGGAAACAATGCTACTCCACTCATTTTCCTGCAGGACAGTGTTATTTCTGCCGGCAACTGCGGCATCAGAACCAGATAGCTCGGTAGAGCTGTGCAAACTATGTTATCTCCCTGTCCATGGACAGAACAGGATTTTGGTGCCATTGCTAAAGTAACAATTTACTGCCACAGGTGTCTGCCTCTCACCTTGATGTAGCACCCGTCCTAAACACTACTGCTCTACCCCAAAGAGGGGGCCTCATTGGTCAGCATACATGGGGGGGGGGGTCTACAGGATGCAGTGGAAGCCTATCCTACCCCACAACAGCTACTTCTCTGCAAGACCCACAGGTGCACCTCAAAAAACCCTCATAAACCTGACATAATTAAGATCAGCAAACTTTTCATTTAAACCTAGATGCTGTCTGCCCTGTCTCGACTGGAAATATAGTAGTGAAATGTATAATACAGCAGACAAAGCGAGGCAGTATGTCTCTTAGCAAGTGGCACCTCCAAGCAAGTAAACCCAGCCAGCCTCAGATGTGTGTATATGAACCGTTGTGTGTGCAGATGGTGGATGAATCCAAAATATACATAAGAGGGTCTCTGCAATGCGAAAATTCTAGGGGGAAAACCAGGCAGAACAACCTATAATGCAACACTAAACCCCGTATAAAACAATCACATCCAAGAGTGATTCATACACATGTATCCCACAGAGGAAAATAGCAAATACTCTTTTAGATTTATATTTTTATTATCAAACAATGATGGGCATATATTATATTTTTGCTTTAATTTTGTTATATAAATATATTGTACATCACATATATTTAATTTCATCTATACAATATTTTCTTAAAAATTTATCCCAGACTCAGGAGCCCCAATCGCCAAGGGGGGAGAAAATCACTTCATTGTGGTACGTGTATCCACAAAAAACAGTCAATACACATAAAGGAAACAAAACATAAATGTAAAGACTTATACATTTAACAAAAACTAACAATAAAGACAATACATAACAATATTGCGCATGGCTAACAAATCAAACAACACAAATGCGCCGACGCGCGTTTCGGAAATCCCATGTACCGTCCTTCATCAGGGCGTTGATGTAGTAAAGTGTATCACAGTTCAATGAACAGTGTATTTGACAGTATATATAAACAGATGCTTTATACACATTGAGGCTCCGAATCAACTGGACAATCACCTCTGTGGCAACAAATATGGCAACCTTACTCTTACTTCTTCATGGATTACTCATGTTGGTACAGTTTAAAATCACATGTGAGCAAAATTATAATAGTGACTACTGTGAGTCCCAAGAGACCAGGAAGTGTGTCTCAAGACCAAGCATACAATCCATCACCAAAACGTACAAAATTTTCAGAAAATACAACACCAGCACACAGTGCACCGGCAATTTCATGTGGCTGAAAAGAAAACGAAAAAAGAGAAAGAAAAGACTTCATTAAGAAATAGATAAAGAACCCCCACCAACTCTCTAGGTGCGACTAGGTTCAATAAGTTGAGAATGGATAGAATCATACATCCCAAAAAATAAAAATTTTATAAAGTCAGATCAAGAACTCCTCTACATACTTTTGTAGTAAAGTGAGAAGTGGTAACTTCTATCTCTTGAGGCACTTCAAACGTTTTACTTCTTTAGAACCAACCTAACCACTGCTCGACCTATATACCGTGGAAACAGTAAGTATGTAAGAACTCCTTTATTCTCTGTTAGATAGTTAATTAGAAAATAAATTACAAAATCAAGTGCAAGCCTACTTGTATCAATCAGGTCAAGCAGACGCCCAAAGTAGGAGATCACGAAAAAAGAATCGTACTAAATACAGCATAGGGCACGCTGAAATAAATAAAGAACAACATAGATCTAGTCATTCAGAAATGTCCTGTGCTATTAATTAATAGGTTTATAGGGAACCAGAATCCAAAAAAACATACTTGCAAAATACTGGAATTGATTCTAAATCGGTGTCCAGGAAAAGTTGGTAGTGAAGAAATGATGGGGGGGTCAGTACTCGCGATCAATAACTAATTGGAAAACAGAAGACATATAGAGCTGGTCAATACCTCGAAACCCAGGTTCCCCAAGGTTCCACAAACCTAACAATCTTAAGGTCCAGAGAAACTTACATATTTAAAAATGTAACTCTTCAGCAGCTTAACGGCATATTTGTACGAGTGTGCGTCCACAGGATGGTTCTATAGGTCCATCCTAAACTGTAATACGTCAATTCGTCCTCCTCCGTATTGTTCAGAAGGGGCTGCAAGTATACAAATATGGGTACACATATTATCAAAACACCCTATAATATTGGCCAAACCACTGTGGAACATATAGTGTCCTTAGTCTGCCAGCATTCATATGTCTACAGTACTCATCGTATATCTAAACAAGAGAGGTTCCATCCTCAATGAATGAAACCTAGGGGCATATGTAGGAAGGCGTCGGCGTTTGCGAATCGCAATTGGCCTTTTGGTATGTAGGTGCCACATATCAAAATAAGGAATCGCAAAAATTGCGATTCCTAATTTTGGTCAAGCATTTAGGGAGTTGCAATTTTGCGATTCCTTAAATGCTATGCAGGGGTGCCTTAGACATTGCGATTTTGGCCTAAGGAATCGCAACATACCACCTACTCCAAGTAGATGGTATTTTGCGAGTTCCTGTCACAATGCAATTTTTCAAAAATTGAAAGTTCCATGTGGCGCACAGACATGCCCTTAGGGCATGTCTGTGCGCCACATGTTCTTACAAGCACATTCCAGGGGTGCAACAGGTGTCCTTTGGACACCCTGGCACCCTTGGAATTGCGATTCTCAAATTTCGATTTTCTCATAGAAAATCGCAATTTGAGAATGTATCCCCATTCATTCCTATTGGGCCTCTTGGCCCATAGGAATGAATGGGAAACTCATTCCTTAATTGCGATTCGCAATTTGCTAATCGCAATTAAGGAATTTTAGAGATTCGCAAAAAAATTGCGATTTTTTTACCTACATTCCATTTTGCAATTCTCGAATAGCAATTCCTTAAAAATCGCTATTTGAGAATCGCAAAATGTGAATTACCTACATATGCCCCCTAGACATTTAATAATCAAGGCACATGCTGTCTATGGAACGACTATTTGTTCGACATATATACGCTAAAATAGTTGCCTCATTAAGCTGTCCTGTGTTAGATTCTCGAGACGTCACCCTACGTCCTATTCCACATATATGTTTAAAAGGTTGCCTCATTCAGCTGTCCCGTTCCTACACTGCTCCCGCTAAAGATAGTAAAGAACAGACCCAAGAGTATATAAAAAATCCCCAGGGTTGGAGTCTACTTTAACGGGCAGGTAAAAGGTCCCTCCGTAACGCTCACAAGCCCAACTACATCAGTGCCCTGATGAAGGACGGTACATTGGATTTCTGAAACGCGGTCAGCGCATTTGTGTTGTTTGATTTGTTAGTGATATGCAATATTGTTATGTATTGTCTTTATTGTTAGTTTTTGTTAAATGTATTAGTCTTTGAATTTATGTTCTGTTTCCTTTTTGTGTATTGACTGTTTTTTGTGGATACATGTTCCACAATGAAGTGATTTACTCCCCTCTTGGCGATTGGGGCACCTCAGTCTGGGATGAATTTTTAAGTACATATAGTATAGATGAAATGAAATATATCTGATGTACAATATATTTATATCAAAAAATTAAAGCAAAAATATAATATATGCCCAACATTGTTTGATAATAAAAATATAAACTTAAAAGAGCATTTGCTATTTTCCTCTGTGGGATACATGTGTATGAATCACTCTTGGGTGTGATTATTTTATTAGGGGTTTAGTGTTGTGTTATAGATGGTGTGTGAATCCTCATGGACCCTTATTTCTCCCACCTTTGTTTAATATAAGGTACACTGCTTCCTAAAACATAAGAACATCTCCGCACAGGGAGAATCGAATTTGCTGTGCTCATGGACATTTTGTATGGATTGTCTGAGAAAAAACATTAGCTGGTGCTTCTGAGGCATTATGTTGTAGATTAAAGGGGGCTTAGAGCCTGCCCATTGCGTAGCATTGGTTGACTTCAACCAATGGTAAGCAATGCAGACTTTGGCCTGCTGAAGAATGTCATGGGGACCCGGATCAAGATTACACAAGCATTTGCAATGCAATAGGTCTTGCATTACTAAAGGTATGACCTATTGGCGTTGCAAATAATAATGCAACACCAATAGCTCAATCTTTCAGTAATGCTAGAACTATTGCTTTGCAAATGCTTGTTCTACATTAGGGCCCAGATGTAGGTAATAGCAATTTACCGAAGGGTAAATACCGAATTTTACCGATTCGGTATTTACAATTCGGTAATTGCTATGTAGGTAAATTAATCGGTAAAAATACCGAATCGGTATGATTCGGTATTTACCGATTCTGTAATTACAGAATCGGTATTTGTCATTAATTCCTATGGGCCTTGAAGCCCATAGGATTCAATGGCAGATACCGATTCGGTAAAAATACCGAATTCACAAGGGGGACAGGGTGTCACTTTGACACCCTGTTGCACCCCTGTTTCTGGGTTGTGTGCCATGTGACACACATACATGCCCTTAGGGCATGTCTGTGTGCCACATGGCACAAGTGTACATGCACAGATGTGCATGTACACAGGAATTCGTTATTTACCATGCAATAGTATTCCATGGTAAATAACGATTCGGTAAGGGCCTGTGGCACTGATTACAGTGCCACCTACATATTGATTTACAGAATCGGTAATTATACCGATTCAGTATTTTACATACTCTGTATATTTACCGAATCGGTAAAATTACAGATTCTGTAAATCAATGGCCCCCTAAATGTCAATTCCCAATTAGTGGTCGGTAACGGCCGAAATCGGCCGTTACCGACCGGTATTCGCCGTCATACATCTGGCCCTAGGTATCTTGTATTACTGTCAAATAAATCCACAGCCATCCTCCTAAGCATATGGACTCTTCAACAACCGTCTATATAGAATTTTGTCTTCTTTGCTCTACTACACAGATTCTCTTATATGATATAAATGAATAATCATCTATCACCTGTGGGCCCTATTCATAGTCTCTCTGTAACAAAGGCTGGTCATGAGTTCAATTAAAATATGATTATTGTAATCAATGGAATAAATGTGTAATTAAATATAAATCAGCTGGGCTGTGCTATGCATGGACTTACTGGAGCTAAAAAGAGCTAATTAATATTAATGAAGTGGCTTTGTATGTTCCATGTAGAGGTAACACACAGTCCCTATATCATTGCCTTCCCTGCGGCACCATCCCATTCTCCCTTTCCCCTCCTTGGGATCAGTTAATGGTCCTGGATCTGTCCATCCTCTTCTTTGGTGGAGCAGTTGACTGGGAGAACATTGTGATTGTGTGGTGGTTCATTGACTGGCTAATGCTATAATGTTCACGAACACTCATGTGACAGCCGTGCTCTTGCACCATGACGCTGATCCCATAATGACCAGTGTTGTGCGAACACAGCATCAGAAATTTCATAACTTCAATCGACGATACTGTAGGCTTTGAACATTCTACGATGCAGAAGATTGCACTGCAAAATCGAATTTACACCGAGACTTGAAATGAAGGTGTTTGTGGTCTAACAGTGAAGTCATAATGTAACGTTCAGACCTTCCAAGTATGAAATTTGAGTTCTAATTTAGAATGACAGTTCTACCTTGTAAAGGACATTCTAAGTTTGGAATGAGAGTTCTAATTAGGAAATAAAAGAATTCCATTAGAATGCAGACTGGAACCAAACTTCTAATTCAGAACGTCAAACCTATGTTTGGAATGCAGATTCTACGTTTGGAATGCCTCTTGCACAAAACATAAAATGCCGTTTCAGGCTCAAGCAGCAGCTGTGTGTGGATATCTTAGGTTCATGTTGTTAGCTGACATGAGCACGTTCTGGGGCTCCAGTTTCTTTGGGCACCTTGTCCTCCCAGGGTACACAGAACCACCTTCGATTGAATTGATGTGTGCAATACTCTTGAAGCTGTGCATAGTCACACAAGAAGGAGTCTATGGCAGTCTTCACACAGATGAAGACTCAGAGCCCAGGCATAAGACCGCTGCCAGGCTCTGCCAGTCAGTGCAGAAGAAAGATGTAGGGTGTCTTCTAATCCTTAGATCCCGCCCTGACATTTGAATACCTGAATCACACCTGTGAAGTGGGCAGAGCAGATAGGAAGAAACAGAATGAAAAGCTGTGCATTCCTGTACCGTACACTAGGCCCGTCTCACCAGCGACTTTACAGATTCTGTTAACATGGGTATGAAGGACATTCTTTTTGACAGCAACATTGAAAGGAGATGACTATTGGGAATTATTGACCATCGAGGCCACAACATCTGTAATCAAGAGAGGGAGAAATTCTGAAACAAATCCTCCGACCCATCTATCTTTCTAAGCAGGTTCAAAATAATAGGCAATAAAGAGATCACAGAAATCCTTAATAATAAGTTCATTGTGACTTCCTCCCCTCAATCTTTTGGTTCTGTGATGTTTTGTGGCAGATGGATCTTCACCTACCAACATAATGTATCACTGGCCGCCCAAGGCAGCCTTGAGCTTCATCAGTGTTTCCCATCAATCGCTTGTGATGTCATCAACTACATCGTACCCCTGACCCTGGCCGGTTTGTGACATCATGTACTACATCACACCCCTGCAGGCTTTATGACATCATTCACCTCTTAGCTATATATAGAGGCGTAGTCGGGGATGCCTGCAGTGTGAGTGCAGTGTGTGGACTGGGCTATGAATGGTGTGAAAGAGGTGTGAATGGGGGACTTGGGGGCACCGAGCTACCATCAGACTCACAGGATGGCCGCGGCAGTTCTGCTTCTCGAGCCTCTGCCATTTGCGTGTCTGATCGGCCCACCGTCAGCATCTCGCAGACCGCCAGAGAGATGCATTTTGAGGTGGGGGCGGAGATTCCATAAGGTGTGGTAAGACCTTATGAGGTTCCTTGACGTTGCAGTAAACAGCTTTTAATAGCAATTCCTGGGGTTCTCTTCGGAGGCGAATTGAAGTTTGCCTTGAGCTCCAGGAACTCCGGCACCGCCCCTATCTGGAGCTGGGTGCGGAATGTCTGTGGGTCTAATGGTAAGCAAGGTAGAATGAAGGTGTGAATGGTGTGAATGCCCAGTAGCAAAGGTCAAAACCTTGGCGTGGTGCTACTGCTCACAAGTTTACCCATGAACTTGTGCTAATTTGACCTGTTTTGGATGAAAGGGGTGCACGTCTTTGATTTCTTTTTCTTCCTGTTCTGTGCCTTGTTCCTACCTGATTTCTTCCTGTCATTTCATGCTGCCTACAGTGGTATCAGCATTTCCCAACAATCCCTTGTGATGTCATCTACTACATCATACCCCTGGCCCTGGCAGGCTTTATGTCATTATTCACCTCTCAGCTGTGTATAGAGGCGTAGTCGGGGATGCCTGCAGTGTAGGTACAGTGTGTGGACTGGGCTATGAATGGTGTGAAAGAGGAGTGAATATGGGACTTGGGGGCACCGAGCTAACATCAGACTCACAGAATGGCCGCGGCAGTTCTGCTTCTCGAGGCCTCTGCCATTTGCTTGTTTGATCGTTCAGTGGGAGGAATCAGGCAGCATCTCGCAGACCGCCAGAGAGATGCACTTTGAGGTCGGGCGGAGATTCCATAAGGTGTGGTAAGACCTTATGAGGTTCCTTGACGTTGCAGTAAACAGCTTTTAATAGCAATTCCTCAGGTTCTCTTCGGAGGCGAATTGAATTTTGCCTTGAGCTCCAGGAACTCTGGCACCGCCCCTATCTGGAGCTGGGTGCGGAATGTCTGTGGGTCTAATGGTAAGCAAGGTAGTATGAAGGAAGGTGTGAATGGTGTGAATGCCCAGTAGCAAAGGTTAAAACCTTGGCGTGGTGCTACTGCTCACAAGTTTACCCATGAACTTGTGCTAATTTGACCTGTTTTGGATGAAAGGGGTGCACGTCTTTGATTTCTTTTTCTTCCTGTTCTGTGCCTTGTTCCTACCTGATTTCTTCCTGTCATTTCATGCTGCCTACAGTGGTATCAGCATTTCCCAACAATCCCTTGTGATGTCATCTACTACATCATACCCCTGGCTCTGTCAGGCTTTATGACATCATTCACCTCTCAGCTGTGTATAGAGGCGTAGTCGGGGATGCCTGCAGTGTAGGTACAGTGTGTGGACTGGGCTATGAATGGTGTGAAAGAGGAGTGAATTGGGGACTTGGGGGCACCGATCTAACATCAGACTCACAGGATGGCCACGGCAGTTCTGCTTCTCGAGGCCTCTGCCATGTGTTGTTTGGTCGTTCAGTGGGAGAAACCAGGCAGCACCTCGCAGACCGCCAGAGAGATGCACTTTGAGGTGGGGGCGGAGCCTTCCATAAGGTGTGGTAAGGCCTTAAGGTGCCTTGTCATTGCAGTAAGCAGCTTTTAATAGCAATTCCTGGGGGTTCTCTTTGCAGGCGAATTGAATTTTGCCTTGAGCTCCAGGAACTTTGGCACCGCCCCTATCTGGAGCTGGGTGCGGAATGCCTGTGGGTCTAATGGGAAGCAAGGTAGAATGAATGAAGGTGTGAATGGTGTGAATGTTCAGTAGCAAAGGTCAAAACCTTGGCGTGGTGCTATTGCTCACAAGTTTACCCATGAACTTGTGCTAATTTGACCTGTTTTGGATGAAAGGGGCGTGCACTGTCTTGATTTATTTGTCTTCCTGTTCTGTGGCTTGTTCCTAGCTGATTTATTCCTGTCCTTTCATGCTGTCTTTCTTACTTTTACTTTTTTCTTAATTTTAATATCTACATCTCACTTCATTCTCTTTACACTTTCTTTAATTTCTTCCTTGTTTAATTCTTCTGTGGGTTTTGTGTTTCTTAATGTTTCAGTCATAATTTTATTCTTTCATCCCTTATTGCCTTTCCAGATTCCTCATTACTTTTCTTTCTAAAATTGATTATTGGACTTTCTCGTGTCTCTTTTCTCATTCTTAGTGTATCTTTTCTCATTCCTGCTGCCATACTTTCTCATTTGTTTGTCATTCTTTACGCTGTCTTTATTTAATCCTTTTATTTTTTTAAGTCCTGCATTTTTACTTTCATCACGTTGCTTTACCTGCTCCTTATGTCTTTACTTTCCAGCATTGGTTTTTCATTACTTTTCTTTTCCTCACTTTATTCTCTGCTGATTTATTTCTCATCTTACTCTGACATTCTTTTATTTCTTGTTTGATTATTCTTCTGGGAGTAATTCCCAATTTGTTTTATTTGTTTTCGATTTTTCTTTTTACAAATGGCAGAAATATATCTTACTTTGTAATGTGAGTAGTTTTGTGGCACCAGTAGAATGGGGCACCTAGAAGATGTGATGGCAATTTCAGAAGTTGGCAGCAGTGAACCCTGTTTTGACACCAGTTAGCTGCATATCATATCTGCACATTCCCATCAAAGCAGCAGTCTGGCTTATATCTGTAAGACAATTCATGCGTTAGGCTTAAGTAGTGCTTCTGTGGTAAAATACTTGAAAATGAAGTTGAAAAGTAATTCAAAGATTGAGCAGCAAATATTTTAAGTGAGCACCACTGAAGTATTTCAAGCCGTACCCTGTAAATATGTTTCCGGTATCAAATATATATATAGCACCTCTAACCTATGTTCAAGGAGCCTGCAACAGACTGTTTCTCACCAAAAACAGGGCTGTTCCATTACTTGCCCTGCAACCCAACAGGAAGGTGGACACAGACACAGGCCCATTGTGTTGACTCAAGGTAGAGCAAGCTCACCGGCTACCACTGATAAGAGTTCCACTTAGTGGTTTGAAATAATCACTCTGCCTTTCCTCCGCTGTGGCAGAGGAGCGTCGGCCCCCTGCTGAAAGCCAGAGAGGCAGACGGGAAAAATAAAATGATATTAAAACAATTTTATTAGCATTTATTTTTCATCCCGCAGTTTTCCAGCCGAGCTGAGGGATGGGTGTCGGCCATCGATGCTGATGCTGCAGCAAGGAAGGGGGAAGTGGCGGGCCAAACCATCATGGGCACTTAGCCTTTCTCCAACCCGAGCTGTGTTGTACAGCCAGGTGGAGAACCAACACCGGCTCCCAGTTCCTGTCTGAGCGCCGAACCAGGAAATAGTATTCCCAGCATGAGAGAAGACCTGGGACACACTGACGTCAGAAAGGCAAAGATCGGGAGTAAGGGGGCGGCCGTTTGAGTAGGTAAGAGCACTTTTATATATTTTAAATTCTGCCTTCACTGATGTTTTTGGTTTGTATTATCCATCCCTCCCTCCCGCCTCACCACTTCACAATGGAAGCGGCCGCTACTTTAATATTAGAGTGCCTAGAAGTACTTCAGCCTGTGGCATCAGTTCAATAGCTGTACTATATAAACATTTATTTGAAAGAGAAATATACACATTTCAGACAACCCAACATCTGTCAGACCTAGCACAAATCCAGAACTCATGTTCGTTGCACGAGGGAGTGGTAGTACACAGTACCTGTCCACAATGAGGTGTACAACTTATTGCTATAGATTCTCATGTGGTAAAACCATTCAACAGGAATAGGCAATAAATTGATATCACTGCTGGTGAGGCCAGTGGTCGAAGTGGGCGGGAACGGCAGGGCACGGCATGCCCCTACTTCTTTAATTCTGTGGATTCCGTTCCCCTACTTTTTTATTATGAACATGCGACCCTGGACGTCAGAAATATTCTGTTTGTGGACGGGCGGGGAGCAGAGAAGGAAAAGGTCTCTGTCTCTTACTTCCGGCCCCGTAGAGACAAGGAAGGTGTCCGCTTCTGCTCTGCCGCTGGCAGCTGCCCCCTCTTTTTTACTCCTATTCCCCCTCTTTCTTACTCCCATTCCCTCTCGTTCTGTCCAACTCCTCACGTTTCCAAAATTCATGAATAAATAAATGGTTCTCACCGTCTCTTCCTGTCGTCCATTTGTACCCCTGTGAAATGGATGCAAAAAAGAAAAACACTTTTGCTGGAAATGCTGTTTTGACATTTTTCTATTCCAAAGGGCAGCCTCGGAAATAAAATGTTCAAACTCTGAAAAATAATTAAATAAAGCAAGATGGAGTGTTCTTAAAGTGGCCAGATAATTTTTTTCAAATCCCAACACATTAGCGCCACTTTACAGAGTCTGCTAGTAAAGCGCTACTTTTGTTTTCTTGTCTTTCTTTGAACAGCATTGTTTTCCTCCAGTACCTCCTACCTGGAGGCACGGCCGGTGCTAGGCTTGGGCAGTGTGGGCAGCTGCCCAGGGCCTGGCACTCTGCCTGCCAGGATGGGCCCCCCCCACAATGGCAATTTACACCTCTCTAGTCCTCGTGTATGTCTGCCGATCAGAGCGAAAGAAATGCTTCGCATACGGACTCATGGGAGGGGGGCCCCCTTCTGGGGCCTCTAAGGGATGGTGTGGGAAGGCCTAGGGGTGGGAACACCTCTCAGGCAGCCAGTTCAGAGACTCGGCAGGGCGCCCATTGTCAGCACTTTAGCCCACACAGGTTTAACTCAGCCCCCAAGCAATTCTCACACCTTCAGTTCGAAATGGGCTGTACAAGAGTTGCTTGGGGGTGGCTGAGAAGAGGAGCTGCGGCCCAAGTGGAGTCTGCACAAAGCAGCTTCCCAGAGATCAGAAGGTGTCACTTATGTAGATTTCAAGGGCCTCCCACATTCCCTTTTGCCCAGGGCCCCGAAAATCCTAGGACCAGCCCTGCCTGGAGCTACTGCAATACCTGGTTGATGGGTGGATTGGAAAACGAAATGTGTACGGCGGCTTTGTGTCTTTTGAAACCATACTGCTTACGTTTTGTAAGCATATAAGCAGTGGACAATGAAATGGGTCCTTTCTGGGCTCTGTAGTTATGTCCTTAACTTTTCAGGCAAAAATACTTGTTGATTTCTGAATAATGACTGTAAAAGCGTTAAGTTCACCATGTTTCTGCTTACATTTTACATGCTTTATAAAACCTTTCATTCCTTATGGGTGTTTGCTTTTTCCAGGATGTTGTTACCTTTTCTTTTTGGCAGCATATTGCTCTTGCCTAGTGTGTAATTTGAATTGAGTTGCATCCAGTTATTTATAGCAGGTCAAATTGGATTGTAGCTGAAGGCAGTATGAGTTTCTCTCAGTGGGGCAGTATGGTGTTCAGTGAGGGAGCAGATGTAGCACTGGGGGCAGAGCTGCTAAATTTAGAACTGGGGAACCAGGTTCAGCCTTCATGAACAGTCCCCCAGACCACTCTCCTGAGGGAGCACATTCCCATGCCAGACCTTAGAAGGCACCAGAAAAGCCCTGGTGAGTTAGCACCAGCAGGTGGACCCTAGCAGTGGCAAGTGTGGGTTCACCTTGAAGGCTTGCCCACCACAATCCATACTGAAGTTCACCTCCAGATTTGCGGGCAGGCCTACAAAGTAGCAGAACCTAGAGCAACAGTGACTCTGTCACTGAGGTCACAGGACCCCTGAGAATAGCTGGCTCTAGGGCGGTGCGACTGGTGTGACCGCAACGGGCGCTGACTTTGATTGGGGGCGTCGTATATTATGGTTTTAAAAGCATTTGCTGCCTCCTTCCTGGCCGCCGGCTATTTTCGGCAATAAGAAAAATGTCATGATAACTCTGATGAATAAACTTCTTCCTAGAGCAAGATCGGAGATTTGTCTAGTGGAAGTTTTGACTCATGGAAAAATAGCGCAGAGGGTTAATGTGCCTGCTGCTGGAAAGAAAATGTACCAGGCCCATCACAAAGTGCACATATTGTAAATAGGTCAGTGGGTTACTGCTTTTGTCAGTGAGATCCTTTTGCTACTTGCAGTTTATAAGTTAAAATCCTAACAAAGAACAGTGAGCTATTAACTTTTATCTAAGAGCTGCATACAAACTGCAAGGTATAAACTAGAGCGTTATGGTTTTTTCCCTAAGCCTTTGATTATCCTAATGTTGCAAAAAGTATTATTTTTGATACAAATCAATAATGATTTTTAAAGAGAACCCCCAATCATGGTATTAAGTTTTAAATTCTGAGTTTGTGTTTCTCCAGGCCAATCACTATTAAACTATACTGTCTACTAGTATGGTTATCATGTGACTCCTACACCTTGTAGTACTTTGTCGTATGTAACATTTCCTATACAGTCATTTACACACGTAAAATTGATTGTCTCTTTGTATATTGCGGACGACAGAAACTTCATGGCTCGGAAACAAATGGCTCGTGCTTCCGCTTTTAAGCATTTTTGGGACATTCTGTGATTAAAATAAATTCACAAAGTGGAATATGTGTCTAATGTCAATAGCTCATATTAATCATTAAATAATCATGTGTATCCATTGGTTGAATTACATAACATAATAAGCTGTAACTGGTCAGTGAAATGCCACACAAATACTAAAGATTGTGATGTTTTGCGCATCCTGGCCACACCTCTAACTCCGCCCACTGATCCAATGCTCAGGTTATTCCCGCCCACTGATTCTCCGCCCACAGTTCCCCTACTTTTTTTCCCTCACTTCGACCACTGGTCGAGGCTGATGTAAAGGCAAGTGAGGGAGCGACCCTGTGTTTGGGGAGAAACCATCTGTTGCAGGTGCCATGAACATAGGCTGGAGGCGCTATATGTAGCTGATACCGGAAACACAGAAGCATATATATAGGGTGTTTACTAACATTTTATTGCTGAGGTTTTTTAGTACTTTTCTACAATTGGAGAGGTTTCACTCTACAAGTCATTCACAACAGAATCACACCTTAAGCCAGACACATAAAATACCTTACTGGCGTAACACAAACTGCTGCGAAGCAACAAAAGATGATCTGCATGGACGTCAATTGCCCGAAATGCCAGGGGTAGAGGAAGTGACATTACACACCCTTTGACATCCACTTTCACTCACACACACACTTACACATTAGTGGAATAAAGAATTGACAGAAAATAAAGAGTGTGACGCCCCAGCTGCCCATGTGTTCCTGACACTTGATTTGCCACCTCTGAAACCAGGGGTCGCAAAGGCAGTGCCAGGGGTAGCAGAGGGCAAGCCAGGGGTCCCGGCTGCGACCCCTAAATGGCGCCCATGATATACAACTCAATGCTGCATTGTGGAGGATTTTAGTGCAAGAAACATTCCCTCTTTCCTGGCACCTTCGGTGACTGCTGCCCCTGGAGTGAAGGCCTGGAGGCCTGCAGGATACACGCGCCCTGCTGGCGAGGCATGTGTAGTGCCTGCTCTGGCTGTCAAGTTGCATTATCACCCTGCCAACACATTTCATGTGTCTCATGGGAATCAGGAAAACGAAAATGGGCAAAAGCACCTACGAAAGACCCTGTGCTCAAAAGGGGAGAAGCAGAAAGACACAGAAAGAAAGGTACTCCTTTCATAAAATCAAAAGAATGTTGCAAGCCCTGCACCTGTCCATAGAGGTGACAATCTCTGGGCGGAGCTTCTCAGCATTACAAGGACTGTAACTATATCTGAATGTGCATGTCACACTGCTTTAGATGGTCTGAAGGGTGAATTGGTGGAAAAATGTAAGAAACATGGGTAAACTTGGAGTGATAAGGTGAGTTTATGTTGTGCTGAATGTGCCACATGCATACTGGGCAGGCATTGGATGCTTTGTGGTTCTGTTTGTGTAAAGACTGTGATGGTTGGAGGGTTCTGGGCTTGAAACGAGGGAGGTGAATTTAAGGGGCAGCAAGGCTTGCGGAGATTGTCCTTGGGGGCCCGTTGCAGGCCGTGGGGGGTGCACCTGGGGGGTACCTATGGTTCCCCTCTACATGTCACTGCACCAAGTGGCAGGCACCTGCCGCAATTCCAAAATGTGGAATCCGACCGCCAGGGTGGTGGTCGCATCATAATTCGTGGTGCGGGACTGACAGATGTCTGGCATCCGGTCCCAACACTGCGAGGATGGCGGCGGACTGAGGTCCGTGCGTCATCCTGATAGGCCCCTAAGTTGGTTCTTAAAGCTGCTTAGTGGTCAGAGTTGTGCCAATCTCTTACTGACTTGGCTGCCAATTAGCTACCACCTTGCTTGGAACAAGCGTCTGGGCCTGAAAAAGAGTGGGGCATATTTACAAGCCCCTATCGCCGCCACAGCATCACTTTTCCCGATGCTGTGGTGATGATAGGAGCTTTGGCCTTATTCACAAGGCAGAGTTAAGCCACTTAACGTGGCTTAACCCCACCTTGTGAATAAGACACCATTCCATGCTACACTTAGCGTGAAAGGGGCGGCAATGGGTGTTGTAGTGGAACTCAATGGGTGTTGTGGTGGGCGTTCCACCGCAACACCCATTGATTTAGATGCTGCCCCATATTTACAAGGGTGGTGTAAATATGGGGCAGGGCCAAAATGAAGAACAGGGGAAACTTACAGCCTGATTCATGTACATGCCGTTTTGCGTGTCCCTAATAGCGAATCATAGCGACTCGCTATTGAGGACACGCAAAACGGCATTCATGTAGGAATTGCTAATAAAATAGCGATTCCTACATGTTCTTTATTTGCGAGTAGCAATTTGCTACTCGCAAATACTCCCCATTCATTCCTATGGGCCAAGAGGCCCATAGGAATGAATGGGGAGTATCCCTTATTTGCGAGTAGCAATTTGCTCCTCGCAAATAAGATAGCGATTGAAAGGGTGCCAGGGGTGTCCAAAGGACGCCCTGTAGCACCCCTAAAATGCACATTTGGACAGGTGTTGCGCACACACATGTCCAAAGGACATGTGTGTGTGCAACATGCAACTTTGAAAAATGCTTTTAAAAGCATTTTTCTGAGTTTCTGCTATTTACCGACAGGTCTGACCTCTCGGTAAATAGCGGCCCCAAAAGTCCAAAATCGCTATTTTGTTTTGTGTCATGAATAGCATTTGAGGAATCTCTATTAGAGATTCCTTAAATGCCATTCCACGCAAATATGCGAATTCTTACATAGCGATTTTTGCATTTGGTATCATGAATACCAAATGCAAAAGTCGCACTCGCAAAGGGCCAGATTCTCAGAATCTGGCCCTTTGCGAGTGCAATTTACCTACATGAATCAGGCTGTTAGTCTCACCCTGGCGCAACGAGGAGAAATGTTTAATTTCTCCCCTTTTTTCCTGTTTCCATGTCTGCTATGTTGTGCAGCACACATACAAACAACAACATACCATTGATTGTTTATGTTGAGGAGGCTGTCCCTTTCTGCATTTAAAAAATCATTTTAAAAAATGACGTTTTGCAAACTTCAATGTGTGATGCACTAAGCAGCACACTTAGAAGTTTCAAAATGCCATTTCAGATTGTTTATCTGCAGGAAGGGACACCTATCCCCTCAATGGAGACACCCTTGCACTAGTGTGCAAGGGTGCCTGCGTTGGCGCTAGCTAGCTATATTAGTGCCAGTGCAGGGGGAAACGCAAGGCTGCAACGTATTCTTGTAAATATAGTGCAGCCCTGCGTTTCAGAAGTGGCGGAGCGCTGCATTAAGCCAAGGTTCTAACACCGCGCTCCGCCACTTCCTTGTAAAAATGCCCCTGTGTTTCATACATACTGTGTCCCAGGCAACACAGCATTCTTACACGCGTTCTGCTTGTTCCCTGAAATGCAGCAGTGCCCTCTGTTTTACACGTAGCTGTACATCCTCACAAAATATAATATTGTCACACAACAGGTGTGAGTAGTTTGTCCACTTCTGTATCTGTCTTTAATTTTGATTTCCTCCATTACAAATGCAGGAAACCAAGGGGCATATTATCAAGGGGGTTTATCTCCGCTTTTTTGGCTTTAAAAGCCAAGAAAGCGGAGATAAAATTATCTCCCTATTACCTAGCTGTCGCTAACACCAGTTAGCGACAGCTAGTAGGAGATAGCGACCATCTTGGGGCCCACTTTGCATGTCAGTGATATTTATCACTAATGACATGCAAAGTGGGCGTGCCAAGATGTTAGCGACTGGAAACAGTCGCTAACATCGCTATCTTCTATTACCAACTTTTGGAGATATTCGCGCTAAGCGCGAATATCTCCAAAAGCTAACACCTGCCTAAAGCAGTTCTTAGCCATGTTATCCAATGGTAGGTGGATAACATGGCTAAGAGCATTAGCTCGGTAATGCATGAATATCGCTGACTTTTCAGCGATATTCATGCATTGTGGCCGTTTTTTATCGCATTTGCGATAAACCTTGGTAATACCAAGGTTTATCTGCGATACAAATCGCCGCAGCTCAGCGGTAAAATTTTGTCTCTAACCAAGCAATAGCGATAATTATCGCTATTGCTTGGTAATATGCCCCCAAGTTCCTGCAACCAATGCAATAGCAAAACTGGATGAGCAAGTCACACGTGGCAGGGGAAAGCATAAGATGAAGTATCTGCCTCCCCATTGGTCAGCATGCTTGTCCTCTTCTTGATGTAGGTTGAGGGTACTTCGGTCAGCCATTGAGGCTGTGGGCAGCCCCTATGCCAGCCTTCTTTACACGCATCCCATTGTTACTTCCATCCTGTGTTGCAGCCTGAGCTCTCTCTACCTCTGCTAACCATTGTCTGTGAGAGGTGTTTTACACAACAGGTGTCATAGTAACTTCCATATATTAACTACCATTCATATTTAGAAATGAGGTATGTTTGTCTTAAAGAATGTTTCATAAATGTATGCCGTTTCATTGCATTTCTATACCAAATCAAATCAAATCAAATATAACTTTATTCGATTTCAATTGTAAAAAATCACAAAAGCACAGTTAAATATCCAGTTAAAAACGAGAATACATAAACCTCATAAACATTAAAGTTCATTTAAGACAGAGCAGTATAAGAGAGCAGCATTTTAAAAGGTTAGGTCAGTTCATTGATGTTCTATATCTAATTATACTTTTTAGAAACATTGACACCAAATACATGATCGTTTCATCCTCTAACATTTGCAATCTCAGAAGAGCCGGTCTGCATTGTCTCAAACCCAACTTTCTCAGCAAAGATAATAAATATTTTATCCTGGGGCAAAGTATAAAATTTTAACCATGGGCGTAAAATCCGCTCTGCTCGCGAATTTTTCGGATTTTCGGCAAATTCGCAATCCGCGAACTCTCGCGAATTTTTCGAAAATCCGTGAATCCGCTTGCGGCGGATTTTTTGCTTGGTTGCAGCGCGCGGCGTGGTGCACGGCGTTTACTTTCCGTCATTAAGCGTTTGCCGAGTTGTTTTTCTCGATCATATTTTGCGAGTGCCGCGCCATTTTGGATCTTGCAGCGTGATCCCGCGGGAGTTTGGCGCCCGCGAATACGTAATCGCGGCTTGCCACCTTGCACAGCACACCTCGCGAGAGTTCGCAATTGCGAACACGTAGTTGCGGCGGAAAGGAACAATCTCGCACTCGCGAAATAGAGATTTTGCAATTCTGCACAAGAAATCCACCAGCAAACAGGATAAACCTTCAGAAAATGATGATTTTTATCAGAATCACTCCTCAGGTTGACATTTGCATGGCCTTTTTTTTTGCAAGGAGTCCATTTTTTGGGTGGGAGGAAGGAAGTGCCTCAGAGTCTCCAACTTCCTGTTCCTGTCCAGCAGGCTCCTCCCAGTGCTTTGTCCATCTCCTGGTCACTTTCATTTGTATCTGGAGCTGGAAGGATTACTTTTTGTGGGTGCTGCTGGATATTTGGATTTGAGGCCTTTTTGACTTTCTTTGCATCACTTTTGGATTAGAAATCAACTTTCACAAGTAAGTTTGTTTGGGGCATTACAGTTGCTGCAACTACAATTTTTGAACTTTTTCAGAACATTAAATAAATTATATTGTGGGTAGCCACAGTATCCAGTAGGACCAGGGTTGGTTATGGGTGCATGATACAACTGTTTTGTTGAATTTAAACACCATTGAGGCCATGGATGGGGCTGGGATTGTGCTGATTTTTGTTGTTTTTGTTGTTTTTTTGGGGCTGCTGGTGGGGCCTTTTGCCCAGGGGTGGTGGTGCATGGACTGAGTGTGCCTGTGGTGTGGTCTCACTCTCTTTAATGTAAACATCATGGATGGCATTGGATTGTGGTGATTTCTGGCTGTTTTTCTGTTTTTTGGGGGTGTACTGTTGATGTGGACTGGCCATGTGGGTGGTGGTGGTGGCCATCTTGAGTGCTGGCTGGTACAAGCAACATGTGCTTGGGGTGCAAGGGGCCATTTTGAAGAGAGGCAGTGTCTGAGGCCTGCACTTATTTTGCGTACTTTTCATCCATTATGCCCAGGGGTAGTGAGTGTTGCATGGGCCTAGTCTTTCTGTGGGGTGTCCTCTTGAATTTAAACACCATTGAGGCCATGGATGGGCTGGGATTATGCAGTTTTTTGTTGTTTTTGTCTTTTTTGGGGGGCTGCTGGTGTGGCCTTTTGCCTAGGGGTAGTGGTGCATGGACTGAGTGTGCCTGTAGTGTGGTCTCACTCTCTTTAATGTAAACATCCTGGATGGCATTGGATTGTGGTGATTTTTGGATGTTTTTCTGTTTTTTTGGGGTGTACTGTTGATGTGGACTGGCTTGGGGTGTAAGGGGCCATTTTGAAGAGAGGCAGTGTCTGAGGCCTGCACTTATTTTGCCTACTTTTCATCCATTATGCCCAGGGGTAGTGAGTGTTGCATAGGCCTAGTCTTTCTGTGGGGTGTCTTCTTGAATTTAAACACCATTGAGGCCATGGATGGGCTGGGATTGTGCTGAATTTTGTCGTTTTTGTCGTTTTTTTGGGGCTGCTGGTGGGGCCCTTTGACCAGGGGTGGTGAGTGTTGCATGGGCCTAGTCTTTCTGTGGGGTGTCCTCTTGAAGTTAAACACCATTGAGGCCATGGATGGGCTGGGATTGTGCTGTTTTTTGTGTTTTTGTCGTTTCTTTGGGGCTGCTGGTGTGGCCTTTTGCCAAGGGGTACTAGTGATGCATGGACTGAGTGTGCCTGTGGGGTCTCACTCTCTTTAATGCAAACATCCTGGATGGCATTGGATTGTGGTGATTTTTTGCTGTTTTTCTGTTTTTTTGGGGTGTACTGTTGATGTGGACTGGCTTGGGGTGTAAGGGGCCATTTTGAAGCGAGGCAGTGTCTGAGGCCTGCACTTATTTTGCCTACTTTTCATCCATTATGCCCAGGGGTAGTGAGTGTTGCATGGGCCTAGTCTTTCTGTGGGGTGTCTTCTTGAATTTAAACACCATTGAGGCCATGGATGGGCTGGGATTGTGCTGAATTTTGTAGTTTTTGTCGTTTTTTGGGGCTGCTGGTGGGGCCCTTTGACCAGGGGTGGTGAGTGTTGCATGGGCCTAGTCTTTCTGTGGGGTGTCCTCTTGAAGTTAAACACCATTGAGGCCATGGATGGGCTGGGATTGTGCTGTTTTTTGTGTTTTTTGTCGTTTTTTTGGGGCTGCTGGTGTGGCCTTTTGCCAAGGGGTAGTGATGCATGGACTGAGTGTGCCTGTGGGGTCTCACTCTCTTTAATGTAAACATCCTGGATGGCATTGGATTGTGGTGATTTTTGGCTGTTTTTCAGTTTTTTTGGGGTGTACTGTTGATGTGGACTGGCTTGGGGTGTAAGGGGCCATTTTGAAGAGAGGCAGTGTCTGAGGCCTGCACTTATTTTGCCTACTTTTCATCCATTATGCCCAGGGGTAGTGAGTGTTGCATACTTGCATGGCCCTAGTCTTTCTGTGGGGTGTCTTCAATGTAAACATCATGGATGGCATGGGATTGTGCTGATTTTTCTGTGTTTTGTCGATTTTTTGGGGTGTATAATAGAACTGATGTTCCTCTGTCTTCCATTGCTTTTAGGTGCACAAGACTCAAGAGAACCACCAGTGCCAGGAAGAAGTCCTGCAGCGGTGTGTGTGTGCAGCATAACGTCACGCGACGTCACGTCTGGACACAGACAACTCTGCAACTCGTGCAACTGCTGCCTGCTGTTCTGACCTGCTCTGAAGAAGATGGCCCCAAAAAAGGTTACCCGTAGCTCCTCTAGCAAGAAAGGTGCCAGTAAGGAGCAGAAGAAGCAAGTTACCAAGGAGACTGGTGTGCCGGCCGCCCCTTTTTTTGGGAGTAAAAAAAAAAGTATGCCTGCAGCAGCAGCGGGATCTGCTGGGGACCAAGCTGGGAGCACCACCCCCGCTCCATTGGGCTCAGTGCCACCACCACCACCACGCCAACTTAAGTCCAAGCCCTTGAGTGCTGCAGAGGCAGCCAGTATAGTTGTTCAATCACCATCGACCAGTGATGTTGGCTCATCGCAAGAAAGCCGCAGCAATGTCCCTCAATCAACACAGGTTGTTGTAGCTCATCTGACGAGTGTTGAACAACCACAGCCGCAACAACTATCACATGTGCAAGTACAAGCCCAAGTACATGTGGAAGGAGAGGCAGCACAAGGAGATGCGCAAGCAGAGGTGCATGGAGGGTCACAAGTGCCCACAATAGTTGTTCCTCCCGAAGTAGGGGCACATCAGGAAATCGACAATCAAGGCGAGGTATCATTTGAGGAAGACACTCCTCCTGATGATCATTCATTGTCTTCCACACCCCTAGCAAGGAAGAGATCAAGGGTGGTGTCTACATCTTCTTCAAGCACACCTCCTTCTGATGATACGGATCAAAATTGGGAACCAGCACCACTGCCGTCTGAGAGTGAGGCACACCATGATCTGACAAAGGTAGTTAAGCGTAAAAGGAAGCTCGTCCAAAGTCTCAGAGTTATGGAGTGTGATGATGAGGCTCAGCAAGAAGTGGCGGATACTGCTGCTGATGAAGACTCTGACAACGACGACCCAGTCATCATAAAGGTAACTGCAGCCCCAGCGGGCATGCAGCAAACAGACATTTTGACCCTAGCCCGAAAAGCTGCTGAGCGTGATGATGATGATGTTGTCGATGAGGAGGCAGTGGAAACACCACCACAATCATTGGAGTTAAGTAGTACACCAACTCGTACCGCTTCCATATTTCTTTCTGGCAAGAAGGGACCTCCATCCACCTCGACCTTAATTAGTGGCGGTGAAAGTGCACAACGTACAAAAGTTGGGCAATCCAGATCCTCCACTTCATCTGGCATTAGCAGCATGACCACCACCACCAGTATCGCCACCTCCTCCAGGCCCCACAGACACTTCAAGTCACCAGTTTGGGACTTCTTTACTGTTTGCCCAAAAAGGGAAAAGTTCGCCATTTGTACCCTTTGTAAGGTTGCAGTTAGTCGTGGTAAGTCAGGTACCAACTATGGTACCGGAGGCCAGAGAGGTCATCTTAAGAGACAGCACACTGTCCAATGGTTTGCGCACCTAAAGGCGATCAAGGAAGCCCGAATTGGAAGTCAAGAAAACGTTGATGTTTCATCTGATGATGACGAGGAGGAAGAAGACGTGTCAAACTCTTCACTTACACCCAGTACCCCTGTCAGCAGCACACCCCATGAGAGGCACACTAAGAGTGTTGGAGCGAGTGAGACACCAACGCGCAAAAGTTCACCAGCGAGCATAATTGCGTCAACGAAGTCATTATCATCCCGTAAATGCTTGGTCCAGGGCAACATTAGAACCATGTTTTCTTCAGACGCGCCATATGAACGCAACCACCCACTGACGCGTCTGTATAACACTAAGCTGGCTAAAATGCTAGCTGTGGACCTTCTCCCTTTTTCTTTTGTAGAAGCGGTAGGTTTTCTAGAATTAGTGGCAACGCTCTGCCCTAAATGGAAGGTTCCTAGCCGGTTCTATTTTGCCAGAGTTGCGGTTCCAGCACTACATGAAGATGTGCTGGAGGCGATTGGGGCAGCTTTGCAGAAGAGTGCTGTTCACACTATACATCTGACAACAGACATGTGGACCAGTGGCGCAGGCGCTGATTACATGTGCATCACTGCACACTGGGTCTCTTTTTCAGGTGTTAAAGCAAAGCTAAACGCAGGTGTTGACCCGGACCAAGTTTTTAAAGCTGCTCGGAAACATGCAACACTAGCCATGATTGGCTTGGAGAAAAGTCACACAGCACAAAACATTTTGGACGAGTTTAACAAAAAGGTCTTTCACTGGCTGTCCCCCCAAAAACGCCGGATTGGTTATGTTTCCACGGATAATGGCGCCAATGCAGTTAAGGCCATGGCGCTGGGTGACTATTTCAGAGTGCCGTGTTTGGCGCACTGTATCAACCTGGTAGTTCAAAAATTCTTGAGTGATAGAGACAGTACAGCGTTCGAGGTAATGGCCACCTGCAGCAAAATGTGCAACCATTTCAGCCATTCTTTTAAGGCCCGGAAGCATCTGAGGAGGCTGCTACTTGAACGTCGAATGCCAGTGAAAGCACTCATCCAGGAGGTGGCAACACGTTGGAACTCAACCTTCTACATGCTTGAGCGTCTGTATGAGCAGTATACGGTACTCGATCACTATTTCTTAACAGAGGGTACAGCTCAGATGGACCTGCGGATGGGTGCGGCGCAATGAGACATAGTTAAAAGCCTGACAGACATGCTTCGTCCTTTTGAGTTCTTCACGCGTGCAGTCAGCCAGGAGGACTGTAATTTGGGAAAAGCTATCCCATTGTTGTGCATGCTGGAGCACCAACTGAAGGCGGTGTCTTCTGAGTTTGAAAAAGATGCCCAAAAAAAAGACCCTTTTATTTTGTCGGAGAAATTATTAGAGCGCCTACGTGGTGATGAACGTCTTAAAAAGATCAACTCAGAACAGCATTACATTTGTGCTACTATTCTGGATCCACGCTACAAAAAGGCGCTGGCAGGCCAAGCATTCTTTCCTTTTGCTGATGAAGATGTTAAAAAGTACAAATGTTGGCTAGCCTGGTCAGCCAAGAGGTTTGAAAAAGAACGGCAGGATATTTAAGGAGAAGAAGGCAGTACATCAGCATCAGCATCAGCAGGCCATCCCCAGTCAAAAAAATCCACTTCTGCACCTGTGGCTGTGACACAAGTGACCTCTCAGCCGTTAAAGACACCGGCAACCGGATCATCTGCACCAGACACAACAGTAACAGTGGCTGCTGTAGAGGATTGGCTAACTTTGCTTGGGTATGGTTCTCGAAAAAATGTCACAGGCACAGCAAAAAGTAAGCAAAGTGGAGGAACCGCTGAGGACCTTGAGTCGATGGTGCAGGACTATCTGAATGACTCAACAGAGGTCTTTCTTAATGACGAGCCATTGCAGTATTGGCATGGGAAAAAACAATTGTGGCCACAGCTCTCCAACCTGGCTATAAACTATTTGTCTTGCCCACTCGCAAGTGTGTCTTCTGAACGGGTTTTCAGTGCTGCTGGTTGCATTGTAACTCCCAAACGGAGCCGCCTCTCGCCCAAAAATGTGGAGCGGCTGACAATGATCAAGATGAATCAGCACCTCATACCACCAGATTACAAAGTACGAGAAAGCACGCCGCATGAAGACCAGGAGGACGGCAACGTAGATGAGGGGATTTGTTCTCTGTTCGGTCACACTGACCTCATCCTGCCTGAATTCGCAGAGTATGATGACGAAATCTTCTTCTTATTCCCTGACACCGAGCCCTGAAAATGAGACAATGAATCAATAACTTTCTTTTTCGTCCTTATTCACTTTTATTCCTGTGTGTCTGTCTTTCTTTGTTTTGCACAGTTAATTTAATTCAAACTTTAATCACCTAATCCCAAAAACAAGCCCATCAGCAGAACTGTCTTCACTTGTTTGCTTATTGATTTGAAGGTGCCGCAGTCTACATTCCTCTGGTTCACAAGTTCTGAAGAACATGCTCCTCTATCCTCCTCCTCCAGACTCCTATTTCCCTCAAAGCAGAGGGCTGGATTACGCCCAATGAAGAAAGACTCAGCACTTTTGGAGGTGTTCTACTTCTTTGCGGGTGAGTTGACGGTTCTGGGCCCATTGCTGTGAAGCTCTAATAACGGATAAAAGTGTTTTGGACCAAATATGACGCGGAAATTTCTTGCCGTTTTTGCTGACTTGCTTGCCTTTGAGGTGCTCTTTGGCGGGGTTCTGGGTGTTTGTGGGTGAGTTTTGGGGTCTGGGAGCACTGCTGCGACAGTCTAATCTTGATTGCATTTGCTTTTCAGGAAATCCGTGGTGGAAAACAGGAGTTATGATGATGACCTAGCTGCACAGCGCGTTTGGACCGAAGGCCGAGAGATATTGTAAGTATGAGATTTTGCTTTTTGGCTGTTTGGGGGTGTTGTCGTGTGCTTTTTGGCGGGTGGGTTGGTGGGTCTCTTGGGGCATTCCTGTGAAGGTCTAATAACGGATAAAAGTGTCTAGGACAAAATCCATGCAGATTTGTTTTTGCTATTTCTTCTGACATCTTGCTCAATGTAGCGTTTCCGGGGACCTGTTTGAGGGGCTTCCCGGTGTTTGTTGGTGGGTTTTGGTGTCTCTGTCGGAGCACTGCTGCGACAGTCTAAACTTGATTGCATTTGCTTTTCAGGAAATCCGTGGTGGAAAACAGGAGTTATGATGATGACCTAGCTGCACAGCGCGTTTGGACCGAAGGCCGAGAGATATTGTAAGTATGAGATTTTGCTTTTTGGCTGTTTGGGGGTGTTGTCGTGTGCTTTTTGGTGGGTGGGTTGGCAGGTCTCTTGGGGCATTCCTGTGAAGGTCTAATAACGGATAGAAGTGTCTAGGACAAAATCCATGCAGATTTTTTTGTTGCCATTTCTTCTGACATCTTGCTCAATGTAGCGTTTCCGGGGACCTGTTTGAGGGGCTTCCTGGTGTTTGTTGGTGGGTTTTGGTGTCTCTGTCGGAGCACTGCTGCGACAGTCTAAACTTGATTGCATTTGCTTTTCAGGAAATCCGTGGTGGAAAACAGGAGTTATGATGATGACCTAGCTGCACAGCGCGTTTGGACCAAAGGCCGAGAGATATTGTAAGTATGAGATTTTGCTTTTTGGCTGTTTGGGGGTGTTGTCGTGTGCTTTTTGGCGGGTCTCTTGGGGCATTCCTGTGAAGGTCTAATAACGGATAGAAGTGTCTAGGACAAAATCCATGCAGATTTTTTTGTTGCTATTTCTTCTGACATCTTGCTCAATGTAGCGTTTCCGGGGACCTGTTTGAGGGGCTTCCTGGTGTTTGTTGGTGGGTTTTGGTGTCTCTGTCGGAGCACTGCTGTGACAGTCTAAACTTGATTGCATTTGCTTTTCAGGAAATCCGTGGTGGAAAACAGGAGTTATGATGATGACCTAGCTGCACAGCGCGTTTGGACCGAAGGCCGAGAGATATTGTAAGTATGAGATTTTGCTTTTTGGCTGTTTGGGGGTGTTGTCGTGTGCTTTTTGGCGGGTGGGTTGGCGGGTCTCTTGGGGCATTCCTGTGAAGGTCTAATAACGGATAGAAGTGTCTAGGACAAAATCCATGCAGATTTTTTTTTTGCTATTTCTTCTGACATCTTGCTCAATGTAGCGTTTCCGGGGACCTGTTTGAGGGGCTTCCTGGTGTTTGTTGGTGGGTTTTGGTGTCTCTGTCGGAGCACTGCTGCGACAGTCTAAACTTGATTGCATTTGCTTTTCAGGAAATCCGTGGTGGAAAACAGGAGTTATGATGATGACCTAGCTGCACAGCGCGTTTGGACCGAAGGCCGAGAGATATTGTAAGTATGAGATTTTGCTTTTTGGCTGTTTGGGGGTGTTGTCGTGTGCTTTTTGGCGGGTGGGTTGGCGGGTCTCTTGGGGCATTCCTGTGAAGGTCTAATAACGGATAGAAGTGTCTAGGACAAAATCCATGCAGATTTTTTTTTGCTATTTCTTCTGACATCTTGCTCAATGTAGCGTTTCCGGGGACCTGTTTGAGGGGCTTCCTGGTGTTTGTTGGTGGGTTTTGGTGTCTCTGTCGGAGCACTGCTGCGACAGTCTAAACTTGATTGCATTTGCTTTTCAGGAAATCCTTGGTGGAAAACAGGAGTTATATGATGATGACCTAGCTGCACAGCGCGTTTGGACCGAAGGCGAGAGATATTGTAAGTATGAGATTTTGCTTTTTGGCTGTTTGGGGGTGTTGTCGTGTGCTTTTTGGCGGGTGGGTTGGTGGGTCTCTTGGGGCATTCCTGTGAAGGTCTAATAACGGATAGAAGTGTCTAGGACAAAATCCATGCAGATTTTTTTGTTGCCATTTCTTCTGACATCTTGCTCAATGTAGCGTTTCCGGGGACCTGTTTGAGGGGCTTCCTGGTGTTTGTTGGTGGGTTTTGGTGTCTCTGTCGGAGCACTGCTGCGACAGTCTAAACTTGATTGCATTTGCTTTTCAGGAAATCCGTGGTGGAAAACAGGAGTTATGATGATGACCTAGCTGCACAGCGCGTTTGGACCAAAGGCCGAGAGATATTGTAAGTATGAGATTTTGCTTTTTGGCTGTTTGGGGGTGTTGTCGTGTGCTTTTTGGCGGGTCTCTTGGGGCATTCCTGTGAAGGTCTAATAACGGATAGAAGTGTCTAGGACAAAATCCATGCAGATTTTTTTGTTGCTATTTCTTCTGACATCTTGCTCAATGTAGCGTTTCCGGGGACCTGTTTGAGGGGCTTCCTGGTGTTTGTTGGTGGGTTTTGGTGTCTCTGTCGGAGCACTGCTGCAACAGTCTAAACTTGATTGCATTTGCTTTTCAGGAAATCCGTGGTGGAAAACAGGAGTTATGATGATGACCTAGCTGCACAGCGCGTTTGGACCGAAGGCCGAGAGATATTGTAAGTATGAGATTTTGCTTTTTGGCTGTTTGGGGGTGTTGTCGTGTGCTTTTTGGCGGGTGGGTTGGCGGGTCTCTTGGGGCATTCCTGTGAAGGTCTAATAACGGATAGAAGTGTCTAGGACAAAATCCATGCAGATTTTTTTTTTGCTATTTCTTCTGACATCTTGCTCAATGTAGCGTTTCCGGGGACCTGTTTGAGGGGCTTCCTGGTGTTTGTTGGTGGGTTTTGGTGTCTCTGTCGGAGCACTGCTGCGACAGTCTAAACTTGATTGCATTTGCTTTTCAGGAAATCCCTGGTGGAAAACAGGAGTTATGATGATGACCTAGCTGCACAGCGCGTTTGGACCGAAGGCCGAGAGATATTGTAAGTATGAGATTTTGCTTTTTGGCTGTTTGGGGGTGTTGTCGTGTGCTTTTTGGCGGGTGGGTTGGCGGGTCTCTTGGGGCATTCCTGTGAAGGTCTAATAACGGATAGAAGTGTCTAGGACAAAATCCATGCAGATTTTTTTTTGCTATTTCTTCTGACATCTTGCTCAATGTAGCGTTTCCGGGGACCTGTTTGAGGGGCTTCCTGGTGTTTGTTGGTGGGTTTTGGTGTCTCTGTCGGAGCACTGCTGCGACAGTCTAAACTTGATTGCATTTGCTTTTCAGGAAATCCTTGGTGGAAAACAGGAGTTATATGATGATGACCTAGCTGCACAGCGCGTTTGGACCGAAGGCGAGAGATATTGTAAGTATGAGATTTTGCTTTTTGGCTGTTTGGGGGTGTTGTCGTGTGCTTTTTGGCGGGTGGGTTGGTGGGTCTCTTGGGGCATTCCTGTGAAGGTCTAATAACGGATAGAAGTGTCTAGGACAAAATCCATGCAGATTTGTTTTTGCTATTTCTTCTGACATCTTGCTCAATGTAGCGTTTCCGGGGACCTGTTTGAGGGGCTTCCCGGTGTTTGTTGGTGGGTTTTGGTGTCTCTGTCGGAGCACTGCTGCGACAGTCTAAACTTGATTGCATTTGCTTTTCAGGAAATCCGTGGTGGAAAACAGGAGTTATGATGATGACCTAGCTGCACAGCGCGTTTGGACCGAAGGCCGAGAGATATTGTAAGTATGAGATTTTGCTTTTTGGCTGTTTGGGGGTGTTGTCGTGTGCTTTTTGGCGGGTGGGTTGGCAGGTCTCTTGGGGCATTCCTGTGAAGGTCTAATAACGGATAGAAGTGTCTAGGACAAAATCCATGCAGATTTTTTTGTTGCCATTTCTTCTGACATCTTGCTCAATGTAGCGTTTCCGGGGACCTGTTTGAGGGGCTTCCTGGTGTTTGTTGGTGGGTTTTGGTGTCTCTGTCGGAGCACTGCTGCGACAGTCTAAACTTGATTGCATTTGCTTTTCAGGAAATCCGTGGTGGAAAACAGGAGTTATGATGATGACCTAGCTGCACAGCGCGTTTGGACCAAAGGCCGAGAGATATTGTAAGTATGAGAATTTGCTTTTTGGCTGTTTGGGGGTGTTGTCGTGTGCTTTTTGGCGGGTCTCTTGGGGCATTCCTGTGAAGGTCTAATAACGGATAGAAGTGTCTAGGACAAAATCCATGCAGATTTTTTTGTTGCTATTTCTTCTGACATCTTGCTCAATGTAGCGTTTCCAGGGACCTGTTTGAGGGGCTTCCTGGTGTTTGTTGGTGGGTTTTGGTGTCTCTGTCGGAGCTCTGCTGCGACAGTCTAAACTTGATTGCATTTGCTTTTGAGGAAATCCGTGGTGGAAAACAGGAGTTATGATGATGACCTAGCTGCACAGCGCGTTTGGACCGAAGGCCCCGAGATATTGTAAGTATGAGATTTTGCTTTTTGGCTGTTTGGGGGTGTTGTCGTGTGCTTTTTGGCGGGTGGGTTGGCGGGTCTCTTGGGGCATTCCTGTGAAGGTCTAATAACGGATAGAAGTGTCTAGGACAAAATCCATGCAGATTTTTTTTTTGCTATTTCTTCTGACATCTTGCTCAATGTAGCGTTTCCGGGGACCTGTTTGAGGGGCTTCCTGGTGTTTGTTGGTGGGTTTTGGTGTCTCTGTCGGAGCACTGCTGCGACAGTCTAAACTTGATTGCATTTGCTTTTCAGGAAATCCGTGGTGGAAAACAGGAGTTATGATGATGACCTAGCTGCACAGCGCGTTTGGACCGAAGGCCGAGAGATATTGTAAGTATGAGATTTTGCTTTTTGGCTGTTTGGGGGTGTTGTCGTGTGCTTTTTGGCGGGTGGGTTGGCGGGTCTCTTGGGGCATTCCTGTGAAGGTCTAATAACGGATAGAAGTGTCTAGGACAAAATCCATGCAGATTTTTTTTTTGCTACTTCTTCTGACATCTTGCTCAATGTAGCGTTTCCGGGGACCTGTTTGAGGGGCTTCCTGGTGTTTGTTGGTGGGTTTTGGTGTCTCTGTCGGAGCACTGCTGCGACAGTCTAAACTTGATTGCATTTGCTTTTCAGGAAATCCGTGGTGGAAAACAGGAGTTATGATGATGACCTAGCTGCACAGCGCGTTTGGACCGAAGGCCGAGAGATATTGTAAGTATGAGATTTTGCTTTTTGGCTGTTTGGGGGTGTTGTCGTGTGCTTTTTGGCGGGTGGGTTGGCGGGTCTCTTGGGGGCATTCCTGTGAAGGTCTAATAACGGATAGAAGTGTCTAGGACAAAATCCATGCTGATTTTTTTTTTGCTATTTCTTCTGACATCTTGCTCAATGTAGCGTTTCCGGGGACCTGTTTGAGGGGCTTCCTGGTGTTTGTTGGTGGGTTTTGGTGTCTCTGTCGGAGCACTGCTGCGACAGTCTAAACTTGATTGCATTTACTTTTCAGGAAATCCGTGGTGGAAAACAGGAGTTATGATGATGACCTAGCTGCACAGCGCGTTTGGACCGAAGGCCGAGAGATATTGTAAGTATGAGATTTTGCTTTTTGGCTGTTTGGGGGTGTTGTCATGTGCTTTTTGGCGGGTGGGTTGGCGGGTCTCTTGGGGCATTCCTGTGAAGGTCTAATAACGGATAGAAGTGTCTAGGACAAAATCCATGCAGATTTTTTTTTTTCTATTTCTTCTGACATCTTGCTCAATGTAGCGTTTCCGGGGACCTGTTTGAGGGGCTTCCTGGTGTTTGTTGGTGGGTTTTGGTGTCTCTGTCGGAGCACTGCTGCGACAGTCTAAACTTGATTGCATTTGCTTTTCAGGAAATCCGTGGTGGAAAACAGGAGTTATGATGATGACCTAGCTGCACAGCGTGTTTGGACCGAAGGCCGAGATATATTGTAAGTATGAGATTTTGCTTTTTGGCTGTTTGGGGGTGTTGTCGTGTGCTTTTTGGCGGGTGGGTTGGCGGGTCTCTTGGGGCATTCCTGTGAAGGTCTAATAACGGATAGAAGTGTTTAGGACAAAATCCATAAGGAAAAACCTTTTGGCACTTTTTGTAACTTAGGGTTCGTTAGGGTTAGCTAACTATTATTTTGGCCATACTTATTTATCCTTAAAAAGGTGACTCAGACAGAGTACGCAATTTCAACAATATTGTACTGTCTTAGGGAAATCAAAGTGTGATTTTTTGCACCACACAGCGTACATACCTTATATTTATTTATCAGTGGTATTGTAATAGCACTTCCTGTTTTACGTTCAATAATTACAGGCCGGGTTTCAGTCAACATCCGCCAGGCAGGCAGTGGACAGGGTGTCTTCTGTCAGTGGTCACCAACATTGATGGACGAAGCATCAGCTGGAATGGAGGAGTGCCGCTAATAAGAGGAATTGTTTGCTGCATGCAACTTACTTACCAAATTCAACAGGACAACTCCAACAACATACAGAATACAGATACAGTATCCATTGTTTTCTTCTATGAGTGTGACTGCATGTGGTTAGCTTTAGTTTGTACCCAAAGATTTCTTTATCTTCAATTATTGTTTGTCCATGCTGTGCTTTTTTTTTCTTCTCTCAACAAAACCTACCCAAAAAGAAACCCCCATTCCCATCCATTTTCCAAACCCTAACCCTCTTCCCCCGGGCTGTGTGGTTTTGCTTGATGACTGACTAAATGACATCAATAATTCCACACACTTGCTGGGGAGGATAAGGTCATAGCAACAGGCTGGTGAAGGAATACGAGGATATATTCTAGCCTTACTCAGCTTCAGTACTATTTCTTGTAGTAGTAGGAGCCAATGTCAAATAAATTCAAAGCAAGTACTAGTTATACTTGCAATACTTTACCATTTGTTAGGCTACATTGTGGCACTGTTCTAGTGTACTGTCACCTGCTATATTCTCGATCGTGCTGTAACCGTTGTAATGCTACAGTAAGGACAAACCAGGTTTCGTTTTATTTTTTTCCATAGGCATGCAACTGCCACTGTGTCACACCACTAGTACCACCGCAATGAGGAAATTTCATCCGCCCAGGATTGCCAACCTTAATCCCCATTTCACGTGGAGCCAGCCCTGGGCCTAGCCCTAATTTCTAACACAAATTACAGGTAAGATAAGCGTTTGGTGGGAGGTAGTATAATGGAGTATTAGGACTAGACGAGAGATTGACGGTAGTACTACTAAAGTCCTAGGACTCTTCAGGAAAACAAACTTACTGTTACACCCCCACCCACCAGACTGAAAAGCAGTAAAAAACAGGTATGGTCAGATAAAGTTTAAAAAAGTATATTTATGTAGCCCTAACAAAATAATCTCCCTCAAGACCCTCCCTAACCCCAACGATTGTCTTTGAAAAGTCCCAAAAAGCACCCAACTCCCAAATCCCACCCCCCAAAAGTCTCTAAAAAAGGGCAAGGGACACTCCACTACTGGAGGGTGCTGGTGAATTTTGCGGCCAGGGCATCATACTCCTTGCGGAGGGTGGCATGCTCGAAGCGGAGGCCCTCCACCAAGTTCTTGTACCTATGGACCTCCTGCTCCAGGTAGGACATTCTCACTCCTAGGCGGCGCTGGCGTGCCTTGCAGCTCCTGTGGGGGGCAGCTGGTCTTTTTGCTGCTTGGCGGTGGCGGTTGGCTTTGTTAGCCCGGCTCCGTACCGCTGGAGCACTGCGCTGGCTGGCAGCCCGTGGGTTCATGGAGGAGGATGCAGCTGTCCCAGTCGAGGATGTTGTGGTTGCACCGGTCGACTGCGTGTCCTCCGACTCCTCCAGGGCCACCAGCCGCCGATATTCCGCGACAGTGGCATCCAGCCTCCGTTGCCGGGCCATTCGAGCCTGCTCCCTCCGTGATGTCGATTTGGAAGGAGCAACTATATGAAGAAAGAAAGACATAGTCTGTAACCATTGCTCCTTAACATTAATAACACAAAGTGATTGAGCCGAAAGTTGTGTCACAGTACAAGTAGCAAATTGAAAGCACAGTACATAACTATTGAGGACAGTATCTATCTAACCTCCCACTTCTGCATCCTTGCTCTAACATAAGTGGTAGTTTAATGAACAAATTCTACGACCACTATGGACTTCCATTATAGTCGACTATGACAGTACACCAGTTTTATTCTTCTTCTTCCGGAAAATTGGTACGTTATCTTATGCAAGCCGGCAGAATGCCAGCGCAGTGAACTTGCACCCGAGAAAAACAGACGCACACCATGATGAGTGAGACAGACTTGCGTTACTGTACCGGTCCAGTACATGCAGGTGGTGAAGCTATTACTTTTCTATTACGGGTGGCACTGAGAATACTCTGTTACAAGGGCTACTGCTTAATTAATTTACCTTTCACCCTACAGTGCAAATAAGTACTAGAAAAGGAAAATGAAGAAGCTAAATAATTAGATTATCTATCACTTCACATGGGATGTATTTGATGACATATGGGATGACTTTAGGTGCTTTGCTTATTATTGAGTGAACAGTGATACACCCACACATGAATGACGTACTACTACTAAACTAAAGTTATTAAGAGAGGTACGGAGTGTCCACCGTAATAACCGGATATATGCTGTGCTTGCAGTTGCAATACAAACTATTGCTACTATTCATGGTAGTATTGGACAAATTTACAATTTCTTTTCCTTGCCTTCCCTACACTGGAACGGACGTGCGGGTGCGGTGTTACATGCTCTTCAAGGTAACACTTAGTTCATCCAGTGACCATCTACTCTCTCTAGATACACATGTGCTATCTAAGAGTCAGATAATACCATGCTCCAGGCATCCATCCATTCAAAGTATATGCACACATACAGTTTATGTTTCACCCACCCAGGCTGTTGTCCTTCCACCCATCCTTGCTTCATCATTGACCCAGCCATGCACCATACCATATTCTTTCCTTCCCAGCCACCTCGGGGGCCAAGCAAACACATATCATTCTTCTTTGCCAGCCATCATAAAATTTCTCGTCCTTCCACACTGTCAGGACTATGCCGACCCCCATTAAGAGACCTCTGTCAGTCCCAGCAGCAAGGGGGAGATTTCCTGGTTGGAGGCTGTTTCCACTTTGGGGTTCCCTGCAGAAATTAGCTCATGACCACTGTCGGTCGGAGGTGTAGCACGCCTCCGGCTTGTGCCACCATTTCGATGCGGTTAGCGTTCCAGCCTTTTTCACGTTCTATGTGGCGCACTTCAACTGTCCCTTTCCAGCAGTTAGACGCCCTGAGTTTGGCTCCTGTCAATTCACCGCGTTTTTCACAGTTTCCCTCAATTTCCAGTCAGCTTTCATAGAGACTCTGCTCCAGTACCCTAGGAGCGTGTTTACGTTCCGTTCCAGTGTATTCCTGCATTCCAGGCTGTGAGCCCCCTCCTCTCCGCGGCCTGAGTCTGGCTGTGCGGACTCGTTCTGACAAGCGCTCCTCTTCGGGGTTTCGTTCCGGAGGGCAAGTACCTCTCGCATTTCTCAGAATTGCGGTAAGAACATTTCATTCTCCAGACTTGCCAGTACAATCTCTGCCCAGTGCCTGTGGTCCAGTAACCTGCTTGAACGTCCAGTGAATCGTATTCCGAATTATCTCGATCCAGTTTGTGACAAGACTTTTGTGTTTCAATCTGTTCCTGAGATTCAACAAGTAAATGAGAGTATATATTATATGCATATGGTAATACTGTTGTCTACCACCTCTACACTTCGTATCATTCTATCTACTACTCTACACAAGCAACAAGAGTTCCAACCCTCATATGACTTATTTGGACTCAGTAAGAGAGAAGCTAACTCCACACGATAACCAGGTATGATTGAGGAGAGTCGAGAGTATGAGAGTGTGTCGCCCATTATGTATTAGAACGTTAGTAATGTTCTGCTCCCTGTTGCAGGTGTTCCCCAGCCACTCCTTCCAGAGGTAGTTACGAAGACACCAGTGTGGAAGACTCTCTTTGTTGTTTGTTATCCACTTCCCCTTTCCCTTCCATTCCTGGGCTTGGAGCAATCCGGGTGCAGGGGTGTTTGGGAATTCGGAAATTAGCATCGTTGAAGGAAGCCGCTCGCTCCCACGGAGATCTGGATATTTCAGGTACTGCTTCTGACAGATTGAAGTGCCTGCTATTATCTTCCGTCTGGGCGAGATGGCTGAGGGATTGGATGTCAAAGCTTTGGCTTCAGTGTTAGAGGGACTACAGAAACAGTTGAGTGAGACGAGGGAGGAAGTTAGGAAATCTAACCAGGAGGCTAGTTATTTACGTCAGAGATTAGATGAACTAGCAGAGAGCCCACGCCCCAATTTCGGTAGTATAAAATCATCTGCCTTCGGTTCCGCTCCCTCCTCATCCTCCTCTACGGAGTTTACCACACAGGTGGTGCACGCAATGTCTCCTACCATTCCGCTGGCCCCGCCTGAGAGATTTCAGGGAGATCCCCACAAGGCCCAAATCTTCCTGACCCAGTGTTCATTGCATTTCCTTTGTAAGCCCATTCTGTTTAAAGAGGATCAGTCTAAAGTGGCTTTTGTGCTGTCCTACCTGAGCGGAGATGCTGCAGCGTGGTCTTTGCCTTTGGTGGCAAGCAACGATCCAGTGTTGTATCAATTTGAAGAATTCAAAGCCGAGTTTTTGCGCATTTTCGACCGAAGAAATGTCTCACAAACCACCGACAATGAACTATTAGAATTGAAGCAAGGGAATCGAGATTTGGTGGCTTATTTGGCACAATTCAATAAATTGACCGTCGAAACGAGTTGGCCCGAGGCTAAGCGGGCGGCCATTTTCTACCGAGGCCTCAAGGATGAGTTGAAGGACGGTTTGGCGCAGATTCCTAAACGACTCACAGATGTGTCAGAACTCATAGATCTAGTATTGCAGATTGATCAGAGGCTTGCAGAAAGGCGAAGTGAACGTCGAAAGGATGTCCGCACTCTTCCGCCTCGATTTGATCGGTCTCGACCGGAGGTCGTAAAAAACTCTGACGGCCACAATCAGGAAGAGCCGATGCAGGTGGGAACTATTCGAGGCCCTCTTACGCAGGAGGAACGGGAAAAGAGACGACAAGGGCGATTGTGTATGTATTGTGGGCAATCGGGCCATTTTGTCAAGGAATGTCCGAAGAGATCAAAGGCAAGCTCGTGGGTAAAAGATCGGCTCCACCAGTAGACGGAGTTGCACTGGTGGGAGCGAGTGACGAGCCAACTCCCAAGCCACAACTTTTAGCTAATACCCTGCAATCCGCAGCCCCGCATCTGAATTTACAGTGTAGGATAGAGTTTGGGAAAACTCAGAAGGAGGAAGTTTCGGTGATGGTTGATTCGGGGGCAACCGGGAACTTCTGCGACATCCAGTTTGCCAAGACTATGGGAATACAGTTCGAGAAGAAGCCCAGACCGGAACCGGTGCGAGCAGTGCATGGCACCCAGTTGTCGTCGGGACCAATTGCTTATGATACTGAACTGATGACAGTGGTGGGACCCGGTGAGCACCGAAGCTTCATTCGATTTAATCTCATAGATGCCCCTCAGTTCCAACTCATACTGGGGTTGCCCTGGCTCACCGAGCACAACCCGCAGATCGATTGGTCACGGCGTTCTGTGAAGATGAATTCCGAATTATGTTCTGAGCATTGTTTCCAGTTGACTCCAGAGAGCCCAAGTTCCACGATGTCACAAAACCTGGCCAATCAGGTTCAAATGGTGTGTGCCTTGGAGGCCCCAGAGATTCCCGAGGAATATCAGGACCTTAAAGAGGTGTTTAATGAGAAGGAAGCTAAGAAATTGCCACCTCACCGAGAATATGACTGTCGGATCGAATTGGAACCGGGAGTGTCTTTACCATGCAGTAGAATCTATGCACTGTCGGAACCAGAGAATCTCCATTTGAAGGACTATATTGAACAAAATCTTGCCAATGGGTTCATCCGCCCCTCTCAGTCTCCAGTTTCCTCGCCCCTATTCTTCATTCCGAAGAAGGATGGGACTTTGAGAACTTGCATTGATTATCGGGCATTGAACCTGGCCACCAAGAAGAACCGTTATCCTCTGCCCCTCATTTCGGAACTCCTGGATCAGGTCAAGGATGCCAGGGTGTACACAAAATTGGATTTACGGGGGGCCTATCATTTGGTGCGCATGGCCGAAGGAGAGGAGTGGAAAACTGCCTTTCGAACCAGGTTTGGTTTGTATGAATACCAAGTGATGCCCTTTGGGCTCTGTAACGCCCCCGCTGCGTTCCAGCATTTTGTAAACGACGTGCTTCGGGAGTGTCTGGACCGTTTCGCAGTGGTCTACATTGATGACATCCTTATTTATTCCAACAGTTTAGAGGAACATGTTCATCATGTGCGAGCCATCTTGAAACGCCTGCTGGAGAACCACCTGTTCGTCAAACTGGAGAAATGTGTCTTTCACTCTTCCCGAGTGGAGTTTTTGGGCTTTGTTTTGTCTCCGGAAGGAGTATCCATGGATGACTCTAAGTTGCAGGCGATCAAATCATGGCCGGCGCCCAGATCTGTAAAAGAGATCCAAAGTTTCCTGGGATTCGCCAATTTTTATAGACGCTTCATTTTGAATTTCTCAGAGAAGGTGAGCCCAATTACTCGGCTGTTAAAGAAAAATATACGATTCGCCTGGGAACGAGAATCAGAGGAGGCGTTTCAGCAATTAAAAGAAGCCTTCGTGACAGCCCCAGTACTGCAACACCCTAATTTGAGTGAGCCCTTTTTCATTGAGGCCGACGCATCCAATTTGGCCATTGGAGGAATCCTGTCACAGCGCCAGAAGAACACTGGTCAGCTTCATCCAGTGGCATACCATTCTCGCAAGCTTACGCCGGCGGAGATAAACTACTCCATCGCTGATAAGGAGCTTTTGGCCGTCAAAGAGGCATTCAAGGTTTGGAGGCACTATTTGTTGGGAGCGAAACATGTAGTCACTGACTTCACCGATCATCGAAATTTACAGTTCCTTAAGTCAGCGCGCACGCTCACCCCCAGGCAATTGCGCTGGTCGCTCTTCTTTGCAGATTACGATTTTGTCCTCACATACAAGCCCGGATCCTCCAATGGAAAGGCGGATGCCCTTTCACGTCTGAGTATGGGTGAGGAAATCAAAACCAAGACGGAAGGATTTATCATTCCTGAGGAAAAGATAGTGGCCATAGCTGTTGAAGACGATTTGGAGACCCGAATTAAGGAAGAGTTTGCCAAGACCGACTATTCTGATTGGGAGTCAGGCGGTCCCGATCGCAGTGTGAGGAATCAAAAACCCATTTGGCAAGAAAAGATGTTTGTTCCCAGTGAGAAATTGCAAACTGAAGTCATTCGGCATTTTCACGACCACCCGCTAGCAGGACATCGAGGAGCTAAGAAGACTTTGGACTTAATCAAGAGAACCTTCAGTTGGCCTGGCATGGACGCTCAGGTGAGGCAGTACATTGCCACTTGTGAGCCTTGTGTTAAGGGCAAGAGTATGAGGCAGTCCCCACAGGGCCTTTTGATGCCGTTGCCTATAGCCCCGTCTCCCTGGCATTCAGTCTCCATGGACTTCATAGTAGACCTGCCTTCTAGCCAAGGGTATTCAGTCATTTGGGTGGTGGTGGATATGTTTACCAAGATGAGCCACTTTGTCCCCTTGAGGTCCCTCCCCACAGCCTCTCAGTTAGCTACTCTGTTTGTGGAGCACATTGTAAAATTGCATGGGGTTCCTAAGGTGGTTATTTCCGATCGAGGGCCCCAGTTTGTCTCTCGATTTTGGAAGGCTTTCCTCAAGGGTCTAGGAGTGGACTCTCGTTTGTCCACCAGTTTCCACCCGGAAACGGATGGACAGACCGAGCGAGTGAATCAGGACTTGGAACAATATCTCCGATTGTATTTGATGGATCAGGAGGGAGAATGGCCCTCATTGTTGAGTACGGCAGAGTTCGCGTACAACAATGCAGTCCATTCGTCTACTGGATTTTCCCCCTTTTACCTGAACTCAGGTCGGCATCCCAATATGCTAGTGGGTCGGGTAGACGTGGAGGTCCCAGCAGCGGGAGAGGTGATACAAGAGTTACAGAAATCCTATCAGGTAGCCTCTTCCAATCTCCAGAAGGCCAAGGATGCTTACAAAGTACAGGCAGACAAGAAGAGAAAGGAGAGTCCCGTGTATGAATCTGGAGATAAGGTGTGGATTTCCACTAGACACATGCGGTTGAGAGGAAATCGAAAATTCCAACCTAGATTTGTAGGTCCCTACCCTGTGGTGCGAATGATTAATCCGGTGAGTGTGCGGGTGGCTCTTCCCAAGTCATTGAAGATCCATCCAACGTTTCACGTGTCATTGATTAAAAGAAACCCACCGAACTTCAGGTGTGTCCAACCACCAGCTCCAGTTCAAGTTCAGAGTTCAGAAGAATTCGAAGTTAAGAGAATCCTAGACTCCAAACTCAAGAAAGGGAAGATCTTTTACCTCGTGGACTGGAAGGGTTATGGTCCCGAGGAAAGGTCGTGGGAACCCAGCAGTAATGTTCATGCCCCAAGATTGGTCAGCGAATTCCACAAGGTTCATCCCCAAAAACCCAGGGAGGGGGCTTTGGTGGGGGGTACTGTCAGGACTATGCCGACCCCCATTAAGAGACCTCTGTCAGTCCCAGCAGCAAGGGGGAGATTTCCTGGTTGGAGGCTGTTTCCACTTTGGGGTTCCCTGCAGAAATTAGCTCATGACCACTGTCGGTCGGAGGTGTAGCACGCCTCCGGCTTGTGCCACCATTTCGATGCGGTTAGCGTTCCAGCCTTTTTCAGCAGTCCGCCATTTCCTAATTCCGCACGTTCTATGTGGCGCACTTCAACTGTCCCTTTCCAGCAGTTAGACGCCCTGAGTTTGGCTCCTGTCAATTCACCGCGTTTTTCAGTTTCCCTCAATTTCCAGTCAGCTTTCATAGAGACTCTGCTCCAGTACCCTAGGAGCGTGTTTACGTTCCGTTCCAGTGTATTCCTGCATTCCGGGCTGTGAGCCCCCTCCTCTCCGCGGCCTGAGTCTGGCTGTGCGGACTCGTTCTGACAAGCGCTCCTCTTCGGGGTTTCGTTCCGGAGGGCAAGTACCTCTCGCATTTCTCAGAATTGCGGTAAGAACATTTCATTCTCCAGACTTGCCAGTACAATCTCTGCCCAGTGCCTGTGGTCCAGTAACCTGCTTGAACGTCCAGTGAATCGTATTCCGAATTATCTCGATCCAGTTTGTGACAAGACTTTTGTGTTTCAATCTGTTCCTGAGATTCAACAAGTAAATGAGAGTATATATTATATGCATATGGTAATACTGTTGTCTACCACCTCTACACTTCGTATCATTCTATCTACTACTCTACACAAGCAACAAGAGTTCCAACCCTCATATGACTTATTTGGACTCAGTAAGAGAGAAGCTAACTCCACACGATAACCAGGTATGATTGAGGAGAGTCGAGAGTATGAGAGTGTGTCGCCCATTATGTATTAGAACGTTAGTAATGTTCTGCTCCCTGTTGCAGGTGTTCCCCAGCCACTCCTTCCAGAGGTAGTTACGAAGACACCAGTGTGGAAGACTCTCTTTGTTGTTTGTTATCCACTTCCCCTTTCCCTTCCATTCCTGGGCTTGGAGCAATCCGGGTGCAGGGGTGTTTGGGAATTCGGAAATTAGCATCGTTGAAGGAAGCCGCTCGCTCCCACGGAGATCTGGATATTTCAGGTACTGCTTCTGACAGATTGAAGTGCCTGCTATTATCTTCCGTCTGGGCGAGATGGCTGAGGGATTGGATGTCAAAGCTTTGGCTTCAGTGTTAGAGGGACTACAGAAACAGTTGAGTGAGACGAGGGAGGAAGTTAGGAAATCTAACCAGGAGGCTAGTTATTTACGTCAGAGATTAGATGAACTAGCAGAGAGCCCACGCCCCAATTTCGGTAGTATAAAATCATCTGCCTTCGGTTCCGCTCCCTCCTCATCCTCCTCTACGGAGTTTACCACACAGGTGGTGCACGCAATGTCTCCTACCATTCCGCTGGCCCCGCCTGAGAGATTTCAGGGAGATCCCCACAAGGCCCAAATCTTCCTGACCCAGTGTTCATTGCATTTCCTTTGTAAGCCCATTCTGTTTAAAGAGGATCAGTCTAAAGTGGCTTTTGTGCTGTCCTACCTGAGCGGAGATGCTGCAGCGTGGTCTTTGCCTTTGGTGGCAAGCAACGATCCAGTGTTGTATCAATTTGAAGAATTCAAAGCCGAGTTTTTGCGCATTTTCGACCGAAGAAATGTCTCACAAACCACCGACAATGAACTATTAGAATTGAAGCAAGGGAATCGAGATTTGGTGGCTTATTTGGCACAATTCAATAAATTGACCGTCGAAACGAGTTGGCCCGAGGCTAAGCGGGCGGCCATTTTCTACCGAGGCCTCAAGGATGAGTTGAAGGACGGTTTGGCGCAGATTCCTAAACGACTCACAGATGTGTCAGAACTCATAGATCTAGTATTGCAGATTGATCAGAGGCTTGCAGAAAGGCGAAGTGAACGTCGAAAGGATGTCCGCACTCTTCCGCCTCGATTTGATCGGTCTCGACCGGAGGTCGTAAAAAACTCTGACGGCCACAATCAGGAAGAGCCGATGCAGGTGGGAACTATTCGAGGCCCTCTTACGCAGGAGGAACGGGAAAAGAGACGACAAGGGCGATTGTGTATGTATTGTGGGCAATCGGGCCATTTTGTCAAGGAATGTCCGAAGAGATCAAAGGCAAGCTCGTGGGTAAAAGATCGGCTCCACCAGTAGACGGAGTTGCACTGGTGGGAGCGAGTGACGAGCCAACTCCCAAGCCACAACTTTTAGCTAATACCCTGCAATCCGCAGCCCCGCATCTGAATTTACAGTGTAGGATAGAGTTTGGGAAAACTCAGAAGGAGGAAGTTTCGGTGATGGTTGATTCGGGGGCAACCGGGAACTTCTGCGACATCCAGTTTGCCAAGACTATGGGAATACAGTTCGAGAAGAAGCCCAGACCGGAACCGGTGCGAGCAGTGCATGGCACCCAGTTGTCGTCGGGACCAATTGCTTATGATACTGAATTGATGACAGTGGTGGGACCCGGTGAGCACCGAAGCTTCATTCGATTTAATCTCATAGATGCCCCTCAGTTCCAACTCATACTGGGGTTGCCCTGGCTCACCGAGCACAACCCGCAGATCGATTGGTCACGGCGTTCTGTGAAGATGAATTCCGAATTATGTTCTGAGCATTGTTTCCAGTTGACTCCAGAGAGCCCAAGTTCCACGATGTCACAAAACCTGGCCAATCAGGTTCAAATGGTGTGTGCCTTGGAGGCCCCAGAGATTCCCGAGGAATATCAGGACCTTAAAGAGGTGTTTAATGAGAAGGAAGCTAAGAAATTGCCACCTCACCGAGAATATGACTGTCGGATCGAATTGGAACCGGGAGTGTCTTTACCATGCAGTAGAATCTATGCACTGTCGGAACCAGAGAATCTCCATTTGAAGGACTATATTGAACAAAATCTTGCCAATGGGTTCATCCGCCCCTCTCAGTCTCCAGTTTCCTCGCCCCTATTCTTCATTCCGAAGAAGGATGGGACTTTGAGAACTTGCATTGATTATCGGGCATTGAACCTGGCCACCAAGAAGAACCGTTATCCTCTGCCCCTCATTTCGGAACTCCTGGATCAGGTCAAGGATGCCAGGGTGTACACAAAATTGGATTTACGGGGGGCCTATCATTTGGTGCGCATGGCCGAAGGAGAGGAGTGGAAAACTGCCTTTCGAACCAGGTTTGGTTTGTATGAATACCAAGTGATGCCCTTTGGGCTCTGTAACGCCCCCGCTGCGTTCCAGCATTTTGTAAACGACGTGCTTCGGGAGTGTCTGGACCGTTTCGCAGTGGTCTACATTGATGACATCCTTATTTATTCCAACAGTTTAGAGGAACATGTTCATCATGTGCGAGCCATCTTGAAACGCCTGCTGGAGAACCACCTGTTCGTCAAACTGGAGAAATGTGTCTTTCACTCTTCCCGAGTGGAGTTTTTGGGCTTTGTTTTGTCTCCGGAAGGAGTATCCATGGATGACTCTAAGTTGCAGGCGATCAAATCATGGCCGGCGCCCAGATCTGTAAAAGAGATCCAAAGTTTCCTGGGATTCGCCAATTTTTATAGACGCTTCATTTTGAATTTCTCAGAGAAGGTGAGCCCAATTACTCGGCTGTTAAAGAAAAATATACGATTCGCCTGGGAACGAGAATCAGAGGAGGCGTTTCAGCAATTAAAAGAAGCCTTCGTGACAGCCCCAGTACTGCAACACCCTAATTTGAGTGAGCCCTTTTTCATTGAGGCCGACGCATCCAATTTGGCCATTGGAGGAATCCTGTCACAGCGCCAGAAGAACACTGGTCAGCTTCATCCAGTGGCATACCATTCTCGCAAGCTTACGCCGGCGGAGATAAACTACTCCATCGCTGATAAGGAGCTTTTGGCCGTCAAAGAGGCATTCAAGGTTTGGAGGCACTATTTGTTGGGAGCGAAACATGTAGTCACTGACTTCACCGATCATCGAAATTTACAGTTCCTTAAGTCAGCGCGCACGCTCACCCCCAGGCAATTGCGCTGGTCGCTCTTCTTTGCAGATTACGATTTTGTCCTCACATACAAGCCCGGATCCTCCAATGGAAAGGCGGATGCCCTTTCACGTCTGAGTATGGGTGAGGAAATCAAAACCAAGACGGAAGGATTTATCATTCCTGAGGAAAAGATAGTGGCCATAGCTGTTGAAGACGATTTGGAGACCCGAATTAAGGAAGAGTTTGCCAAGACCGACTATTCTGATTGGGAGTCAGGCGGTCCCGATCGCAGTGTGAGGAATCAAAAACCCATTTGGCAAGAAAAGATGTTTGTTCCCAGTGAGAAATTGCAAACTGAAGTCATTCGGCATTTTCACGACCACCCGCTAGCAGGACATCGAGGAGCTAAGAAGACTTTGGACTTAATCAAGAGAACCTTCAGTTGGCCTGGCATGGACGCTCAGGTGAGGCAGTACATTGCCACTTGTGAGCCTCGTGTTAAGGGCAAGAGTATGAGGCAGTCCCCACAGGGCCTTTTGATGCCGTTGCCTATAGCCCCGTCTCCCTGGCATTCAGTCTCCATGGACTTCATAGTAGACCTGCCTTCTAGCCAAGGGTATTCAGTCATTTGGGTGGTGGTGGATATGTTTACCAAGATGAGCCACTTTGTCCCCTTGAGGTCCCTCCCCACAGCCTCTCAGTTAGCTACTCTGTTTGTGGAGCACATTGTAAAATTGCATGGGGTTCCTAAGGTGGTTATTTCCGATCGAGGGCCCCAGTTTGTCTCTCGATTTTGGAAGGCTTTCCTCAAGGGTCTAGGAGTGGACTCTCGTTTGTCCACCAGTTTCCACCCGGAAACGGATGGACAGACCGAGCGAGTGAATCAGGACTTGGAACAATATCTCCGATTGTATTTGATGGATCAGGAGGGAGAATGGCCCTCATTGTTGAGTACGGCAGAGTTCGCGTACAACAATGCAGTCCATTCGTCTACTGGATTTTCCCCCTTTTACCTGAACTCAGGTCGGCATCCCAATATGCTAGTGGGTCGGGTAGACGTGGAGGTCCCAGCAGCGGGAGAGGTGATACAAGAGTTACAGAAATCCTATCAGGTAGCCTCTTCCAATCTCCAGAAGGCCAAGGATGCTTACAAAGTACAGGCAGACAAGAAGAGAAAGGAGAGTCCCGTGTATGAATCTGGAGATAAGGTGTGGATTTCCACTAGACACATGCGGTTGAGAGGAAATCGAAAATTCCAACCTAGATTTGTAGGTCCCTACCCTGTGGTGCGAATGATTAATCCGGTGAGTGTGCGGGTGGCTCTTCCCAAGTCATTGAAGATCCATCCAACGTTTCACGTGTCATTGATTAAAAGAAACCCACCGAACTTCAGGTGTGTCCAACCACCAGCTCCAGTTCAAGTTCAGAGTTCAGAAGAATTCGAAGTTAAGAGAATCCTAGACTCCAAACTCAAGAAAGGGAAGATCTTTTACCTCGTGGACTGGAAGGGTTATGGTCCCGAGGAAAGGTCGTGGGAACCCAGCAGTAATGTTCATGCCCCAAGATTGGTCAGCGAATTCCACAAGGTTCATCCCCAAAAACCCAGGGAGGGGGCTTTGGTGGGGGGTACTGTCAGGACTATGCCGACCCCCATTAAGAGACCTCTGTCAGTCCCAGCAGCAAGGGGGAGATTTCCTGGTTGGAGGCTGTTTCCACTTTGGGGTTCCCTGCAGAAATTAGCTCATGACCACTGTCGGTCGGAGGTGTAGCACGCCTCCGGCTTGTGCCACCATTTCGATGCGGTTAGCGTTCCAGCCTTTTTCAGCAGTCCGCCATTTCCTAATTCCGCACGTTCTATGTGGCGCACTTCAACTGTCCCTTTCCAGCAGTTAGACGCCCTGAGTTTGGCTCCTGTCAATTCACCGCGTTTTTCAGTTTCCCTCAATTTCCAGTCAGCTTTCATAGAGACTCTGCTCCAGTACCCTAGGAGCGTGTTTACGTTCCGTTCCAGTGTATTCCTGCATTCCGGGCTGTGAGCCCCCTCCTCTCCGCGGCCTGAGTCTGGCTGTGCGGACTCGTTCTGACAAGCGCTCCTCTTCGGGGTTTCGTTCCGGAGGGCAAGTACCTCTCGCATTTCTCAGAATTGCGGTAAGAACATTTCATTCTCCAGACTTGCCAGTACAATCTCTGCCCAGTGCCTGTGGTCCAGTAACCTGCTTGAACGTCCAGTGAATCGTATTCCGAATTATCTCGATCCAGTTTGTGACAAGACTTTTGTGTTTCAATCTGTTCCTGAGATTCAACAAGTAAATGAGAGTATATATTATATGCATATGGTAATACTGTTGTCTACCACCTCTACACTTCGTATCATTCTATCTACTACTCTACACAAGCAACAAGAGTTCCAACCCTCATATGACTTATTTGGACTCAGTAAGAGAGAAGCTAACTCCACACGATAACCAGGTATGATTGAGGTGAGTCGAGAGTATGAGAGTGTGTCGCCCATTATGTATTAGAACGTTAGTAATGTTCTGCTCCCTGTTGCAGGTGTTCCCCAGCCACTCCTTCCAGAGGTAGTTACGAAGACACCAGTGTGGAAGACTCTCTTTGTTGTTTGTTATCCACTTCCCCTTTCCCTTCCATTCCTGGGCTTGGAGCAATCCGGGTGCAGGGGTGTTTGGGAATTCGGAAATTAGCATCGTTGAAGGAAGCCGCTCGCTCCCACGGAGATCTGGATATTTCAGGTACTGCTTCTGACACACACTTACTTACACCCTTCTTTCGCTTTTCGAATATATAGCTTACCTGTGCCCGCCACCACCGTGTCAACCCTCACAGGCACATTGGTGTTGTCCAGCACTCGCACCGCCTCCTCCCCAGAAGAGTTGTCCTCCTCATCCACCACCTCCGCGCTGGCCCCGCCACCAGATGTTCCACCTACAAAGTAAATTTTTAGAATGTTAGAATACACCACTCACTACTGTATAATATTTGGTCGAGGAGGAATAAAGAAAGTTAAAAAAACCGAAATACAATGTAATAATTTGTAACTGTATACTCTACAGTAAAAATGTCCCTTTTTTCAGGGAAGGCTGTTGTCTTGCTGCACTTTTTGTCACAACTGATGAATGCTTGCTTTTTATTTTTAACACACAACACTTTTTCTCCTAACAGAAGCTTGACTTCTAAGAACACGATCAGGGTCAAGCTCAAGTTCAAACCAGGTGAGAGCTCAGCTCGACCACAAGAAATGTGTCCAATTAATCGTTAGCACTAAGCACTTTTCCATTTTCGGTTAAACGTTTAGTTTTATGACAAAGTTGATTTTAATAAATGTGTTTAGTTTTAATAAAGCTTTTAAACTTAAATAGACTCTGTGGTTTTTGGTCCTCCAGACTAGAGTGGATGAGCTAAAGGTTTTGGAATTTTTGCAAGCATGAGTGCCTCTGACACTTCTTGACTGTGACTCCGTACTCTTGCCCTGCGTAGGATAATCTAATGATCATTGGGGATCAATTATCGGTGACTTAGGGAGCTAAATGACTCTGCCACACTATCTAGTCAGTAAGGAGATTGGGGGTTCTTCAAAGTCTGATATCACTGAGGTATGTGGAAAGAAAGTCTACCTGCGCCTATTATAATTGATAAACAATGCACTATTTAGTGTTCATAGTTCGGTTTGTGCAGATTTGTCCCTGCAACAGTGGTAGAATGGATTGTCCTTCTATCCAAAACAAAAGTAAAGTAGTATCTTATTCTTTCTTGGTGGTCATTCACCTTTTTATTGTTGGCAATTGTCAAAGCATAAACATTTAGAAGACTTGAAAAGACATTATGGACAATCCCAGAGGACTGCACTCAGTGCATAGAGCTATTGCTGACTAGAATGGGAGTCCAATGGAATTGCCAAATGTGCAATCTTAGTTAGCTACACAGACAGACTAATAAGAATAATCTAGTAATACCACATGGAGTCATAGTCGAGGCAGGATAAGAATTTAGATCCAGTCTACAAGAAGATCAAAGACGATTTAGAAAAAATCGAATGAGGAACGCTAGGAAAAAATAGGTACTCTTTATTAAAATTAAAACTTACTGGGGCCAGCAAAGGAGCCCTCGCCTGCCCGATCCTGGCCTGCATCCTCCTGAACAGCACCCTCCTCCTGTGTCCTCTTGCCCTTGGGGGGAGCTGATGTACAACATGAAAGAAAGAAAGACCAGAAAACATGGATGAGATTTGTCAACCAAATCAAACATTTCAAAAGAACTATAACAAAACATTTTTGAGAAATAGCAAATAGATAGACAACTATTCCACGGGATATATTGACCTATCTCATGTGGTATACTACGTTATTCGTATTGCCTGATTTGCGGACCGTTGACTTTCAAAGTTCCTATGTAACTCAATAAACAGACTACTAAAAAGGTTTGCCTAGGCCTGGCAGGCAGCAGTCCGCAGCACGCAAAGTGACAGACAAAGTCCATCCTGCTTGCAGATCAGTGAATACTCAAACTATCAATCCACCGACCACCACCATTATTTCTTCTTATAGCCATGTATCTAAAGGAAGGACTGGACTTCAGTCTGTTGGGGCTGATTTAGAAGTCCCTTGCGGCTCATTTTCCTCCATTGTTGCGTGACTTTTGTGACGCAGCGGCAGAACAAAAGAGTCGCCATGGTGCGACGTATATATTAAAAAAACGCATATGGGAGATGCATCACGTTGTAAAGCCCTGCGCCATCAGGGGGCGTTCCGGCGCAAGGGAGGGCGTTCCTGCGCAGGAACGAATCCTAAAAGTGGGTGAGGGAAATCTACAAGATGTCAATCAGTCACTTTTAGGACAATGATGCGTGACTCAAACCCTGCGCCTGCTTGAAGCCGACGTACGGCTTGATGCAGCATTGGGGAGATAGGGCACCCCAGAGCATTGCTGGAGCTGCGCCATCGTTGGCACGCAACTCCAGCAATGCGCCGCCTTTACGGCACAGATGCGTAAGGCTTCTGTGACGTTTTGGGCCAATGGGTGGTGGTGGCATGGCGCACAATTACTGCTGCATCCCTGCTACTTTGCAGGGATGCGCCGGTAATTGAAAATATGACCCTTAGTGTCTAGCATTACGCAGTTCTTATCTTTACACTACACTCATACATAATTTCTCAGGCCAATGAAATGAACACAAAATACAAAACAAATCAGCATAGTAGCAAGCAAGGCTACTGAGAAGGAGAGCAGTGCACCTGAAATGCATAGAAGATTTTGAAATATAATTTACCTACAATGTAATCGGCAGCATTATTGCTCTTGGTAAAGAACAAAGATTTGCAAATAACAGAGCCGGATAAAACAGAGTAGTGATGAATAGCTACTACTACTCACCAAGCCCGGGGACCTCTACGCCGAGCGCGTCCAGCAAGTCCCGTTCCCGGTCCATGACATCCGTCCAGCGGTGGGTGGCCTGGTTATAGGTGCGCCGGACCCCAGAGAGCTTAAACATGGCCCGGCACACCTTCTCCCACCGCTTCCGGCGCTCCCGGATGCCATAGCCGGTTGCGATCTTGCCGCCTCCCAGGATGGTCTTGGGGAGGCGGCGCTGGACGTAGAAGATTAGTGCGGCCACCTCCTCCGCGCTAAAGATCTCCCGTGGCACCACTTGCTCCCCCCTCAAACGCCCGCACGGGAGCCGGGCACGGGGTGCGGGACCCTTCCCCTTCTCAGGGTGCTTCCCGGCTTCCTTTACCATGGTCTGGGCAGAAATAAAGGTTTTTTTGGGGGTTTTTTTTTTTTTTTTTTTAGTTCAACACTGCTTTATTGTATAATACAAGGCAGAGTACACAGCTTCCCGTGCCTACAACCCGGAGGCTGGCAGCGTGGTATGATAAGTATTACACAGCCTCGCAGCCGGCATCCCTGAGGCCCGGCGGCATGGTACATTCAAGAGCGATGATTATGATATAGTAGGCATCGCATCGGCCTTGAAGGATGAGCAGCAGCTGAACAGTGTTATATAACTTTCAGTGTCAGAACAGTGACAAATACAAAGGAAGAGAAAAAAAAAAAAGAAAAGAAAAGAACTCCCCAACTTGAAGGAAACTAAGAGGCATTCCGTTCTACCTTGAAAAGAGAAATAATGACAACTCTGTAAGGTAATTTAGGTGAGTGGGATAGTGTGGCACTTAGCAGTCGTAGGACCACGTCCCGAACAGTCCACTAGCAGGCCCGAAGGTAATAACATGTGCTGGGAAGGGCATGTTCCATTGCAAGGAGGAATATGGATGCAGGAATGTGTAAAGTATGGTGGAGAGGACAAAGGGCCAAGTCAGGAAGGGGGGGGGGGAGGGAGGGGGAAGCACTCACCACCAGGTGGGGGGGGAAAATCCCCAACGGTGAGCAGGAGGGGGGGTGCAACACGAGAAGCTGACCAGGGAAACCCAACCACTGGCGTTGATGCACGTCCCACGCTGCATACCCTGATATACGGATGTTACAGCCAGAATGTAGGCCTCTTCGAGGGTCGTGCGGTGTAGTATCAGAGAGGGGTATCGCCCTCCTCAGGTGTATCTCCCTCCGCCGACCGCTGGAGCAGGTAGGAAACCAGAGGGCCCCATATGTCTCTAGGTCTACAGGATGTAGGCACTAAATCCGCGAATGTGTTATATTGGTCTTGACAGTAGGTCAAGTCCGTCAGCCAATTCTTAAATTTGGGTGCCCTGCCACGGCCCCAGCGACAGGCTACTCGTCTCTTGGCCAGAAGTAGTGCAGTATCAATAAACTTCCGGCTAGTACTAGGGACTTGTTGGGTATATCCAAGGATTGTTACTAATGGGTCCATAGGCACTGTAGTGCCCGTCATGCTTGTAAGGGCGTCCGTCACTTGCTGCCAATAAAGGGCCACTTGCGGGCATTCCCACGCCAGATGTAGAGTATCTGCTTGGCCGGCATTGCAGCGTGCACAGCGATCGTCCTCCGCCAAGCCAAATCTGAATTTGCGCATGGGAGTATAATATACCCGTTGTAGGAATTTATAATGTATAATTTTAAATCTGCTACTAGCAGATAAGCGGGAGGTGAGCGCACAACAGTACAACCACTGTTCGTCAGTGATGGCAGAGGCCAACTCGGCAGTCCATCGCGCCCGAGCACTGGAGTCAGGTATCGGCACAGCGCCCCTGAGTTGACGATAGAGGCCAGATATCAGATGTGCCCCATCTCGGGAGCCCAATAGGAAGTGGAGTGGGGGCAAAACCTCAGGCTCATCAGGGAAGTTGGGGAGTATGGCCCGCATCCCCGCACGTAGCCGTGCATAATAAAAAACTGCCAGAGGGGTACGATCGTGTGCCTGAAAAAAAAGGTCCGCAGTTTTAAACTGACCATTAGCAAACAAGTCTCCCCAGCAGTGTACTCGTAGGGCAGCACAGAGGGAGCGGAACCCGCGCTCCTGCAATAAGGTGAGCTCCGAGTGATAGGTAAGTGGCAGCCTCGGTGAGTAAGGCATACGGCACAACAGGCTTTTGGCCATACGACGCCACGCGTCCATTGTGCATGAAACAGACGTGTTCGGCGTGGTTATGGACGCTTCCGGGCAGTGAAGCAGACCTGAGAGCGGGATGGGGTGCACTATCCAGTCCTCAACCGCGATATGTGGCATATAAGGTGTAGGTGCCATCCAGTGGTATGCAAAGTGCGCCTGAGCACTCTGGTAGTACTGCTCGAAGTCCGGCACGTCGAATCCTCCCTTGTCGTAGGGTAAGGTAAGCGTGGACCATTGAAGCCTCGAGTGTTTGCCTCCCCAAAACAGCCTGCGCAGCTCGGTCTTTAGTGTCTTAAAGAAGAAGGCGCCAGGATAATACTGAATATTAATAAACAGATAAAGGAATCGGGGTAGGATGACCATTTTAATTAAAGATGCCCTACCAGCCATGGAGAGCGGCAGGGTGAGCCATCGATCCACGTGTGGTAAATAAATAAATAATACCTCTCTTTTTGAATGCATAAATGAATAACAGATAGCTCAATAAATAAGAGTCAAGATTCGAGGTAGTAGGAGTTTTGCAGGTTTAATACAGCATAAGGACAGGAACAGGACAACCTGCACAGGAATAGGATGGCAAGCGCTGCCGGGGGCAGGATCTGGAATGGCTAGGCACTTTTAATAACAGTACATGAGCATATATACATAACGCAAACACATAGCATTACATTGCAATAGGCGTAGCAGTGGGTGGAGCGATAGGCATGACGCGTAGCAGTCGCGAAAGATAAGGGTGAAAAGAGGTGTAACAGGGCGTATACATAGACATGTGATGCAAACGTAACATAATATGTCATGAATGGGGTGGAAACCATGGAGGGGGCTACCTAAGGAGCCGGGACCTCTAACCTGATGGTGCGCGCAAACTGGCAATGACGTGTTACTAGGAGAAGCTGGGGGCTATGAACTCTGTGCTAGGAGCAGAGACTGAAGTCTGGAGAGTCAGGGCGACATGTACCTAAGTAGTATCTAGTATCTGATGTTTAGAGAACATGTTGATAGAATCCAAAAGTTATCGGGGTAAAGGCTAACAGACTCTAGGACTGGAGCATGCATTATTCTACATGTAGTGCGTGATGAAGAATATTAAATGACCATTAAATGCAGTATTTCTCTTACATGGAGACGTAGAGGCTAGACAATGACGGAAACTATTGATGCGATTCAGTAGCTTTAGGAATGCAGAGAAGGAGGGCTGTACTGATAACTCGAATCATAACATACTCTTGGCAGACTCAGAGGCAGAGCCAGGCTGAACCGGGCACTGTGAGGCTGGAAGTAAGTGAAGGGTCGAGGATACAGGTGGGGGCTGTATCGCTCCTCAGCGAGGGCTTCAGGAGACAGGAGCTGAATCTGGTGTCCGGGCCCTTTTGAGGCCTAGAAACGGGGACTTTACAATGCATTAACGTGCACACTGAGAAACGTGGCAACGTAGCTTTACATAGGCCTGATATTCGTAGTATTCACGAGAACTGGAAACTGGCATACTAGAGGTGGACACAACTATAATTGCGTCTTTAATCGAACATGGGGAATAACATATGCATATTAATCATGCACACATAACATATGATGGAGGACGCGTAGGGACACAGAACATGGCATAATTTACTTTTCCACATTCCCTCCTTGTCACTACGTTTCCATCAGGAAACATCAATATTCATGATACCATCTATTATTTCATACAGTATCATTTGCTCGTCTCGAATTCTTTTTGAACGGGATTTAGAACAGGACCTAGGACTAGGAATACAAGATGTAGCACAAATGCCGCAAATCGCAGGGCCACATTGTATACAGAGGCAGCAGCTGAATATGATCGCTACTGCAATACCTAGAAAGGACAAGACTTTCCATCCCCAGGCGGAAACTATATTCCAGAACCAACCGGACCATGTCCAGGTGCCTGGATTTTGGTGTAACAGATAGGCAATTTTATGAAGTCTGGTTATAGCTGAATAAACAGACGGCGCGTTATTTGGAATGAAAATGCAGCAACTAGATCCGATGACTCTACATGCCCCGCCCCTATCAGCCAGTATGACGTCAAGGACGAGACGATTTTGCAAAACTACAAATCTCATAGCAGATTGCTCTTCGGTTAAGTTACCTAGGGCAGAGGCAGTCTCATTTACTACAGCTTCAAGGGTTCTGGTTAACCTACGGATTAGCTTACTATTCTGGATAGGTCCTATAAAGAAGAAGAAACCTCTATTGAAATCTGTATACTGTTCTAGAGCAGTTTCAGTATAATCGACAATTGGGGACTCGATCTCCCTTCTATGTCTAATGTGTACTAGATGTGTGTTTCTATGATAATCAGATGGGGCTAGGAAAACAGGTGGCAGTAGGAAGGCAATGTAACAGGTTCCCTCCCAATCGAGGGGCAGACGAACATATGCGGTTTGGCCACAAATAAAATAAGAATGACGTGAAGCTTTGAAAATAGATTTCCCACTGTCACTATATTTGACAATAGTAGTACAATCACTATGTCCTACATGTACGGAACCATTATTTCGGACACATAATTCGCCTTTGACTGGTAATACTGAAATTGCAGGTAAGTCTGGAGTAGTATCAGACTGAACATTCAGGACCATGAAATTCGAAGAATAATTACCTAAATTATACACTTCATTTTCTAGATCTAACCCGGTTCTGTGGGGGAGACCTTGCTTGTCTGGAAAACATGTACTGTTAAGAAAAGACATATCTGTTGAGGATGACGTTAACGTGGACCATGCTCCACACGAACCATTATGTGAAAAAGGATAAGGAAAGTGTGGCAGAACTCCCTTCGGTGTCTGGAAAGGGGGGAGTCGACCACACACCCAACAATTAGTGGCATTGCTGGTCCGGTGTGAGTAATGTAACATGCGGATAAAGGAGTTGTTACGCATAGCGAGGCGGTAAGAGAGTTCATGAGGGGGCAGATCACTAAACGTGTGCTCTATTGTAACATTAGAAGACTTATTTACATGAGGAACTGGAAGATACAGGTAAAATGCATAACTGGTGCAGGAAATCATAATGCTGAGAAATAAAACGAAACTTAGAAAAACGATACATCGGATTGAGTTTTGACTAACTCTTTCACTATGGGGGTCTATTTTATACATGTCAGAAACAGTCTAACCGTTTCACCTAGGGGAGGACTTAGACAATCAAACTGGCTGACTTATTTTACTAGACCGGAGTTTCAACTTATACTCCTGCTGCGGAGTTTTCTCTAACAGGGAGGGTGCAGTATCATTGTTCTTTGCGGGACAGTCCTTGAGAATAGTACTTTGGTAATCCTTCAAATCCTGGGAAATGTTCTTTGAGACCGGTTTCAGTCCATAAAACTTCTTTATATGCGAAAGATGCACCCAGCCTTTGCGTCCCTCCAACTTCACGGCTGTACGGGTGGCGAGGAGGACCTGTCGGGGCTCCTTCCAGCGAGGCTCCAGCGGACTTGAGCGGTCAAAATTTCTCACTAAAACCATGGATCCGGGAACGATTTCATGCGGTGCCACCTCGGTATTGTCTGGAAATGCGGCGGCAACCTGTGAACGACAAGAGTTGAGGGCAGACATCAAGGAAGCTAGGTAATCTGTCAGCATATTACTTGAAACATCGGTAATACTTCGGGGTCTAGGTGTACCCCACATGTTAGGGGGGCGGCCGAATACGACCTCATACGGGGACAGACCTGATCTGGAATGTGAGACCATGCGCATATAGAACAAAGCAACTGGCAGAGCTATTAGCCAGTCCACACCTTTCTCTTGACAAACCTTTGCAATTCGGATTTTCAGGGTCTGATTATGTCTCTCTACGAGACCGGCTGCTTCAGGATGGCGTACACAATGGAACTTCCACTGGTACCCTAACAAAAGGGACACGTGTTTCATGAGTTCAGATGAGAATGGCTGGCCGTTGTCAGAATATACGACTCTAGGGAGTCCGTAACGGGGGAAGAACTCACGAACCAACTGCTTGGCAGTGGTCGCGGCTGTGTAATCTGGGACTGGATATGCCTCCGTCCACCTGGACAAAGCGCATACAACTACAAGGACATACTTGAAACCTCGACATCGCTCCATCTGGATGTAATCCATCTGGAGGACTTCAAAAGGGTGGTCAGGGGGCTGGAATCCACCTTGTTCCACCGGGACACTTTTACCTGGATTGAACTGGCAACATATCATACAGGTACGGACTTTCTGCTTGGCTGCAGCCCGTAAATGCTTGTTGAACCAAATATTCTGGATACTGTCTAACATGGCTTTTTCTCCTAAATGTGCTGGACTATGTGCGGTATTGATAATGACTTGAACCATAGAGTCGGGGAGAAACCATGTGGTTCTACCCTTTGTTAACCATCCTTGATCTGTCTGTACCCCTCCTTGTTCGGACCATTTCTTGATTTCATCGGGAGTAGCATGTGACTGGATATCTATGACATCTTGAGTAGGGTCTTTAACTGTCATACATGTAGTCGGATCTGGAGTGTGCGTCTGTGTCGGATTAACTGAAATGTCTGGAGTCTGTGCTGTAAGCTTGGCTGTGCGATCTGCTAGATCATTACCCTGGGAAATAATGTCAGTAACTTTCGTATGTGCTTTGCACTTCATGATAGCAATGGATGTCGGTAAATGTATTGCATCTAACAGAGCTTGAATAAGGAGACCATGCTGAATCTTGGTTCCATGAGAAGTCATGAAACCTCTCTCCTGCCAGAGCACTCCAAAGTCGTGTACGACTCCAAATGCGTAGCGTGAATCTGTGTAAACATTAACTTTCAGGTTCTTGGCGTGTATGCAGGCTTGTGTCAGAGCAACTAGCTCTGCTGCTTGAGCAGACAGGGTGTCAATACGGTGTGTCTCTATAACGTCGGTGTCGGTAGTCACTGCATACGCGGCGACTAGTTCTCCTGTACTTGTTCTCATACATGAACCATCCACATAAAGTGTCAGGTCGGGATCTGGTAATGGAATATCTGTCAGATCTTGTCTTGGCTTTGTCATGATGTTAACTACTTCCACACAGTCGTGTGTGGCAGGATTCAAAGTAACTGATGGTAACAGTGTAGCAGGATTTAAAACGTTGCAGCGTCTGATTTCTATGTGTGGCTGGAACAGTGTCAATTCATAACCTGTTAAACGTGCAATTGTCAAGTGCTGAGTTTGTGTTCGGTTTAAAAGAACTTCCACGGAGTGTGGAACTTGTACTGTCAGGGAGTGTCCTAAGACTATGGAATCACTTTGTCTGATAGCTAGTGCTGTGGCTGCAACTGACTTGAGGCACGCAGGCAGAGCCTGGGCTGCTGGATCTAATGTGCTCGAAAAATAAGCACAAGGCTTGTATTGTCCTGCTTGATCTTGTGTGAGAACAGATAATGCTGTACCTTCGCGTTCTGTGACGAAAAGTGTAAAAGGCTTACTGTAGTTCGGTGTTGCTAGAACTGGAGCTTGACATAGGGCTTTCTTTAACTCATTGAAACTGAGTGTATGTTCAGATGTCCAAGGGAGGACAGTCGATACGGCTGCCTCCTGTGTCGTTAACTGTATCAGTGGCTTGGCTAGAAATGCATACTGAGGAATCCATTGTCTGCAATAAGAAGTAAGGCCAATAAAAGCACGTACCTCCTTCTGGGTCTTGGGCTGAGGAAGACTCGCTATTAACTGGATACGGTCTGGTGTCAACTGCCTACCCCTCTTGGACAGTAAGTGTCCTAAGTAGACCACTTGCTGGACACAGAATTGAAGCTTCGAAGGGGACACCTTGTGTCCCATCTCGGCTAGGAAATACAAGACTGTAAGGGATGCTCGCTCGCAAGCACATTCAGAACGGGCTGTGATCAGGAGATCATCGACATACTGGAGCAGGGCAGTGTCAGTTGGCATGTGAATGTTGTCTAGTTGTCTCTTGAGTGCTTGACTATAAATACTAGGACTTTCTGTGAAACCTTGAGGAGCGCGTGTAAACATATAGCTCCTTCCATTTAAACAAAATCCGAAAAGAAACTGGCTGTCTGGATTAATGGGAACACTGAAAAATGCGTTCTTGAGGTCGATTACAGTAAAGAACGTGGCTTCGGAATCAATGGCTGTTAATAGGGAAGAAATATCTGGGACAACTGGGTACTGAGGAATAATACATTTATTAAGTTCTCGTAGGTCAATCACTAATCGATATACTGGGGGTGCATTTGGATCAGTACGTTTCATGACTGGAATGATCGGAGAATTGCATACATTGGAGTCAGTTTCTACAACCACTCCTTGAGCGATGAGCTCGTCAATAATTTTGGATAAGGCTGCCACAGCCTCAGGTGGCAATCTATACTGTCTGATTCGTGGTAACACTACACCTGGCGTGATAGTCACACGATGGGGTGTGATTTGCATGTAACCTACATCAGTTGGACCTTGCGCCCATAGATGCTGCGGAACATTAGACAATCTTGGATCAAAATCTCGTAATACATAGTGACCCTTAAAGTCACGTAGGAACAGACGTATTCCCTCTGGGGAACAGCATATAACTGCACCTAACTCTTTCAGTGTTTTAATGCCTAATAGATTTTCTGGACATGACTTAGTAAGTAACAGATCAGTAGTACGGGACAATGGACCTACTTCTAGAGTAACTGGCTTTGATATTTCATTTATGATAGGCTTTCCTGAAAATCCAAGGGAAACATTTCTTGAGCCTGAGAGCGGAGCCCCTGGAACTTCGGCGTGACTAATTGTGGTCCTACTTGCCCCTGTATCAATCAAAAACTTTCTGTCTTTCCCTAATACTTGACTATGAACATAGGGACCTTCTTGATCTACAGGTATCTCGATGAGAGGCAAGCCTACCTCCCTCTCTAGGCTGTTTCATGAATACGGTTGATACTCTGGGTACTCGGACTGAGCATACTGGTACATCTGCTGTGTAACATGCTGTGTTGCAGCAATAGGCTGCGGTACTGTAACTGTCTGTGGTGCATTCTGTGGCTGAGGAGTCTGTGAAACTTGTTCTTGTCTAGGCGGACGTGGTCTTTCTTTAGTCTTACCGGTAGCTATGTTGTGTTTCAGAACTGCACACTCGTTTATAAAATGACCTGGCTGTTTACAATAATTGCAGTTCCCTTTAACGGGAGCTGCAGGATGACTGGCTTGATTCGGACCCCTCTTCTGACTGTCTTGTGGGACAGATTGTGCCACTAGCACTTTCATTTTCGTGTCTTTCATACGTTTTCTCTCATGTTCTTGCTCTTCCCTGATTCTATTCTGGTGATATTGGAGCATCTGTAACATCTGGGACGGGGTATTAGCTTGCCAGGTACTTTCGACTTTCAAAACTCGATTCTTAATTGGTGGACTTGAATTCTCGACTAATTTAGTAACAAAAAGATGAGGGTATGACTCGCTACTTGTCTTGAGGCCACTGTTGATGCTAAAGCATTTCTCAAATCTAGAATAAAAATCACTAATGTCTTCATCTTGTTTCTGTTTACAGGCTGAGATTGCATCCCAGTCTTCCTTTTTAGTTGTTAGTAATCTGGGTAAAACTTGAATCAATAATTCAGGTAATTCTTTACATTTCGCTCCAAGACCGGTACCTGGTACTCGTGCCTTATCTTCAGCTTCTAGAACTGCCCAATCGATCTTTTTCTCTCCCACCTCCCATTCTTTTTCCTTGAGCTTTTCATACACCCCTGCGGGCAGCAGAACCTTTAACATTTTAATTATATCTGGATACGTGTATTCTCCCATACGGAGCATGTCTTTTAATTCTCGGTGGAACCCTGCTGGATCTTTATCATGACAGGGAATTAATTTTTTCATCTCTAAGAGTTCCATCTTTGTGATCGGAGTGTAAACAAACACTTGTTCTAGTTCGCCACCCGTTCCTCTAACTGGGTGGACTTCTCGTAACGGGTTCTGTCTGTCTATGTAAAAGGGTTTACTTTCTGGGGGTGAGACATGAACAAAATGCGGGTTCAGAAACGTTCTATATTTGTGGCGCTGTTCTAAAATGACACTAATTAAATCGGTACCTAGACCTTTCCATCTATACTGGAGTAACTCGTTCAGGATATCATGTAACGGACCTGGATCAGAGTGCTGACCCTCATACAGAGTAATGAGGTGCTGGATCATATACATACCCACCAGTCGCTGCTCGGCAGGGGCAGTTTCAGAAACATTTGTGCCACTATTTCATCTGGAAAAGTGGTAGAATCAGTAATCAATCGGACTGCTGATCGGGCTAGTTCTTGTTCATGCATAGTACTTAACTCACTGTAACCGATTCGTGATTTCAGAATGTGATCGGTAGCTTGAAACACTTGTTCTAGAGAACCTTGTTCTGGTGCTAGATGATGGAAAGTAGACTTGTGTTCTAGGCGTAAATGGCGATCTGGAAATCTAGATTTTCCTACATACGCTATTCTGGCGGGATTCTCGTCGTCTAACTCTTCAGGATCAGAGTTACTTTCTTTCTCGCTTACTTGTGCTGCTTTACGCTGTTCGTGTAACTTTATTATTTCTTTACGGATTTTCTTGTACATACTTTCCATAGCACTAATGGTCTTGTGCTTACCCTCGGCTATATTGTCACTCCACTTTGTCAGGGTCCTCATTTCGACTGGATCTTTAGACGGGTAATCTTGTTCCCTTATTAGACAATTAATCAGAAACTTTAGTATCATGAGCTGGATCTCGGCTTTCCTTTGAGACATGGCTTCGCCAATGCTTTCTGGATCATCCCCTGTACGGATGAAACGATATATTCTGTCTAGATCTTCTTTCATATTTGGTAGGGTGACTAGATACTCGGCCACCTTTCTTACGCGTAATGAATATAAAACCATATTATCCTCGCCTGGGACTGGATCATAGCCGCATTCATTAAGGGCTTTTCTTATTTCTGCTACAGACTGATATCTGGGCGTACGCTGTGACGCTTGAGCATGTAATTCGACTAACGTTAAACGCTTGTGTGGCGGCGGGGTCTGAGGAGGACCTCCTCCTGCGGCCCCTAAACTAGAATCGTCGACTGATACTCTTCGTACTAGGGTGGCGGGAAATTGAAATGCGGGCTGAACTTGTGTGGCGGGCTGGACCTGGGGGACCGTAGCAGGTACTGCAAGGGGTACCCCGGTGTCTGGAGGAACGGGAAGTGCCTGATTTACAGGGACTGGCGGAGCGCGAACAGGATTTGCATATTCTGGGACTGTGTCGTCCAAATAGGATGAAATGAAAATATCAGCTGTGGTCGGTTTATGACGTAGCTTGGTCGGAACTAATGGTGGCGGGAAATTACTGGATGCCTCCGGGGTCGCTTTTGGCAAACCCTCGGCAAGAAGAGGATACATACCCTTAATGAGGGCATTCCTCTGTCTGTCTGACTGTTCAGTTCTAACACGTTCACCTATCTCGATTAATTCTTTTTCTTGGGCTCGTTCTAAGGATTCTCTACTTAATTCAGACTTTCTGATTTCTTTTTCGGTTCTTTTATGAGCTTCTTTGCGCCATAACTCGATGGCATCTTTCTGTGATTGTCTGGCTTTCTTTTTCCATAATGCCTCTTCTACTCTCATGATGCACTCGGCATCCCACGTACCTGATACGGGCCATCTATACTTTTCCTCTAACTCTTTGGTATACTCTACCAATAAATCTAGATATAATATGGCACTTATGCCATGCTTCTGATACATAAAATGACCTGGACTGTCCCTAGGCGGGACTGGAACTGCTGCTTCCAGCAGACCCTTTCTAGTTTTTAACTGACGTAACTTAGAAAACAAGGGCATGACTGAACTGTAACTGAGACACAATACGTAATTACACAATAAACACGATAATTACTTCACACTCATACCACAACATCAAAATACATGAAGAACATTTAGAATAACAGTTCGAACAGAATACTACCTGGAATACGGAACACAGAATACATGAATTTTCTCGAGAACAGAACTGACTAGAACAGAAACTAGATGCACTGCTGAAACAGTACGAAACTTACCGGTCTCATAAAGAGACACGTCAGGACCCGCATCCACCGAAGTGGACACTTCGTTTGTGGGTCTGTGTACCACCAACCCACGGACCAGAGTCAATTAAATTGACCCTGTCTAGATACTACCCCAGTAACGGTACTCACCGGGCAGCAAGAACGGAAGGCCTCGGACTGGACTGGACTGCTACGACGACGGACGACGAACTTCGGACTTCAGTTACGGGTGGACCTCCAGATACCTCGGACCTTGGACTCTCGGCTTGGGCTCTGGTCGGGACTCGCCGCGTTCCTCCACCGTCTCGTCTGGATGCTGGACCGCCTCCTCCGTCTCCTCCGTGGGCCTGAGGGATACTTGAAGCAGAAATATCTGCCGGTGCGCAGAAGAGTTCCGTCACGACTGCAGAGGGTCAGGGGGTCGGCGTGGCTTCACCGACGCGTGGGGAAAGGGCAAGTCCCTATTCGGGCGCCATTATGTGGTAAATAAATAAATAATACCTCTCTTTTTGAATGCATAAATGAATAACAGATAGCTCAATAAATAAGAGTCAAGATTCGAGGTAGTAGGAGTTTTGCAGGTTTAATACATCATAAGGACAGGAACAGGACAACCTGCACAGGAATAGGATGGCAAGCGCTGCCGGGGGCAGGATCTGGAATGGCTAGGCACTTTTAATAACAGTACATGAGCATATATACATAACGCAAACACATAGCATTACATTGCAATAGGCGTAGCAGTGGGTGGAGCGATAGGCATGACGCGTAGCAGTCGCGAAAGATAAGGGTGAAAAGAGGTGTAACAGGGCGTATACATAGACATGTGATGCAAACGTAACAGAATATGTCATGAATGGGGTGGAAACCATGGAGGGGGCTACCTAAGGAGCCGGGACCTCTAACCTGATGGTGCGCGCAAACTGGCAATGACGTGTTACTAGGAGAAGCTGGGGGCTATGAACTCTGTGCTAGGAGCAGAGACTGAAGTCTGGAGAGTCAGGGCGACATGTACCTAAGTAGTATCTAGTATCTGATGTTTAGAGAACATGTTGATAGAATCCAAAAGTTATCGGGGTAAAGGCTAACAGACTCTAGGACTGGAGCATGCATTATTCTACATGTAGTGCGTGATGAAGAATATTAAATGACCATTAAATGCAGTATTTCTCTTACATGGAGACGTAGAGGCTAGACAATGACGGAAACTATTGATGCGATTCAGTAGCTTTAGGAATGCAGAGAAGGAGGGCTGTACTGATAACTCGAATCATAACATACTCTTGGCAGACTCAGAGGCAGAGCCAGGCTGAACCGGGCACTGTGAGGCTGGAAGTAAGTGAAGGGTCGAGGATACAGGTGGGGGCTGTATGGCTCCTCAGCGAGGGCTTCAGGAGACAGGAGCTGAATCTGGTGTCCGGGCCCTTTTGAGGCCTAGAAACGGGGACTTTACAATGCATTAACGTGCACACTGAGAAACGTGGCAACGTAGCTTTACATAGGCCTGATATTCGTAGAATTCACGAGAACTGGAAACTGGCATACTAGAGGTGGACACAACTATAATTGCGTCTTTAATCGAACATGGGGAATAACATATGCATATTAATCATGCACACATAACATATGATGGAGGACGCGTAGGGACACAGAACATGGCATAATTTACTTTTCCACACACGGACGCAGTCAGATTGGTAATAGCCACACCATAGTTGGCCCGTAGCGTCTCCTCCTTATCCCGGGAGATACGTATCCCCAAATAGCAAAGGTCAGTGCGACACCACTCCAACGGATAGTCAAGGGGGAAATCGCCCACCGCTTCAGTCAACGGAAAGATTTGCGATTTGGACCAGTTGATGTGCACACCTGACACTCCACCAAACATAATGAACTCTCTGAGTAATGGATTAAGATGCATCTCGGGGTGTTTGACATATAAGGTGAAGTCATCTGCGTACAGGGACACATCAATTTGCCGCTGCAAGCATTGGACCGCTCCATCTCGATGAAGTTGGCGTAGGTGACAAGCCAGTGGCTCAACGGCTATGGCAAACAGTAAGGGCGAAAGTGGACACCCCTGACGTGTGCCTCTGGTAATGTCGATAGGTTGTGACAGACGGCCATTGACCAGCACTCTCGCCGTTGGTCGAGTATAGAGCAGGCGAATCCAGGATATGAACAGGGGCGGGAACCCCATGCCTGCCAAAACAGAGAATAGATAGGGCCATTCAACTGAGTCGAAGGCTTTGGTCGCATCCAGAAATACTGCTGCGACAGGCGTTTCAGGATGCACGGTGCGCAAGAGGGAGAACAGAGTGCGGAGGTTGTGCGACGTAGAGCGGCCCGCCACGAATCTGGATTGATCAGGCAGCACTATCCTAGTCATTAACAGCGATAGCCGTGTAGCCAGGACTTTAGCGAGTATCTTTACATCGCAATTTAAGAGGGAGAGTGGGCGATATGAATTGCAGGACCTGGGATCCTTGTCGGGTTTCAGCAGGGAGGTGATGACAACTTCACGCATAGAGCAAGGCAGGTAGCCTTCATCTAGGGATTCCGAGTAGACTTCACGCAAGACCGGAGCCATGATATCAATATATGCTTCATAAAATTCGGCAGGTATGCCATCAAGGCCCGGGGCCTTACCATTCTGTAGAGACATAATAGCGTCGCGGATCTCATCTAGTTCAAAAGGTGCATCTAAAAAAGCCCTGTCTCCATCGCTAAGCCAACACAATGCCACATCCTTTAGGTAGTCAGCATAGGACGTTGCAGATCCCGCAGTGGTGGTGTACAGTGAAAGATAGTGTGTCGTGAAAGAGTGAAGGATGTCATCCGAGTTTCTGATAGTCGCTCCTTGTGCGTTTGTAAGTTCGAATATGACATTGCGATCGCGTGGTGGCTGAGTGAGTGCAGCCAGTGCCCTCCCAGGTCTATCCCCCTCACAGTATTTTCGGGCCTGCCAGTGTCTGCTCCGGAACCTAGACTCCCGGGCAGCCTCCTCCTCAAATTTTTACAGTGTTTCCCGAAAGGTAGCATGCAGTGCAGGACTAGGCTCCAGCACCATGCGGCGTTCCAGAGCGCCCAGTTCCTTTTCCAGCGCACCGATAGTGCGGAGGATATCCCGTAAGACCCCACAGCTCTTGGATATGCAATAGCCCCTGATGGTCACTTTAAACGCCTCCCAAATATGTTCAACAGAATCAACTGATCCTTTGTTCCTGGGGAAAAAGGCAGCTATTTCCTCCCCCAATTCAGTCCGAAACAGGGTGTCTAATAGGATATCCGGGCGAAGTCGCCAATGAGGTCGTGTGGTGTCCCACCCTGGAATGCGAATGTGAAGTGCAATGGGGCTATGATCAGAATACGTCCTTGGTAAATGAGCCACCCCCACCAGTTCTGCAGCCACCCCCATGGTAATTAAGAAATAGTCCAAGCGTGCCCATGTTCCCGTGTGCGAGGTGAAGTGAGTGCCCTCTCTCCTCAACGGGTGCAGGTGTCTCCAAGCATCCAGAAGTTCCCCCTCTGTCATCACCCCCCCCAGCGCCTCGCGGGCCCGAGGCTTGTAGGTGCACTCTCCATCAGCTCTATCTAATCGGGGTACCATTGCCAGATTGAAATCGCCCCCCCAAATGATGTGTCTGGAGCCTACTGCCAATATCTTGCCCCATAAGGCGGTGAAAAATGTAGGTGTATCCACAGTAGGCGCATAAACCACAACAAAGGTATAAGTGTCCCGGCCCAGTCTGCCCCACATCAGTGCATAACGCCCCTCACTATCAGCTAAGGCTCCATATCTGTGGAATGGAACATTCCTGGCCACAAGGATAGCCACCCCCCTGGCATAAGTGGAATAAGAGGAAAAGTTGCGGTCCCCAGCCCATCTACTTGCAAATGTAACTCTATCTCGTGCCGGTAGGTGGGTTTCTTGCAGCATGACCACTTGAGCCCGGTGTCTGTCGAGGTAAGCAATAACATTGCGACATTTCCGAGCATCATTCAGCCCTCGAATGTTCCATGATAAGCAGGTCAAATGCCCATTAGCAGTTTGCGCAGTTATAGGTCGGTCCACAGCAGAAACAATACTATCAGCCAATAAAATGAGCCCAGGCCCGTTATGTCCCACCGCCAAGTCCACGCATACCATCCCAGGATCTGCCTATACATTTCAAGGGAGTATAGCCTCAACATGTAACAACCCAACCCCCCTCCCACCCCAGCATCCCAATCATGCTGGTAGCCATGAATCATCTCCCAGCATTCCCCCCCCTCCCTCCCTCCCCCCTCCCTTGTAATACCAAAACATTCAAGAACACCCATAAGGGGAGCACCCTGTGGGGGTAAAACATAGAGTGCGCACAGCCACTCCTCGGCCCATAGCTCCAGTCTGTTCCGCCCTCGGTGGAGCCTAGGGCCAAGAAAGTGGGCCCTGGTGTACATTACCACAGGTATGTCGTCGCCATGCAGGATCAATGTTCATGGTCAGTGCAGGTGCCACAGGTCGTGCGATGATCAATGTTCTAACATATCTGGAGAGACAGCCAGCGCAATCCTTGAAGGCAAGTGTCATTCGTCCGGTTCCAGCTGTAAGTCGTCGCGTTCCAAATTCGCTGCAGCATCGTGCCCCTCTCGTCGTGTCCTCCTGAGCGATTTAAGGAAGTCTTCTGCTTTCTGCGGATTTGTAAAGAACCGTTGCTGACCCTGATGCGTGATCCGCAGCTTCGCCGGATATAAAAGTGCATAGTCCACTTGGGCTTCCCGAAGCTTCTTTTTCACGGGCAGGAATTTGCGGTGCTCCTCCTGCACCATCGGCGTGAAATCCGGGTATATGGAAAAGGTGATGCCGTTGTATTGCAAGTTCCGTTGGGTGCGAGCCGCTCTCAGCGCCGTATCGCGATCTCGATAATTCAGCAGCTTGGCGATAATAGGCCGAGGCGGTAGTCCGGGTTTGGGCACCGGTGCAAGGGACCAGTGTGCTCGCTCAACGATAAACTGGGGAGAAAAGGCGTCATCATCAATCGATCCCTTAAGCAGTCTCTCAATGTATAGCTCCATCCTGCCCGTGTCTGTGGATTCTGGCACATTCGTGACGCGTATGTTGTTGCGGCGACTGCGGGCCTCCAAGTCCTCATTTTTCGCCGCTATGACGCGTAGCAAATTATCCATCCGTGCCTGCTGCGTTGTATGGGTCGCGGTAGTATCTTCAGTTGCAGAGACTCGTTGTTCCGCAGCCACCAGCCTCTCCTCGTGGCGATCCACCTTGTGGACCAGGGCGTCCAGTCGGGCAGTAACCCCGTCGACTATTTCGACCACCGTCGCAAACCCCTGCCTCATTTCCAGGAACAGGGCGGGGAGATCAAGTTCCGTTGTCGGGGGTGTGGTGACCGCAGGGGGTACTCCGCTGGGCCCAGGACCACCAGGCACCGATTTCGTGCTTTTCTTGGCGCCATCAAAACTCAGTTTCGTCTGACGTCCATCAGGGCGACCCATGGCCTCGGTAGGGAACAAGTTGCAAACCCCAATCGCTCAGTGGGCACTATGTGTGCATGCAGGCCCCAAGCCGGGCTGACTGGTAGCGTGGAGTCCCAGGTGAATCCGGCGACTCTCGGTGTGGCAGCCGTCGGCAAGTGTGACACAGCGTGAGTAGCAGGGGGGCACAAGCCCATGGGCTCCCCTCTCAGTCCCAGGCACACCAACAACGTGAGAAGGTCAGGCAATGTGTAAGTCGTCGCGTAGTTCCAATGGTGCGAGTCCCTGCAGTTGTGCACCTGTGAATTGAGCGACGGATGGGCAACGTACAGGCCGCAGCCGCCACCAGCAGGCAATATGCTTAAGTTGCATACATCTCACGACAGTGAGCGACGAAGTACAGCAGTAAGGACTGTGCAGGTAGGCCGCGTCTTGGGAGGGGAGCAGCAATCAGCCCTTCTATTTGACGCCGAGCCCGGGGTCTCCGCTGTGTTGGTCGGGTAAATGGCAGGCTCCCCTGGTGAATTTTAGTATATATGGCACCCCTTACCCCAACCTGCCGTTGGGAATGGCGGCCGCCGCTCCGGGCAGTGCACGAGCGTTGCAGCGGCTCTCTTCCCTCTGTGCGCTGCAGGGAGATTCTCCCCCTGTCGGCCCCTCCGCAGCCCGTAGCAGCAAGTGTCAATGCAAAGCAGCGGTGCGGTAGCCTCACAGTCCCGGCCGCGTTCACTAACTCAGCCCGCCTCCTCGATGCTGGGTAGGTGTCCAGTGACTCGGCCTTGTCCCTCGTGGGCGACCCCGGACTCGCGCAGATCAGCTCTCCAGCGTGCTCCCTCCGCCGGCTCCAGAGCAAGTCCCAGCAAAAGTGCACTCCGCGATATCTCCTGTCCCTCAGCTCGCAGCGGCTCCAAATTTACAGCGAGTGTGCAGAAAGCAGCCCTCCACACCGCAACGCAATCTGTTGGCGATTCTTCACCATGCAGTCCAGGATAATGAAAGGATTATATGCCAGGGCATGGGAGCTACTCGTTCAGGCAGCCATTCCACTTGCGCGCCCTCTAGCGC